>NC_139744.1:4479340-5134728 GCF_964211835.1 Anser anser
GAGCACGGTGTTCAGTTTTGGGCTACTCACTACAAGAAGGACGTCGAGGCCCTGGAACGTGTCCAAGGAAGGACTATGAAGCTGGTGAAGGGTCTGGAACACAAGTCCTATGAGGAGTGGCTGAGGGAACTGGGGTTGTTTAGTCTGGAGAAGAGGATCTCAGGGGAGACCTTATTGCTCTCTACAATTACCTGAAGGGAAATGTTGTGGAGCTGGGGGTCAGCCTCTTCTCTCAGATAACTAGTGATAGGACTACAGGGAATGGCCTCAAGTTGCACCACGGGAGGTTTACGTTGGAAATGAGGAGACATTTCCTGTCAGAAAGAGTAGTCGGGCACTGGAATGGGTTGCACAGAGAGGTGTTGGAGTCACCGTCCCTGGGGGTGTTTAAGGAAAGGTTGGACGTGGTGCTTAGGGACATGGCTTAGTGGGTGATACTGGTGGTAGGGGGATGGTTGGACCAGATGATCTTGGAGGTCTTTTCCAACCCTAATGATTCTATGATTCTTATTACAGATGACAAATGTCAACACTTACCTCCAGTTACAATTACAATTTTATTTGTACTTGGGCCACCAGCACTTTTGGTGTTTACGTATTCAGATCACCAGAAATACAACCTCAACAAACTTTATTATTACATTCCTGTCATAACAAGGGGTGATGACCACGGGAGCCAGGCTACAAGCAGATACTTTCTTTAACAACTACAGATCATTCTACAAATAATAAAAATAATAAGCCAAATCAATAACTAAACCGAAACATATACACATGGCTTGAGTCAGTGCTTGTGAGGTCACTTGTGACTGAGGAGTTGACAGGGCAGGAGCAGTATCACAGCTTGTGTCTTTGATTGTGAGGTGGCGCAGACTGCATAGGTTGTGGAGATATCTGCCGCTGGTCTTCCTGCTCACTTCTATCATTTCTTCAGTTCTTTGACGGGCTTTGTGTTGGGGCACTTGAAATAAGGAACTGGGCAGTCTTCTTATCAAAGGAATTCATGAGGAAAGGGGGGATTCTTGGGAGAAAGAATAAATAGGCTGTAACATGGTAATTTAAGGTTGGACTGGTAAAGAAACCTCTGCTCTCTATTTCTGACCTTGCAACACTTTAGTTTATTAGTTTACTTTAGTTTAGTTTAGTTTTTAACAGTTTAGATTAAGTGTCTGGGTCTCAGGGTTGGGCTTTTTTTAGGTTGTTTTTCTTCCCCCTGGAACGACAGAAGGAACCACAAGGACGGAGAGAGCCTGAAATAAGAGGAAAATGAGACAGCGTCTTTTAGTTTAGAAAAAAAAAATAATACTAATAAAAAAAAAATCAGCTTTTCAAGAGGACAGAAACAGAACTTTCCTGCCCAAGTCTTGCTGCTGTTTAAATCATTCCAGCTTCCCTGCCACTTCCAAGCCAGGGGTGCTCTGACAGCTGATGCTAAGGGGCTGCCGCAGCAGAAGTGGGGCTCGCAGGAAGCCCCTGCCTTCTGCCAAGTGTATTCGTGTCACTTCAACTACACCAAGGCATCGCTCCCGTAGCCTGAGTCTTTGCACACTCGCTCCCATATGGCTCGTGTGCTTGCTCCCCCTGAGTATGTTCCCCAAGGGCTTGTCTTTATTATTATTATTATTAATATTAAAATACTCCTCGGCTCTCATTGGCGCCTGGAAATCACCAGGAATTGGGCCCAATAAGGCTTCGGCGCAGGCGCTAGCTGAGAACCCCACCCCTCTCTACGTCACGTACCGGCGCGCATGCGTGCAGTGTCTGCTGACACCTCGCTTCCGCCCTTCCCTGGGCAGAACTCGGCCTTCAGGGAGGTCACGCGCCTGCGCTGCTCAGCCGCGCCCCGGAAGCGTTTCCTGGTGCTGCTTCCGGCCACCTCAGCTCGCTCCGCACCTCAACATGTCGGGCGCGGCGGGGTCGGGCGCAGGCGGCGCGGGGGCCGCAGGCTCGGTGGGCTCGGTGGTGCGGCGCTTCCTGGCCGAGTACGGCAGCGGCACGCCGAGTCGCCTCAAGGTGCTGGACGCCTACCTGCTCTACGTGCTGCTCACCGGCGCGCTCCAGTTCGGCTACTGCCTCGGCGTCGGTACCTTCCCCTTCAACTCCTTCCTCAGCGGCTTCATCTCCGCCGTCGGCAGCTTCATTCTCGGCGGTCAGTGCGGCCCCTGCGCTCGCCTCGGCCCCTGCGCGGTTTCCCCTGGCAGCCAGGGCATCCCCGTGGCAGCCGCTTTCGGTGGTTTGTGGGGACAGGACAAGGGGCAATGGCCACAAAATGGAGCCCAGGAAGCTCCGCACCAAGATGCAAAAGCACTTCTTCACGGTGAGGGTGACGGAGCACTGGAACAGGCTGCCCAGGGAGGTTGTGGAGTCTCCATCTCTGGAGATATTCAAGGCCCATCTGGACACCTACCTGGACAACCTGCTCTAGGGATCCTGCTTAGGTAGGGGGGATGGACCCGATGATCTCTTGAGGTCCCTTCCAACTCCTACGTTTCTGTGGTTTTGTGATTCTGCTCACTCTCCGTGGCAATGTCTTAAGGTCTGTTGGCAACCTGAGAGCCCCAAGCAACGTGTCAAGCCCCCTGGAGCTTAGAGTTCCCACAGAAATGGACAAATCTCTTTTATTGACCACAGCAGCCCCTTGGAGATCCCCAAACGACCCCCGGCAGGCCAGGGAGCTTCTGCAGCAGCCCCTGAGACTCCCCTGGCAGCTGGCAAGTCCTGGTACTTGGTATTTTTCTAGCAGTTCTTCCTGGAAACCGGGAAGTTGCTATAGCAACAATAAAATGTTCTGAGCAATCTGAAAACTGCAGAGTTCCATGCTGCCTAGCAGCCACGGGTACTCCCTGTTAACCTTAAAGCACACAGCTCTGCTCCTGCCAGCCTCCAGGCTTGTTCCCCTGCAGCTGCTGCATCTCCTCGAGAGCACCCTCAGCTGTGACCTCTCCCAGTGAGCCAGGCCTGGCGGGCTCACCATGCACCACAGGAGGATGCTCTTCAGCAGTTGGTGAGCCTGCACGGTTCTGCTCATGGGCACCACAAGGCCCAGCTCCTCATCAGCCACAGGGTGTCCCTGCTTCTCCGTGTTGGTCAGGGAATCCTCCCTTTTACCATCTTGTATCACAGAATCATAGAATGGAGTGGGTTGGAAGGGACCTTTATGATTATCTAGTTTCAATCTCCCCTGCTATGGACAAGGACCTCATCCAATAGATGAGGTTGTCCAGGGCCTCATCCAGTCTGGCCTTGAACACCTTCAGGGATGGGGCATCCACAACATCTCTGGGCAACGTGTTCCAGTGCCTCACCACTCTGAGTGAATTCTGAGTGAAGAATTCCATCCTAACACCTAATCCAAATTTCTCCTCTTTTAGTTTAAAACCATTCGCTCCTTGTCCTATCCGCATAAGTAAAAAGTTGTTCTCCATCTTTTTTATATAAGCCCCCTTTAAGTACTGAAAAGCTACAGTGAGGTCTTCACAGAGCCTTCTCTTATGCAAGCTGAACATCTCCAGCTCTCTTAGCCTTTATAGGAGAGGTGCTCCAACCTCTGATCATCCTTATGGCCCTCCTCTGGACCTGCTCTAACAGGTCCACATCCTTCTTGTTTTCGGGGCCCCAAACCTGAATTCAGGATTCCAAGTGGGGCCTCATGAGGGCAGAGTAGAGGGGGGACAAACACCTCCCTCGACCTGTTGGCCACTCCTCTGATGCAGCCCAGGATGCAGTTGGCCTCTTGGGCTGCAGCATTGCTGGCTCATGCTGAGGTTTTTGTCTACCAGAATCCCCAAGTCCCTCTCTGCAGGGTTGCTCTCTTGTATTGATGTCTTTCTGTAGCAAACATCCTATGGTGAACCAAAACTCTAGCAATGACTGCTTAAAGATGTTGCTCTCCCATAATGCACCCTAAAAAACACCTTTCTTCCCTGCAGCCCTGCCCAGTGCACCCAGTAGAGTGTTGCTTGCCCCGTTTTTGTGCCTGTCCCATCCTGTTATAAACCTGTTCCTCTCAGGTCTCGTTTGGACACCCCCTGTAGTGCTGTGCGAGAGCTGACTGCGCGTCAGCCCCATGCAAATCCCCTGACAGTGATCTTGTCTCATAAGAAAGATAGAGTTGACTTTTCTGCTGGTGGAACAGTGACCTGAACTGAGGTGGACTGCCCTACCAAGGCTATGCTTCCCACCACGGCTTCTCTTTGTGATCTCTGATCTCTCGTTTTCTCTCTACTATGCAGTTTGCCTACGGATCCAGATCAACCCCCAGAACAAGGGCGAGTTCCAAGGCATTTCACCAGAGCGGGCGTTCGCCGATTTCCTCTTTGCCAACACCATCCTGCATCTTGTCGTTATTAATTTTGTTGGCTGAACTCTAGAAGAGACTGTAAGGTACTGATCCGTGGGGCCACAGAAGGGGCAACACCAGCACACATGATTTCTCTCTTTTTGTAGAGTAGGGAAAAAACTAGAAAGACAGTGAAACCAGAAGTCTAGCTCCTAGCTTTCTCCAGGACAAGAACAGTTAATCCATTTTTCTCTACAGTGCTATAGGGCAAGAATTCAGTGGCTTTTGATTTTGTGAATTTATTTTTTGCCTTTCCATGTTTAAAAGGCAGCTTAGCTAGGTGTGTCACAGAAATCTACCCATATTTGTCTTTTATATGAGAAATACACCTTTATTTCTTGAAGGAGGGTCTCTAGGGGCTGGGACTCCTGGTCTCTGTCTCTGATGGTTGTCCTGTTTGGAGGCCATAGTATGGCTGGTGTCCAAGTTTGAAGTTTCTCAGCAGATGAGAGAAAAGAGTTAAGAATAGGGAGAGTTTGATGCTAGAAAGTGCACAGCATGTTCTGTTGTTACAGTTGCAAAGAGCCACAAGCTGTTTGAAGCTTGTGGTGCATTTTCTCTCCCTTTGCAAATGCATTCTTCATGTTATCTTTCTCTCTTTACAGGTCTCGAATTCCTCTGGGGTTCTGATGTTAAAACCTGTCGTAGGGAAGTGTTGTTCCCCATCAGACTTGTAACTGCTTCCATGGTGAGGAAGGGGAAGCAGGGAGTAAAGTTTTTTTCTACAGACTGTCCTATGGAAGGGTGTACTGCCTCATTTCAGTTACTGTAATCCTTTCTTTCAATAAAGCCCTTCATAGTACTGCACACTTTTCCTTGCTAAAGACAAATACAGAGTTTCTTCCTATGCCCAAGTTCCCGCACTCATGATTCCCTGTTTTTCCCTCCTTCTCTCTCTCCCTCTCTCCCTCTCTACCCTCCAGGCTTTTATTTTGTGCCCCAGTTTCTGGGGGAAACTGGAAGCAAGTTGTCATGGAAACACAGATGTCATCTTCCCTTTATCTTATGGAAAGTATGTTGCCAACACAACCCCAGGCTTCAAAGCTGCAGAAAGCTTTGTTTAGACTGTGGTTAGAGATCGTGAACGGAAGGAAGCTGTGGGTGTCATTCAGCCATCCCCACCTGTATCCATCTTGGCAACCCTGCCCAGAGCAGGGGGGTTGAAACTAGATGATCTTTAAGGTCCTTTTCAACCCAGGCTATTCTGTGATTACCACGGGCCTTCCCATATCCCTCAGCATCACATGGGGCACAGCTGGATGTGCCAGCTGGGCTTACAGGCTCACTAAGGCTTGGTTTTTCTGCAACCTGAATTGCTGATAAACCCAAGGATGTTGGAAGGGGCTGCCAGGCTGTGTCAGTGTCTGGGACAGAGCTGCGCTTGAGCTGTCCTGGCACAATGGAGAAGGTTTTCCTCAGATTAAACCTTGAAAATCTTTTCTCTTTTAAGGTACTGTGAAATGCTTAATCTCAGTGGCTTTAGCCCTTGAGCATTGCCTTCTCAAGCTTCAGCTAGCATCTGGTTGAAGCCAATTACTTTTTAGTCATGAGGGAAATTAGAGCCCTGCAATGATCAAATTATAGGCACAGGGTAGGATGTTAGCTCTAGCTGTTCCTTCTTGATCATTGGATGAAGAATTAACCTGGGTTACCTTCAGGCTTTAGGCTCTGTCCTTGTACTGATCCTGCTTCATGCTTGCCTTGTTCGGTCAGCAGCTGAAACACTGAGTAACAAAAACATATACTAAGGCTGTGTTACAAAGGAATGCTTGACTGTTGGCATGCAGGAGTTAAAACATGGAGTTCAATAGCTTCAACATCTCAGCATTGCATTATGGTACCTGTTTACCACCTTTTTCCATCTAGCATTTCCAGCTGTGCTGCAGCCATTAAAACCATAGAAGTGTGACATACGGGCCTCCAAATAGTCCTGAATAGTCAGGTATGAGGAAGCAGGGTCTTTACTGTCTTGAAGGGTGTTGTCTGGATCTGTGGTGGGAACAATTCATGCCAGCTCTGACCCACAGCTGCCCAGGCATTAGGCTGGACTTACATACAATGGTGATACCAACTCTGCACTGATGTTAGGGTGCTGGGGACCAGACAGAAGACTTGAAAGCATGTAGGAATTGTAAATGAGCCACTGGGCTCTTTTTCCTATAAGAAGAGCCCTCTCTGAAACAGGTCTGTGGCAGACAGAGCCAACGAGTTCCCAGGAGGAGGAACGTGCACAGGGTCTCCACTGAAGCAGCTGCTGCTGTTTGCAAGCCACGAGTGCCTCCCTGTGGGGTCTCCGCGTTCGTCTACCCATGCTTTGGCTTCAGGGAGAGCTTGAGGCTGGGGACCTCCTGTGGCCACTACGTGGTGGTGTAAAGAGAGAAGCCTTATTCTGTGAGTTACCGTAAACTAAGCCCAAGATTTCAAGTCCTATTAGAGGTACTCCCATGCCTGAATGAGCTTCAACAAGTCTGTATGTGTCTTCAAACTCTGCTCCTTAGAAAGACAATACTAGAGGTCCCTGTGTACTATGTAGAAAAAGGCAAGAAGTAAAGTTGCTTCGTGTACAGGGCTATGTTTAGTGAGGGATGACAAGCACAGGGCAGGGTGTTTTCTCCAACAAGACCCTGAGAAAAGGGTCCTACCCGTGGGTCCTACCCATGGGTAGATATTAGGGGGCAGGAGCTGGCACAGGGGAGGGCATAGGTGGACCATGGCACCATCTTCTCTGCCAATATGAGAAGATTCTGGCCTCCCCCATGTTCCTCCTTTGTCTTTTGGGTCAAAAGTGGAAGGATTTTCCTGCATTGAGTCACTGCCTGTAGAAGAGGGTGCAGAGATGTATCAGCACATTCAGAAATCTTATATGCTTCTAAGATCTTCCCCCCTGCTGCTGCCCTCCCCTGCGCCCCCCCCCCCCCCCAGTTATTTCTTTTCTCCCCTTCCTGTGCTATGCATAGCTCAGTCTTTCCTGTTGTACCCAGAACAACTCCCCCCCCCCCCCCCCACACCCAAGATAAGGTTACAGTGAGGGGGCAGGAAGGGAGGGTGTCTTAACCTCATTCTGCTTTGGTTTGTGGTCTAACGTCTGCTGTCCTTTTTCACATGCTTCTCCTCTCCGCCACGTGCCACACCAGCACTGCCCCCCACCCACCCAACCCTTGTTTTGCACTCTACTTTACAGAGGAAGAGGTTTCTGCGGTAAGTTGTAGGGGAGTATCAAAAGGTGACCCAGATCTCAGCACTGGCGTCATGGAACTAGTGGTGCATCCTTTCCTGCCACAAATGGGCCATGAGACCCCCTCTTCCACATCCTGTCTTACCATGTTATTTCCTGCCTTTGCTTTGCACTGTGGTTTTTCTCTCTTGAAATAAACAAGAAACCACATGGGGGGGGTTGGGGGGGAAGCATCAGTTGTGAGAGAGGATCAAAACCCTAATCTCAGAGAGCATCTTTGAACGAGACCTACAAATTCAGTGCTTTGGAGATCACATTTAAGGGTCACTTCAGTCAAAACATGACTTTAGCTATGTGCACATCCCCTCACAGCTAGGAAAGGGTTTGAAATGCAACATAAAAGATTTGAGACAGATAGTAATATTTTTAAAAGTGATGTTAAAGGTAAATGAGTATGGAAAAATTATTTTCCACATCCCTAAAGGTTTTCAGAATGAGGTTAGTCAATTGGAAATGTGTGAACATGGTACTGGTCTTGCTTTGTAGTTCAAAAATGGTTTAGGCAGCTTCAGTGAATGCTGTTTCTCTGTGATACAGCAGCTTTCATCATAAGCAAAATGTGAGGTTCAAGGGATGGCTGGAACTTAAATAGCTGTGGGATTTTTGCAGCTGGTTAAAGATGAGAATGACTGTTCTTTCAAGAAAGAGTTAAACAAATGAGTCCCTGAGCATCTCTTCTATAAGATAATCAGACTTATAGACCTGGAATATTGGAAGTTGTTCCTGGACAGGAGAGGTCAGTAACAGTCACCCAGCAACAGGCCATCTGCGAAGTGGTCAGGTGGCAGCACCGCAGCAGGAGCTCAGGGAGACTTTGTTTTGCTGCTGCTCAGAACTGCAGATTCAGATCCCATGGCAGGGGTGCTGATACAGGCTGCGCAGAGAGGCCCTCAACATATGAAGCACCAGGACTTTTGACTAAATGCATTTAAGTATGAGCCTTTCCAAAATCGGAGGTCCTTATAATGGCTGTGAATCCACCGAGGTGAGAAACATCCTGTGAGAGAGAATCATGCCACCCAGCATAGCAAGGCTTTTCCCTACCGCTTAGTTTGGGCACCAATGTGAGGTACAAGCAACTCTCAAGATTTGCAGGGAAGTTTTGTTTCCCTCCAAGCACCTTTCTTGTCTCTTCCTCCAGAGGAATCTCTGCTGCTTCAGAAGAAGGAGAGGCCATTGTCACAAAAGGAGAACATTTCCTTCCCAGTCCTAACTGTGAGAGCCTGAATTTGGAGACTCAGACCAGTTAATGTCAGTAATGTCATTAATGCAAAGCAGGTACCTTGTTCTCCCATGAAACTTGAGAACGGGACACTTAGGGGCAGGATATTACAGACTGATATGCTTCCCGTAGGAGTAGACAACTGCCTTCAGGAACCTGTACCACTTTCTAGTCCTCTTACTGTTGGCAAGCTGTATTTCACCATTGTCTTCACATAGCACAGTGTCTAGGCTTGGAGGGGATGTGCACGCTTCTGTTCCCCTCTCTAAGCCAGCCACAATGTTCTCCCCCAAACACAGCAGGGAAGTGGATGTCCTGAAAAGGGAGATTGTAGACACTCCCCCAGAGTGGATCAAGCCCATTATTGCAAACAGTCCCTGGGGACCAAGCTGTGTTCTGCTCTTCCTGGCACCCCTTCCCTCCTTCACCCCAAAGGCCATCTCTGATCCTAAAACTTATCTGAAGGGCAAAACAAGTTCCTCCAACGAGAGATACAAAAGACAAACAAGTTTCTTATTATTGGTAATGATTATTTAATAGCAGCCAAAAGCCTAAAGAAATGACAGGTAGACTTTAAAAAATGGCAAAAAGCATTCTTCTGTGATAGAGAAGCAAGAATTTCACTAACTTAAGGACTTCTGGGAGATCTAGCAGCTTTTTTTTTTTCTTTTTTTGGGGGGATGGGGTGGGGGTAGAGGGAGGAATACACCTTGCTGAGACAGCAAAAGAAAGACATGGTGCATAGCACCCTGATTAAGACTCTCTTTGCCATTTCAGTTGCAAATGAATACTCTGAGAAGCAATCTGTTCTTCAGCCAAAAACAAAAAAATAAAGTCATTGGCATGCTAAATGAATCAGATCTGTGGGAGAGCACAATGCTGAGAACTGTAAGCATATCTCTGAGTAGCTTTTTAAAAATGCAAATAAAGCAATTTAGACTATAATGACTGGTTTGATGTACAGAAAACACGATGTGATATCTGTTGCAACAGGAACGCCTGGCCTGAGTTCCCTCTTGCACCCGATGCTCCTGTAAAGATTCTCAGCAGATTTTTCTGGTACTTAGGTCTTCACCAGTTACTTTCATTCCTGTAACAAAAATAAAGATATATTAAATTTGGGGTACAGTCACAACTACATAATTGTAGACCTGAAGCAACATATTAGGTCTTAAAGTCAATGACCATCAAACTTTCACTGCTGGAGAACAGTCAGGTGATGAATCTGATGGATGAGTGCAGACAAGGGAAGAAAAGGTTGTAGGAATAGGAGAGAGAGATGTCTACAGAGAAGACAAAAGTTAAATTTGCGTGTGGATAAGGAAGGGTAAATATCATGTAGCAGAGAAAACAATGATAGGGCCAAGTAATGACTTGCAAAGAATTGGAGGGATTTTACTGGTGGTAGATAAAAGGTGTATGAACAGAGTGTGTAAAATATAGAGTGAACATTCATAGCTAATGAACTGATAAAGGTATTTTCTGTCAGAGGTCTTACCACCCCCTTTGCATACTCACTTTTTTCTTCCACATAAGGATTGTCATCACCACATTAAAAATTACTGCTTTCATTAAAATTATTTTCAGGCCCAGCTGTGTGAAAGACAGCGTGTTCAGGTTTTCATCTGTAAAACCAGGAATGAGAGTCACAAGAGCACTGGGACATCCTGACTTCCAGACAGACATGAAAATACTTCTTAATGAAGCTGTTCTACTTTGCATGATTGAGTTAGCTTATAGGATACCTAATGAGACAGTGAGCAGGACTATCTCACTGACAGACTGTTTCAAGGGCAGGCTTTCATTCAGCAAACACTTAATTCTGCAGTAAGGAAGACTGCCAACCATCTAGTTGTTAAATAACAGCGTATTATGAACAACAGATGCATGAAGAGTCCCTCCTTCCTCTCTCCCAATTCTCTAAGAGGGGCCGTGGGAAAACAAGTTAAATTTTATCCATAGAAAAAAGAGTCTATCTGAATGTTCTATTATTCTTAGTTACAAAGTCATTTTCATCAGAAAATATATTGATTTATATTGGGAAAGCAAGGAGCAATCATCAAATAGTCATTTGAAAACCTCTCTGAAACAACTGGTCAAATCAGCCAAGTTTACTGATGAGTGTTTTTCTTAAGTAGTGTTTTGGAAACATTTGGCTAACTGTTTTTTGGTGGTTGGTTGATTTTGTTTTTTTTTTTTTCTCATTTTGTTTTGTTTTTTTCTCTCCCTTTCTTTCAGCAAGGCTGCATATTTGCAAAAGTACAGCTATTCTGCAAACAAGGCTAGAGCAGAGCAGAGGCAGGCTCAGGTCCTTTGAACTAGCACAAACAGCAATTGCTTGGGCTCCAGTGCAGCCTAGCATACTCCCATAGCCACAAGCTGAAGCAGCGCCTGCTCAGTGCACGCATACTGCAGAAACCACTTGCTTATCTTTTGGCTCATTAGGTGTTTGCACACCCAAAAATACAAACAGCTCTTTTGAAGTCTGAAATGCAGCAGACATTCAGTGAAGCTGATGTATCTGTGCCTTAAACCACTATAGGGTGAGCAGTGTCTGTTTGGCAACACCTTGCAAGATCATGTAGGTACCAGCTACAGTGGTCACTTGAAATTACCAATTCAGATCTGGAAGTCTACATCAACCCAATGACTTCCAGCCTTGATATTTAAATCCTGTGTGGCCCTTTAGAAAATTCCCGGTGTGTGGTTTTTGCTCCAACAGGAATTCTGAAAATAGGGAACATTAGCAAAAAAAAAAAAAAAAAGGAAGACAGTTCCTTTAATTAAATTTTGCTCCTAAAATGCTGTGTTCATACCTGTCCTGAAGTGTGGTGACATCCCTGTAACACAGACAGTGGAGGCACCTGCAAATAGTAACAATATATTTAGTTAATAACAGGAATTGACTTCAGAAGTTCATAAAGATGTCTCTACTTAGAAGAACTGAATTATGGTTTCTAACCTTTAAACCATCCCATAAATACTCATGTCTGCTATTTTCAGGATTAGCATTTAATATGATCTAATTAAAGTTTAGTGTCCCATCAGACAAAAGAATTTCAAGCTTTATATCCCCCATGGCATGATTTTGAAATCTCTCTGTTGTGACTGTACCAGCCTACTGAAATTTAATCTTGTTTCTACAAAGAAGGCAAAAGAAAACAGATGCAACAAGACAACATTCCTCTAGAGCATGGGAGCATAGTTCAGTACTGCTTGCAGGGTTGGGAGATGTGAATAAGTCCTGTTCATACTGGAGACAGAGAGACCAGATTACCTCTAACCCTGAAAGCACATCCAACAGTGACATTACCGCTTTCAGGATCCTTTCCTTCTAATTTTCCAAATCTCTCATGCTCTGCATCACACTCCATTTTATCCTTCTTGGCCCAGTAGGTTGTCAGGTAGCTTGCTTCCTGTTTATTCTCGGATGTTGCCACCTCCACAACAGCTTCAGTCCTACTATTAGCTGCGTTTGATTTAACATTAAGGTTTTCAGGGGCGTAATCTGTGATAAGGCACATTTCCAAATCCTCATTATCTTCAGTGGTCAGCCTGTAGACCGAAGGAGATGGAACAACATCTGAAAGTGGAGGATAGAAGAGACATTATGTGAGATTACACAGTCACAGTTCCTTGAATCTTGATGTACAGACACATTAAGTATGGAGGTCACTACATGATTCCAGTGGGAGATTGATCATAAGGACCTTGCGCTAGGACACCTTTAGAAAATGAAGGCATCCACAGTAGATAATGCAGGATCTACATGAGACTTATGTTGTCTGGGAGCCATGGATGGGGGGTTAGACAGGATCTTTAGAGCATCTCAAATGATACTCATGTGGCCACCCATAGCCTAGATGTTGATATCTAACCTAGGCATTCCTCTCTGTAACAGCTTGTACAACTCTACTCTGCAGCCTGGGATTCCTTTAGGATCTTGGCCGGAATGCACTGGGGGATGTGTTCTGGGAACAGGCAGAGAGCACCCTCTCTCTTCTTGCTTCACTGGTATGAGAAGTTATGTGTCTGGGGAGGAGTGATCATAATAATAAAATGTTAATAGTATTGCAGTACTCTAATGATGAACAAGTAAAACATCATTAAAGAGATACTGTAGCCAACATGTAAATATGGGGCTCTCAGTAGCCCTCTGAATGCACTTTCTGTTGGACTCTATGATCGGAAGTTTGAACCTGAGCTTCATTTTACATCTGTAAACTGAGAAAGGGATATTGGATAAGGTTCAGAGTTTAGATTAACATTTGCTTAGTCCCTGCTCTCACACCACACTATTAAGTATTGTAGAAATAGCAAAGATAGATTAGTCCCAGTTGAAGTTGTTTTAATTTCTTCCCTCTGAAAAAATCTAGACTAAAATCTTGGCTTTTAGAAACCACCTCAAAATCTTATCCAAGCACAGGCCCTTGTTCCACCATTGAGAGAAACCGTTCTGATCTGTTCAACTGCCAGCTGGCAGCACCTTAAAGAAATGCCCATACTTTATTAATATCACCTCAGAAAAGCCTTATCCACAAAGCCCAGTGGTATTTTTTCTCTGAGTCTTCTCCTGAATTGCAGTTCATCTATCCTAGCTTTGTCCAGGCTTTGAAAAACCCAATGAGACTGTCTCTTTCCCAGCAGTGCAGAATATGGTCTAGTGTATATCCTGACTCCCCCAGCTCAACTCACCTGCCCCAATACTCCCCATACAATACAGTTATTCTTTTGAAAATAGATTTCAGTGATAGAGTCAGATAAAAAGCTGTATGGTAGACTCCTGATTAAATAATAATAATAATAATAATACAGATGAACCAGGATATATCATTACCATGGAGTACAGGGATACAAAAGAAAAGAGGAACTGATAGATGTTCTTTCTCATAATGAGTGCTCTGCTTTCTGAAGAGCTACTTATGCACCACTCTCCAAATTAGTGTTTTTTTTTCTCACTATCTGTGTTATGCTTTTATCTTGAGCAGATTATGAAAAACACATCTGTTTCTGCTGGCAGCTTCATTACCTGCTTTGCAAAATGCTCATTTCTCATTCTTGCTCAGAGAGGTTGCTCACTTTGTTCCGTAACTGGAGGCTTTTTCCCAATACGTTCCTTTGCATATTTGCTCAACATTATGAAAGTTTGCAGATAGCAGTCTTGGTAAATATAAGCTACTATAACCACAGCAGTGTGATATATGTTTCATGTTATTGTCTTAATGAGTTGGTGGATGTGTTGGAAACGCTGCATTGATGTCTATTACCTTTATTTGCAGAAAATGTTGAGAAGTAAATAACGATGTTCTGAGCCGTCCACCCTGCCTAATTTCATCCTTTCTGAAGGATATCTTCTGGGTGGAAGAACAGGAGCTATTTGAGTGCTATTCCACCCAGTCTACTCAGAAAGCCAACTCCAGAAATCAGGAGATTTCAGGGAGAGAGCAGTAGAAGCCTGTTCCAACATCAGATGAAGACCTATGCCTCTTTTTTTCAAACAGGACGCATTAGAAATCATGAACTGGTTTAACACACTATTGTATATAGAGAATTACCTAATTACCCATTCCCTTGCAGACTCTCTCAATTGCTGATCAGACTGGAATTGGTTTGATAGAGAGTCTTTGATCATTTAAAGCTCACAGGTGAATGCAATGGCTTAGCCCATCTGTGTAATAATTGTCTTTGAAAACAAGAAGACTTGAAGAGGCTGCTCATTAACTTCCTGAGAGTCTCTGTCATTTTCACGATATACTTTTCAGGCCTTTTCTTTCAAAGCCAGCATGAATTTTAACTGTTGGAAACTGTTTTCAATTTTATATGCCAGAGATGTAGTTTCTGGAAGAAAAATCAAATAATGTCAACTCCAAACAAGTACATTATTGAATTAGAGAATAACTATACATGTAGTATCAGCCAAAAAAAAAAAAAAAACGATTTGTTTAGTAAGTAAGAAAAAAGTATCCAAAAGAATATCCCTCTCTAAACACAAGTAGAAGATCTTTTTTATGTTGTTACCAGAGAGTCAGAAGAATTTTCAGTCTTATATTTGTGGAATTGCCTCACATATAGATGTGTATTTCACACCAAAAAAATAACCTTCCCTAATCACTCTATTTAATGTGTACTTTTAATCAGATAACTTACTTGGGATCACAGATAGCTTTGTGCCATTTCCAAAAATTACTCTCCTAGCTCTGGTATCCCAGACACTGAGTTCAAATCATTAAAATAACATAGTCTAAATCACCTGGGAAATTTCCTCCTGATGCAGTGTGAAACTATGATTTCAACATGAAACCAGAGGTGTCTGAATTTTTCCCTTCAATCTAAGGAAAAAATGCAGACTGGTGTCTGTGTAACAACGTTAGCCCTGTCAGGATAATATTTTCCTTTTCACATTTACTGCATAAACCTTCAAACTGTCTTACAAGACTCCAAAGTTAAGGTCAATGATATGCTGATGACACTAGCCTAAGAAGTTGATGATGCTCTCATCTGCAGTATTCCCAGGCTCCTACTCTGTCTTGGCTAGCATGCTGAGAAATAATCCTGGTTTCATTTTCTTTCAGCCTTCTCTAGTCCCTTCCCTCCTCATCTAGAGGCTATGTTCATTCTCCATAATGACTCCATAATATCTTTCCATAATAGATCTATTTAGAAACACAAACTGGTAGTCACTACTTCCATCTTCATAGCCTGTCCTTCTCCAGATGTTACTCACCTGAGCTGACTTGTAATCTAGTCCCTCTTCTAAAGACAAACATACTGTATCTTTCAGTTTTCCACTCAATAATAAACCTTTGCAATAAATTCTTGCCTACCAGGTGCATATTTCAATGGCTCCTCATCCAAAATACGTGGGAAAGCTGTCTACTAGAAGATGACGCACAAAGTTAGATGAAAATTCATTATGTATTCTCAGGTTTCTAAAGCATTTTGAAATGTTACTGAGGAAAGGACAAAGACTTACAAAGCATCACAAGAAATTCAGTCCCTTTTCTAATAACTGACTGTTCACACTATAGTATCAGGTTATATGAATATGGAAGGGGACTTCACAGTCTGTAAATGTGTTAAACTTGTTATGCAGCATTTGGCAGCATGTGAACTGCATTGCAGCTCTCTATGCATGATTGCACTATGCTGTGACTACTAAGCCTGTGTAAACTCTTTAGCAACAGAAAACCATAGAAAACATGACAGTCTTCTCCAGCTGGTATGCAGCAGTTCACTGCCACACCATACCCAAGCATTCCTTGGATTCTGAGGCAGCACCTCTATTCCAACTGATTTTTGACAGGGGAAGTCTAAAAGAGTTTGGGAACGTGCTTCCATGTAATCCCTCGTCCACCTACCCACAAGTAATTACCAATCCCAGTGTTAATATGATACAGAAAGCTCAAACTTACTTGGGATAACAAGAAGTTGGGTGCCAGCTCCAAATGCCAGTTTCACATATCCCTGATTGGCACACTGATGCCAATCACTACAAAAACGTAGACAGATTTTCCCAGCTCATACTGCCAATCAGATCATACAGCCATTCTAGAGCAGGGAATAACTTGAGGGAGCAGTGGCTAAGCACATTGATTTAAGTCGCTATAAAAGTACCAAAGAAATCTAAAAGAAAATAATCAGGAACAGAGGGATGAAGTGAAAAAGTGCTCATTCATTGGTTACAATTGTGTATTGCACTTTGCAGGGCAACAGTAGAATAATATGCTTTTTTTCCATCAGTAATATCACCTAAAATCCCTATTCAGTGTGCCATGTAATTAGGACCATCTCCTGTCAGTCCAACTTTTCTCCTTAACATTTCACTGTTTATTACCCACTTGGCTTGATCATCAGCAAGGTTCCTTTCCTAATGTCAGCTTGTATCCTTCATCACCCCCATAATTCACAGGAATTATCCTTTATTTATCCAGGAAACCTTTACAAGAAATCTTTTGACCGTACTTACAGTTATCTCCTCCCTGGAATTAACAGCACACTGAGATCCTATCCAGATCTTAGAACCTCACAGGGAGTTGCAAAGGTATCTGAGCCTTCTAAATCTTATCAGATCAGGATTCATACACCCTCACTTAGTCAGATAAGTAGTAGCAGAAGTAAGGATTAAGTATGGACTTGTAGCTGTTACAACTTGATAAATCTGGATTCAAGTCCCAGTCATGTACAGAATCCACTTGCAGAATGTGTGGATAATACCATATCTTTAGATCACACTAACCAGCTAAAAGACAGCTCAGTTCCCATTCCAACACTAATATTTAAAAAAGTTATGAGTATATTGTTCCTTGATGGGATTCTGCTACAAGCAAAGACCAGATAAAATGGTGATAGTCACAATAAGTAGGTATTTTCTAAGTATTATAGCCATTCTTGTATTTCAGTGCTTGTTCATCAGACACATCATCCATGACTTTGCTTGAAGCCAATGGAAGTTACATGGATTTACCCTTAGAATAGAAGAAATGCATGTGACTTGACAGAAGACCAAAACTGGTCTTTGTCTTAGCTTATTATAGGAATGCAATTGACTGAAGATCATTGTAAGCACAAAGAATAATTCTTGGACAGCTGCCTTGGAATAACTTCAGCCAGTTAGGGTGAAACCTCTGGCTACCATACATTTGAGAACTGCCATTTCCCAGATCTTAATGTGTAACAACAACTAGTTTGCACATTAGGCAAAAAATCAGGATGAATGTACCTGGCAAAACCAGAAGTCTTGTCCCAGATCCAAATGTAAGTTTGTAACCACTTCCGTAGTTACACAATGGCACAGGCCTCTACAATATCCAGAGTGGTATTGAATGGAGCCTTCATCCACGAAATATTTCACCAAAGGAAATCCCATTTATTGGTATAGTTAGACAGAACCACCTATCTAGGACTTTACTTCCATCTGACCTTCTTTTCACATTCCCTTTACGAAGCACTATTATCATGTACTGCATCTTTCAAACTCTCAAACTCCTCTTCTTTAATATTCCCCTATATCATATTTATCCAGTTGCTTCCAGAAAGCCACATGCATCACAAATCTGTTCTTCACCTCATTCCTCAATTACTTTGTCTCACTGTCACCAGATTCATCTCTCAAAAATAAATACTTTTGCTTCACAGCTCACCTAGTGAATGATGGCGTAGTATAAACTCCATCATCACATTCTCTTGGATTTGCCATCTGGATTAATCAAGAGTGTTTCCAGAGCAAAGTTGCCATTTAGATTTTACGCAGAAATCATGCTTTTTAGTATGTAATTTCTTTGTGGCAGGGAAACTGTTCTACCATTGATCACTGAGCTTTCAGTATGTATTCAGGAAATTCTTGGGTTTTACATTGTGAACAGGGCTAGATCTGGAGCAGTTGAATATAGACATTGCCATAACAGTCAGTTTGGGGATATGCCAGTTCAGGATCTCTGGCAGAGCCCTAATATATCACTATTTTAACTTCCTAATAGCTCCATATTAACTGGAGACTCTTATGTTTTCTCAAAAGTTTTTAAACAGGGTCAGGAGGGTCATCTGAAATATGAGAAATTCCTGCAGAGCTTTTCATAATGAATTGCTTTTTTATATTGCTGTGCATTTCAACTTTCAGAAAAAAAATCTCTTTTAAATGATCTTAAAAATCACCACCATTTTAAGAAATGGAAACACTACTTTTCCAGAGTCAAAAGAAACCAGTTTGACTTTAAATGATCCTAAATGATCTTCAAACATTTCCAAAAACAAAAACAAAACAAAACAAAAAAAAACCTGTGAAATTGGTCAGGGGAAGGGTAATGGACAAAAAGGCCCATGTAACATATGTTTGGGAGATTAAATCTACTTGGAGAAAGCAGAAGCTCGGTCAATGATCCAAAATGCAATTCTATCTTAAGCAATATTAACACCATGACACAGCCCTTAAAAATATGTTGTATGACAGGTTTATAGAGGCTCTTTAAGATACATGAAAACACCTGACTTACAAAGCTGGGAGAGAAAGATGTGGGAAACCAAGTTCTCTTGCTTTTACACCACTATAAATAGGACGTATAGTCCTATTTCTACTATATTGGGAAGCAACTAAACAAGCAAAGTAACTTTTGAAGGGACTAGAGTACTTTCAAGAGAGATCACATCTGAGAATTCAGACATACCTAGAAAAATGGTAAGTTTCGTTCCAGCTCCAAATACAAGTTTGTCATAACCCATTATTACACTGTGACATTATGCTTTGCAAAATGATGCATTAGTATGCACATATGCTGGATTAACAGTTGTACACATGGCAATGCAAGATGCTTACTGAAATAATCTAACTAATGCAAGTTACTGCCACTTCCTCAGCACATGTAGTAAAATAAACACTTCACATTCCTCTGACTATTTATTCTTCACATTCACTAGCCTAGCTATCACGCACAACCTAATTTGTCACCTGCTTATTCTTTCCTCTGTCTCTACACACTAGCAACTTCTGTCCTTCAGTGCATACATACACAACCTCCAGACTGTTTAGAAGCCTTCTGACTGCTGCTGTTGAGTCCAGCCAGTCAGTTACCTTTCTGCTCTGTTCGCTTGCAATTTCCATCCTCCTTTATAGGTTGTGCATAACATTGTATTAATTAATATTGTCTGGGTTCCACACTGAGGGGGGTGCCACTACCAAACATGGGCTTGTATCTTGCCCTAAAGTCTATACAGTAATTCAGCACACCACTGAAATCTCCCCTCCCTTCTCTCCAGAACTAAGTATACCACAGCAGCTAAGTTGAACAGTGATATGGATACATTTACACACACAAACAAGCACTCTGTAAGTGCAATATACAGTCAATTTGCCAATTTTAAGAACCAGAGACAACCCGAGTTGCCTTAGATAGCAGAAGAACCTGGATAATATGACGATTTTGAGAAGAGTTGAAAAAAAATGCAGAAACATTAAATATCAGAACTTGAATTCATGGAAGTTTGCACCTGAGCTTAAAAAAAAAAAAAGAGGGTGGAGGGGAGTAGGAAGTGGGGAAGGGAATATCACAACAAGAAAGCATTTGGAGCCAAATATGGTTAATTTAACTCTCAGTGTCCAAATGCATGCTCCCATTTTGTAGGATTAGCTAGTTTTACCTGACAAAAATTGGCTAAGCATGGTGAAAGCTCTGTATACCAGGTTTTATATAACTGGAAAAATGCATTCACATAAAAATGGATATTGGATCAAAATGCATCATAACCTCACTCACTGGTTAATGTCAAGCCCAGAATCCCTCCTTAAAGAATACAATCCATAGGAGATTCCTGTTGCTAAGGAGCTTGCAAATTAAATTGAGAATGAGATCATAATTAATTCATTACTTAATATCTGAACAAAATCCAACCATCAGTGACACCACTATCTCATTCTTCCTGCAAAACCTAGACCATAATTAAGTTTGCTCTCCATCCCAAGTAGAAAATGAGATTTAACTTCTGAGAAAGCAGAGATAATATCTGAGACACAGGTGAACTATTTTTAATTCTTTTCACTCTTTTCCAATGGAGAAGGAGCAAAAAAAAAAAGTTTTGACAGTCTTCCTTCAGAAGTATTTTTCTTTTCTTAAATAGTTTTTTTTTTTAAGTAAAAAGTTCCTGAAAAATCTACAGTACTTGAAAATTTGCTTGAGATTTAATTACTAATGAAAAAAAAGAAAACCACCTTGAGTTTTCTGATTAAAATGCTCAGACAAGTTTGTTAGTTATGAATATATGCATACACAATATTCAAAGGATGAAAGATTTATTTTTTTATTTATTTAAAATTTCATTCCTTAATATTGTGTAGTATGTCTCCAAATTCCAGCAGCTATCATAATTACTAATAATTGCACTGAGGACCATCTCTATTGTCCTAGAATATCCAGTAGATACTACAGTAACTATGAGTTCATTGTCATTACTTTTGGGCAACAACATGCATCTGAACTGCATTTCATTACTCTTTTAGTGATCATTTACTTTTTTTCAGGTGGACCACTAAACAACTCAGAAATCTTACTTGGTTTTACCATGAGCCTGGTTCCATCTCCAAAGGTTAGCTTGTAGGTATTCAGAGACACACTGTGTTGTTTGCCATAGCAAAAATCTTTGTACACTCCTATCAACCCCAGTCCACGTAAATAATTTTCCTCTGCCCTGATTGCTTCAATAGACCATGAAACTCAGTTTTTCTTCCAGGTTCATATATCATAAGGAAGTGCCATGAAAATAGTATCACTATCTTGGACCAGATTCTTCTTCTATATGTCACAGAGTATCATGTTTGCTTCATGTCGTATCTTCTGCTAACTCCAAGAAAGATATATTCCTACACAATGAATAATAACTCTGCCCATTTACACTTTTGTATACATCCCTGTCCTGGTTGCTCAAGAAACAGGAATGGAACACAGATTATGAGCACTTATCCTTATATTCCTTTAATTTCTCACCCCACACACTTGGCATGCATTCTTTCTTAGTTCTGTGCCCATTACTCCTTCTTCTTCCTCCTCACACTGTAGTCTCATTAACACCTAAAGGAAGAGCCACAAGGCAATTACCCTTCCACCTCCATCCCTGACAAACCCAAACCTGCACCACTCAGCAAAGGCCATTATATTTTTTCACACCTCTGTTCTTGTATTTCACTTGTTTTTTTGTTTTTCATTTTCAACTTGCTTTCTTTCCCCAGAATAGATGCATTTCTAGTGCACAGTGATTAAATAGAGTCTCCTACTTCTTTCCAGTGAATAGTATAACATCCCAAATTTCTCTATAGAGCCGCTGTACCATTATTTTTGAAGTTATATTATAGTATCCCCTGTTTTGAGTCCCTCTTGACTCAGTGATCAGACAGCTCACCTGGTGCAACGAGAAGTTTTGTTCCACTCCCCCATGTGTATTTTCCCCATCCTCCAGAATCAGCACTGTGTGACAGGTCCTTACAAAATGGGTCTCTTCATTCAGCTAGGTGGGTGTTGAAGGGCAAGCAACATGGAGGAGGCATGGGATAAACTTTTCAGCCATGTCTCTAGCTCTGAGAAAAGCTGTCAACACCTAATCACATTTCCACAGATCTTCTCCAGCCTCTTTTTGCCAAATACATTTCCCTATGTTCACATACATGGGAATAATTAGCTATGAATACAGTCACCTCAGGTGTCAGAGACTGGAGTATCTACTCCTTAGTTAGCAAGGAACACTGTATGTAGATTCTTTTGTTATATCCAAAATATAATGCCTACTATTAGTCATTGCATATGGTTTCTCGGTATCCGGGTCTTCCCACCCATCCTTCTTTCCTTCCTCATCATCTTTTATTGCTGAAGAACATTGTGTGTGTTCATTACAGCATGATGATTATCTAGCTATTAACAAGTGCTGAGACAACCGGACTTCCATTGTTATCATTTTCCCATGCAATGGTCCAAATACTTACTGCTTTAATGACAGTTTTATACCTTTACCAAAGATGAAGTTATTTATTTCCTGACCCAGTATTCATATAGTGATATGAAGCTTCCCACACAAGCATACACAGAAAGAAAATAACAACAAAAAAACATATTTTCCAAGCCAAATTCTTTGTTTCTTTTTTCTCAATCTACAAGTCAAAGATCATTTTGTCTCTTACTTTCTTAAGTATATATGAATAGTTATTAACACTAATATTTTGAGGAAAAACAGAATTTCAATGATTAAGTAATCTATTATGTTTCATTGTTTGGTTGTCATTTACAGAAAGTCATAAAGAATTTAGTTTCAACTAAATGTCAGCTGGGATATAGTTTCACACTTCTATTGATGCTGGAAAGAATATACTGGAGTTTTTAAATAGCACTACTATCACCTTTCAACAGATTGAGAACTGTAGTTTGACATACACATGCTTTTTTTCTTTTTTTTTGGGGGGGGGTGGGGTGAGAAAGAAAGAGAAAGAGATTCAAAACTTCCTTGCATGCATGTTTCTAAATTCCATATTTTGGAGAGGGAAATTTGAGCTTTGATGTTACAGTGGCACTAAGCAACCTATTAACGGATTCTCAACAGTTGACCAGCAAGGTGAGACAACATTGCTGGTCTTTGCATGAGGATAGAGGCAGTGGAGTTTTGTTGTTCTTTTCCAGCCTACAGAGATACAACAAAAATCTAAGCAGGGGAATACACAAAAACATCTGTTAGTGAGTATAGAATGAAAAATAAAAGTCAGCTTACTTTGGTTTATTTGAAGATTTATCCTACATAATAATAATGGAATCATGTTACCTGTAGGACAAAACCCTCCAACATCAATATGTCTTTATCAGAGCTCAGGGTATCCAACGGTGAAAAGGAAAGAATGAGAGAGCCTGGCAGGATATACCTGCCATCCAGGCATTTCAACTCAGTCAGACCATTGATTAAATAATACTATACAACCAGTAGACAGGCAAGATAATAGAGAGCATTATGGCTTCTTCAGGCCATTCTTGCTGAGACTTAATATAGGTAATACCTAAATGACACAAAACCCTGACATTTTGGATGCAATGGAATAATGCATCATTGACCACCAGATCAAGAGGTCACATAGTATTTATCCAGTTCTAGCACAAACAGCAAGATCTATGAGCAGTGACTTAGTGTGTGAAGGTAACAGTCCAACTATCAAGGTAAGTGGAGAAGACAACCGCATATCTGTTTGCCCTCAATGACACATTAACTAGCACAACAGCAGATCTTCCATATTTTTCATCTTCTCCTACAGATTATTCTAAATTCAAAAGGAAAAAAAATGCCCTTAGTTTAGCATCTTATTTCATTAAAAAAAAACAAAAAAGCAAAAAACAACAACAACAACAACAAAAAAACAACAGCCTTGTCTACTTGCAATTGTGAATTTGGAGCCAATGTTCACTGTTTCTCTGCCTAGAAAAAAAATGCATTCATACACATTATTTTTCACAAATTCTAGTCTTGCTTGATTCCCATCTAAGGTTTCAGATATGCACCATGAAGATCAGAAAAAAACACTGCACAGAATTTTCTTTCTTTTTCCTCCCCCTTTGATATGATTAATACTGTGGGCATTTTGAAAAGGCTTTTTTTGCAGGAGAACTATGAGAATTTGCCTCAGCCCAGAGAGTCACAGAATCACTTAGGTTAGAAGGGACCTCTTGAGGTTATCTAATACAACACCAATGTGATTGACAGGGATCCCCAGTACAAGAAAGATGCAGACTTTCTAGAGCAAGTCCAGTGAAGGGCCACAAAGATGATTAAGGGATTGAAATGTCTCACATACAAAGAGACACAGAGAGAGCTGGGATTGTTTAGACTGGAAAAGACAGAGCTAGGAGGGGGAGGTCTTAAATGGGTATAAAAGCCAAATAGGAAAAAGCAAAGAAAACAGAACCAGACTCTCCTCAGGGGTGCCTAGTAACAGGACAAGAGGCAATTGGCACAGACTGAAATATGGGAAATTCCACTTAAACCTAAGGAAAAAAAAAATAATTGAGGGGATGGTTAAACACTGGAACAGATTTCACAGAGAGGTTACAGAATCTCCATTCTCAGAGATGTCCACATCAACAGAAACTTCTTTTTGCTGACCCTGCTTTGAACAAGGGGCTTGTACTAGATGATCTCCAGAAGTCCCTCCCAAATTCCATGATTTTATGATCCTGTGAACACTAAACTTCAAAAAAACCTCACATGTTGCTTGCTAAGAGCACGTACAAATATAGTTACAGAGATTCAGTAAAGTATGGTAATTCGTTGAGCCATGCTAATAGACCATTAGTAATTAAG
Organism: Anser anser; assembly: GCF_964211835.1. NCBI lineage: Eukaryota > Metazoa > Chordata > Aves > Anseriformes > Anatidae > Anser > Anser anser. The sequence goes on from NC_139744.1 coordinate 4,503,947, forward strand.
CCGTTTAAGATCCCTACTGCAGAAAAAAGGCCTGTTGACTTTACTGGTAGATGTGGTTCAATAGCTGCACCACAAAGCCTTGTTTGCTGGAATGGCAAAAAGGGATGTGAACAACAACATGACCGTGGTCTAGGGTCAGAGTAACTGATGAAAACCATCTTCTTATCGGTCCAGGTTTCCATCTATGGTTTGTTTGTTTGTATCTTTCTATGATACATCAAATGGTCAGATAATGCAAGAACGACTACAGTAACTTAAATCAGTACCATCATCAGCTAACCAATTCCTTTAATTACCAAGTTATGGTGCTAAAAGTCACTCTGCTATTCAAATCTAAATTGACAATAAAAACTGCAAATACACATAAGCATGTTTCTTACTCGGTTTCACAAGAAGCTTTGTTCCTTTTCCAAAGATGATGCTATAGCCAGCATTCACACAATGAAAAACAAGCCAACAAAAACCATCCTTGCAGCCATCACATCCACACCTACAAATGTAGGTTATGTGATCTAATCACAGGAAATTTAAAACAAAATACAGCACCCCCTTCATGGAAAGATGGGGCTATGGGAATTCAAATGCCTAATCAAACTGCTGTTCCTCTGTTGGATACTCTTCATCTTGGGATTTTCAAATGAAGGTAAGAGAAGTAAGACAGTGCTTCAAACGCATCTAGAATCCATTATATTAGGTGAGAGCAGTGCTGTGGTAATGACCTAACATAATAGAATAAATAAATAAATAAACACTAATTTCCAATTTACTACTGCATATCATGTAATTTATTTTTTTTGCCCATGTTTTTAAGACAGTTAAGACATTTTAGCAAATCAGCTCTTGCTTTCATGAAGGTTGATATATGAAGACATCTTCTTACTCCCTTTTATCCTTCCCCCCCATGTTTAAATATTTTAGGAGTTATGCATCTGTAAATTTACAATGAGCACACACAAAATTTGGCAGGAATTTGTCAACTTCATTTGGACTTATTTTTAAGCAGGCTTTTTGATTTTTCTCAGTTTTAAGAGTTACACAGCAGTGTGGATACAATTCAGAATCAAATGAAACTGAAGCCTAATTCACTGCCAATGTATACTATCTTCTGACCATTCCAGTTACATATATGCGGTCAAATCACAGGTTTATATCTACTTACTAAGATCAACTTTCAGTTTAGTTCCACTTCCAAAGAACAGTTTGGCACCAGAACCTCATATGTCACACAATAATGGGCCATGTAAAAGAAACCTCCTACTTGAAAATCCTGGGAGCTCTTCCTTACCCAGAACATGGGCAAAATAAAAGACAAAAGGACAGAATGGTTTCTGCCCTTTACAACTATGGGCTGGATTAGGATGGTGAAAGGTAATATTGGTCTTTTAAAGCTAAGTGTTTTTGTTTGTTTGTTTGTTTCATTTTCTTTAACCACCTTCCCCTACCCAAAAGAAGACACTTGAATTTTCTCCAGTGTGATTAGTAGCAGATCCTCTCAAAAACAGAAATTAAAAGTATGTTGATAACACAGCTTGAAAAGGACAGACCAACCCACACCTCATTTTTATACAGCTATTGTTTTTACCAGATGATGTTTGAATATATGAAGACTATAGGATAAGTTTAAAGGTGGAACTCCCCATCATACATTTTATATACCATGACAGAAAGAATTTTATGTACCATGCAGAAACTATCTGCATTCCTATCCCTGAATTTGGTATTGCATTTTGTTTCAGGCTCATTCATGATAGCCTTCCCTAGAAGACAGCATTCTGTACTTACAAGGTAGCACTGATAATCTTGTTCCAGTCCCAAAATGAGCCTTTCCTCCAGTACCATACACACAGTGCAACATACCCTGCCAAAATCTCACTTAACACAGATGCAACCATCCCCTCCATAAGTCCTAAGATTTATCCAGAGAGAGGGAGGAAAGACGCCCAACTGTCCCTGACTACTTGGGTTCCAGATAAATTTAGTTCGCCTCTAAGAAGTTCCTACTTGCACCCTGAGACTTAAGCATGCTGCATCATCTGCCTTCAGCTCTGTCCTACACCAGTACTAAGACTATCCCAGGAAAAAAAAAAAAAAAAAAAGAAAACCTCAAGCCTAAAGTACAACAGCAAAATCATCTAAAGACTGAGGATAGTCACACACTTAAGAGCTTGGGTATCAGCTCTGTTCTGGTGCTTTATAGACTCCTATAGCTTTGTGGAAGAGTTGGGGCCCTTGACAATTCAAATCCTTCCGCATTCTCACATTTGTCTATGCACCTGAGTGCCCAGCTCAGTACCACAGATGTTGACTACTGATAACTCTTATCCTAAATACGCTACACTAGTCACCAGGTCTCAGAGTTAAAATGCCCCTTCCTGCCAAACATTACCTTCCCCACACAAGCATTCACAGAGTGGCCCTGGAGGAAGCAAATGCTCCATGGCTCTCATATGCAGCTCTGACTCATCTCTTTGGTCTTAAATTGGCTAAAGTGGGAATGCAGTAACAGGAGAGAGCATGAAGTGGAAAAGCAAGAGGAGAATACCTACTTGGATGAACATGCAGCTATGTCCCTGGCACAAAATGGGGTTTTCCTACTTTGCTGTTCACACAGCATTGACACCCTAACAAGAAACAGAGGCTCAGTGTGCTCTCTGATCGCCTCCTTTTTCCTTTTGCAACAAGCAGGATAAGCCGTTGGACAGCAGCTGGGATTTGCACGGGGAGCAAGAACACACAGAGGAGGGAAAGGCAGAAACGGGATGAATCTCTGAAGCTCTTTGGAGAATATCAGCCATTCCCAGGCACCAAGAGTTTTCAGTCACAGTGCCAAAATGGCTTGCTCTTGGGCTTGCTGTTGTGCAAAAACAAAACAAAACAAAAACACACAAACAAAAACACACAAAGAGCATTCTTAACATCCACTTTGTAGTTTAGCAACAAAATCAGCGTTCCCTGAGGGCTCAAGTTACTTTTTCTCTCCTGGAGCACAGCCCCCAGGACATACTGTGGAGTGAGATTGCAACATACAGGCATTAACCCATCTACTTGGAAAGACGGTGACTTTAATCCCTGAGCCAAAGGTGAATTTGAGGGTATTGTCACAATAGAACAGCACTTGACAGAAACCCAGAGGGTTCAGATCCCAGCAGATGACACCACCACCACTCAGGGTGTACCATAGACTCTTCACTTACACTCTGGGCAAGTGGGATGCTCAGATTCAGCTGGAAACCAGCTGCTTTCTGCAGTGTGGATTGATGGTGTGCAATTTCACTTGCTTGGCTTTTTCAGGAGTCCTCTCTCTTCAAGCTATCTGCTCACTCGCATAAGATTCCTAATTTCACTGCCCACAAGATATCCAGGCTGAAAGCTACTATCATATTAATCCACAGCTTTTCTTTCTCTGGTTACACTCAGAACAACAGTCTACATACCAGAGCTATTTAGCATGACTAGCAGGAAACAGTTGCATCAGCACAGCCTGGACCTACCCTGAGATAGCTAAAAGACCCAAGGTAAGGAATAGAACTGAATCCCATTACGCATCCCCCATGAACCATACACAGGCACTATGAACAAGATGGTCAACCTATTCATCCGCCCTAAACCACACCACTCCTTCTGCACACTCCCAGACTATCAGCAGCCTAAAGCACCATGTTCAGAGCATCTTTCTCTCAATAGAAGAAGTCCTCCGCATAGAAAAAAATTACTAAGCACAAGAGCATCTTTCAATGGTGATTGCTTACTTGTGTGGGGATTTCTTCAAAGATCATTATCTCAGAGACACCTCTGATGGCTTACATTAGCAACAACAAATGAAATAGTGCCTACACTCTCCTTCCCCTCTGTAAAGAGATATGGATACCACAAGGATGTCCACGGGATGAAACACTGGATATGTAAGGACATCTGACAAAGGAGAAACAGGAAAGCTGAGCACTCACTTGGTTGGACAGACAGCCTGGTCCCTGAGCCAAAGGTCAGTTTGCCGTATGCAGAGCCATAGCTACACAGCATTTCCTCCCATAACAAAAAGCCCAGGCAGCTCACATGGCTTTCTCATGCCTCAAAACCCCAGGACTCGGCTCAGGCCCCCGCTCATCTAAGGCTGTACACAGCCACAAAGCAACCGCCCCTGACGTGCCTTTGTAGATTGCATTCCCACCATTCCAGGGACAAACTTCTGCCATACCATCTCTTCTTCCTGAAACACCTCACAGCTCTGCAATACCCAGAGAGAATGCACAAGCTTGTGAACACTTGTGAAAGCCTTACCAAAACTTACACTCCAACATTACTGTCTGGGCTATTTCAGCCTCGCCTTGCAAGGCTAAGTAATAACTGTAACAGTACTCACCAGGCTTTACACAAAGCTTTGTTCCAGATTCAAAGGCGAGCCTCTCCCATTCAGCACTCACAGTAACAAATGCCATTATGCAAAAGCTCTCATCTCCCCATAACAAGGAAGCCCTTCTTATGGCTGGCAAAGACCCTTCCCAGCAACACACACGTCACCCTTCCCCAAGGACATGCAGACCTCAAGTTAAGCTTGGCCCCAATCACCCAAAACCTCATTAAATAGTGCACCCAGGGAACTGTCAGAGCCTGCGTGGGGAGAGAAGGCATTTCAGCTCAGCAAAGGTGAAGGTAAGGGATGGAAATGGAACAAAATCTGTAGCAAGAGTCCCATATGGAACACCTATGGAAAGCTCCACACTCACTTGGTTGGACGGACAGCCTGGTCCCTGAGCCAAAGGTCAGCTTGCTGAAGCCAGACACACAGCATCTCCTCCCATTACAAAAAGCCCAGCTCGCTTTGCCATCACAAAGGCAAATCCACACCAAGGGGCAAGGAAACCAGTCTGATAGTGCCAAGGGAAGGAAAGCACCAGGCATGTCATGGAGACTAGGTGCCATAAAAAAATGGAAGGAGTCCAAGGCACTGGGACATGTGGGGAAAAACAAGCCCTAGGGATGCCTGGAGAATAGCCCAGTTTCATTTCCAAACTTCTTCTCCCCAAAAAAATGAAGAACAAGGCAAAAGGGAAGCAGCTCTGTTTTTCTGTGCAATTTTCTGCTTACCTGGTACAACTGAAAGCACAGTTCCTTTTCCAAAAGTGACTTTGCCTGCATCGTATGCACTGTGGCATGTCTCATTACAAAAATGTCTCCGCCAGCCCTGCACGTGATCTCAAGCACAAAGCACCTAGACTCAGGACATGGCAGAACTCCCCGACGCAATAGGCCCAAGCACAGGGCCACTACCTGAAACAAAGGAAAATCCATTCCCTAGCTCACTTGCACTTTTCAGAGGAGCGTTCCATGTCACCTTAGGTAAACATTAAGCCCCACAAGTGACAAGGAACCACACAACACAGGGAAGCTCTGAACAGATGATATGACCTCAGGAAAGTCAGTACTGGGGGACTGTCAGGGAACAAAGCACGCAGACCTCAAATTGAGCTTTAATCCAACCACCCAAAAGTTCATTAAATACTGCACCCAGAGCACTCTCAGAGCCTGCAAGGGGAGAAAAGCCATTTCAGCTCGACAAAGGTGAAGGTAAAGGATGAAAATGTAACAACATCTGTAGCAAGAGTCCCATATGGAACACCTATGGAAAACCCCACACTCACTTGGTTGGACGGACAGCCTGGTCCCTGAGCCAAAGGTCAGCTTGTAGTTCCCATAGTCACACAGCATTTCCTCCCATTACAAAAATCCCAGCCTGCCCGCACTGGAGAAACAGCACCACTCCCCAGCACCTGCGTCCCTGTCCTGACAAACCATCTCAGCAGACGTCAAGATCCACTGTCCAATGCAGTGTCCTCTGTCCACCATTCAGTGGTGCACACTCCTGCCAAACCATGCACCACTTCACTTCTTGGGGGAGAGGAGGGGAAGATGGCAAGGAAGGGACCAGTAGAGCCCTGCTCAGGAAAGGACACTGGTAATAGGTGCTGTCTTCCTCCCAAACCTGACTTTCTCTTAAATTACAGTTAAAAGGTGTTGAAGCACCTCTAATATGTTAAACAGACAGGTACCCACCATTTGCATGCACTTATTTTGCACTGCAGCCTCCTGAAGAGCTTGAGGGACAATGGAAGCACGACTCCAAATTTGTCTGAAGAATCACTTATCCAAGACACGCATAGCCATCAATGCTCAGAGCAAAGGGAAGGAAAGAACGAGGCATGTAAGGGACTTGAGGTGCCATAACAAACTGCAGGGAGCCCAAGGCATTGGGACATGTGGGGAAACCAAGTCCTTGGGATGCCTGGAGAATAGCCCAGTTGAGTTCCCAAAGTTCTTCCCCACAAAACAATGAAGAACAAGGCAAAAATGAAGCCACTCACATTTTGACTCACAAGAGCATGTTTCAATGGTGATTGCTCACTTGTGTGGGGGTTTCATGAAGGATCATTATCTCACAGACATTTCTGACGGCTTACATTGGCAACAACAAATGAAATAGTGCCTAAACACTCCTTCCCCTCTATAAGGAGGTGTGGATACCACAAGGATGTCCACAGAATGAAAGTGGATATGTAAGGTCATCTGACAAAGGAGAAACAGGAAAGCTGAGCACTCACTTGGTTGGACAGACAGCCTGGTCCCTGAGCCAAAGGTCAGTTTGCCATATCCAGAGCTAAACCCACACAGCATTTCCTCCCATAACAAAAAGCCCAGGCTGCTCCTGCAGAAGTGGCACTTGTCCTCAAGGCTGAGCTGAACCGTGCCAAGGCTAAGAGGGGCTGCAAAAGTGTAAGATGGTGCTCAAGGATTCTAGGCCACAAGTGGAGGTTAAGAGTCTGGCTTCATGGGATGTAACAGGGCCCAAAACTGAGAAGGAACTCCCCAAAAACCCCACTCCACCTGACCCCAAAGTACTGGGGGCTGTCCGCTGGCTTACCAACAAAAATAAAAAGACACTTTGATTTTCAGTGCAATTTTCTGCTTACCTGGTACAACTGAAAGCACAGTTCCTTTTCCAAAAGTGACTTTGCCTGCATCGTACACACTGTGGCATGTCTCATTACAAAAATGTCTCTGCCAGCCCTGCACGTGATCTCAAGCACAAAGCACCTGGACTCAGGCCACAGCAGAGCTCCCCGACACAATAGGCTAATGCACAGGGCCACTACCTGCAACAAAGCAAAATCCGTTCCCTAGCTCACTTGCACTTTTCAGAGGAGCGTTCCGTGCCGCATTTTGTAATTATTCAGCCCCATGAGCGACAACTCACACCTACAGTAACGCTTGCCCAGAATCAGGGGACCATGTGTGTGGCACTGCTTCTGTGCAGAAAGTTTGGAGAAAATCATCACGTCAGGCAATCCATGCATTTCACAGGCAGCTGTGAGATGACAGGACTGCTGCTTCTGTCCCGAGCCAAAGCCTGTCCTGAGGGAAAGCACATCACGGGTAGCCCCACAACAGCACAAGTACAGGCTTTGAGAATCTCAGTAGACTGAGGCACGTTCAAATAGCAGCTCATGAACGGCTCTGCAAGAGCCGTGAAAAATGCATTTGGTCAGCTACTACGCAAGCTTAAAAAAAAGAAAAAGCTAGCGGAAAACAGGCTCCTGGTAGCCTCCTTTGCTACAAAGGGCTACCATGAGGTAAGTGCTTGTACACAGAATGTTTTACAGTCATTGACCTTCCATCACTGAATCTCATCTTTCCAGCTCCTGCATTATACACAAAGGGTTTTCTCATGCCTCAAAACACCAGGAATTACCTTGGGAAACTGCCCGGCCCAGCATGGACTGTCCATGGCCACAAAGAAACCACCCCTGACATGCCTTTGTAAATAGCTTTTCCTCTGTTCCAGGGAAAAATTTCTACTCTGCCACCTTTTCTTCCCGAAACACCTCACAGCTCTGCAATACCCAGAGAGAAGGCACAGGCTTGTGAACACTCATAGAAAGCCTGACCAAAACTTACACTCCAACATTACTGTCTGGGCTATTTCAGCTTCGCCTTGCAAGGCTAAATAATAACTGTAACAGTACTCACCAGGGTTTACACAAAGCTTTGTTCCAGCTCCAAAGGTTAGCCTCTCCCAGTCAGTAATCACAGCAACAAAGGCCATTACGCAAAAGCTCTCATCTCCCCATAACATTGAAGCCCTTCTTATGGCTGGCAAAGACCCTTCCCAGCAACACACACGTCACCCTTCCCCAAGGACATGCAGACTTCAAGATGAGCTTTGCTCCAACCACCCAAAACCTCATTAAATAGTGCACCCAGGGAACTGTCAGAGCGTGCATGGGGAGAGAAGGCATTTCAGCTCAGCAAAGGTGAAGGATGGAAATGGAACGACATTTGTAGCAAGAGTCCCATATGGAACACCTATGGAAAGCTCCACACTCACTTGGTTGGATGGACAGCCTGGTTCCTGAGCCAAAGGTCAGCTTGTTGGTGCCATAGTCACACAGCATTTCCTCCCATTACAAAAAGCCCAGCCTGCCCCCACTGGAGAAGCAGCACCTCTCCCCAGTCCCTGCTTCCCTGTCCTGACACACCTTCTGCTGATCAACAGCTTGTAGAAGAGGAAGGGAAATCTGAGGAATAAGGGCCCAGCTGAGCTCAGCTCAGGAAAAGCCATGAGCACCCCTGGAGCTGTCAGAGCCAGGAACAAGCCTGCTCTGCTCAGCTAAAGGTAATTGCTGGGGGACTTGGAAAGGGCTGTTAGGATGGCAGAGCAAAAGAAATACCCCGAGCTGGAAACTAGTTGTACTCATGTGTTCCTGCATGACCGAAAGAGAACAAGAACTGTCAGCAGGAAGCAGAATGAGGAAACTCACAGGCTTATTGAATCAAGGCCTCTGTGGCTACCAGAGCGCTCACCATGAAAAACCCTACTGATTTCACCAGTCTACCTCTGCTTTTCTGATGCTAGCTCACAGCCACAACTTGTTCCACAAAGTGGAGCAGAAAAAGACTTTCAAACTTGCTTGGATTTATCCTTTGATGGATTCCACCACCAATGCTGACTTGGTTGCCAAAATTGGCTATACCCGCTTGGCCTTCACAACAAAAAACCTGTAAGCCATCTCTCCTCTTTGCTAGTTTATACTTATACAAGTCTTTGCTTGCTGGCTTCCCATTTCTTTTAAAAGAGTCACTGGTGGTCATCCCTTGCAGCTCTGGCTGAGATGACCCCTGAGTGTATCCTTGTGCCACGTAGAGAAAAGATGCAGGAATTGTGAGCACAATTCCACTTTCTGACCTGCAATAAAAAGCAATAAAAGCAGACATCTTCCCCTCGTCCCTCCTGCACCCTAAGCATGTCTTCAAAATGTCTCTTTTGTCGAAGTAGGGAAGGCAGCTTTCCTATCCTTACTCATTCAGGCTGGTTTACACCTACCAGGTTTCACCACCAGCTGTGTCCCACTTCCAAAGGTGACTTTCCAGGTGAACGTTGAAGTCACACAGGGACACATCCACTAGCAAAAACCCCCTGCAAGCCTTACTCCAGAAAACAGCACCATATCTCCCACAGCAATCCACAAAGGGACAACAGATGTTACCCTTGCCACCTGCCCCCCCTCTAAATTAGGATGTCTTTCTAGTCACCTTCTTCTAACCTCTCCAGGCAGAAACTATCATGAAACACATGAAGTGGGAAATCTGACCTTGGACCCAGGTGGACAGGTAAGAAAACAGCCACCACCCTCTGTGGGGATTAACAGAGAGCTCCATAACTTGCCCAAAGGTGAGCCTTGTGTTCCTCTATCTGAAGTTCAGCCATCACGCTAAAGACTTTACGGCTATACAGCAACCACATACAGCATAGGGAACCTCTGAACAGACGATATGACCTCAGGAAAGTCAGTACTGGGGGACAGTCAGGGAACAAAACATGCAGACCTCAGGTTAAGCTTTGCTCCAACCACCCAAAACCTCGTTAAATACTGCACCCAGGGAACTGTCAGAGCCTGCATGGGGAGAGAAGGCATTTCAGCTCAGCAAAGGTGGAGTGAAAGGATGGAAATGGAACAACATCTGTAGCAAGATGCTCATATAGAACACCTATGGAAAGCTCCTCACTCACTTGGTTGGACGGACAGCCTGGTTCCTGAGCCAAAGCTAAGCTTGTTGCCATAGCCAGAGTCACACAGCATTTCCTCCCATTACAAAAAGCCCAGTGAGCTTTGCCATGAGCTCACAGCAAAATCTGGGAGCCAGCGTAGAGCCATGTGTTCCAACGCAGCCAAAGGGACAGCAGTCAGGGTCATGTTCGAACAACCTGGCACATTCCCGTCAAGCAAAGCCGATCGCTGGAGGTGGTCACCTTCAGCGATCAAACAACCAGGCACCCTGCTGCTATCAACCACCCAAGGAAATGTCTGGCACAAAGAAAAAAGCGCGGCCACATGCAGCACTTACGTGACCTAACAGTAATTCTTGCTGCACAGTCAAAGGTAGGCTTGTAGCCAGCACCTCCTGTGCTCCCACAGCAACCCCTCAATCTACCAAAACCTTGCCAACCTCTTGGAGAAGAGCACTCACTTGGTTGGACAGACAGCCTGGTCCCTGAGCCAAAAGTTGGTCTGCCGTTTGCAGAGCCATAGCCACACAGCATTTCCTCCCATAACAAAAAGCCCAGGCAGCTCCTGGAGAAGTGGCACTTTGCCCCAAGGTTGAGCATAGCTGTGCAAAGGCTAGCTGGGGCAACAGAAGGGTGGGCTGAGGCTGAAGGATCCTAGGCCACAACTGAAGGTTAAGCGTCTGGCTTTGTGGGATGTAATAGGGCCCAAAACTAAGAGGCAACCCCAAAACTATCTCTACCCCTGTCCTCACAGTACTGCCGGGCTGTATGCTGGGTTGCTATGACAAAGGAAAAGACACTTTGGTTTTCAGCGCAATTTGCTGCTTACTTGGTACAACTGAAAGCACAGTTCCTTTTCCAAAAATTGCTTTTCCCACGTTGTACACACTGTGGCACGTCTCATTAGAAAAGTGTCTGCCAGCCCTGCACATGATCTCAAGCACAAAGCACCTGAACTCAGGCCATGGCAGAGCTCCCTGACACAACAGGCTAAAGCACAGGGCCACTACGTGCAAGAAAGGAAACGCTAAAGACTTTACGGCTATACAGCAACCACATACAGCATAGGGAACCTCTGAACAGACGATATGACCTCAGGAAAGTCAGTACTGGGGGACAGTCAGGGAACAAAACATGCAGACCTCAGGTTAAGCTTTGCTCCAACCACCCAAAACCTCGTTAAATAGTGCACCCAGGGAACTGTCAGAGCGTGCATGGGAAGAGAAGGCATTTCAGCTCAGCAAAGGTGAAGGTAAAGATGAAAATGGAACAACATTTGTAGCAAGAGTCCCATATAGAACACCTATGGAAAGCCCCGCACTCACTTGGTTGGACGGACAGTCTGGTCCCTGAGCCAAAGGTCAGCTTGTTGAACCCAGTCACACAGCATTTCCTCCCATTACAAAATCCCAGCCTGCCCCCACTGGAGAAGCTGTACCTCTCCCCAGTTCATGCTTCCCTGTCCTGACAAACCTTCTGCTGATCAACAGCTTGAGGAAGAGGAAGGGAAATTTGGGGAATACGGGCCCAGCTGAGCTCAGCTCAGGAAAGCCCATGAGGACCCAAGAGGCTGTCAGTTCCAGGAACAATCTCTGCTCAGCTAAAGGCAAATCTCAAAGGCAGATCACAAATGCAAATCTCCACCAAGCAGCAAGTAAACCAGTCTGACACTACATAGTCCCTGGATCTCCAAGTGCTTTAAGAGCATCAGGCACACCTGCCCCATCAGAGACCACTTGCTGGCCACTACTAGGAGCCTCGTCCCGCTGCCAGAAGTGACCTTGCTGTAAGCACCAGCATTCGCAGAGTCTTTCTCTCCAACCCCCAAGTGCACAAACCCTGCCAGGACACAGGGACATACGAGAGCCTCCCCACGGGGTCGTGACAAAATCTGGGAGCTGGCATGGAGCAACATGTTCCAATGCAGCCGAAGGGACAGCATTCAAGGTCATGTTGGACCAACCTGGCACATTCCTGTCAAGCAAAGCCAATTGCTGGAGGTGGTCACCATCAGCAATCGAACACACAGTCATGCTGCTGCTCTCAACCTCCCAAGGAAAGGTCTTGCACAAAGCACAAAGCGCGGCCACATGCAGCACTTATGTGACCCAACAGAAAGTCCCATTGCATGGCCAAAGGCAGGCTTAGAGCCAGCACCTCCTGTGCTCCCACAGCAACCCCTCAATCCACCAACACCTTGCTAACCTCTTGGCAGTGCTTGGCATCTGCAGCCTGGCTGCACAGTGCTGAAGGTAACTCAGGGCCAGCTGCATCCTGAAGTCAGGACACCCCAGGCTCTCTGTGGGACCAAGAGCAGCAAAGGGCCCATGGGATAGGACAAATCCTTTTTGAGAGGACTGCTGCTTTTGTCCTGACTCAAACCCTGCCCTAAAGGCATGCTGATTGTGTGCAGCTGCGCAGCTGCAGCATTACAAGCCTGAGAGGAGAAGTGCAGGGTAGCCACTGACAGCTGCAAAATGGGTAGGTTTGCCCAACATCGAAGAAGACTACAAGGTGGTGGTGGCACTTACTAGGCAAAACCTGAAGTCGTGTTCCCTTCCCAAGGGTGAGCTTGTCGTAGTTCACACAGTGCTTTTCACCTCAACAAGAACTATACGCCCTTCCAACATCCTCTGTTAGACAGGACATCTCTGTTCCTAGGGAGCCAAGCTCCCAGCTTTGTCTGGTGGACAAAGCAGAAACATTTCAGCAGATGTCAAGATCCCCTCTACAATGGAGTGTCCTCTGTCCACCATTCAGTGGTGCACACTCCTGCCAAACCATGCACCACTCCCCTTGTTCGGAAGATGGCAAAGATGGCGCCAGGTGAGCCCAGCTCAGGAAAGGGCAGCAGCAATAGGGGCTGTCTTCCTCCCAAACCCGACTTTCCTGTTACATTAGAGTTAGAAGTTTTTGAGGCAGCTTTGAGAAGTTACAAAGACAGGCACCCACCACTTGCATGCACTTTTTTTGCAGTGCTATTGCACACCTGCACTGCAGCCTCCTGAAGAGCTTGAGGGACAATGGAAGCACGACTCCAAATTTGTTTGAAGCATCATTTATCAACGACACAAATAGCAATCAATACTCAGAGCCAAGGGAAGGAAAGAACCAGGCATGTAAGGGACTTGAGGTGCCATAACAAACTGCAGGGAGCCCAAGGCATTGGGACATGTGTGGAAACCAAGTCCTTGGGATGCCTGGAGAATAGCCCAGTTGCATTCCCAAAGTTCTTCCCCACAAAACAATGAAGAACAAGGCAAAAATGAAGCCACTCACATTTTGACTCACAAGAGCATGTTTCAGTGGTGATTGCTCACTTGTGTGGGGGTTTCATGAAGGATCATTATCTCAGAGACACCTCTGATGGCTTGCATTGGCAACAACAAATGAAAGTGCCTACGCTCTCCTTCCCCTCTTTAAGGAGGTGTGGATACCACAAGAATGTCTATGGGATGAAACAAGGGATACGTAAGGACATCTGACAAAGGAGAAACAGGAAAGCTGAGCACTCACTTGGTTGGACAGACAGCCTGGTCCCTGAGCCAAAGGTCAGTTTGCCATATGTAGAGCTAAACCCACACAGCATTTCCTCCCATAACAAAAAGCCCAGGCAGCTCCTGCAGAAGTGGCACTTGTCCTCAAGGCTGAGCTGAACCGTGCCAAGGCTAGGAGGGGCAGCAGAAGTGTAAGATGGGGATGAAGGATCCTAAACCACAAGTGGAGGTTAAGAGTCTGGCTTCATGGGATGTAACAGGGCCCAAAACTGAGAGGCAACTCCCCAAAAACCCCACTCCACCTGACCCTACAGTACTGCCAGGCTGTCCGCTGGCTTGCCATCAAAAAGGAGAAGACACTTTGATTTTGGGCATGATTTGCTGCTTACCTGGTACAATTGAAAGCACAGTTCCTTTTCCAAAAGTGACTTTGCCTGCATAGTGCACACTGTGGCATGTCTCATTACAAAAATGTCTCTGCCAGCCCTGCACATGATCTCAAGCACAAAGCACCTGGACTCAGGCCACAGCAGAGATCCCCGACACAATAGGCTAATGCACAGGGCCACTACCTGCAACAAAGCAAAATCCGTTCCCTAGCTCACTTGCACTTTTCAGAGGAGCGTTCCGTGCTGCATTTTGTAATTATTAAGCCCCACGAGCGACAACTCACACCTACAGTAACGCTTGCCCAGAATCAGGGGACCATGTGTGTGGCACTGCTTTTGTGCACAAAGTTTGGAGAAAACCATCATGTAAAGCAATCCATGCATTTCACAGGCAGCTGTGAGATGACAGGACTGCTGCTTCTGTCCCGAGCCAAAGCCTGTCCTGAGGGAAAGCACATCACGGGTAGCCCCACAACAGCAGAAGTACAGGCTTTGAGAATCTCAGTAGACTGAGGCACGTTCAAATAGCAGCTCATGAACGGCTCTGCAAGAGCTGTGAAAAATGCATTTGGTCAGCTACTACGCAAGCTTAAAAAAAAGAAAAAGCTAGCGGAAAACAGGCTCCTGGTAGCCTCCTTTGCTACAAAGGGCTAGTGTGAGCTCAGTGCTTGTAGACAGAATGTTTTACAGTCAGTGACCTTCCAGTATTGAATCTCATCTTTCCAGCTCCTGCATTATACACATTGGTTTTCTCCTGCCTCAAAAACCCAGGACTTGGCTTGGGACCCTGCCTGGCCGAGCATGGGCTATCTGTGGCCACAAAGCCACCACCCCTGACATGCCTTTGTAAACAGCTTTTCCAGCATTCCTGGGACAAACTTCTGCTCTGCCACATCTACTTCCCACAGCACCTTACAGCTCTGCCATACCTAAAGAGAAGGCACAGGCTTGTGCACACTCATAGGGAGCTTGAGCTAAACTTACACTCCAACATTACTGTCTGGGCTATTTCAGCCTTGTCTTGCAAGGCTAAGTAATAACTGTAACTGTACTCACGAGGCTTTACACAAAGCTTTGTTCCAGCTCCAAAG
The DNA here is from genome assembly GCF_964211835.1 of Anser anser. NCBI lineage: Eukaryota > Metazoa > Chordata > Aves > Anseriformes > Anatidae > Anser > Anser anser. The sequence goes on from NC_139744.1 coordinate 4,518,984, forward strand.
GTGAGCCTCTCCCAGTCAGTAATCACAGCAACAAAGGCCATTACGCAAAAGCTCTCATCTCCCCATAACATTGAAGCCCTTCATGGCTGGCAAAGACCCTTCCCAGGTCACCCTTTCCCAAGGGCATGCAGACCTCAAGTTGAGGCTTGCTCCAACCACCCAAAACCTCATTAAATACTGCACCCGGGACAGTCTCAGAGCCTGCAAGGGGAGAGAAGACATTTCAGCTCTGCAAAGGTGAAGTTAAAGGATGGAAATGGAACAACATCTGTAGCAAGAGTCCCATATGGAACACCTATGGAAAGCCCCGCACTCACTTGGTTGGATGGACAGCCTGGTCCCTGAGCCAAAGGTCAGTTTGGTGAAGCCAGAGTCACACAGCATTTCCTCCCATTACAAAAAGCCCAGCCTGCCCCCACTGGAGAAGCAGCACCTCTCCCCAGTCCCTGCTTCCCTGTCCTGACACACCTTCTGCTGATCAACAGCTTGTAGAAGAGGAAGGGAAATCTGAGGAATAAGGAACCAGCTGAGGTCAGCTCAGGAAAGCCCATGAGCACCCAAGGGGCTGTCAGAGCCAGGAACAAGCCTGCTCTGCTCAGCTAAAGGGGGGGACTTGGGGGGCTTTTCTGGGGGACTTGGAAAGGGCTGATTCGGATAGCAGAACAAGGGAAATATCCCAAGCTAGGCACCAGTTGTACTCAATGGGCTGCACAACTAGGAGTGTCCCTGGCCCCAGCATTATTTCATAGTTCCTCACATTAACAGAGTCCTTCACACCACAGCAAAAAACATTAGCTCTCTGCCAATGACTCTATGAAGAAAATTGAGGAGAGCAGCTCCTTCCCATCAAAGCCATCGAACTGAAGCCAGGAGTATCTCCAGCCTTGACAAGCTGGGACCTGGAAGAAGACAAGGAGCGCCTGCATCTGCGCCATGATGGAGTCTGACCAGCATCTTATGGAGAAGGGGATCCCTTCTGGACCCCTCCTCCTTGATCATTCAAACAACATGAGCTGTTCCAGTACCGCAGCAGTCCTGCTGTGTCCCTTGAGATAGGCATACATGTTCTTGCAGCTGAAACCAATGATGTTGCTTAAATGTACAGTGGCAAAGAGTCTGGATGGGCTTTAGAAATAGCAAAAAAGCAATCACACGTCCCAGATATCTGTAACAGTTTCCACTAGTGCAGTTTCAACACTGACAGCTACAGCTAGTACAGGAATCCAACACGAGTTTCACTGCTACCAAGACCAATCTGCTGGGGAATCTCATCCACAAGGAGGAAGAGGATTGGGTTCAAACAGGAGTATTATTATTTTGGCCATGTTCCTCTGACCTCTCCAGGCAGAAACTATCATGAAACACATGAAGTGGGAAATCTGACCTTGGACCCAGGTGGACAGGTAAGAAAACAGCCACTACCCTCTGTGGGGATTCACAGAGAGCTCCGTACCTTGCCCAAAAGCGAGCCTTTTTGTTCCCCTGTCTGTAGTTCAGCCAGCACGCTAAAGGTTTTACAACTATACAGCAACCACATACAGCAGAAGGAAGCTCTGAACAGATAGTGTGACCTCAGAAAGGTCAGTAGTGGAGGATTCACAGGAACCAAAGCATGCAGACCTCAAGTTGAGCTTTGCTCCAACCAACCAAAAACTCATTAAATACTGCACCCAGGACACTCTCAGAGCCTGCAAGGGGAGAGAAGGCATTTCAGCTCAGCAAAGGTGAAGTTAATGCATGGAAATGGAACAATATCTGTAGCAAGAGCCCCATATGAAACACCTATGGCAAGATCCACACTTACTTGGTTGGACGGACAGCTTGGTCCCTGAGCCAAAGGTAGGCTTGTAGTTGCCAGAGTTACACAGCATTTCCTCCCATTACAAAAAGCCCAGCTCACTTTGCCATCACAAAGACAAATCCCCACCAAGGGGCAAGGAAACCAGTCTGACAGTGCATTGTCCCTGGACCTCTAAGTACTTTACAAGCATCAGGCACACCTGACCCATTACAGACCACTTGCTGGCCACTACTAGGAGCCTCGTCCGCTGCCAGAAGTGACCTTGCTGTAAGCACCAGCATTCACGTGCTTCCCACCCACCCCCAAGTGCACAAACCCTGCTAGGACACAAGAACATATGAGAGCCTCCCCACGGGGTTGTGACAAAATCTGGGAGCTGGCATGGAGCAACATGTTCCAACGCAGCCAAAGGGACAGCAGTCAGGGTCATGTTGGACCAACCTGGCACATTCCTGTCAAGCAAAGCCGATTGCTGGAGGTGGTCACCATCAGCAATCGAACACACAGTCATGCTGCTGCTCTCAACCTCCCAAGGAAAGGTCTTGCACAAAGCACAAAGCGCGGCCACATGCAGCACTTATGTGACCCAACAGAAAGTCCCATTGCATGGCCAAAGGCAGGTTTAGAGCCAGCAAATCCTGTGCTCCCACAGCAACCCCTCAATCCACCAACACCTTGCTAACCTCTTGGCAGTGCTTGGCATCTGCAGCCTGGCTGCACAGTGCTGAAGGTAACTCAGGGCCAGCTGCATCCTGAAGTCAGGACACCCCAGGCTCTCTGTGGGACCAAGAGCAGCAAAGGGCCCATGGGATAGGACAAATCCTTTTTGAGAGGACTGCTGCTTTTGTCCTGACTCAAACCCTGCCCTAAAGGCATGCTGATTGTGTGCAGCTGCGCAGCTGCAGCATTACAAGCCTGAGAGGAGAAGTGCAGGGTAGCCGCTGACAGCTGCAAAATGGGTGGGTTTGCCCAACATCGAAGAAGACTACAAGGTGGTGGTGGCACTTACTAGGCAAAACCTGAAGTCGTGTTCCCTTCCCAAGGGTGAGCTTGTCGTAGTTCACACAGTGCTTTTCACCTCAACAAGAACTATACGCCCTTCCAACATCCTCTGTTAGACAGGACACCTCTGTTCCTAGGGAGCCAAGCTCCCAGCTTTGTCTGGTGGACAAAGCAGAAACATTTCAGCAGATGTCAAGATCCCCTCTACAATGGAGTGTCCTCTGTCCACCATTCAGTGGTGCACACTCCTGCCAAGCCATGCACCACTTCACTTGTTGGGGGACAGGAGGGGAAGATGGCAAAGAAGGGCCTAGTCCAGCTCAGGAAAGGACATGGGCAATCAGAGGCTGTCTTCCTCCCAAACCCTAACTTTCTGTCACATTACAGTTAAAAGCCATTGAGGCACTTTTAAGATATTACAGAGACAGGCACCCACCACTTGCATGCACTTTTTTTTTTCAGTGCTATTGCAGAACTTCACTGCAACCTCCTTAAGAGCCTAAGGGACAAGGGTAATACAACTCCAAAGCATCAGTTATCCATAACATGCATAGCCATCAATGTTCAGCACCATGGGAGGGAAAGAATAAAGCATGTAAGGGAGATTAAGTGCTACAACAAACTGCAGGGAGCCCAAGGCATTGGGATATGTGGGGAAACCAAGTCCTTGGGATGCCTGAAGAATAGCCCATTTGCGTTCCCAATGTTCTTCCCTACAAAACAACATAGAACAAGGCAAAAATGTAGCCACTCCAGTTTTGAGGCACAAAACCATGTTTCAATGGTGATTGCCATTGTGGGGGGGATTGCGTGGGGATTTCATGAAAGATCATTATCTCAGAGACATCTCTGATGGCTAACATTGGCAACAACAAATGAAATAGTGCCTAAACACTCCTTCCCCTCTGAGAAGGCATGGGGATACCACAAGAATGTCTATGGAATGAAACACAGGATACATAAGAACATCTGACAAAGGAGAAACAGGAAAGCTGAGCACTCACTTGGTTGGACAGACAGCCTGGTCCCTGAGCCAAAGGTCAGTTTGCCATATGTAGAGCTAGAGCCACACAGCATTTCCTCCCATAACAAAAAGCCCAGGCAGCTCCTGCAGAAGTGGCACTTGTCCTCAAGGCTGAGCTGAACCGTGCCAAGGCTAGGAGGGGATGCAGAAATGTAAGATGGGGCTGAAGGATTCTAGGCCACAAGTGGAGGTTAAGAGTCTGGCTTCATGGGATGAAAAAGGTCCAAAACCTGAGAGGCAAACCCAAAAGTCCCCTTCCTGCCGTCCCCACAGTACTGTCTAGCTGTACAAAAAGCCCAGCTCTCATTCCCATCACAAATACAAATACCCACCAAGGAGTAAGGAAGCCACTCTGACAGTGCCAGGGGAAGGAAAGCACCAGGCATGTCAGGGAGATTAGGTGCCATAAAAAAATGCAAGTAGCCCAGGGCATGGGGACATGTGGGGAAACCAAGTCTTAGGGATGCCTGGAGAATAGCCCAGTTGCATTTCCAAACTTCTTCTCCCCCAAAAATGAAGAACAAGGCAAAAGGGAAGCAGCTCTGTTTTTCTGTGCAATTTTCTGCTTACCTGGTACAATTGAAAGCACAGTTCCTTTTCCAAAAGTGACTTTGCCTGCATAGTGCACACTGTGGCATGTCTCATTACAAACATGTCTCTGCCAGCCCTGCACATGATCTCAAGCACAAAGCACCTGGACTCAGGCCACAGCAGAGCTCCCTGACACAACAGGCTAAAGCACAGGGCCACTACCTGCAAGAAAGGAAAATCCGTTCCCTAGCTCGCTTGCACTTTTCAGAGGAATATTCCCTGTCACCTATGGTAATTGTTAAGCCCTACAAGCGACAACTCTCACCTACAGTAATGCTGTCCCAGAATCAGAGGAACAATGCATGGGGCATTGCTTCTGTGCATAAAGCATGTGGAAAACCATCACATCAGGCAATCCATGCGTTTCAGAGGCAGCTGTGAGATGACAGGACTGCTGCTTCTGTCCTGAGCCAAAGCCTGTCCTGAGGGAAAGCACATCACGGGTAGCCCCGCAGCTGCAGAAGCACAAGGTTTGAGAACCGCAGCAGACTGAGGCACATTCAGATGGCAGTTCATGAACGGCTCTGCAAGAGCTGTGAAAAATGCATTTAGTCAACAACTACACAAGCTTAAAAAAAGAAAAAGCCATCGGAAAGCAGACTCCTGGTAGCCTCCTTTGCTACAAAGTGCTACTGTGAGCTCAGTGCTTGCACTCATGGTGTTTCACAGTCAATGACGTTCCATCACTGAATCTCATCTTTCCAGCTCCTGCATTATACACAAGTTTTTCTCATGCCTCAAAAATCCCAGGACTAGGCTCAGGCCCCTGCTCATCTAAGGTTGTACACAGCCACAAAGCAACTGCCCCTGACTTGACTTTGTAAATAGCTTTTCCTCTGTTCCAGGGAAAAACTTCTGCTCTGCCACCTTTTCTTCCAGCAGCACCTTGCAGCTCTGCCATATCCAGAGAGAAGGCACAGGCTTGTGCACACTCATAGGAAACATGACCAAAACTTACACTCCAACATTACCTTCTAGGCTATTTAAGCCTCACCCTGCAAGGATAAGTAATAACTAAGAATACTCACCAGGCTTTACACAAAGCTTTGTTCCAGCTCCAAAGGTGAGCCCGTACAAGTCGGCACTCACAGCAACAAAGGCCATTACACAAATGCTCTCATTTCCCCATAACCAGACAGCCCTTTGTGTGGCTGGCAAAGACCCTTCACAGCAATACACAGGTCACCCTTTCCAGAGGACATGCAGACCTCAAGATGAGCTTTGTTCCAGCCACCCAAAACCTCATTAAATACTGCACTCAGGGCACTCTCAGAGCCTGCAAGGGGAGAGAAGGCATTTTAGCTCGACAAAGGTGTAGTGAAAGGATGGAAATGGAACAACATCTGTAGCACGAGTCACATATGGAAAACCTATGGAAAGCTCCTCACTCACTTGGTTGGACGGACAGCCTGGTTCCTGAGCCAAATGTCAGTTTGTTGCCGTAGCCATAGTCACACAGCATTTCCTCCCATTACAAAAAGCCCAGCTCGCTTTGCCATCACAAAGGCAAATCCCCATGGGGTCGCTGCAACATCTGGGAGCTGGAATAGAGCAACGTGTTCCAATGCAACCAAAGGGACAGCAGTCAGGGTCATGTTGGACCAACCTGGCACATTCCTGTCAAGCAAAGCCGATGGCTGGAGGTGGTCACCATCAGCGATCAAACACACAGTCATGCTGCTGCTCTCAACCTCCCAAGGAAAGGCCTGGCACAAACCACAAGCACGGCCACAGCGCAGCACTTATGTGACCTAACAGTAAATCTCGTTGCACAGACAAAGGCAGGCTTAGAGCCAGCACCTCCTGTGCTCCCACAGCAACCCCTCAATCCACCAAAACATTGCCAACCTCTTGGCAGCGCTTCACATCTGCAGCCTGGCTGCACAGTGTTCAAAGTAACTGAGAGCCAGCTGTGTCCTGAAGTCAGGACCACCCCCCCCCCCCCCCCCCAGGCTCTCTGTGGGACCAAGAGCACCACAGGGCCAACAGAATGGGACAAACCCCTTTTGAGAGGACTGCTCTAAAATAGGTAGGTTTGCCCCACATGTAAGGAGACTACACAGTGGTGGTGGCACTTACTAGGTAAAACCTAAATTCGTGTCCCGCTCCCAAAGGTGATCTTGCCGTAGTTCACACGGTGTTTTTCGCCTCAACAAGAACTATACGCCCTTCCACATCCCTTATGAGACAGGAGACCTCTGTTCCTGGGAGCCTGAGCCCTGAGATTTTTCCCTTAGAAAAAGCAGAAACCTTCCAGCAGACCTCGAGATCTTCTGTCCACTGGAGTGTCCTCTGTCCACCATTCAGTAGTGCACACTCCTGCCAAACCATGCACCACTCCCCTTGTTGGGGGAGAGGAGGGGAAGATGGCAAAGACGGGTCCAGAAGAGCCCTGCTCAGGAAAGGACAGCAGCAATAGGGGCTGTCTTCCTCCCAAACCCAACTTTCTCTTACATTACAGTTAAAAGTTTTTGAGGCAGCTTTGAGAAGTTACAAAGACAGGCAATCACCACTTGCATGCACTTTTTTTGCAGTGCTAATGCACACCTGCACTGCAGCCTCCTGAAGAGCTTGAGGGACAATGGAAGCACGACTCCAAATTTGTCTGAAGCATCACTTATCCAAGACACGCATAGCCATCAATGCTCAGAGTAAGGGGAAGGAAAGAACTAGGCATGTAATGGAGATGAGGTGCCATAACAAACTGCAGGGAGCCCAAGGCATTGGGACATGTGTGGAAACCAAGTCCTTGGGATGCCTGGAGAATAGCCCAGTTGAGTTCCCAAAGTTCTTCCCCACAAAACAACGACGAACAAGGCAAAAATGAAGCCACTCACATTTTGACTCACAAGAGCATGTTTCAATGGTGATAGCTCACTTGTGTGGGGATTTAATGAAAGGTCATTATCTCAGAGACACCTCTGATGGCTTACATTGTTAACAACAAATGAAATAGTGCCTAAACACTCCTTCCCCTCTGAGAAGGCATGGGGATACCACAAGAATGTCTACGGAATGAAACACAGGATACATAAGAACATCTGACAAAGGAGAAACAGGAAAGCTGAGCACTCACTTGGTTGGACAGACAGCCTGGTCCCTGAGCCAAAGGTCAGTTTGCCATATGTAGAGCTAGAGCCACACAGCATTTCCTCCCATAACAAAAAGCCCAGGCAGCTCCTGCAGAAGTGGCACTTGTCCTCAAGGCTGAGCTGAACCATGCCAACGCTAGGAGGGGATGCAGAAATGTAAGATGGGGCTGAAGGATTCTAGGCCACAAGTGGAGGTTAAGAGTCTGGCTTCATGGGATGAAAAAGGTCCAAAACCTGAGAGGCAAACCCAAAACTCCCCCTCCTGCCATCCCCACAGTACTGTCTAGCTGTACAAAAAGCCCAGCTCTCATTCCCATCACAAATACAAATACCCACCAAGGAGTAAGGAAGCCACTCTGACAGTGCCAGGGGAAGGAAAGCACCAGGCATGTCAGGGAGATTACGTGCCATAAAAAAAATGAAAGTAGCCCAGGGCATGGGGACACGTGGGGAAACCAAGTCTTAGGGATGCCTGGAGAATAGCCCAGTTGCATTTCCAAACTTCTTCTCCCCCAAAAATGAAGAACAAGGCAAAAGGGAAGCAGCTCTGTTTTTCTGTGCAATTTTCTGCTTACCTGGTACAATTGAAAGTACAGTTCCTTTTCCAAAAGTGACTTTGCCTGCATAGTGCACACTGTGGCATGTCTCATTACAAACATGTCTCTGCCAGCCCTGCACATGATCTCAAGCACAAAGCACCTGGACTCAGGCCACAGCAGAGCTCCCTGACACAACAGGCTAAAGCACAGGGCCACTACCTGCAAGAAAGGAAAATCCGTTCCCTAGCTCGCTTGCACTTTTCAGAGGAATATTCCCTGTCACCTATGGTAATCGTTAAGCCCTACAAGCGACAACTCTCACCTACAGTAATGCTGTCCCAGAATCAGAGGAACAATGCATGGGGCACTGCTTCTGTGCATAAAGCATGTGGAAAACCATCACATCAGGCAATCCATGCGTTTCAGAGGCAGCTGTGAGATGACAGGACTGCTGCTTCTGTCCTGAGCCAAAGCCTGTCCTGAGGGATAGCACATCACGGGTAGCCCCGCAGCTGCAGAAGCACAAGGTATGAGAACCGCAGCAGACTGAGGCACATTCAGATGGCAGTTCATGAACGGCTCTGCAAGAGCTGTGAAAAATGCATTTAGTCAACAACTACACAAGCTTAAAAAAAGAAAAAGCCATCGGAAAGCAGACTCCTGGTAGCCTCCTTTGCTACAAAGGGCTACGGTGAGCTAAGTGGTTGTACTCATGGTGTTTCACAGTCAATGACGTTCCATCACTGAATCTCATCTTTCCAGCTCCTGCATTATACACAAGTTTTTCTCATGCCTCAAAAATCCCAGGACTAGGCTCAGGCCCCTGCTCATCTAAGGTTGTACACAGCCACAAAGCAACTGCCCCTGACTTGCCTTTGTAAATAGCTTTTCCTCTGTTCCAGGGAAAAACTTCTGCTCTGCCACCATTTCTTCCAGCAGCATCTTGCAGCTCTGCCATATCCAGAGAGAAGGCACAGGCTTGTGTACACTCATAGGAAACACGACCAAAACTTACACTCCAACATTACCTTCTAGGCTATTTAAGCCTCACCCTGCAAGGATAAGTAATAACTAAGAATACTCACCAGGCTTTACACAAAGCTTTGTTCCAGCTCCAAAGGTGAGCCCGTACAAGTCGGCACTCACAGCAACAAAGGCCATTACACAAATGCTCTCATTTCCCCATAACCAGACAGCCCTCTGTGTGGCTGGCAAAGACCCTTCACAGCAATACACAGGTCACCCTTTCCAGAGGACATGCAGACCTCAAGATGAGCTTTGTTCCAGCCACCCAAAACCTCATTAAATACTGCACTCAGGGCACTCTCAGAGCCTGCAAGGGGAGAGAAGGCATTTTAGATTGACAAAGGTGTAGAGAAAGGATGGAAATTGAACAACATCTGTAGCACGAGTCACATATGGAACACCTATGGAAAGCTCCTCACTCACTTGGTTGGACGGACAGCCTGGTTCCTGAGCCAAATGTCAGCTTGTTGCTGTAGCCATAGTCACACAGCATTTCCTCCCATTACAAAAAGCCCAGCTCGCTTTGCCATCACAAAGGCAAATCCCCATGGGGTCGCTGCAACATCTGGGAGCTGGAATAGAGCAACGTGTTCCAATGCAACCGAAGGGACAGCAGTCAGGGTCATGTTGGACCAACCTGGCACATTCCTGTCAAGCAAAACTGATTGCTGGAGGTGGTCACCATCAGTGATCAAACACACAGTCATGCTGCTGCTCTCAACCTCCCAAGGAAAGGCCTGGCACAAACCACAAGCATGGCCACAGCACAGCACTTATGTGACCTAACAGTAAATCTCGTTGCACAGACAAAGGCAGGCTTAGAGCCAGCACCTCCTGTGCTCCCACAGCAACCCCTCAATCCACCAAAACCTTGCCAACCTCTTTGGCAGTGCTTGGCATCTGCAGCCTGGCTGCACAGTGTTCAAAGTAACTGAGAGCCAGCTGTGTCCTGAAGTCAGGACCACCCCCCCCCCCCAGGCTCTCTGTGGGACCAAGAGCACCACAGGGCCAACAGAATGGGACAAACCCCTTTTGAGAGGACTGCTCTAAAATGGGTAGGTTTGCCCCACATGGAAGGAGACTACACAGTGGTGGTGGCACTTACTAGGTAAAACCTGAATTCGTGTCCCGCTCCCAAAGGTGATCTTGCCGTAGTTCACACAGTGCTTTTCACCTCAACAAGAACTATACGCCCTTCCACATCCCTTATGAGACAGGAGACCTCTGTTCCTGGGAGCCTGAGCCCTGAGATTTTTCCCTTAGAAAAAGCAGAAACCTTCCAGCAGACCTCCAGATCTTCTGTCCACTGGAGTGTCCTCTGTCCACCATTCAGTGGTGCACACTCCTGCCAAACCATGCACCACTCCCCTTGTTGGGGGAGAGGAGGGGAAGATGGCAAAGATGGGGCCAGAAGAGCCCTGCTCAGGAAAGGACAGCAGCAATAGGGGCTATCTTCCTCCCAAACCCTATCTTTCTGTTACAGTTAAAAGTTTTTGAGGCAGCTTTGAGAAGTTACAAAGACAGGCACCCACCACTTGCATGCACTTTTTTTGCAGTGCTAATGCACACCTGCACTGCAGCCTCCTGAAGAGCTTGAGGGACAATGGAAGCACGACTCCAAATTTGTCTGAAGAATCACTTATCCAAGACATCAATAGCCATCAATGCTCAGAGTAGGGGGAAGGAAAGAACCAGGCACGTAATGGAGATTAGGTGCCATAACAAACTGCAGGGAGCCCAAGGCATTGGGACATGTGGGGAAACCAAGTCCTTGGGATGCCTGGAGAATAGCCCAGTTGCATTCCCAAAGTTCTTCCCCACAAAACAACGAAGAACAAGGCAAAAATGAAGCCACTCACATTTTGACTCACAAGAGCATGTTTCAGTGGTGATTGCTCACTTGTGTGGAGATTTAATGAAAGGTCATTATCTCAGAGACACCTCTGATGGCTTACGTTGTTAACAACAAATGAAATAGTGCATACACACTCCTTCCCCTCTTTAAGGAGGTGTGGATACCGCAAGGATGTTTATGGGATGAAACCCAGGATACATAAGAACATCTGACAAAGGAGAAACAGGAAAGCTGAGCACTCACTTGGTTGGACAGACAGCCTGGTCCCTGAGCCAAAGGTCAGTTTGCCATATCCAAAGCCAGAGCCACACAGCATTTCCTCCCATAACAAAAAGCCCAGGCAGCTCCTGGAGAAGAGGCACTTGCCCCCAAGGCTGAGCCAAATTGTGCCAAGGCTAGGAGGAGCAGCAGAAGAGTGGGATGGGGTTGAAGGATCCTAGGCCACAAGTGGAGGATAAGAGTCTTGCTTTGTGGGATGTTACAGGGCCCAGAACTGAGAGGCATCTCCCCAACACCCCCACTCCACTTGTCCCTACAGTACTGCCGGGCTGTCTACTGGCTTCCCATCAAAAAGGAGAAGACACTTTGGTTTTCAGCATAAATTGTTTCTTACCTGGTACAACTGAAAGCACAGTTCCTTTTCCAAAAATGACTGTGAGCGCATTGTACGCACTGTGGCGCGTCTCATTACAAAAATGTCTCTGCCAGCCCTGCACGTGATCTCAAGCACAAAGCACCTGGGCTCAGGCCACAGCAGAGCTCCCTGACACAACAGGCTTAAGCACAGGGCCAGTACCTGCAACAAAGGAAAATCCATTCCCTAGCAATCCCTGTTGCCTTTGGTAATTGTTAAGCTGCACGAGGAGCAACGTTCACCTACAGTAATGCTTGCCCAGAATCAGGGGGACCGTGTGTGTGGCACTGCTTCTGTGCACCAAGCATGGAGAAAAACATCATGTCAGGCAATCCATGCATATTAGAGGCAGAAGTGAGATGACAGGACTGCTGCTTCTGTCCCGAGGGAAAGCCTGTCGTAAGGGAAGTAACACCCAGGATAGTCCTGTAGCTGCAGAAGCACAAGGTTTGAGAACCGCAGCAGACTGAGGCACATTCAGATGGCAGTTCATGAACAGCTCTGCAAGAGCTGTGAAAAATGCATTTGGTCAGCAAGTAAAGAAGATTGAAAAAAGAAAAAGCCATCGGAAAGCATGCTCCTGGTAGCCTCCTTTGCTACAAAGGGCTACGGTGAGCTCAGTGCTTGCACTCATGGTTTTTTACAGTCAATGACGTTCCATCACTGAATCTCATCTTTCCAGCTGCTGCATTATACACACAGGGTTTTTTCTCCTGCCTCAGAACCCCAGGACTTGTCCTGGGACCCTGCCCAGGCGAGCATGGACTGTCCATAGCCACAAAGCAAACTCCCCTGACATACCTTTGTAAATAGCTTTCCCTCCATTCCAAGGACAGACTTCTACTCCGCTGCCTTTTCTTCCTGCTGTACCTCGCAGCTCTGCCACACCCAGAGAGAAGGCACAGGCTTGTGCATGACCAAAAGCATGACCAATCTTACACTCCAACATTACTGCCTGGGCTACTTCAGCCTCGCCCTGCAAGGCTAAGTAATAACTGTAACTCTACTCACCAGGCTTTACACATAGCTTTGTTCCAGCTCCAAAGGTGAGCCTGTTCAAGCTGAAACTCACAGCACCAAAGGCCATTACAAAAACTCTCTCATCTCCCCATAACAAGCAAGCCCTTCATGTGGCTGGCCAAGACCCTTCCCAGCAACACACACGTCACCCTTTCCCAAGGGCATGCAGACCTCAAGTTGAGGTTTGCTCCAAACACCCAAAACCTCATTAGATACTGCACCCAGGGCAATCTCAGAGCCTACAAAGGGAGAGAAGGCATTTCAGCTCAGCAAAGGTGAAGGCAAGGGATGGAAATGGAACAACAGCTGTAGCAAGAGCCCATATGGAACACCTATGGAAAGCTCCACACTTACTTGGTAGGATGGACAGCCTGGTTCCTGAGCCAAAGGTCAACTTGTTGTAGCCAGAGTCACACAGCGTTTCCTCCCATTACAAAAAGCCCAGCTCGCTTTGCCGTCACAAAGGCAAAACCCCACCAAGGGGCAAGGAAAACAGTCTGACAGTGCCAAGGGAAGGCATGAACAAGCATGTAAGGGAGATTAGGTGCCATAACAAACCGCAGGGAGCTCAGGGCATTGGGACATGTGGGAAAAACAAGTCCTAACAATGCCCAGAGAATAGCTCAGTTGCGTTCCCAAACATCTGCCCCACAAATCAATGAAGAACATGGCAAAAGGGAGACCACTCGGTTTTTCAGCATGGTTTGCTGCTTACCTGGTACAACTGAAAGCACAGTTCCTTTTCCAAAAGTGACTGTGTCCGCATTGTACACACTGTGGCATGTCTCATTACAAAAATGTCTCTGCCAGCCCTGCACGTGATCTCAAGGACAAAGCACCTGGACTCAGGCCACGGCAGAGCTCCCTGACACAACAGGCTTTAGCAAAGGGCCACTACCTGCAACAAAGGAAAATCTGTTCCCTAGCTCACTTGCACTTTTCAGAAGAGCGTTCCCTGTCACCTTTGGAAACTGTTAAGCCTCACGAGTGACAACTCTCACCTACAGTAATGCTTGTGCAGAATCAGGGGGACAGTGCGTGGGGTACTGCTTCTGTGCACAAAGCATAGAGAAAACCATCATGCCTGGCAATCCATGTGTGTGAGAGGCAGCTGTGAGATGACGGGACTGCTGCTTCTGTCCCGAGCCAAAGCCTGTCCTGAGGGAAAGCACATCACGGGTAGCCCCGCAGCTGCAGAAGCACGAGGTATGAGAACCGCAGCAGACTGAGGCACGTTCAGATAGCAGCTCACGAACAGCTCTGCAAGAGCTGTGAAACACGCATTTAGTCAACAACTAAACTAGCTTAAAAAACAAAAAAAAAGCCAGCGGAAAGCATGCTCCTGGTAGCCTCCTTTGCTACAAAGGGCTACGGTGAGCTAAGTGCTTGTACTCATGCTGTTTTACTGTGAGTGACCTTCCATCACTGAATCTCATCTTTCCAGCTCCTGCATTATACACGCAATGCTTATGCACACACAAAATCTTCCCAAAGTTCTTCCCCACAAAACAACGAAGAATAAGGCAAAAAAATGCCACTCACATTTTGACTCACAAGAGCATGTTTCAATGGTGATTGCTCACTTGTGTGGGGGTTTCATGAAGGATCATTATCTCAGAGACACCTCTGATGGCTTACGTTGTTAATAACAAATGAAATAGTGCCTACACTCTCCTTCCCCTCTATAAGGAGGTGTGGATACCACAAGAATGTCTACGAGTTGAAATACGGGATATGTAAGGACATCTGACAAAGGAGAAACAGGAAAGCTGAGCACTCACTTGGTTGGACAGACAGCCTGGTCCCTGAGCCAAAGGTCAGACTGTTGTATGTAGAGCCATAGCCACACAGCATTTCCTCCCATAACAAAAAGCCCAGGCAGCTCCTGCAGAAGTGGCACTTGTCCTCAAGGCTGAGCCAAACAGTAACAAGGCTAGGAGGAGCAGCAGAAGAGTGGGATGGGGTTGAAGGATCCCAGACCACAAGTGGAGTTAATAGTATTGCTTCATGGGATGTAACAGGGCCCAAAACTGAAAAGCAACTCCCCAAAACCCCCACTCACCTGACCCCAAAGTAGTGGGGGCTGTCCGCTGGCTTGCCAACAAAAAGGAAAAGACACTTTGATTTTCGGTGAAATTTTCTGCTTACCTGGTACAACAGAAAGCACAGTTCCTTTTCCAAAAGTGACTTTGCCTGTATCGTACACACGTTGGCACGTCTCATTACAAAAATGTCTCTGCCAGCCCTGCACGTGATCTCAAGCACAAAGCACCTGGACTCAGGCCATGGCAGAACTCCCTGCCAAAACAGGCTGAAGTGCAGGGCCACTACCTGCAACAAAGGATAATCCGTTCCCTAGCTCACTTGCACTTTTCAGAAGAGCATTCCCTGTCGCCTTTGGTAATTGTTAATCCCTATGAGCGACAACTCTCCCTACAGTAATGCTGTCCCAGAATCAGAGGAACTATGTGTGTGGCACTGCTTCTGTGCACAAAGCATGGAGAAAACCATCATGCCTGCCAATCCATGTGTGTGAGAGGCAGCTGTCAGATGACAGGACTGCTGCTTCTGTCCTGAGCCAAAGCCTGTCCTGAGGGAAAGCACATCACGGGTAGCCCCACAGCTGCAGAAGCACGAGGTATGAGAACCGCAGCAGACTGAGGCACATTCAGATAGCAGCTCATGAACAGCTCTGCAAGAGCTGTGAAAAATGCATTCGGTCAGCAGCTACACAAGATTAAAAAGAGAAAAAGCCAGCGGAAAGCATGCTCCTGGTAGCCTCTTTTGCTACAAAGGGCTACTGTGAGCTCAGTGCTTGTACTCATGCTGTTTTACAGTCAGTGACCTTCCATCACTGAACCTCATCTTTCCAGCTGCTGCATTATACACATTGGGTTTTTTCTCCTGCCTCAAAACCCCAGGACTCGGCTCAGGCCCCTACCTGGCGGGCTATGGGCTGTCCATGGCCACAAAGCAAACTCCCCTGACATGCCTTTTTAAATAGCTTTCCCACCATTTCAGGGACAAACTTCTGCTCCCCCATCAATTCTTTCCGCAGCACCTCACTGCTCTGCCATATCCAGAGAGAAGGCACAGGCTTGTGCACACTCATAGGGAGCTTGACCAAAACTTACACTCCAACATTACCGTCTGGGCTATTTAAGCCTCATCCTGCAAGGCTAAGTAATAACTGTAACTCTACTCACCAGGCTTTACACATAGCTTTGTTCCAGCTCCAAAGGTGAGCCTCTCCCAGTCAGCACTCACAGCACCAAAGGCCATTACAAAAACTCTTTCATCTCCCCATAACAAGAAAGCCCTTCGTGTAACTGGCAAAGACCCTTCACAGCAACACACAGGTCACCGTTCCCCAAGGGCATTCAGACCTCAAGATGAGCATTGCTTCAACCAACCAGAACCTCATCAAATACTGCACTCAGGGCAGTCTCAGAGCGTGCAAGGGGAGAGAAGGCATTTCAGCTTGAAAAAGGTAAAGGTAAAGGATGGAAATGGAACGACATCTGTAGCAAGAGTCACATATGGAACACCTATGGAAAGCTCCACACTCACTTGGTAGAACAGACAGCCTGGTTCCTGAGCCAAAGGTCAGCTTCTTGATGTATCCAGAGTCACACAGCATTTCCTCCCATTACAAAAAGCCCAGCTTGCTTTGCCATCACAAAGGCACAAAGGGAAAGAAGGCATTTCAGCTCTGCAAAGGTGAAGTTAACGCATGGAAATGGAACAACATCTGTAGCAAGAGCCCCATATGGAACACCTATGGAAAGCTTCACACTCACTTGGTAGGATGGACAGCCTGGTTCCTGAGCCAAAAGTTAGCTTGTTTACATCATTCACACAGCATTTCCTCCCATTACAAAAAGCCCAGCTCGCTTTGCAATCACAAAGACAAATCCCCACCAAGGGGCAAGGAAACCAGTCTGACAGTGCATTGTCCCTGGACCTCTAAGTACTTTACAAGCATCAGGCACACCTGCCCCATCAGAGACTGCTTACTGGCCACTACTAGGATCCTTGTCCCGCTCCCAGAAGTGACCTTGCTGTAAGCACCAGCATTCACAGAGTCCTTCTCTCCCACCCCCAAGTGCACAAACCCTGCCAGGACACAAGAGCCTCCCCACGGGGTCACGGCAAAATCTGGGAGCTGGCGTGGAGCAACGCGTTCCAACGCAGCCAAAGGGACAGCAGTCAGGGTCATGTTGGACCAACCTGGCACATTCCTGTCAAGCAAAGCCGATTGCTGGAGGTGGTCACCATCAGTGATCAAACACACAGTAACACTGCTACTCTCAACCACACAAGGAAAGGCCTGGCACAAACCACAAGCACGGCCACAGCGCAACACTTATGTGACCTAACAGTAAATCTCATTGCACAGACAAAGGCAGGCTTAGAGCCAGCACCTCCTGTGCTCCCACAGCAACCCCTCAATCCACCAAAACCTTGCCAACCTCTTTGGCAGTGCTTGGCATCTGCAGCCTGGCTGCACAGTGTTCAAAGTAACTGAGAGCCAGCTGCATCCTGAAGTCAGGACCCCCCCCCCCCCCCCCAGGCTCTCTGTGGGACCAAGAGCACCACAGGGCCAACAGAATGGGACAAACCCCGTTTGAGAGGACTGCTCTAAAATGGGTAGGTTTGCCCTACATGGAAGGAGACTACACAGTGGTGGTGGCACTTACTAGGTAAAACCTGAATTCGTGTCCCGCTCCCAAAGGTGATCTTGCTGTAGTTCACACGGTGTTTTTCGCCTCAACAAGAACTATACGCCCTTCCACATCCCTTATGAGACAGGAGACCTCTGTTCCTGGGAGCCTGAGCCCTGAGATTTTTCCCTTAGAAAAAGCAGAAACCTTCCAGCAGACCTCCAGATCTTCTGTCCACTGGAGTGTCCTCTGTCCACCATTCAGTGGTGCACAATCCTGCCAAACCATGCACCACTCCCCTTGTTGGGGGAGAGGAGGGGAAGATGGCAAAGAAGGGCCCAGGAGAGCCCTGCTCAGGAAAGGACAGCAGCAATAGGGGCTGTCTTCCTCCCAAACCCTATCTTTCTTTTACATTAGAGTTAAAAATTTTTGAGGCAGCTTTGAGAAGTTACAAAGACAGGCAATCACCACTTGCATGCACTTTTTTTGCAGTGCTAATGCACACCTGCACTGCAGCCTCCTGAAGAGCTTGAGGGACAATGGAAGCACGACTCCAAATTTGTCTGAAGAATCACTTATCCAAGACACGCATAGCCATCAATGCTCAGAGCAAAGGGAAGGAAAGAACCAGGCATGTAATGGAGATAAGGTGCCATAACAAACTGCAGGGAGCCCAAGGCATTGGGACATGTGGGGAAACCAAGTCCTTGGGATGCCTGGAGAATAACCCAGTTGCGTTCCCAAAGTTCTTCCCCACAAAACAACGACGAACAAGGCAAAAATGAAGCCACTCACATTTTGACTCACAAGAGCATGTTTCAGTGGTGATTGCTCACTTGTGTGGAGATTTCATGAAAGGTCATTATCTCAGAGACACCTCTGATGGCTTACGTTGTTAACAACAAATGAAATAGCGCCTACACTCTCCTTCCCCTCTATAAGGAGTTGTGGATACCGCAAGGATGTTTATGGGATGAAACCCAGGATACATAAGAACATCTGACAAAGGAGAAACAGGAAAGCTGAGCACTCACTTGGTTGGACAGACAGCCTGGTCCCTGAGCCAAAGGTCAGTTTGCCATATCCAAAGCCAGAGCCACACAGCATTTCCTCCCATAACAAAAAGCCCAGGCAGCTCCTGGAGAAGAGGCACTTGCCCCCAAGGCTGAGCCAAATTGTGCCAAGGCTAGGAGGAGCAGCAGAAGAGTGGGATGGGGTTGAAGGATCCTAGGCCACAAGTGGAAGATAAGAGTCTTGCTTTGTGGGATGTAACAGGGCCCAAAACTGAGAGGCAACACTAAAACTCCCCCCGTCCCTGTCCCCAATAACTGTAACTGTATTCACGAGGCTTTACACAAAGCTTTGTTCCAGCTCCAAAGGTGAGCCTGTTCCAGTCAGCGCTCACAGCAACAAAGGCCATTACACAGAAGCTCTCATGTACCCATAACAAGCAAGTCCTTTGTATGGCTGGCAAAGACCCTTCACAGCAATACACAGGTCACTCTTTCCCAAGGGCATGCAGACCTCAAGTTGAGGCTTGCTCCAACCACAGAAAACCTCATTAAATACTGCACTCAGGGCAGTCTCAGAGCATGCAAGGGGAGAGAAGACATTTCAGCTTGAAAAAGTTGAAGGTAAAGGATGGAAATGGAACGACATCTGTAGCAAGAGTCCTGTATGGAACACCTATGGAAAGCCCCGCACTCACTTGGTAGGATGGACAGCCTGGTTCCTGAGCCAAAGGTCAGCTTGTAGTTGTTATGGTCACACAGCATTTCCTCCCATTACAAAAAGCCCAGCCAGCCTCCACTGAAGAAGCTACACCTCTCCCCGCTCCACGCTTCCCTGTCCTGACGAACCTTCTGCTGATCAACAGCTTGAGGTAGAGGAAGGGAAATTGGGAAATAAGGGCTTAGCTGAGCTTATGCCAGGAAAGGCCATGAGCACCCCTGGGGCTGTCAGAGACAGCCTGACAGCCTTTCTTCAGCAGAACAGAGTCCAGCCACCCAGTGCTGTGCTAGAGAGAGAGAGAGAGACATCTGACCTACCCCAAGTTTCACAGGTAGTCATGGCCATGGCATAAAATCTCTTTCTCTGAACATGTAAGTTTAGTACTCTCTTCTTTTCATATGAAAGCAATAAAGGAGCAATATTATTTGAAACATGAGGGTATACCTCGGTAGAACTTTTGACAAAACCATACTCATATAGCACTCATCTTTAAAAGGAAAAATTGAGAACAGATAGATGAATGTAGTTTTAATAATATAAAATTTCAACATTGGCCAGATAGTGCTTAATCTTAATTAAGATAGGCTTAATACTTACTTGATTTTACTCTTAGTTGAGCTCTACTTACAAAGGTGAATTTGTATCCATATATATTCACACAGTGTTTCCCTTAACAACAAAAACCCTGTAGGTGTTTTTTCTCCTCCAGTAGCTTATTAGCTCCTGAGCTGTGTTTTTTGGCTTGGCATTTTTTTAAAACTCATTGTTCAGACGTAAATTCCGTGAGAATATTAGTTTAGATCTCCCTTCACGATTTTCTTAATTAGCCATTTCTTTCTGCTTTGAGACAGTGTTCTCAGTAAAGACACAAACTGCAGTTCCTGAAAATAAACTTAGACAAGGGGTTCTGAAGAATGGAAATAAAAGGCAGCTTTTGGAGATTTCTGGAAACATAGCGCTGAAGAAAATGATTATGTGGCATGGGACTCCTTTCTTCAGGTATAAAGCTGTAACTGTTTGATTTGTTTATTCTCTTTGAATAAAAATAAGTATCTGGCATTTGGTCCTTTGGGATGAATATTATCTCTCTCTCCTCCAGAGAGGACAATGGATATTTGTAGAGGCTGACCAGAAAAATATTCTATTCATTGCTCCAAAACCTGTATTAAACTCATTTTGAGTATTTGCAGATGAAGTAAAGGTTTTGTCTCCCAATGAGACATAAGAAGTGAAAAGTGTACTCTCTTGTAAGACTTTCCCATTGCTTCCAAACACCTATTTAGCTTCATAATGGGTTTTGTCCCTGATGCAAGGTCAATCTTGACTTTTGATCATGCACAAAAGGAAAAAACAATGAAATTTTAATATCAGTGTCACAGAAATGGGAATTTGGCTTTCCTATCCCTACTCATTTAGGTTGGGTTTCTACCTACCAGGTTTCACCACCAGCTGTGTTCCACTTCCAAAGGTGACTTTCCAGTTGGATACTGAAGTCACACAGTGACACATCCACTAACAAAAACGTCATACAACTTTTAGTCCAGATAAGTATATGCAAAAGACAGTAACTGGGAAAACGTATCACCATTAGCACATACCTGTGACTCATCTCTGTCTCTTAGAAGGTTTCATGTCAATACTTTTTATGGGTCAAGAAAAATGAAGTGCTCTGAACATGGGATGCTTTGGAATAGCCAGGAAAAAAATAATGTACCTAGCACTCTCTTTATGACAGTAGATCTTAATTACATGGTCTCTAAGCTATGCTTTGGAAAAGAGAGAGAAACAGTATCAGCAGCATTTCACTCCACTGTCCTGAATGGTTTTGCAGGGGAAGATGCAAACGAGAAGTCAGGATGAATGTCTAGGATACCTGGTTCGGTATTCCACAGGGGCAGAACTTCTCCAGCCTCTTCTACCTCTGTTAATGCATATCAAATCACTTTTATATATACATATATATATTAATTTTTGTTGTTTGTCTGTTGTTTTATTATTTTTTGTAGTTGTTGTTGTTTTTGTTTATTTGTTTGTTTTAATAGGGCAGAGACTTCACAAGTCTCTGAAAAGCCATCTTCTCCTTTCTCTGCTTCTTGCTTGGAGTTACTATACAGACATACGGACTCATCTATCACACGAGAGCTTCCCTCCACTAGCTAATACTGTGCACTGTCTTTGCACTAAATGGTCCAGCCACATGTTCATTCCAGCCCTAAAAGCAGTAGATGTGGAAGAATATTCCCTTGCCAAGATCATTTAATATAAAGGACCTATATATGAGAATAATGGCAGGACAAGTACTGCCATTTCCAAGCACCAAGTTTCCCAATATTTCTGAAAAAGACTTTGTTCAGATTATTCACTTACT
This sequence comes from Anser anser, assembly GCF_964211835.1. Taxonomy (NCBI): domain Eukaryota; kingdom Metazoa; phylum Chordata; class Aves; order Anseriformes; family Anatidae; genus Anser; species Anser anser. The sequence goes on from NC_139744.1 coordinate 4,540,331, forward strand.
TGTTTTAACACTGAGCCTTGTTCCTTTGCCAAACTTCATCTCATTATATCTGGCTCCTGAATTCACACATCATTTAACTTCTTTGAAAAAAACTTTCCTGCTCTGCAACTGTACGTCAAGCAGGGAATCACCTGATCTGTAATGATTTCTGGACAGGAATGAATAAAGATGAACCCCATCCAGACTTATGCAAGCCAGAGAAGAAATCTCATGAAAAATATTTCCATTCTGTAAGCTACCCAGACATTAATTTTTTTCACAACCTAACTACATCTTCATTCTTTTTTCCTCATTAAGAGTTCTGATCATATATGCAGACTAAAACATAAGGAGGACAGGAAAAAAAGAGAACTTGCCTTTACAACCAGTTAATTAACCATGCTGTTAATGAATTTCTGAGAAGGATATGTATGTTTCAGCTTTTCATATGCATTATTTGTATTGTTCCATGTATATCTAAGAGTATGACTTTCTTATGAAAGATTTTTAAAGATGCAATACTGAAGCATATTCCTCCTTTTGCCACCACCTCAGGACATAAACTGTATTTTAAATGGGATCTGAACCAAGTCTGTAGCTGAAATCACCTATATTTTGTGATGGTGCCCATTTACTAAGAAAATCATGGTTTTCTTCCCATCACTTTCTACATTTCACTTTTCATTACCAATATTTCCCTCCCCCCACACACAGTATCTTCCACTTTTTTGGAAGAGTGAAATGCTTGTCACAGAATTCAGCAGAAGAATGATTTCTCAACTATGAATCTAAGGCAAAATATATCAAAAATACCATTTTGATCACAAATCAGGATTTATTACAATTGTTTAGCCTGACCACTATATTACACAAGAAAGAAAACAGAGTACAAGATTCCTACAGTATCTGAGATTCTCACTATAGAAAAAAATTAAAACAATGACACCCTACAGATCAACATTATGTACCAATAAATTGAGCAGGGTACATTTCCGCAAGAGTTTCAGAGCAAGTGAAACTGGTCCTTCAAAGTGTATTTTACTGTCCTTAAGTAAACTTGATCACCTTAATCTGCTGAATCTGGGCCCCCAGGCCTTTGACCAGCTTCTGGAAGAATACCTTAATAATTTTGACTTTTTATGGGAAAAATGTGCTTGTTACAATAAACTCCTTAATAACACTGAGTATCTGTCTTATAATTTACATTCAGCTTTCAATTTCTCTCCCCCTACACTTTTTCTTTATCTTCACAACCAGATAGATCTCTATATCTTGAAGACCATGAGGAGAAAGAGGTGAAAAAACTACCACCACCACCAAAAAAAAAAAAAGTTGTTAATTAGACCCCACTTTCTTTTTGTCATAACCAGTCATGTCCCCTGCCCAAACGCCTGCTTTCAACCTCCTGCAATTTCACTGCCCAAGAATCTTCTAAATAAATAAAAAATAAAAAAATAAAATCAGCTCTGAAGTTTGAGTCTAAGAATTTCTCAGCTAAAAACATCTTAGTTCCACGACCTTACTGTAAAGAGAAGGTTGTGATTTAAAAAAAAATAGGCAAAAGTCATATGTAGAAAAAATATTTTCTGGGAGATGTCTTTTGGACTGTTTTTTGTACTTTGCCCCTCAGATACTTTCTTTGAACTAAAACTGCAAACTGGATTTTTTTTCCTATTTATGAATCATTTTCTTTTTTCTAGTAACTGAACAAAAAGTTCAATTTACTTTAAAGATTTTTGGTATACCTGCATATTATTTGTCTGCCTCTCAACAGAACCATAAATGATAACTTTGTCACCGTGACTCAATACACAATGAAATCAATAAACCTAACAGAACTAGATCACATTTATGATTTACATTTCTGCACACATGAAGGATGTATCTGAATTCATCAGATGAGTGTGCAATGCTCTCTGTAAGAAGATATCTATGACCAAGACAAAAGAACATTTCTGCATCCATCTCCACTGAAGACACGGGAGTTGAACTGGATGGATTCTGGGTGGATCTGGGATGTGCTGAAACCATACAGTCTAAGATCAGTATTTTTACCTGAAGACTTACTTGGAAGCACAGACATGCGAGTCCCTCCACCAAAAGTGAACTTTCCATAAGTACCAAGTACACTGTGATAAGGTGCTTTACATAAACTGTTACTGGAAGAGTTTAACAGATTCCCAATCACTACTGAATGACAGAATTAAATGTTGCAATTCCAAAATCTTTAGGAGCCAATATAAAGCAAAATGTCTTTCTGTGCTGATGACTGTATCCTCCAAAGTTTACTCTAGCAGGTTAAAAATATGTTAAACCAAATCTTATCACAAACAGCAGAAAATAATACTTTGATGTCCACATTAGTACATATTTTGGGGCTGTAAAAACAAACTAGTTTTAAGTTTCACTGTTTCTCCCAATTCAGATATTTCAAACGAGACATGAATATAAAAAAAGAGGACAGCATTTAGCATGTAACATTTCCATGCACCCACTTTTTTACCAATTTATTAATTTTAAAATAAAAATTTAAAAAATGTCTTAATTGTTTCACACCCACCACCCTTGTAAGACAGTATATGTTGGAAGACCATGGGGACATATGAAAAATCAAAACAGAGAGGTTTTCCAGTCTTAAGGATACTCAGCAGAACAGACATGAGATTCCCTAAAGACAGGATTTCCAAACAAATTAAATGAAAAAAAAAAAAAGGAGGTGAAATTAGTAAAATTAGTTTGATATAAGAAGCTGAATCGTGGAAAAAGAAGCTAGGCTGTTAATGTTTGTGTATGACATTCTTTATTTCTCACTTACTTGGTATTATAAAAATGCTTACTCATTGGCCAAATATTACTGCCTCCAAATTTCATATTCACACAGACAGCAAGTGCTTTATAAAAATAATCCATATATATATATTCCTTTTAACTCTTCTTCTCCTACCTAAATGCAATTGAGAGTAGTAAAGGATGACGTCCATAGTTTATTACTGAGTGTGACTCATGGCTTGACTGAAGAGATGACCCTCATGACTAAAGAGATTATCCTTCATCTCTTTAGTCATGTTGTTCATAATAGTCTTCATGCTATTTGTATGTAAAGAATTTACATATAACAATAATGTGTTGTTATTGTTTTTTGTTTTGTTTTGTTTTAAAGTACCTGTAGATGTCTTCCTTTCTTCTCTTTCCTCTTTAAATGGGAAACTAATTTCTTTCACAAAGGATTAATCATCTCTCTGTTTTATGTATACATCTACTTTCAAACATTTACAAGGCATTACTTCACTAGGAAGAGGAAACTGTTTTTACCATCACTTTATTTCCACTCCTGAAGGTGAATGTAATGTTAATTTTCTTGATAATAGTTCACATGGTGCTGTACTTTGGATCTGTGATGAAAATAGTACTGAGAACAAAACCATGTTTTAGTTGTTGTCAAGCCAATTAGTCAAGGACTTTTCTACTTCTCATACTGCCCTGCCAGCACACAAGAAGCTGTGAGGGGACACAGCCAGGTCAGCTGACACTAACTGACCAAATGTATATTCCATACCATATGGCATCATGCTCAGCAATAAAAGCTGGAGAGAAAGAAGGTGAGGGCCTATACTTGGGAGATGGGGAGCAACAACAACATTTGGAGTGACTGATGGCATTCATCTTCCCAAGAAACCATTCCATATGATAAGCCCTGCTTTCCTGGAAATGGCCGATCTGCCTGCTGATAAGAAGTAGTGAATGAACTTCTTGTTTTGCTGTGCTTGCATGAACAGCTTTTGCTTTACCTCTTAAACTGTCTTTTATCTCAGCCCATAAGTTTTCTCGCTATTACCTTTCTGATTCTCTCCCCATCCAATGGAGGGGGAATGAACAAGCAGCTGTGTGATACATATGCCTGCTGGTGTTAAACCACAGCAGTGAATTACCGGTTGCAGAGAGAACTCAGAACCACGGTATATGCAATAACACAAGCTTTAATGAATTCAATAAACTCAGTTTCTACTGGTACCTCATTTGCTGTCAAGCATGTTCAGATCAGCTCTGGCTTAAAATTCAGAAGTCGTTACTCCCTGTGAACTTGCTTCTACTTCTCTTTAAGGATTGTTCCTTATCCAATCACACAGACAGGAATAGTCTCACTCAGGCACACTGGTAAAGACTAATAATTAATAAATTCATAACAACCTTAGATATTTCAGTGCTTTTTAAATCATTTTTTAAATTAATACCTCATTAGGTATTCACATGTCATTCACTGTTTCTATTCTGGAGACTCAGATTAAAACAATAACCCAAAAAATTAGTTAAACTATACGGGGAACTAGTACTGGATTGGACTTCTTCTTTGGCCTACATATATGTACCTTTGTATACATGCAATCCTCAGAAACACAGGCACTTGCTTTTTAAAGACTTGGACATTTCTTCTGGGCTTACATGGCTTTAATTTAGGTGCATTCCTCCTCTGAATTTAAGCTCCTGGTTGCCACCTCCAAAGTTACACCCACAGAGCTTTACAAAATCCTGACCATGGAATGTTTTTGATCTGGGACAGAATTTCTCCAATTCTCTTTTCACTTCTAACTGTGAAACTAGTAAAAATTTTCATTTGAAAAGTCTTTTTCCACTCCAATCCCTCATTGCCCACACCTCCCAGCCTTCACATAGTACAAAGAAACTGAGACTCTGGACTGCATGTTCAAGGAAATTTTATGTCCTGAGACAGACCAGCAACACATCCTATGCATCTGAGTTATCTAAATTTAGTACAGATATACTAGTGCATCTCTGTAATTAGTGGAAAGACGTAGGCAATTCTCAAGAACAGTTCTCATTTTAAGAAACAAACAAAAAAACAAAAAATAACCCTCTAAAACCAAACAAAGATATAAACAGAGAAACAAAAAACTCAAAATCCAGTGATAAAGATAGAAGCAAAAATCAGCTTGGGTTAGTAGATTTGACCTTTAATGCTTGGTACTAAAGGGACTAAACCTAGTCTCTCAAGTCAGACAATTTCAAGATGAGCATTCACTTGTTCTTCATCAAGAAAATTGCTTCAAGAAATTATTCTTAAATCACTAAATGACAAAGCTCCTCACAGCATCATGAAGAGCTCTTTTTGAGATTTTTATTTCTGGCACTTACTTGGAAGAACAGCAAGCCTTGTCCCCTCTCCAAAACCGAGTGTTTCATAGACACGTATGGAGTTACACTGTGACAAAGAGCTTTACCAAAGATTCTGGTAGTAGCTGTTGACACAGAGGACGGGTTCTTTTTGTTTGTTTTTAAAGCTTTGATGTGTATACACAGATCTCTTATGGGTTTCTTCTCAAGTTTTCTAGATCAAAACCCTAAAAATTCTCATAACAATCCGCTACTTTGCTATTTTACCCCTCTGTGGTGTGCTGTGGGATTCTATCTCACCAGCCTGGTTCTTATATATCATAGAAAAGACTGTAGCTGCATCTTTCTATGATAATTGTTCTAACTTCTACAATTGCTGTTAACTGCAGCCTTGAAGGTAGGTAAAAAAAACAGGACAGGAATGGAAGATTTTCTATAGCACTTTCTCCATCCACCTCAGTTAGTGAATATCCCATCCTACACCAACCTGCTACACTGAGACAACTCATATTTAAACTATCTAATGTCTTCATCCAATATAGGCTAAACATAATGATGTTTCTTCACTTTTTTTTTTTTTCAGATGCCCATGATTCCCCTGACCAAAACAATGACCAAGCCTTAAGAATGTATTATTCTCTCAGTTGTGAATCTGTCTTTTTTCTCTCATTCCCAAGTTTGGGGGTTGGGATTTCTTCCATTATCTTCCTTTATAACTGAAATTATAAACAGACAGTCTACAATGGAATGTTTTCAGATAAGTCTGTATTCCAACATGGTTTATTTTTTCCTCTTCCAATCTTAGAAGAGATTTTGTCTCAAAGCTAAGCAAATAGCCACTTACAGCATTCCCACTGCAATGAACCACCTCAAAATGCCTCTCAAAACTCAGGTTAAAAAAACTATGAAAGTCATCCAATTCCATCCAAACTGTCCAGTGGTTACCCTGGAATGATCAGATTCTTTAATGTTCTTCAGGTTTACTGTTAAGCTGCTCCTTGCCCAAAGGTGATTTAACCAAAACCAGTATATCACCCCTGTCAGAAACTTCCCCAAAACTTAAGAAGATTTACAGGTACATGAACTTCAAAGTTTATGAGTTCTCACAACTTAAGCAAGGAGAATTACTTGTTCCAGCTTTGGTGCAAGACATGCCTTCTTCTTTAAGGCAAATTTTGAGTATTACTTCCAGTATCTTAAGTTGGAATAGTTGTTTGGGAAAACTAAGTGCTTCTGTACCCCCACCACTCTCTTCCTAAGACTTCCCTATTAGACTTACACTGTAAAGCTATAAATCACATGATTTTCTATTTATGATGGACACCGTACAGAGCTGTTTGCTTTGCTGTAGTGCTATAACTCTATATCACTACTCAATAAAGTATGTTAAAACCAGTCTTAAATGTTCACTTTGAATTAAAAGCATTAGAGTTGCTGAATTACTTGAGAACAAGTACCAATTTAGTTCTGTTTGTCTAGTTCAACTGTAAAACAACAGATTTCATGAAGATGTTTTCCCCCACTTGAAATTACTTGTAAGTACATGCAAACATATCCACTTCCAATTATGTATCTTGATAAGAACTGTTCAATGCTGTGCCATCATGAAAATGTTTACAGAAAGTCAGCTTGCAACTGATATGCTATTTTAGTTACCCATTGATAAAGAAGGTTCCAGAAAATGGTTTAAATTCTATTTTCAACTGTGGGATCACAGAATCACAGGAGCACAGAACGGCTGAGTTTAATAGAGACCTCTGGAGGTCGTCTGCTTGAACCCCACTGCTCAAGCAGGGCCACTTAGAGAAGCTTGCCAAGGCCATGTCCTGAAGGCTTTTGAAGATCTCCGAGGAGGAAGACTCCGCAACATCTGTTGGCAACCTGTCCCATTGCTCAGTCAATCCCACAGTGAAGAAGTGCTTCCTTATGTTTAGACAGAACCTTGTGTTCCAGTGTGTGCCCCTTGCCTCTTGTCCTGTCACTGGGAACCACTGAAGAGAGCCTGTCTCCATCCTCTTTGCACCCTTCCTTCAAATATTTGTAGACATTGATGTGATCCCTCCTCCCTCCAATAAAAGAGATGTTCTGGTGCCTGAACCATATCTGTGGTCCTTTGTTAGACTCTCTCCAGCATGTCCATGTCTCTTTTGTGCTGGGAAGCCCAGAACTGGACATACTATTCCAGGTGTGCACTCCACAGTGCTAAGTAGAGCAGAAGGATCACCTCCCTTGACCTGCTGAAAAGACTTTGCCTAAAGTATCCAAGAATACTGTTGGCCTTCTTATCAGCAAGGGCACGTTGCTGACTGCTGTTAAACCTGCCACGAGGTCCCTTTTTTCCAGGTTGCTGTCTATCTGTGTGGGCCTCAGCATGTACTGGTACTTGGAGATGCTCCTGCCTGGGTGCAGGACTTCGCACCTCTCTGTGTTGAACTTCATGATGTTCCTACCGGCCTATTTCTCCAGCCTGTCAAGGCCTGTATAACAGCATGCTCCTTTGGGCCCTCTGGGCCCCTTCCCCAAGCTTTGTGTCATCTGCAGACTTGGTAAGAGTACACCCCTCCCTCATCATCTTTAGCAAAGATGTTAGAAAATACTGGAGCCAATACTGACCCCTTGGATATACCACTAGTTACTAATCTCCTACTGGACTTCATGCCACTGATCACTACTGTCCAGGCCAAGCTGTTTAGCTAGTTTTCAATCCACCCCAATGTCTGCTTATCTAGACCATACATCAACATCATGTCTATGAAGTTCTTGTCAATAAATTGAAAGCCTTCCTGACATCAAGGTAGACAATATCTATTGCTCTCTCTGATATTTAAGATGGATTAATTTATATTTTAGGCAAATAAATATATAAATAGATAAATTAACAACAAGGGGGAAAAAAACAGGAATTCTTATACTGAGTAGGGTTTGGAGGCTTTTAGGTACACCCCTTGACAAAAAATAAGTTGGTATTTGCAATGTTTTTGCTCCTGTAGAAAATTTTGCAAAAACTAATTTGCGTTAAACAAACAAGCAAACAAAAACCAAACAACACAACAGACTAACGCGCCTAATTATTTTTTGACTCTCATGTACTAGTTCTAGTCTTTTCAAATTGCTGATGGACAGAAAAGAAGCATCCTAGGAACAAAATTCAAAAATAGAGTCTCTTCACAAATATTATTTCATATTTCTCCCCAGAAACAAACCTTCCTACTCTGTGCTTCTCTCTATAAACAGGCAGTAACTTTCAAGCCCTTTCTGGTGTGTGAAGAGAATGGCATCCATGATCAGCCTTTCCACAGTCAGAAAGGACTCCTGAATGTACAGGATCAAATCAGACTGAAAACACATGGTTTTGTAGCAATAATCTCAGTTCTTAAAAAAAAATAATAATTATATATATATGTTGCCTATAGCTGGCTAATTTTAATTGAATTTTAATGCACAGGGAATAAGAATATGATATATTTGGAGCATATCCATATTTTTGCAGGATTTTTTCTCCAGTTCTTCTTATCTGACTGTACTTTCTGTTCTGAATATCACATCTGAGGAGATGCTTCATCACTATAGTAGTCAAGAGCTTTGCAAAGTACCTACTGTGAATGGGATTTTATTCATGAGATTTATTTTACTTCACAAAACTGACTGCTGTAGATGGCAGAAAAGTGATTTGTGCTCCTGGCATTTTCACAGAATCACAGAATTGTAGGGGTTGGAAGGGACCTCAAGAGATCATCGGGTCCACCCCCCTGTCAAAGCAGGTTCCTTAGAGCAGGCTGCCCAGGTGGGTGTCCAGACGGGCCTTGAATATCTCCACAGAAGGAGACTCCACAACCTCCCTGGGCAGCCTGTTCCAGTGCTCCGTCACCCTTACCATGAAGAAGTTCTTTCGCATGTTAGTGCGGAGCTTCCTGTGCTCAATTTTGTGGCCATTACCCCTTGTCCTGTCCCCACAAACCACTGAAAAGGGGTTGGCCAAATCCCTCTGTCTCACACAGACACACAACATTTTATTCCATGTTTGAGAATTTTAAATGGGAGTGAGGCCCTTGAAAATTACATCCTCATTTTTGTATAGACAAAAATGAGCAGCTTACCTCTTGAGCTTGCACTTTTAAGTCATATTCCATGCACAAATATGACCTTATCAATGTTCATACTCACAGTAGTTCAGCCCTTTACAAAAGTGTGATGTCCATGCTCTCCTGAAATTTAAGAGGTTTTCGTTGCACTTAAGACTTTGATGTGATAATGAAAGATTAAAATTTATGATAATTTTAACTTTAAAGCAACTTGACTATCATACATGGGAACAGAATGTTAAAAGCCTTGAAAAATCCCTTAAAATGAACAGGATGTAAAAGCAGACATTCCTTTGTCTGCTGAGAAAGACCAACCAGTATAACTGTGGTGAAATAAATTAATCTCTCAGTAACTTTGCTAAGATAAGTGAATACCTGTAGATCTTTAGGGGAAGGAAATAAAATGATTTTTTTTTTCTGAAATTGTTACTTTTTTCATGAATGCAAACTTCTTATAAAATCATTTTCTTTCTGTACCACACTCCACAGAGAAGAAAAACATTTTAAATAGTTATAGATCAGTGTATAATAACTGAGCATCCCTTCCACAATAGCTTAGCCAGTCGGTTCAACTATTGCCACACACTGCAGTCTCAAGCATATTTACATGCATCAAATGAAATGAAAAAAAAAAAAAGAATAGAACCAGCAGCTCATCAGATGTTTTTCTTGGGTAGCAAGCACAGCAGGGATTATGTTTTTACTCAACATTATACTAGTTGAATTGAAGAGTCAATGTGGTTTCTATGCCAGCAGTAAGTTCCCTTCCAAATTTTAGTACCACAGTGTTTACAAAAATAAAAATATCACTTCTTTCTTTGTCCAGATATTTTTTTTCTCTGTAAGATAATCATTGCACAATTTGCATTTATAAGTTTTCTTTCAGTGCCATTCCCACATTCTAGAGGTACTGAACAACAAAACTGGGAAGGAAGGGAAGAATTATTATTGCTCAAATTGTAAATTTAGTGCTGGGAAACCTCAGTGTCTACCCATGCAAAAATGATTTATGTATAAAATGGCTATGTTTCCAAACTGTATTGTATGTGCAATACCTATTGAAGTCAAAGTCTGAAAGGTGGGAAGGAAATATCGTCCATATCCTTATAGAAAGAAAAGCAGTAGATCAAATAACTCAAAAGTTTAAAGCATCTTCACCAGAGTTCCAAATGCACAAACTTGTTATACAAATAGTAACTCTCCCACTGATGCTAGTATAAAATATAAAAATAGAAGAGAATTAGAAACAAAAACAGTCTCATTCTGTCTTTATGCTTAAGTCATTTCACTCTCCTCCTAGTTCCTGCAGCATTTGGGTACATAACAAATTCTAAAGGATTTATCTACCTAATTTCACACCCAGTGGAAACCAAACGATAAGTCATTTTACTCGAATCACATAGCAAATGACCACTTCTAAGGCCAGTCATTTAACAGGCTCCTAACCTGTGATTGGCTGTACCCATTTACACTTGTTCAGGAGCATAACTTCCAGAGAGAGTCTCACACCTCAATATAGTCATTACTGTGATTGCAGTATAGCTAATGAAGAAAAGGGTCCCAATGTATGACACCCTGAATTCTCAAAGAATAAAGGGCCACCCAAATAAAAAAAATCTCTTTTGCAATGGAGGAATCTTAATCCTTCAAATCCCAGTAAAATACAAGAAATATTTTATTTTTGACACAGGTTTGTAGCATACAAAGTACCTTGATAACAGCAAACAGACTTACCTGTTTCAAGAAACAGACAGGTCCATAGGCAGGACTTCAATGGAACTGAAGTGTCTGGGTCCTTCCATAGTGAGAAACTTTCCATAGTACAGAAGACCACAACATTCAAAGGAGAAAAGGGCCTCACCAGGACAACACAGCTCCTCGGTGCATCTTATCCACAGCCTTCCTAGCTGCAACAAATTGTACAGTAATTTCTTCATCTCAGGGCAACAGACATTGTAGAGTTTCAGATTACTCCATATTGTTATTACCCTCTTCATTTACTGAAGCCAGAGAACTTCTACTTCGTTCCTTTCTGTTTCAGTCTTCTTCCTTGTTTGGCAAGACATCCATATCTTTGAAAGGCCTTAACCTGCTTTAGCCATAACAGATTTTAAGGAAACAAACTCATCCCTTAATCCCAGCAACACATCTTTCTACCAGCTGGAATATTTTGACTGCTGAGTTTGTGTTGTTGTTTTGTTTGTTTATTTATTTGTTTGTTTGTTAAAAAAACTTACAGCTCAAAGCCCCCCTCCCCCCCCAAATACTAACATATTTCAAGAGTAGTTCTACAAGCTTTTTCTTTATTATACTCCATTTCCTTTGTTACGAGTCACTTACTTTTCTGTACAACCATTTTAATTTGAACATGAGAATAAAGCATATTTGAACCTCAGTTCAGTTATTCATCTTTTTTCACATGTGCCTTTCTGACACTGGACTTTCTAAAGCCTGTATGTCACATAACAAGAAGTTTCATCTGCACCTGTTGGCAATCAAAAAAATGCAAAGCCAAAGCAAATTAGTTTAACCTGTGGCATGCGCAGAGGGAGGCAACAGTTACTGTTTTTTCAGTTTGTTTGGTTTTGCTTTTTGTATGTTTTGTTTTGTTTGTTTCATTTGTTTCTTTTTCTTTTTGACCTATTTGTTAGAATTCATCAAATTTAAGATGTTGTCAGAAAAATAAACACTTTAACCAGCAGGTAGCAGGAGAGATCAAGGAAAGAAATTCAGCTTATTTCAATACACCTAATTTTATGAGAAGCTTCTTAATATTTCAGAGCATACAGGACAGATTATTACCAGCAGAATCCAGGGTTCTTTCTATAACATTTTTAATGCTATATAAGACAACATAAAGATTTAGCTGTAGAAAAGTAATTTAGTGTTTTTCACTTTTATGCAGTTTTGTATTATTTAAAATAATAGCAAGAGAACAATTAGCTTGTATTCTCTGTATCTGTAAACACTTAAAACATCTATAAAACGTTATATGTCAAAAAGTGAAATAAAAATAGGTTTACCATCTCAATTTCAAAGTCCAAATGAAAAAGGATAGACTGGTGGAATTCAACCCACCTCCTCAAAAAAATCGTTTGGGATTTTTTTACCTCATTCTCATGTATTTTATTTACTTTTAACAAGTTAAAAATCCCAGATATATGCTGTATTTTTATTTGAGAACCCTTTAAAATATATGTATAGTCCATATTCCAAAAGCAACTCCTCTTGCACAGGAGAATACAAGCACATATAATAATAATCACAGGAATAGCTCTTATATCCTACTGGGTTTTGCAGTTGTTAAAAAAAAAAAAAAAAAAGTTTAATTTTAGGAGCAATTTAAAGCAAACATCCTTCCTCTCTTTTAACAAGAAATTACTGAAAGAAACCCAACTTCAGGCTGAAATGTTGTGCATATAAGCAGCTTAAAGACCTGCTTTAAGACCTGCTCTAGCCCTGTCTATTGTGAAAAATGACAGTGGGACATCACATGCAAAACAAACAAACAAACAAGGTTTTCTGCAAAGGTAAGATTGGGGCTTGTTCATGGCATTGAGTTGTGTGCTGGAAAGGGGTTCAGATAGGCATTTCTTTTTTTTTTTTTTTTTTTTTTTTACATATGGCTGGAGTAAATATTTGTGTTGAAGCAGTTTGCTGCAGGATACAAAGTTCCATGCATTGTTTGAGGTTGATCTAAGTGTGTTTCTCTGCAGCCTGAGTACAAATATGTTGATGCTGTCCCTGGACTTCTCCCTTTCTGTGACATTTTTGCTAGCTCTACGAAAGCCAAGGCACAAAAGAAATCAGACTGGGAGTCCTTTCTTGTGCTGCCAGAGCCTTTCTGACTATGAAGCTTTACCATCTTTTGAGTTGTGTAGCAAGATGAAACCTAGGAGACATCTAAAGCACCTTGCATAGGGGATTCCCATACATTTCTGTAGAAATGAGGAATGTACAGAGTGGGTGTAAACACCCTTCTCCCCACATATAACTAGAAATATGAGAGCAAATGCAAAATGTTCTCCTTGCTATTCAGGTTTCCCAGCTGTACATGACACTTTCCCATTTGGTCATTTGGAAATATATTTATTTAGGGTGCCTTTATTGTCCCCTACCACAGGGGAGAGCTATCATCATTTTGACTTGCTCAGCAAGATAGGACATACAGGTGTTAGTATACTCTACATTTTCTGTTTCTTTTGTCTGAGTTTGACCCTCTGACTTCTGATGCTGTCTGATTATTTAATTTAATGATCAACCAAATCATTAGAGAGAGACTGAAAGCCCTTTGCATCTTTTTTTTCTAGAATTACTGCATCCATTAAATTAACAATAATTTTGCACTGAGCACAGAAGTGAGCATCATTCTCTCCAGATTGAGCTCACAAAAACATTTATGCTCATATTTCCCTTTAGTGTCATGAATTGTTGTGCAGAGCAGGATTCTTCTGGTGTGTTTCTTCTACCTGTAACCCAACTGTTTGCCAGACTACAGTCAGTGGAGGGAAACAATTCCTAAGTAGTTTAGAGAGGCATGAATAATGTGCTAGAACTATTTCTATACACAATGGTGAAACATTTCTCTTCAGTGGTAGATGAGGAAAAAAACTAACTCAACCTTTGTAGATAAGTTCTCTGTAGCCTTTGCAGATATAACAATTTGTTCTGATGCAGCTTTCTATGCTGAAACTTCAGCTCCTTTCTAAAAGTGTCATTCTGTCTCTTGGTACTGTTAAGAGGGAGGCAGAAAGAGAAGTGCAGGTAAACAGCTTGATTTGGATAAGAAGAAAATAGAGCATGAACATCAGTTTTTTTCTTCCCTTTTTCTAGACAAGAAGGCTCCAATTTGTTCTGTGGGTGGCAAGCAGGAAGTTTCTTAAAGCAATGCAATTAATGATAGAAAATGGAAGAAAAAAATCCCTTGCTGACACGTAGCAGAGAAGAAGAGAAAACACTTCTGAGCAATCATTCCGAATGAATTGTGTAGAATTTCACTAGCAAAGGGCTTGCCTTACTGGTTTTCATTGCTTTGGTGGTATTTTTTATTTTATATTTATTAATGGAATATTTCCCAAGGAAGGAAATCACAGCTACTTTCAAACTTACCTAGGAAGCCATGCCCTATGTTATTTTCACCACAATGAATGTCTAGAACTTCTAGTATACTTCAGCTATAGTTTTAGTGATTATGGACACACTGTTGTTTGGTATAACTGAATGAACACCTTCCAATTTCTTAAGTCTGTGTTAAAAGGAGAAAGGATGTGAATCAATAACTTTAAATAAAACAAAACAAAAAACACAACAATAGCTCAGAAGAGGTGAGGAGATACAATGCTCCACTGCAAGCTATTAAGATCCCTAGCCTGAAACTTGCATGACCTTTACCTACAAAGAGGAAAATTCCCTAGCTCCCTGATGTAGGTACATCTGTTGTGTGACTTAGCATTACACAGACCTACATGTGAGTTCTTTAGTGCCTGAGGTGAGAATGGAGAGTAATGCACCATTGCAAATAGCCATGAGCATTAATGTCAATCAGAGAAAGAGAGAAGACCACAGACTCTCCATCTTGGATAAATGCATTTGCATAAGTAGGAAGATGTTCACATCAGCTCTTTCGAGGCTTTAACACTGGGTGGAGAGAAAACACTGGAGAGTCTTAAGAGCAAGCTTTCATTTTGGGTGAATGGCTCTCTGGAGGTTGTACTTATTCTAAACCAGCAGTGGTGTTGACAGCAATTTCATATACCCAGGCCTGACTCATGTTTGAATAATACAATAATACTCCCTTTACAAAACCTGTGTAGTCTGATGGAGGGGAAGGAAAGGTCAAACCACATCATTATTCATAATTTTTGCACAATTTTCTGTGCTGTCCAAATGATCATTTATAACTCTGAATAGCTACTAGCCTTAACCTGGGCTGAACATGTTTTCCCATATGCACATTGTCATGGTTTGGACTGGTATAGAATTAATTTTCTTCATAGAGGCTTGTATGATGCTGTTTTGGATTTTATTTTTTATGAAAATAGTGGTGGTAGCACACCTATGCTTTGATTATTGCTGTACAATGCTTGCATATTGTCAAGGAATTTTCTGCTTCTCATACCACCCGGCCAGCAAGGAGACAGGGAATGCACAAGAAGCTGAGAGGAGACACAGACATGACAGCTGACCCAAACTGGCCAAAGGGATATCCCATACCATAACTAGACCTAGACAGCTTCTGAGAGGGGACATGTTCCTGATAAAAGATCCAGCACAATCTACCTAGAAGAAGATTCATAGAAGCTTAAGAGCTGAAGAGGAGTTTTGTGTCTGCATATATATCTGCTTTTTCCACCTGTATTGTGTGGTCTAATAAGGTATTGCTTTTCCCATTATCTTTCTTCTCTATACAATGGCTGGTGCCAGAATTCTTCACTGGGTACAGATACCTCTCTTTTCCCCAAGGGCAGATAAAACAGTTAAAGCAGTTAAAGGAGTTAAAGCAGTTTAAGCAGTTTGTTCCCTTTTTCTCTTTTGTCCTCAGTTAATGTAAGCCAGCACAGTCTACTTCTTCCCAAAGGAGGCTAATCCCTTCCTTCCAGAAGAAGGCCAACTTTTTTTTTTTTCTCCAGAGGAAATGAGAAAAACAGATTGCACCAGGTTTTACTACAGTAAGGTAGCTGGGTTGCCTCTGATTGTCTTCAATATCCACCCTTGGTACCATGTCTCAGAAACATCATACTGGACAGCTGTGACACAGTCCTCTTATTTCATGAAGTCTGACCTGAAAAGCAGTGTCAGGGGAGTCATAGGCCTGGTCACTAGTCTAGATTACTCCAATGAAAGCTAACCGTAGTCACTGTGGATGAGTGATAGACTGTGGTAAGAGTCTGAGGGATGAGTACTTCCACCTCACAATTCACGGAGCTGGAGATTCAAACCATCATCTCAAAGACAGAAGTTTCTCTCCATTTGACTGAGACCTAGATAACAGGTTCTTGGGCAACTGATATTTTGGAAGATTAGTGAGGGGTTAAGTGTTCCCCTCTGATCTGTTTGCCAGTGGTGCACAGAGAAATGTGAAATAGCTGACTACAGAAGTATCACACAGGTCATGTATGTCTTCATGATGGAAATGAGGGCTCTGGTGTCCTGTAACTTTGTGAATAGTTATTTAAAACAATAGTGACTGATGTCCTGATGTCTTTATCTGGCTGATATATTTCTGTACGAATGAGTGCTATGTCATTCAGTGGTTAGACATCTGCAAATCCCATTCTTTGCTTGTGCACTGCTACAAGATTTTCATTCAGTCAAAGCTCTCAGGCACAACCAAAGACTACTCAGGAAAATGACATTCCTTGATCTGCACAGAGAACCAGAAATAGTATTCCCAGTCATAGTCTTGCCTGAGAGATTGGGAAAATGTATGATGTGGAGTGCAACACAGAAAGGTAGAGGGTGTCATCAGAAAATCAGGATAAAAATACGAACAAGCAAGTGCTTCTATTTTACATTATGGGGGAGGAAGGGATTAAAAAATAATTTTAAAAAATGACTGGTTTTGGATTTGTTGTGCAAACTTCACTCATCTTCTGGGTAGGGTGAGAGTCTTCATCTAGGGGTTTGCAGGGTCTGAGGGACTAACCTGACAACGTTTAATTAAATGGACCTTATTATGAACTTTTTGTAGAGTCTGTCTTGAAGCCAGCAGTAACTCAGGCAGTATCTGAAAAAATTTATTTTCCCTTCAGGATGTGGTTAACTTGTTTTTCGAAAAGGGGGAGTTCGCCTTGCATCTTGCAAGTTAGTCATAGCAGTTAGTTAACCGCAGCATCCTGCCCGTTGCTTCTGAGGGCAAGATAAGTTGGGGAATGTGTGTGTTGGGGGTCTTTTTGACTAATAATCAAGTTGCTGTAGAAACTGTATCACTCCATCAAACCATCATATGTTATTTCCTGTTGGCCCCTTCCTAGCATTAATGAGTGAAAAAAAAAACATGCTCTCATCTCTTTTGATACCTATATTTTTCTTCCTCATGTTCCCATCAACCTGCCTCTTAACTGATTTTTCCTTAGACATATGTCTCTCTTTGCTGTGATCCAGAATATCATGCTGGGTTCTCTTTAAAGTGATCTGAAAGACAAAATGTCATTCAAATCCCCTAAGTCTAAGATTCATGTCCCCTTCTGTATCTCTTTAATGAGTCAAGGAGCCCCTCCACTTCCCTGTGCAAACCCTAGAAAAGACAAATTCAGTCAACAGTAAATCTAGGTTATGAACAATGCATTTCTAATCTCACTGGTCATTAGAACTGGATTTCAGCAATCTCTATTACAAATTCAGATGAAAAAGCAAGCTCAAACTACAGCATTTTGGTGTAATAACATTTTATTTTGATAATCGCTACAGTAACATAAAATGCAGATGCCATACACTTTGCAGAAAAGATACAAATTTAATAAAGAAATGGAAATAAAAATGTTACTACAGTTGAGTATTATCTGGTTGAAGTGCATCCCTTCAGATCCAATGCAGCTCTTCTCATCTATACTAGAAAATTATGGTTATTAAAGGTATCTTAATATATATATATATATAAATAACATCTACTGTGCCTCTCTCAGAAGTAAAATATCAGTTCTACAGAATAATGCAACATTGCTGTAAAAAGGTATTTTTAAAAGTTCATATATCGATATTGAGGTTTCAATTTTTTTTTTTTCAAAACTATCAAAGCAGGTTGGATGCTTGCATGCAAAGGATAGAAAAGTGGAAGTATCAATTTCTACTTAGCTGACAGAAGAGGAAAAATACTTTCTTCTGCTCACAGAAAACAAGAAATAGCAAAAGGAATTACAACTCTAAAAATTATATAAACTATCTAGGCAGGGGTCCACACTCTGAAATGTCTTAAGGAGATGGTGCTGTGCTCTGTTCTAGATGATTGTTGTCAACAGATTTAACGTCAGCTCTTCAAATTGTACTGCTGGTAACTGCTCTCTCCTGCTGTTTCTCAGCTTTCTTCTGCCTTGATTCCTCATTGCCTGGAAAAGAAGAGTATGTTTTAAATTATATTTAATGAATATGGGTGTATGTGTCACTGTTCGATTGCTGTTAGATCAAGATAGGCAGATTTACAAAACTTAATCTGGATAGTCTTTTGTGCCACTTTCGGTTATATTAATTTAAAAATTCTCCCTCCTCCTCTTTCCTGTTACCTCTTCACATGATTGTGTTTTGGAAGCCTGACTTTTGATTCCTTATTCATCTTGACTTTTCTCTAGCCCTCATGTTCTGCCAGATGAAACAGTCATTAAGATATTTCTTAAGCATTTCTGATAAAACCTGAGATGTTCTGTCAAAGCAAGCTTGCTGCAAAGCAAATCTGGGGACCAGCAACCTAGAACTGATCTATGGATTCATGAAAAGGCAGTGGTTTTTTGTTTGGTTGTTTGTTTTTGTTGTTGTTGTTTGCTTGTTTGTTTGTTGTTTGCTTGTTTCCATAAACCTACAACATTTATTAATGGAAACAGGAGTAGATGAACAGATGTCACTCCTTGTGGGGTTTGAGAAGTACACAAAGCCAAGCAGTCATTACTGGCACGTGCTTCCAATTTTTCCACAGATGAAACAATGCATTTCCTTACCTCAGAAAAGAAACAACTTGATGCTCATGAGTGTATTGAAGGCGATACTTTTTGCCAGCAGGACTCGTAAACCCAACACAGCCATGGACAGCATGTTTGTTTTCTCTGTTTTGATATCTCCTTAGTGAGAGAGAAAAGATAGGAGAGATCATGATCTACAGTGGCATTGGTGGAAAGTGGAAAAAAACACAGGCAGTAGTGTCAGGGAGAGAAATGGCAGTAAAAGAAAAGATGACAGAGAAATGTGGCAACAACAAAGGCAGAGAATGTCTGTCTATATTGGATTTTCATAGAGTCATAGAGTGATTTGGATTGGAAGGGACCTTAAAGATCGTCAAACCCCAACCTGCCTGCTAGATCAGGTTGGCCAAGGCCCCATCCAGCCTCGCCTTGAACACCTCCAGGGATGGGGCATCCACAACTTCTCTTGGCAACATTTTCCAGTGCCTCACTACTCTTACAGTAAAGAACTTCCACCTAATGTCTAAAACTAAAAGAGGATAGATTTAGATGAGACCATTCCCCCTTGTCCTATCGTTATCTACCTGAATAAAGAGTCCTTCTCCATCCTTTTTATAAGACCCCTTTAAGTACTGAAAGGTCACAGTAAGGTCACCCTGGAGCCTTCTCTTCTGCAGACTGAACTTCCCCAGCTCTCTCAGCCTTTCTTCATAGGAGAGGTGCTCCAGCCCTCTGATAATATTTGTGGCCCTCCTCTGGACTCGCTCTACAAGTTCACATCTTCCTTAATGGTAGCGGCCCCAGAACTGGATACAGTACTCCAGGTGGGGCCTCATGAGGGCAAAGTAGAGGGGGGCAATCACTTCCCTTGACCTGCTGGCCACTTCTCTTTTGATGCAGCCCAGGATGCAGTTGGCATTCTGGGCTGCAAGCGTGCACTGCTGGCTCATGTTGAACCTTTCATCCACCAGAACCCTTAAGTCTCTCTCCTCAGGGCTGCTCTTAATGAGCTCTTCTCCCAGTCTGTACTCCTGTCTGGGATTGCACTGGCCCAGGTGCAGCACCTTGCACTTGGACTTGTTAAACCTCATTAGGTTATCATGGGCCCACTTCTCAAGTTGCCCAAGTCCCTTTGGATGGAATCTCTTCCTTCTGTTGTACCAACTGTTCCACTCAGCTTGGTGTCATCTGCAAACTTGCTGAGGATGCACTCAATCCTATCATCTATATCATTGATGAAGATATTAAGTAACACCAGTCCCAAGACACACTCCTGAGGGACACCGCTCGCCACTGACCTCCACCTGGACATAGAGCCATTGACCACTGTTTTTTTTCCTCCTGGTACTTTGTAACTATAACAAAACTTGTCTGTTACTAAAATAGTTACCCAGAAAAAGCAGGTTATATTTAATAAATACAATGAATACATGGTATTCTGATTTCTCTGTCCCTGAGAAAATACATTTCCAGGCTTTTATCCCCAACATAGTAACATATTTTTATAATCCCTTTAGTTAACTAACCTTTTGAAGAGGTGTCTGTTGTGTTGCAAACATTTGCTGTTATTGGTTCTTCAACCACCTTTTCTGTAGCATGATAAAGAAAAGACATTATAAACAAAACCTGTCTTGTAAGAAGGATTAAAGGCAGTGTTCATATTACTTTTCCCACAGGATCAGGTGAGTGGTACAGTCTGAGGCTCAGCAGGCAGGTCATTACTATTAATTTGAGGAAAACCAATCTCAGTACAGTTGCACGAAATAAATTTTTGAGTTGCTTTGTTTTTACTTTTTTTGAATGAGATGCATGATGGGAAAAGTAATACAAAAATGTAAAAAGTTGTTTAAGAAAAAAATAAAAACATTTTTACTTCTTGTTGGTTTTAGAAAAGCTATTCCAAACTGTGTTCTAGGAAGTTTCTGCTATATGTTGAAGTATTTAGTCATAAGTTAATATAAATTAAAAAAAAAAAAAGTGTCTTTTTTAAAAAAAAACAAAAATAAAAAAGCAACTTCAGGTTCTTAAACTGTTAAAAGTTAAGACCATTTACTTAAGGAGATTTAAATACCTTTCAGCTCTACCTGCTTAAGTACCTAGATGTCTTTCCCATTTCTGCTGGTTAGCCAGATGGCATGCTTATAAGCAGGAAAAATAGCAAGTCTTGGAAGACACTGTCTTCAGAAATAAGTTGCAATTGTACCACAAATTTGTACCTGATGATGTTGCATTGGCTGGAAAAAAATTGCCCTTGAACTTGGCCGTGCAGGATACCTCTGAGGCTTTTGTCACGTTGACCACTTTAATAGTATTATATGTCCCTTCTGATGTCACAATAGGTGTATTCTGTTCATATATGACTTCAGCAGGTAACATGTCCAAATTGATATTCTTTGGATAGAAATTCCTTGCCAAACAAGCTGCTTTCCCAGTACTGCCACCTTCTTCAAGTGGCTTTGATTTTATCAGAATGACTTCTGGGTCAGAATCTTTCTGATTGCCTGTTAAAAAAAAAAAAAAAAAGTATTGTTTGGGCATGATTTGATTTTACTGCAATCTTGCCTGAGAGCTAAGTCACCTGCAATTCATGTACACTCCTCCATTGACTAATTCCTGGAATTAACAATGACTAACTGCCTTTTTTGGTCCATTTTTTCTTTCTGCTTATTCCAAAAGAACAGATAAAATACAGAAAGGATATATATGGGTAGGTTTTCCATAGAAGCTTTAATTCCGTGGGATCCTAAGCTTCCTTTTGCTAGAACTCATGCCTGCATGTGAATTCTTCAGTTTGTACGGCACCAGAAAATGAGAAGAGAACTTTGAAGGATGCAGCTCCAAGAGACAAATTATTCTGCTTACTCGACAACTTAATTACTAAAAATAACACATCTATCAAGGACAGTCCTGTATACCCCTGAGACATAAGGGAATAACTGTTTTTCCTTTACTCACTCTCCCCTCCCCAAAGTCTTCTGATGTGGCTAAAAGGTCTAACCATAGCAAGAATGGTAAGGCAAAGAGAGAAGTCAGTTTGTTACGTCACCGTTGTGCAAGGTTACTCCAATGAGGGGCATTACTTGCAGAAATTAAGTGCTGTTGCTGGAGTGGAGAACAAGGTTGATCTTTTCATTAACAAATGCACAGATACAGGAAGGTTATTTGTCTCTAAGGCGGCAAATTAGGAGACAAGTAATCAGAAGTCTCTGAATCACTTATCTCTACTTTTCCAGGAATTTGTGATAAGGTCAAGCACTTTAAATTGTGGGGGAGATTTTCCCCACTAGACATTGTACAGGTGTAAATCATTCCAATCCAGTCTGGAGACACTGGAAAAATACTATGATTGGTACTTGGTTTAAGAAAAACTTCTGTACCTGTTTCAAAAAGTGTGACCTTCCTCATCTGTGCACTGTGCTATATTGTTAGTCCCACAGCTTCAGGAGCAGTTAGAAGTATAATGCAAAATTAATATAATAAACTGGTTTGAGCAGAACACCCTGAGGCCTATAAACTTGATGCCCATGAACAAATCTTCTTACAATCTTACTTACAATAGTGTACTAACCTTCAGTGGTAGCTCTGTAGCTCTTTAGGATTAAGACATTAACAAACATCAAGGTACAAAATATATGCCCTAGAACTGGAGTTTTGAAAGAACCTAAGAAGTGATGACAAATGTTCACAGGATTTGATATCCTAGCCCTCTCCTGTGCCTTTCAGCAGAATTGCTCTGAAACTTTCAGAAGCTTTTTTTTTTTTTTTAGCTTTGAAATATTTTAATAGTTAAATTTTTAATTCTGAGCAACAAAGAATGAAAGCCAAAGATTTAACAACTGCAAAAACCTGATTTTCAACTACACAGCAGCAGCCTTCTTTGGGAATTTCTTAAAAGACATAAAAGTAATGAAATAAGATTGCTTAAACTTGAAGTGGAAGTTTTATTCAGGAAAGAGATTGTCTCTCAAAATTATTTAGTGTCAATTATCATAATGATTTTTAAACTGTATTTGCCTTCGGGTTATACATGGAGCAACTAGGGTTACTCCACAAACTAATTTCAGGACAAGAATGGCAACATGGACTTGGCTTGGCAATGCTAGGTTAAAGGTTAGACTATACGATCTCTTAAGAGATCTTTTCCAGTTGAAATCACAGAATCACAGAATGGTTGAGGTTGAAAGGGACCTCCAGAGATCGTCTGGCCCAACCCCCGGCCAAGCAGGGTCATCTAGAGCACATTGCACAGGGTTGCATCCAGACAGGTTTTGAATATCTCCAAGAAAGGAGACTCCACAACCTCTCTGGGTGACCTGTTCCAGTGCTCTGTCACCCTTACAGTAATGTTTCCTCATATTCATCTGGAACTTCATGTGTTTCAGTTTGTGCCCATTGCCTCTTGTCTTTTGGCTGGGCACCACTGAAAAGAGTCTGGCCCCATCCTCCTGGCACCCTCCTTTCAGATATTTGTGTACATTGATTAGATCCCCTCTCAGTCTTCTCCATGATTCTGTGATTTTATGATTCTAACATGAATTATAATGAAAACATGAAACTGAAGGGATTCATCTACTATGCCTCCTTGACCAGAAGAGTTCAGCTTATCAAAGGCTACCAGGCATTAATACATATATATATAGAATAGAGTAAGTCCAATTTGACAAGTGCATCCTGATGGCTGTCTTTACTAAAGAGAGGTCTATTAGGCTTTGCATTCTGCATGGCAACTGTGTTGCATTCTGCTTTCTTCCAAGTCTAACATTTTGTTCTTCACAAGGTATCTTTGCAAGTTCTTGAACAGGTACTCTGATTTTACTCTCTTTCTCTATTCACGTCCCAATACTGAAGAACTGAGGTGCAAGCCAAGCATTATTCTACCTTAACTTCATGGGTTGGTTCTGCCAATGAAAACAGGCATAACTCCATCCTTGTCAACACCTAGAGCAAACAGATTCCAAAGAGGACTGAAATCTTCATTGAATTCCTTTAACCTATTCAGTTTAACCCAAGCTCTGAACCATTTAGGAAGATCAAATTAGTACAGAAACATTGTCTAAGACTCCTTTTAATGTTTTTGCATAACATTATCCTTTTGCCCCCTTAGTGCTGTCTTTCTAACCCTGACAGAATAGAAATTCGTAGGAACTTAAACGTCAACCTCCACAGAAGTTTTAGTTCCCTTCAAACTGTCCAAGCATGGCTGTAAAACCTAATAATGACTATGGAAAGCTTATTAAAGTGCGTAAGTGAGTAGATATTAGGTCCCAAACAAATTCAGCATGCACTTGCTCTTGTGGAGTCCAAATTCTTTGGGAACTTCTATGAATAAGCATGTTTTTACACTTTAACTGTCTAATTGCATATCAAAGGAGCATGCAAAGAAATCCTAACACATGGGAGAAATTCTGCTTTAATTTTAGGAGGAAGAAGAAGCGGAAAAATGTTAAAATCCAAACAAGAACAACTCAGAAAAGGCTCATGAGTAAAGAATACCTACTTGGCTCCACGGTCAGTTGAGTTCCCTTCCCGAAGATAAGAGGAGCAGTAACACACAATTACAATGGGTAAATCAAAAAAGACTCATTTTGTTATTCATCCCACATGCATTTCCCTTCCAGGTGTTATAAAATGTTTTTGCCAGCTACTGTTAGCCCTGTGTTTCCCCCTCATACCTAATCCCCCATTATCTGAGATCTTTAAAGGCTTTTCGTGCTTTCTGATCTCCAGTATTTCTAAACGACCACCAGTATGCCAGGAAACTGCTCCTCTGGCATAACTGACTGGGTCAGATCCTCAGCAAGAACAAATGTTCACTGTGCAATGATCATTAATAAAGAAGAATTATTTCTTTATCAAACTCCAGCAGTCTCAACTGAGTCCCATTATTTTGCTTTACCTGAAAATACATCCATGAATTCCTACCTTACTTGCTTTGGGGAGATATTTTTATATTACAGTCTGGAAGAGGCATTTTATTAGTACAAAAAGTCATAGTTCTTTTTTCTTCCTTTGATCTTACAGTGTTAAGATAATGTTAGAGGCCTTAGTTTTCTTAATTAAAGTTTTATCTAGAATAAACAAAACCAAAACCAAAATCCTTATCTGACCTTAACTGAATGCTCAAGAGGAGAACATGCCTTGAGTATACTACTATACTACGCTATACTATACTATGCTATACTATACTATGTTTTCTACATATGTTTTGTCTGCGGATTCTCCAAAAAAAAAATAAAAAATAAACAAACAACAAGGTAATCAGGTATGTCTGTTCTTAGCATCTTTAAATGCTTGCTAGTATCTCCCAGAGAAATCCAAAATGAGCAACAGAAGGGTCAGGCTGCCAGAACTCGAAATATTGGCTTCAACATATGAAATATTTCAATAGACATTGAGTGACTTAGATTCTTAAGGCCTATTATCTTTTACTGTTAAGCATCTTATCCTAAAGTCTTTGTGCAGCTTTGGAATTTTCATCCTACCCTCAGCTAGAAAAAAAAATAATCATTGAAAAGCACGAAAATTGCATTCAACTGAAGGTTCACATAATTTTGGAGCAATATGTCTGAGATGATAGATAGACAGGAAAAACAGAGAAAGAATGACTTAAAAGTATTTCAGGGTAGAGAAGACAAGGCTAGTATATTTATTTTGCCAAGTGATTTGTTCTCTAACCCGTATTGTAGGAAACTCAGTGAAAACACTTAAAAAATTGAGTAATGTATTGTAAGAATTTCCCTAAACCAAGAATATCTTGCTAGAGGCATTGATTTATATGCTCCCTTCAGCTGATTAGAAACATCTTTTCTTGTCAGTAGAACCAACACTCTGAAAAGCCTATGTATTGGAGAACAATTTTTCTCCTTTTTCCTAGAAAACAAGAGCCGTCAACCAGCACTTGCTGATAATGAGAGGTCACAGGAATTTGGCTAAACTTTTTAAAAAAGACACATATATAACCTTTACGTGAGAGACAAGACTGTCATATTAGCATTTCTGTGTATGTCTGAAACAAGAATACCATTGTTTAGACTTCTACCTGCCAGTCTGTGTTTTGCTGATTGTTTTTACCTGCCAAATACTCTGTGGAATATTTTACCTCTTTTGTTGACAAATGCAAAGTTAAATACATGTAGGCTGATGATAGAATAATGAAATCTGGAAGTGTCTTCTGGTTCTACATTTACAGCTGAGGGTTTGTTGTTTGGAAAGAACAGACCTTTCTTCAGAGTAATAAAATTATACGTCATTATTCCTTTGCAATTGGGGTGGGATCTAATTGTTCCAAAATAGGCATTTATTCCATAGCAAGATATCCTCCTGACCTGGACAGATATTAGCACCTAAGAGAGCCTCATGATCTCCTTCGAGAAAGAGAGCTAGACTCTTTAGGGATACAAAGTGACACAGGACATTTTTGCAGAATTTTAAAGCCATGACAATCTCTGAAAGCATCGTAACAAGTTTTAAGGTATGCACCTGGATGTTTAGGATAACAGAGATCGAATTCCCCTGGTGCCCTAGCATTCACACTGCCTCAGAGAAGCCTGGGGTGACATCTATCTTTATTGTACATGATGAAATTCCAAATAAAGTCAAAGTCAGGAAGAACTACGGCTTGTTATGATCCCTATCTTCCCGCAACACCCCCCCCCCCCCCCCCCCCCCATGCATTTGCAAAGCCTGAATTGCCAAATCTCATTCATTCCACATGGTCTTGGATGTGAGGCAGCTCTGAAAATTTAAACCCAAGGTTATTTAACCTCCTTCCTTCTCTGCTAATGGAATTACTTACCTGGTTGCACTGTGAATATGGTGACAGTGGAAAAAAAAAAAAAACAAAACTTTCATACTAGAGAGCTAGGGACTTGTCTTGAACTCTGTCTCTACTGTCAGTTATTTACTATGTTATGCATACCTACTCAAAATGAGGCAGTGAAGATCCACTGAAGCACTGATGAGGATAAGACACTTCACAATATAGCTGGGACAGAATGCTATCCAGACTGGGAATTATGACATGTTAAACTTAAGTAATTAATGCACACCAGGTGTTTGGGAATCATGGATTAATGGTGATATACAGAGGTAACCTAGTTATTCCTGTGAAGCCTTCCTAAGCAGATACAAGACAAGGACTCAGTTTCAAACCCTGGCAAGAGAGACTACTCTCCAGGATTATTACAGCAGAAAATTCTTACAGTGAACGCAAACCACTGGATCCCTTTAACACAATTTTTAGATTTAAAAATAATGGTACTTACTTGGTTCGACTGTGAGAGTGGTTCCACTTCCAAATACAAGCTTATCTGTTATCACACCATTAATACCTAGTCCAATAAATAACTCTTTCCTTGCTGTATCTGTAAGTCGGTTTAAAAAAAGAAGAAAAGCCAGATACGTATCCTACTGATCCATGTATAAAATCCCATGAGGGTATTTTAATCCACACTTTCTTCTGAACCTGGAAGGGAGCAAACAATAATTTAATAGTTCAATGATTTCAAATAGCTTGATCAAGTACAGAAATCCCAAGTTCTCCCTTTCTTCCATGTTTTGGCAACTCCATGAGATTTATTTTTCCAGGATAAATGAAAATATGAAAAGAACATTTGATTTGTCTCCTGACATATTTCAGGATTTTATGTAATTTTATCTCAAAAACATATAGCCATTTTTCCATCTTTCAGTTTTTGTACAGGGCCCTATATTGTTTATATCATTGTGGTACTCCAGCCCCAAAACACTGTGATATAGTTCATTACAAAAACTGCCTCTTTTTTCTACGCAGAATTTTGGATTATACTGGCAGTCACATGACTTCTTGAGTGGTTTCTGTACTAACATACCACATGAAGAAATATGGTATGGCTTTCAAGAAAGAGTCTACAATAAGATAAAGAAGGTAAAATTTAAAGTGGGAACTTTGGGATTACATAACACTTCTGAAAAGTCTCATGGACTTAAGCTTGTGAGAAAGCAGGAAAAAAAATAAACACAGTATCTTTAGTACTATTTCAAAGCATTTTGGAAAATTCTTCTAGGTTGCAGAAAGGTGTCTACTTTTTCATCTTGAATTTGGTTTCATTGCTCAGCAGGGTGATGTGCTTGATACTGACACTTAGAGTTGGTGTCTGGGGGTCATTTGGTGCCTTAGGCAGTCTTAATCCTTTTTTGAGGCAAAATGAGAAAGTAGAGAAAATTATTGTTCTTTGTTAGGTAGAGATACTGTACCTATAGGAGTGGCTGTCACAGAGTAAATTGTTTGTAACAGCTTGATCAAAGCCTTCAGGATGATCAAGCCGTGCACCATTAGCACTATCTAGACCTAGAAAATTGTACAGAGTATAAGCAGAGGAACATACGCTATGTGTGAATGTACCTGTCTGTTCTGAGCTGGTTTAAAATCATGTGGCTCTTTATTTAGCTCATCTAGGAATCAGAGGTGTGGCGATTAAATGCCTTTTCACTATTGTCCAAGATGTTACAGTGAAAAAAAAAATGAAAGTCCCTTCTACAGCTGTCTTGTAACGCAAAAATATAAATTTAAACATGAGAGAACAGACAAAGTAATACTTAACCAACATAGTAACCTCTTGGTACACACAAAGATCTGTGTGCATATTCTTTCATCACAGAAAAAGATGTAAGAGAAGTGTTTGAAATACACACCTCTCTTACTGTGAGGTAAACTGAGGATTTATTAACAATATGTAATGTTGGAGACTTCAACTCACCATCTTCCATGATGCTTCCAAGGGCTTAAAGAAAAGCAACTTATTTATATTTCCTCTGACAGAAATGGAGGTGGCGTCTTACATATGGGAAGCTTGTAGAATGAGCCTTGAAATACCCTCCATGGTGGAAAGATGCTGACATTGCAGTTGTAAAGACCAGAGTAAGGTCTAACCTGTAGAATATGTGTGGTCGATGAAGATCTATGTCACCAAAAAGAGGAGCTGTGTGAGGAGGCCTACAGAGATGAAAACAGAAACCCTGTAGTTTCAAGAGCCCAACTCCTAGTTTCCAACAGAGGAGAAGCAGGTTGTCTGTGTCCATCAGTTTGGGAAAAGGAGACTCCTGTGATGATGAAGGCTGGGAGTTGTGATTTCTGTCACTAGGAGGAATGCTCTTGCTCCACCTGAAGATTTGCAACTACAGAATAGATTGAGTACCCTCATAGTAAACAACTAGATAGAACTCTGTGAAATGAGGTGTATGTGCCCATAGGCCAAGAATCACACAGGAGCACCAGAAAAAGTGGTGAGTGTCAGTAGTGGGAGGCTCCCTGCTCCAGAGGATGTAAGCCCCCATCTGACAAGCTGACCTGTCATCTAGGGAGGTTTACTACTTTCAAGGCCTCAGATCTGGGACACTGTCAAAACTTATAAGACATATAGACTATTAACCCCTGCTGCTCTATCATGTGAGTACTAATGAAACTGCCAGGAGTCCTGGAAAGTAGCCAGCATGACTACATGGCTTGAGAGGTGATGGTCAAGGACACAGGGGTTTCCATTTCATCCTATTGGTGAGGAGGAACGAAGTGAGAAGGAAGAATGGGTGGATCCTGCAGGCTGAGAGCTGGTGGCAGCAGGGACTTGGTTTCTATGACCATCAGACCCATTGGACTGAGGACTATGTGAAAGAGATGGGATCCACCTGACTAAATGGGCCAAAAGCTTCTTTGCTGATAATCTGAGTAACCTGGGGCAAAAGAAAGTCTTCATGTGCGACTGAGTTCCCCTCTGAAGTGCCTGGGCAATAATACATGCAAATCCAGGAAAAGAAAAACAAGATAAATTTAATCCCAGCTTGTAGTTGCAGGGCTATGATCTCACTGAGGTCACGGAGACATGGTAGGATAGTTCATATGACTCAAGAATTGAAATGCATCTTGAAGTCTAGGTTACTGTACGCTGCCTGGGCCTCCTATTTAGCGTGGCCCTGTTTATCCTCCACAGCCTGGTTACAAAGCTTTTGGATCACGGAGGTCTGGTGGGAAAGCTACAGAAGTGCTGTAGGGGATGGAGACAGGCTCATTAGGAAAGACAGGCTGAGAAGGTGCGCAGAGGGAATTGCTCTTTCCATGATAGACTATCTGAAATGCATGGTTCTGCTTTGGGACACACAATGAGAGAGATGATAGCATGTGGGTCAGAATTAGAGAGCAGATCAGCATGACTGATATGATGGGTGGCTATGACACATCATCAGATCCAGAAGAAGCAGTAGGTGAAGCCTTCTGCAGACAACTGGAAGAAGCTTCACGTTCACATGGTTCTCATGGGGGACTTGAACCATGCCAAATGTCTGCTGGAAGGAAAGCACAGCAGGACACAAGCGTTCCAGCACTTTTCTAGAGCTTACTGTTGAAAACGTTATGTCACTGGTGATAGAGGAGCTGGACCTCATCCTTGCAAACAAGGAAGAATTGGTGGTAGATGTGAAGGTCAGTGGCAGTCTTGGCTGCAGTGATCATGCAGTGTTTGAGCTCAGAGAGGAGGGAGACATGTGAAAAGCAGAACCACAGCCCTAGACTTCAGGAGAGCAGAATTTGACACCCTTGGGGATCTGCTTAGAAGAATCCCATGGGTTATGGTCCTGGACAGAGGAGGGGTCCAGGATAGCTGCTTGCAAAAATCAAGCAAAGGTAGCAGGAGGACAAAATATTGAACAAGAAGCTCCGGAACAAACTCAGAAATAGAAATGAAATATGCTAGAGATAGAAGCAGGGGCGAGTGATCTAGGAGGGATATAGACACCCTGCCTCATCATGCAGGATTGGGGTTGGGAAAACCAAAGTCCATCTGCAGCTGATTCTGGTAAGCCACATGGAGGGCAACAAAAATGTTTCTGTACATACATTATCAACCAAAGAAGGAGTAGAGAAAACATGGGCACACTGCTGACTGGAGCAGGGGAGATGGAGACAAAAGCAAGGGAAAAGGTTGAGGCATTCTGAGGCACTTGGTGCCTTCTATGTCTGTCTTTACAGGTAAGTCCAATCTTCAGAATTCCCAAGTAAATATATTGGAGGCGCATGTGTTTCAAAGTCCTTGTTCTGATGTCTGGTAGCTGGAAGATTACTAGTGGGAAGTATCCTTTGTAGTCTCCTGCTTTTGTACTATTCTTCATGCCTCTGCTTCTATATGTTTTTGGATACAGAGCTTAAAAGATCTCTATTTTTACTAAAAAATAGAGTCAACAAATCTTACCTGCTATATGATCTAAGAAAAAGAAGAGAACACAATGCTGAAATTAAATAGAAACACCTAAAATACAGTAGTTCTATCCCTACCTGATCAACTTGAGTTGACAGGCAGATGTCCAAAATCACATCATATGCAAGATGTGAGATCTGATGTGAATGTCAGGGATTTGTATAGAAATTAGGTGTGTATAAGAATGTCTCCCCACTCTTTGAGTCATGCTGGAAATCAAATTTGTGTTTGTGAATACAGTTGTCTGAAGAAAAAGAGACTATGCAGGGCACCATGTTTCTGCATTTGAGAGAAGTCAGTGAATAAGCCAATTTGTGTGCAGCGGTTCAGTCTACCTCAGTCATTGTGGTACGTAGTCAACACAGTGGTAGACCGTTCTACAAAAACATCTGTTGTTTTGTTGCTGGATTTTTTATTTTTTTAAAGCCAGGTGTTCTCCTTTTTCATGTTCTTTGAATAGATGGATTTTATTTTCCTCTTTCTCTCTACCGTTATACTTTTGAATAATCTAAAACTGTTGCAGAGAGATTTTTATACTCTAAAAGCAATGCTGTCAGCATTGTTTTATTGGCAGAGTAATATTAATCTCTGATTATAATATTGCCAATACTTGTCATAAATGATGTTGTTCCTTTTGAGTTGTTAGAGCTTTTCTCACTTGACAGACTTCATTTCTGGTTCATCTTTTAACAAATATAATGAGATTTGGGGTGAAACTTTTAAAAGAATATCTGGGGACCAGTTGCACCAGTCCTATTAATCATAGAATCATAGAATCATGGAATCATTAAGGTTGGAAAAGACCTTCAGGATCATCTGGTCCAACTATCACACTATTACCAATGTCACCCACTGAACCATGTCCCTAAGCACCACATCCAACATTTCCTTGAACACCCCCAGGGGCGGTGATGCCATCACTTCCCTGGGCAACCCGTTCCAATGCCTGACTACTCTTTTCAATTACATTTCATTCTACATTTTCCAAGTCTTTCTGGACCTTAAAGCATTTATGTTTCTAAAGCCTATTGTCAGGTCAAATAAAAAATGAATCCATATTCACATTTTTTTCAAAAGTTATTTTGTTTTTGCTGATGCTTTTTTAATGGATTCTGTTTGCCTAGATATGCTAAAGTTGTTTATTTACTAAGGTATTTGATCCATAATATTTCTTGTTTCAGTGCCATTTTTGTAAATGTTTCTGGAGGTGTTTTTTTTCCTGATTATATGCACCGATTTTTCTCACTTTTTCTGATATGGTGAAATAGATTTCTTGGCTACTGAATTGTCTATACTTTGGACATCTTAACTACTTTCATGTGACTTTAGCTGAGTTTGAGAGTCCGTAACATCTAGTCATGGATGATTACAGTTGTCTTTAAAAAAAAAAAAAATCTGTTTTTAATTATTTAGCTTAATGGCTATCTGCAACTGTGAAGCAGTTTCTGAATCAATTCCATTTCTAAGACACAAAAGGAAATAGCAGTATTTCAACCTGTTCACAAAATCTGCCTGGTTCCATGCTGTATTACTCAATTTGTTTATTAGCATTATTGTCGTTGCTAAATACAAAAGTGTATTTCTTATTTTTAATCTCTATTTTTAATACCAGTGCTGCTATGTTTTTTGTTGTCAAGATGTGTATGTTTATCAACACTTTCCTTCATTGTGTCAAATCGGTTTCTCCTTCTTGCCTCAGCCTCCCCCAGGAAATGGCTTAGTTGTCTGATGTGATACTTTCAGTCTCTTGAACTGTCTGCAGGACAAAGAGAAGTTGTAAAGATCTCCAGTGACAGGCCCAATTAGCTACAGGTGCCTGTTCCACCCCCTTCACTTGCTGCCAAATCGTATCAGTGCAGCCTTCTTGCCACTGCAATCTGAGACATAGTAAAATAGCCCTTCCCCATGCCAGGCCTTTGGGTAGCCACAGAAACGCACCTGTCTTTTACAGTCTCCTGCAAGCCATGCGCTTGGGTGTGTTTGGTTTAAAAGCTGAGTTCTGCCTATGCTTTTTCTTTCTTTGTCCTGGTGCATGCCCTCCAAAAAGTTGCAGGAGGCATTCCAATACTGACAATGAGGTGCTAGAGAGAATGTTTAGACCATTTGTCTTCTACAAGGTGATGCTGAAGACCTCTCCTTCAGTTCTGTGTCAGAAGAAATGAGAAGAGAGGGAGTGCCTCTTCCTCCAGAAGAATGTCCTAAGCAGATGAAGATATATTTTGTATAGGGAATAGTTGTTTGAGTTCTTTCAGCACTTGCCAAAAGGTCTAACAGGCATTTTTAGAGAAAAAACTATCCTGGCCCACAATAATTCTTAGCCACTAAACATTTGTATTTTAACCCAATTTCCCTTTTTGGGGAACAGCCCACTCTGAACTTAGCTCCCAGAACATCTACCTGATTTCATCACACATATATAAAAGGCTGTGTCTCATTGGAAGGAGAGGTGATTCTGGGATGCAGCTGTCAAGAAGGTGACTTCTCTCTTAAAGGATACATTGGTGTTGTGGTTTAAACCGGCCAGCAGCTAAACACCACACAGCTGTTCGCTCACCCTCCCCCCTCCCTCTCTGGGATGGGGGAGAGAAACGGGAAAGTGAAGCCTGTGAGTTGAGATAAAGACAGTTTATTAAGACAGGAAAATAATAATAACAATAATAATAATAATAGTATTACTAATAACAACGTGTACGAAACAAGTGATGCACAATGCAATTGCTCACCACCTGCTGACCGATGCCCAGCCTATCCCTGAGCAGCCAGCCCCCCCACCCCGGCCAGCCACCCCTATATATTGTTTAGCATGACGTCAGATGGTATGGAATACCCCTTTGGCCAGTTTGGGTCAGCTGTCCTGGGTCTGTCCCCTCCCAGCTCCTGCTGCACCCCCAGCCTGCTCGCTGGCAGGACAGAGCGAGAAGCTGAAAAGTCCTCGGCTTGATGTAAGCACTGCTCTGCAACAATTAAAACATCAGCATGTTATCAGTGCTCTTCTCATCCTAATCCAAAACATAGCACCCTAACAGCTACTAGGAGGAAAATTAACTCTGTCCTAACTGAAACCAGGACAGTCAGACATTATGTTCTTTTATGGACAGAACCATCCCATATATTCAAACCATCTTCCAAGGTAGAAATGCTACTGGTCATTTGTTTCCTGTAGACAGTGTAGGTGATATTAAGAAAATTGTTATTTAAGAAGACCAAACAGTAAGTCACAACTTTCATTTGGGAGTGAACAGATAAAATCAGTGATTTAAAGTAGGATCTTTACTACCTGCTTGGGAAAGTCCCTATGCTGCAGACAGCTACAAGAAAGGAAGGTGGTAACAGAAGAAATAAAAAAGCATCTACTCTGTATTTACAGCTATCCAGAGACAATAGATATTGGCCTGACAGGAACGCTACTGTGTTGAATGACTCTTAGGTTAATCCATGGCAATGATTCTTCCACAGAGCCAAATGTGGTAATCAGGGTAAAGACTGGGGATAAATGACCCCACATGCCTCACCATAATCAGCTCCGGATAGGCTTTGGCTTTCCCAACCATAATCCCGCATGATCAGACAGGGTGTCTAAATCCCTCCCAGATCACCTGCCTCTGCTTCAACCTCTTGCACATTTCCTTTCTGTTTTTGAGTTTGTTCAAGAGCTTCTTCCTCATGATTTTAACCTTCTTTGCTCGACTTCCTGTTTCGTCATGAAGAAGTAGGAGGTCCAGCTCCTCTATCACAGGTGTCACGATATTTTCATCAGCAAGCTTTAGAAAAGTGCTTGGATTGCTTGTGCCCTCCTGTGCTTTCCTTCCAGCAGATATCTGGCATGGTTTAAGTCCCTATGAAGACCAGGGCCAGTGAACGTGAGGCTTCTTCCAGTTGTCTGCAGAAGGCTTCATCTACTTCTTCCAGATCAGTTGATCTGTCATAGCCACCCATTATATCAGCCGCACTGATCTGCTCTCTAATCCTGACCCATATGCTATCAGCTCTCTCATTGTGTGTCCCAAAGCAGAACTCCATGCATTTCAGATAGTCTGTCATGGAAAGAGCAATTGCCTTTCCTCACCTTCCCAGTCTCTCTTTTCTAATGAGGACTCATAGAATCATAGAATGGTTTGGATTGGAAGAGACATTAAAGATCACCTGCTGCCAACCCCCCTGCCATGGGCAGACACCTTCCACTACACCAGGTTGCCCAAAGCTCCATCCAACCTGTCCTTGAACAATTCCAGAGAGTGGGCATCCACAACTTCTCTGGGCAACCTATTCCAGTGCCTTACCACTCTCATAGTAAAAGATTTCTTCCTAAAGTCTAATCTAAATCTACTCTCTTTTAGGGTAAAGCTATTCCCCCTTGTCCTATCATTGCACTTCCTGATAAAGAGTTCTTCTCCACCTTTCCCATAGGTCTCCTGTAAGTACTGGAAGGCCACTGAAAGGTCTCCCCAGAGCCTTCTCTTCCCCAGGCTGAACCCCAATTCTCTGTCTTTATTCATATGAGAGGTGCTTCAACCATCTCATCATCTTCGTGGCTCTCCTCTGGACTTGCTGTAACAGGTCTATGTCTTTCTTATGCTGGGGGCCCTAGAGCTGAACACTGTACTCCAGGTGGGGTCTCACAAGAGCAGAGTAGAAGGGGAAAAACACCTCCCTTGACCTGCTAGCTGCACTTCTTTTGATGCATCCCCTTCTTTTGATCCATCCCCTACAGTATTTCTGCAAGCTATCCCAGCAAAACTCCATGATCCAGTACCTTTGCAGCTAGGCTGTGGAGGAAAAACTGGGCCATGCTAAATAGGCAAAGTACGTTAACCTGCAGTACACCATACAGCCTCTGAACTTCCCAGTATAGCTACTATTGGATCGTAACTTGTCATAAATTGGATCATAAATTTGTTCCACTCTGCTGCAGTTCTGCTCCAGTATGAGTCTAGCATCACAGTAATATGCTGCCTCATCCCTTTTTTTTTGCTCTCTGAATCTGCAGTGTGAATCTGTTCCAGGAAATCTCCACTGCTCCCTTAAAGTGACGGGAAGCCTTCTCCATAGACATCTCCCTCCTTGTAAATCTGGTCCAGAGAACAACATGGCCTCAACAACATGGCTCCAGCTTAGCAGGAGCCCAGAACTCCCCTTAGGACCTTTGCAGCTACAGTACGGGACACCTAAGTGGACCAAGTGTCATGGTTTTGACTGGTACCACCTTTAGGGGAACACTGCCAACTCCACAGAGTGTCTGAATCTATCCCCCTGCAACTCCGTCTTTTCCCAGGTACTACAGCCTGGCTCCCTGGGGAAGGGATCTAGGACAGGGCTGGAAAAGGGAGTTGCATAGGTCAGAGGAGTCCATTGGGAACTTGAGGGTGGGCAATGAAACAGTGGGATGCAGGATTACGGTGGTGTAGGATGCCCTGAGCAGCTTGGGGCTGTCCCAGCATGGCAGGACATGCCAGGTCCTCTAGAGGCCCTCAAACCCACGGACTACTGGATTGTTGTTCTGGCCCAGGGCACCCTCCATGCCGTCTTTGCTGGGGTCCCCAATGAAAACTCTTGCTGGCCTCAGTGTGCACACATGAGCAGGTATGTACATGGAGCCACAACTAAAAACAAAGGGATCCAAGGGAAAACAGGATCTTCAGCTCAGCTCCTGGTGCTGCACCACTCTGGGACTCCCTGAACAACATGGGTTTTCAAGAACCAATTCAGATCTGGCTTTCCATGTTAAAAATGCAGTCCTTCGATACTCATTGTGTTTCTTCTGAACAAACTGTTCCCTTGTTGCCTTCTGACTGTGAGAGGGACTGAGAGTGAAGGTTAGCAATGTGTTCATGGTTTTGTGTGAGCTTGTGAAAGATTCTGCTGCTACAGCAGTACCTTTTTTTCCCTTTAGGGAAAGCCGACCTCGATGAGCCTTGAAAAGCTTCTTGAAGGCAACCACAAAAGACCTGGCTTGATTTAAACCCCCTCCTTTACATTTCTGCCTATGATTCAACTGCTGTGCCATTTTCCAGCTCTCTGGTGCTGCAGGTGGCTGTGTCTGCAGCTGCTGGTGAGAGCACTACCAGGGAAAGGTCATTCCTGGAGGAGCATGCAGACCTGGTTCTCCAGTCTGGAAGGATGAAGCAAAGTGTTGGAGTCCCACAAAAAGATATTGTAGCACTATATGCTGCAGGTCTCTGTCAGGAATCTGCCAGATCCAGCCCCAAGTGTAGTTATAGGTACACCAGAGATGTGACAGGTAAGTGTGAGAGACTCTGTGACCTTCCCTACTATGGGCCCAGAGGCCTCTGCACCTGGCAAAGGGCACCTACAGCCCCAGGTGACAAGGATGAAAAAGCAGTGAGTGCTCAAGCAATTGCTTCATCCACTCTATCATTTTCTCAGGCTTCTACTTGTGATCTATGGAATCCAGGGGCTGTAAACACATATGGTCAGCAGCTCTTGCTCCCATTATATTCTCAGATCTGTGAGAGAAGCCCATGAACAACAAACAACCCAGAATGTGACCATAGGATGAAGCACTCAGATGTGTGCACAGGCTTTCATGTTATCAGGGAAAGACCCAATTGGAAATAATATAAACTTAGATTTGTTGCAATACTGCTTTGTTAAGCCTACAAGAACCTGATGTGAAAAATGTCTCATTTTGGAGGAAAAGCAAATTTTGTCTTTCCTGAATTGTCTTCCATGAGAAACTACAGACATCCACTTTCTTACAGTGAGCTCCCAAAGGACCCTTTGTACTCTCTCCTTTTCCCCTGTTCACCCCTCAGAGAGCAATACTTGTGGGCTGGACTGAATCTAACCAAGCCATAACTAAAACCAGACCAGGGCTTATCTGTTGGGCACCTACACAACACCCATCCTACCAGGAAACAATAGAAACAGGGAAACTTGTTTCCAAAGGTGATGCTTCAGGAACGTGAGGAAGAGACACAGGAAGACAGCAATCAGAAGTGTTAGAGCTCCTTTGGGGACAGAAACAGGTAGAGTATGTCTCTCAGAGTCAAATGATTAAAAACTGTACGTTGTAACAAAATGGCTCTCTGGAAGCTGCCCCAAACACCTGTGCAACTCGATTAAGCTCCAGTGCCAACGGCCAGAGCCCTACAAGCAGGATTCAGTTAAAGCTCAGCTAGATTTCCTGTCCCTGTGTGAACAGCACAGAAATAGCGGGCTGAGTCCTGGAGGTGCAGGTTATTCAGGGTCAGACCTGTCTTGGACTTGGAATTGTCTCGAGAGGCTGTGGCTCGGCCCATCACTGCTTGGCTATATCTTATATATGAGGAGTCAGGGCTAATATAGGACAGCCACTGAAGACTGCCACCAAGCGCCTGACGGTACCACAGAACACTGTAAATTGCAAAGTTGAAGTCAGATCCCCGGCAGGAGAGGTGCACGGATTGCCCTGGTACTCGAAGACGTCCACCAGACTCCACCAGCATCAATTCGGCACACACGCCTGCAGAAGGAGAGCACAGGGAGTGGGGCAGTGTGTGCTCAAGGATGGAGAACGATGCTCTCTAGAAGCTCCAGCGACTCCAGCCCAGGACAGCCTGAGCCGCCAACCGCCTTGCTCCCGACAAAGCCCCTGGCCAGGGGCACTGCCCCGACTGCCCTCCTCGGGGTCACACGGGGCTGCTCCCAAAGCGTCCCCGACCCCGACAGCCTCCCTCTCCCGCACACACCGGACCCGGACCCGGGCCCGGCCCCGCTGCCCTCCCCGCCCGCCGCTCACCGGCCGGCCCCAAGGCCAAGGCCAAGGCCAGCAGCCGCGGCCCCAGCCCGGCCGCCATCGCGCCCTGCCGCGCCCGGCGGGAGGCGGACAGGAGCAGAGCGGGGCCGCGCTCGGGCCGCTCCTGCCCGCACCACAAGTCGGGCCCTCGCCGGGGCAGCGCCCACCGCTCCGCCCGCCCAGGCCCGGCCCAGCCCGCCCCCCGCGGGGCCGCGGCCCCTTCGGCGGAGGAGGAGGCGGCCGCGGGGCGGGGCGCGGGGCAGCTCGGGGGCGGCGGAGGAGCGCGGCGCCGCGACAGGTGCCTGGCGGTTCCCTCGGATGACCGTCAATCCCACGGAATGGGGTTGTTAGGACCCAAGAGCAGCACTCGGCACTTCCTTTCATGAGGAAGCCTGTGCATCTCTTCTTGCTGCACTCCGGCTGACCTGGCCATTCGCCCCTGACACTGCTGTTGATCCCATGTGCCCCTATACGAAAAGTGGCAAAGAGCTGAGCTGCAGGCAAGTTCTGCCCTCTTCAGCAGCTCAATACAGTTCTGCTGCTCCTCCCTGTTCTCAATGGTAGGGGCACACTTAGAGAAGGTGAGGGGCCCTGGGAGCAGGTTTCTGTTAAAGCTCAGCTGGATTTCCTGTCCCTGTGGGAACTGCACAGAAGTAGTGGGCTGAGTCCTGGGGTAGCAGGGCACGCAGGGACAGAGAAGCCCTGGACTGGGAATTGTCCCGGGAAGCTGTAGCTCTGCCCTCCACCGCTTTGCCATATTCTATTGTGCTACCATAACTGTCAATGAAGGACACCCACTCAAGACTGCCACTGGGTGCCTGACGGTACCACAAGACATAATAATCTCCAAAGCTGAATCCGGATCCCTGGCAGGAGAGATGCACAGAGTCTCCAGGTGCTCGCAGACCTCCACCAGACTCCACCAGACTCAATTCGGCACACACATCTGCAGAAGGAGAGCACAGGGAGTGGGGCAGTGTGTGCCCACGGATGGAGGAGAATGCTCACTAGAAGCTCCAGCGACTCCAGCACAGCACAGACTGAAACGCCAACCCCGTTGCTCCCGACAAAGCCCCTGGCCAGGGGCACTGCCCCGACTGCCCTCCTCGGGGTCACACGGGGCTGCTCCCAAAGCGTCCCCGACCCCGACAGCCTCCCTCTCCCGCACACACCGAACCCTCCCAGATAGCTAAGGCGGGAGCCAGGCTCCAGTGCAGCAGGCGGGGCAGCACCAG
Source organism: Anser anser (assembly GCF_964211835.1). Lineage (NCBI taxonomy): Eukaryota > Metazoa > Chordata > Aves > Anseriformes > Anatidae > Anser > Anser anser. The sequence continues at coordinate 4,580,324 of NC_139744.1, forward strand.
GAGACGCTCCAGGTCGGTCAGGGCCGCCCGCCGGCAGCGTCAGCCCCATCCCCGACCCCGGCCCCGCTGCCCTCCCCGCCCGCCGCTCACCGGCCGGCCCCAAGGCCAAGGCCAAGGCCAAGGCCAGCAGCCGCGGCCCCAGCCCGGCCGCCATCGGGCCCTGCCGCGCCCGGCGGGAGGCGGACAGGAGCAGAGCGGGGCCGCGCTCGGGCCGCTCCTGCCCGCACCACAAGTCAGGCCCTCGCCGGGGCAGCGCCCACCGCTCCGCCCGCCCAGGCCCGGCCCAGCCCGCCCCCCGCGGGGCCGCGGCCCCTCTTGCCCTATCGCTAGTTATCAGGGAGAAGAGGCCGTCCCACAGCTCCCCACAACTTCCTTTCAGGTAGTGGGAGAGAGGTCTCTAGTAAGGAGACCTCAGCCTCATCTTCTCCAGACTAAAAGGAGAAGTCTTCTCCAGTCCACACAGGCACGTCCACTGGTATGTCTCTGATAGCATTATCTCCCCAGGCACTGTATCACGGGATGTCTGTGGCCTGATGGATCCCGGACTTTTGGTCTAACTCCAGCAGAACTGATTGATCTTCACGGGTGACCTGTTTCTGCATCACCTCTGTGCTGACTGCTCAGTCACATCACAGTATTGAAGACAGCTAAACTTTGTTCTTAGTTTTTGGAACCAGTGGTGGCTTGGGACTGTTTGTAATGTTAGTCCACTTTACAGGTTCTTTCACAAATCATAAGACATTGGTATTCTTCTAACTAAGGTCAGCACTGCCCTTCCTATAACCCTTCCTTTCCAGTGAGCCATGACTCAGACTTTACTGGGACAATTTACAGAGATTTTAGGGAACTCCACAATGTATTCTCTAACCTTTTTATACATAGCCCTCCTCTCAGGCTTGTACACAGAAGACAAGCACCACCCCTCCTGCATGCACACACAGTCACACAGACTAAAGCAGCATAACATTGCCGCTTTAAACTGGCAGATTATGTACTTGGGGAAAAACAAACAAACAAACAAACAAAAAAAACAGTTGTACTCATTCTAGTTATTGCCTTTTCAAATTCTGGTTCTTCAAAGGATTACCTGTAAGACAGGTCAAAAGGACCTAACAACACCTTAGCACAGTGCTTCAGTTTGCAGGCTTTTCATACTTGGTTATATGCTAATTTAATAGAGTCATAGAATGGCTTGGGATGGAAGGGACCTCAAAGATCATTTAGTTCCAAACACCTGCCATAGGCAGGGATGCCACCCAATAGATCAGGTTGATCAGGGCCTCATCCAACCTGGTCTTGAACACCTCCAGGGATGGGGCATCCACAACCTCTCTGGGCAATATGTTCCAGTGCCTCACCACCCTCTGACTGAAGAAAGTGGTGCCCCACCTGGGCCCTCTCAACCTCTCATCTAAATCTCCCCTCTTTTAGTTTAAAACCATTCCCCCTCATCCTGTCAACATCTAAACAAGCAAAGAGTTGCTCTCCATTCCTTCTACAAGTCCCCTTCAAATACTGAAAGGTTGCAGTGAGGTTACCCCAGAGCCTTCGCTTCTGTAAGCTGAACAGCCCCAGATCTAGCAGCCTTTTTTCATATGAGAGGTACTCCAGACCTTTGATCATCTTTGTGACACTCCTCTGGACCCGCTCTAACAGATCAACATCCTTCTTGTGCTGGGGGCTCCAGACCTGGACACAGTACTCCAAGTGGGGCATCACAAGGGCAGATAAAGGGAGACAATCACCTCCCTCGACCTGATGGCCACTCCTCTTTTAATGCAGCCCAGGATGCAGTTGGCCTTAGTTGTTGACTTAGCAGAAAGGGGTGATTAAAAGAAAGGAACTCTTGCAGAAAGGATGGGGCCATCTGTGGTATACAGTGATGCACCTTTGCTCCCTGGGAGCAGCCTACAGCTGACACAGCCCAAACCAGCCCTGCAGCTCACACAGTTTTTGACATGCCCTGCAAAGGGGTTTTTGTTAAAGCTCTGCTATTTTTCCTGACCCTGTGTGAACAGCACAGAAATAGTGGGCTGAGTCCCCCACATGCAGATGGTGGAGGGAGAGAGATGACTCGGCCCGCGAATTGTCCCGGGAGGCTGTGGCTCGACCTTCTACTGCAGCCCCGTATTGCTTTGTAGTACCAGATGGCTGGCTGATGTAAGACACCCACTCGAGACTGCCACCAGGTGCCTGACGGTACCACAAGACATCATAATCTTTGAAGCTGAATCCGGATCCCTGGCAGGAGAGGTGCACGGAGTCTCCAGGTGCTTTCAGACCTCCACCAGATTCCACCAGGCTCAATTGGGCCCAAACGCCTGCAGAAGGAGAGCAGAGGGAGACGGGCCGTGGGGGCCCGCGGAGGGAGGATGCTCACTAGAAGCTCCAGCGACTCCAGCCCAGCACAGCCCATAACGCCAACCCCGTTGATCCCGACAAAGCCCCTGGCCAGGGGCACTGCCCCGACTGCCCTCCTCGGGGTCACACGGGGCTGCTCCCAAAGCGTCCCCGACCCCGACAGCCTCCCTCTCCCGCACACACCGGACCCGGACCCGGCCCCGCTGCCCTCCCCGCCCGCCGCTCACCGGCCGGCCCCAAGGCCAAGGCCAAGGCCAGCAGCCGCGGCCCCAGCCCGGCCGCCATCGCGCCCTGCCGCGCCCGGCGGGAGGCGGACAGGAGCAGAGCGGGGCCGCGCTCGGGCCGCTCCTGCCCGCACCACAAGTCGGGCCCTCGCCGGGGCAGCGCCCACCGCTCCGCCCGCCCAGGCCCGGCCCAGCCCGCCCCCCGCGGGGCCGCGGCCCCTTCGGCGGAGGAGGAGGCGGCCGCGGGGCGGGGCGCGGGGCAGCTCGGGGGCGGCGGAGGAGCGCGGCGCCCCGGCAGCCGGAGGGAGGGAGGCTCCTGGCCCTGGCCTCCCGGCGCTGCCCCGGCCTTGAGCCCCGCGCAGCCCGGCAGGAGGGACCCGGCAGTGCCGCGCCGGGGCCACACCGAAAAGGTGCTCGGCCGCTCGCTGCCTGCTGTGCCCACGAGAGCCGGCAGTGAGAGCCTCCCCTCTGCCATCCTGCAGCTGCAAGCACCCGTGCTCAGGAGCTCTTGCTCCCCTCGCAGCCTGAGCACTGCCATTAGTGTCAAGGAGGGAGAAAGAGGGAGACAGCCAGGACACGAAGCTAAGCACAAGCTCATCACGAGCACCAAATTCCCTTTTAATTGGCTTGAAAGGACGGAGCAGGGGGCATAAGAAAAGGTACAAAAGAAAGAGCCACGTGCTCTTGGTGCGGACTCAGACTCACCATCAAGTGCCTGTGGACTGACAACCCACCCATCAGCAGGGGTGCCCCAGATGCTAATTGCCAGGAAAGAAGATGGTATTTGAACCAGTGCCGATCCAGTGGAGCCTCATAAGGGCAGATTACAGGGAGACAATCACCTCCCTCGACCTGATGGCCACTCCTCTTTTAATGCAGCCCAGGATGCACTTGGCCTTCTGGACTGCAAGCGCGCACTGACACCTCATGCCGAGCTTTTCATCCAGCAGAACCTCCAAGTCCTTCTCGGCAGGGCTGCTCTCTGTGAGTTCTTCATCCAGTCTGTACTCACATCTGGGATTGCTCTGGCCCGGGTGCAGCACCTTGCACTCTTGTTGAACCTCATTAGGTTCACGTGGGCCCACTTCTCAAGCTTGTCCAGGTCCCTTTAGGTGGCATCCCTTCTTTCTATTCTATCAACAACAGAATTTGCCTACAGGACAAGGTGTGTGGATTTTTCTTGAGGGCTGGCATGCACAGGCATATCTGTTCTTCTTCATAGCCTACTGCCAAAGTGAGTTTGCCTGTAATTTCCCCAGAGCTTAGCCTATTCCTCTGGACAGGTTCACTGCAGCTGCTTGCTGCCTCCTGGGTACTTGCAGTGCAATTAGCATGAGCCATAGCCTGAGGCTAGGGTGGGAGAGAAGAGTTTTGAGCAACAAGGGAGTCTCCCAACCCCTCCTGTACTATCTTCTATGGAATATCTCCTAGAGAAAGACCTTGGGCACACTGCAGAAGATCCAGCAATCCCATTGTCTGCAGCAACTGTACAGGCCTAGGGCTGTAGTAGCCTCCCTGGCCCTTGTCTGGAGCAAGTACTGCCAACTGGGATGCTGCTGGTGACAGGCCATGTAAATATAAGAAGCGTTGGACCTGTAAGTGCATCGCAGGGTCTCTGTGTACTATGCTCAGCCCCGCAATGCAGACTTCATTGCTTGGATCTCACTGCCCTGAAACGCAACTGAAGTCACAGCACAGCTCTTCACACAACTGCTTTTCTTTTTCCAGCCCATGGAAATGGCCTAGGGATGGGTCACTGAGGGGAATAACAATGGAAACAGGCAACATTTTTTCTAAAGCCCAAGTGAAGAAGGAGACCAAAGGCAGGCAGAGAGGGGCTGCAGGCAGGTAAAGTAGGCAAGCTGCTTTGGTGACCAGAAATATGTTGAACATCCTCCTCAGACTACAATACTGCTTTGGAGACTTCAGAGAAAGGGGTGATTAAGAGAAAGGAACTCTTGCAGAAAGGACAGGGCCATCTGTGGTGTACAGTGATGCACCTTTGCTCCCTGGGAGCAGCGTACAGTTGACACAGCCAAAACCAGCCCTGCAGCTCACACAGTTTTCGCCATGCCCTGCAAAGGGGTTTTTGTTAAAGACCTGCTGTATTTCCTGTCCCTGTGCGAACAGCACAAAAATAGCGGGCTGAGTCCCCCACATGCAGACGGTGGAGGGAAAGAGATGACTCGGCCCGCGAATTGTCCCGGGAGGCTGTGGCTCGACCTTTTACTGCAGCCCCATATTGCTTTGTAGTACCAGATAGGCCACCGATGTAAGACACCCGCTCGAGACTGCCTCCGGGTGCCTGACGGTACCACCATACAGCAAATGAACTGAAGGTGAATCCGGATCCCTGGCAGGAGAGCTTCACAGAGTTCCCAGCTGCTTGCAGACCTCCACCAGACTCCACCAGCCTCCACTGTGCCCACACACCTGCAGGAGAGCACATGGAGTGGGGCAGTGTGTGCTCACAGAAAGAAGAGGATGATAACCAGAAGCCCCAGCAACCCCAGAACAGCACAGCCTCAGCCGCCAACCCCCTTACTCGCGAGAAAACCCTTGGCCAGGGGCACTGCCCCGACTGCCCTCCTCGGGGTCACACGGGGCTGTTCCCAAAGCGTCCCCGACCCCGACAGCCTCCCTCTCCCGCACACACCGGACCCGGACCCGGCCCCGCTGCCCTCCCCGCCCGCCGCTCACCGGCCGGCCCCAAGGCCGAGGCCAAGGCCAAGGCCAGCAGCCGCGGCCCCAGCCCGGCCGCCATCGGGCCCTGCCGCGCCCGGCGGGAGGCGGACAGGAGCAGAGCGGGGCCGCGCTCGGGCCGCTCCTGCCCGCACCACAAGTCGGGCCCTCGCCGGGGCAGCGCCCACCGCTCCGCCCGCCCAGGCCCGGCCCAGCCCGCCCCCCGCGGGGCCGCGGCCCCTTCGGCGGAGGAGGAGGCGGCCGCGGGGCGGGGCGCGGGGCAGCTCGGGGGCAGCGGAGGAGCGCGGCGCCCCGGCAGGTGCCTGGTGGTTCCCTCGGATTACTCGAGTGGCCTGGATGCAGAAAACCCGAGTGGCCTCCATGCAGAAAGCCACCCGCATGCCGCAAGCCCCTGCTCTGCTACAGATCACGACTGCCTCGGAACTGATCACCTGCCCAGACACATGATAAATCATCTCTAACTCAATCATCCACATTGACCGCCCGCGAAACTAGTGGTTCCTCCACAGCAAACAATTTCAGCAGTTCACCTCTTCTGCACAAGAAAATAGCCCCATTTAGGACCAGACGGAAAAGCTGTCCAGTGTTTAACCATGGAATCATAGAATCATAGAGACCAACACCTCCTTGCTGCAACTTTCTCTCAGATAGCTGCAGAGAACGATCAGGTCTCCCCTCAGCCTCCTTTTCTCTACACTAAAAAAAAAACAGTTCCGTCAGATGCTGATGATAACACTTGCTTTCTAGTCCCTTCACCAGCTTTGCTGCTCTTTGCACATACTCAAGCAACTCAATATCCTTCTGTGGTGGTTTTACTCGGGTGGGCACCTGAATTCCACCACAGCCGCTCTCTCGCTCCCCCTCCTCAAAGAAAAAGGGGGAGAACAAACAACACAAAGGGCCCAAGGTCTGAGATAAGGATGATTTAATTAAAGGTAAAAGGAAGTGGGGAAAAAAAAAAGGCCGCACAGATTCACAGGGAGAGAAAAGCAGTTACTCTACTTAGAATCCACTAGAGACGATCAGCCACATCCTGGGATGCAGGGCCTCAATACACATAGTGATTGTTTGGGAGAACACACGATTCCACAATTAGAGCCCCCGCCTCTCCTTCATCTTAACCACATTTATTGCTGAGTGACGTCATATGGCATGGAATAGCCCTTTGGTTGGTTTAGGTCAGCTGCCCCAGTCATGTCCCCTCCCCATCACTTACACACCCCCAGCCTGCTGGCTCTTGGGGGGTTGGAGGGAGTCCTGACGCTGTGCCACTATTGGGCAGCAAGAGATGAAACGCTGGTGTGACACCAGCGCTCTTCTAGCTCCACGTGCAGAGCACAGCACTGTATGGGCTGCTGCAGGGAAAGTTAGCATCCCAGCCAGACCCAGCACACCTCCTTGTAGTGAGGGGACCAAAATGAACACAATATCCGAGATGTGTTGTCACCAGAGCCACATCTTAAAGGACCATTACTTCCCCATTCCTGATGGCCTCACTGTTTCTGATGAGATTGGCCTTCTTGGTAACAGGGGCACACTGCTGGCTCATGTTCAGCTGGCTGTCAAACATAACCCTTAGGTCCTTTTCTGTCAGGACACTTTCCATCCACTCTTCTACAAGCCTGAATGGGATTGTTGTGTCCATCAGTCCCAAAGAATGGGGTTGTTAGGACCCAAGAGCAGCACTCAGCACTTCCTTTCATGAGGAAGCCTGTGCATCTCTTCTTGCTGCACTCCAGCTGACCTGGCCATTTGCCCCTGACATTGCTGTTGATCCCATGTGCCCCTACAGGCAATGTGGGAAAGGGCTGAGCTGAAGGCAATTCTCTGCCCTCTTCAGCAGCTCAATATAGTTCTGCTGCTCCTCCCTGCTCTCTGTGGGAGTGGCACACCTAGAGAAGGCGAGGGGCCCTGGGAGCAGGTTTGTGTTAAAGCTCAGCTGGATTTCCTGTCCCTGTGAGAACTGCACAGAAGTAGTGGGCTGAGTCCTGGGGTACCAGGGCACGCAGGGACAGATAAGCCTTGGACTGGGAATTGTCCCGGGAAGCTGTGGCTCGGCCCTCCACCACTTTGTCATACTTTATTCCACTACCATCATAGTTGATGTAGGACACCCACTCGAGACTTCCACCGGGTGCCTGACGGTACCACCGGACAGAATAATCTGCAAATCTGAATCCAGATCCCTGGCAGGAGAGATGAACAGAGTCTCCAGGTGCTCGCAGACCTCCACCAGACTCCACCACACTCAATTCGGCACACACGCCTGCAGAAGGAGAGCACAGGGAGCGGGGCAGTGTGTGCTCACAGAAAGAAGAGGATGCTCTCTAGAAGCTTCAGCAACTCCAGCACAGCCTGAGCCAGAAACGCCAACCCCGTTGCTCCCGACAAAGCCCCTGGCCAGGGGCACTGCCCCGACTGCCCTCCTCGGGGTCACACGGGGCTGCTCCCAAAGCGTCCCCGACCCCGACAGCCTCCCTCTCCCGCACACACCGGACCCGGACCCGGACCCGCTGCCCTCCCCGCCCGCCGCTCACCGGCCGGCCCCAAGGCCAAGGCCAAGGCCAGCAGCCGCGGCCCCAGCCCGGCCGCCATCGGGCCCTGCCGCGCCCGGCGGGAGGCGGACAGGAGCAGAGCGGGGCCGCGCTCGGGCCGCTCCTGCCCGCACCACAAGTCGGGCCCTCGCCGGGGCAGCGCCCACCGCTCCGCCCGCCCAGGCCCGGCCCAGCCCGCCCCCCGCGGGGCCGCGGCCCCTTCGGCGGAGGAGGAGGCGGCCGCGGGGCGGGGCGCGGGGCAGCTCGGGGGCGGCGGAGGAGCGCGGCGCCCCGGCAGCCGGAGGGAGGGAGGCTCCTGGCCCTGGCCTCCCGGCGTTGCCCCGGCCTTGAGCCCCGCGCAGCCCGGCAGAGAGGTCCCGGCCCTCGGCCCAGCCCCGTGCCCCAGTGTCGTGGAAGGTCGCCATGGTGCCAGTGATGCCATGATGTCCCAGATGCTAATTGCCAGGGAAAAAGATGTGATTTTCACAGATTCACAGATTTTTCTAGGTTGGAAGAGACCTCAAGATCATCGAGTCCAACCTCCGACCTAACACTAAGTACTCCACTAAACCATATCCCCAAGCTCTACATCTAAACGTCTTTTAAAGACCTCCAGGGATGGTGACTCCACCACCTCCCTGGGCAGCCCGTTCCAATGCTTAATAACCCTTTCGGTAAAGAAGTACTTCCTAACATCCAACCTAAAACTCCCCTGTCGCAACTTTAGCCCATTCCCCCTCGTCCTGTCACCAGGCATGTGGGAGAATAGACCAACCCCCACCTCTCTACAGCCTCCTTTCAGGTAACTGTAGAGAGCGATGAGGTCGCCCCTGAGCCTCCTCTTCTCCAGGCTGAACAAGCCCAGCTCCCTCAGCCGCTCCTCGTAAGGCTTGTTCTCCAGACCCCTCACCAGCTTGGTCGCCCTTCTCTGGACTCGCTCGAGCACGTCCATGTCCTTCCTGTAGCGAGGGGCCCAAAACTGAACACAGTACTCGAGGTGCGGCCTCACCAGAGCCGAGTACAGGGGCACAATCACTTCCCTCGACCTGCTGGCCACACTGCTTCTTATACAGGCCAGGATGCCGTTGGCCTTCTTGGCCACCTGGGCACACTGCTGGCTCATATTCAGCCGACTATCCACCAATACTCCCAGGTCCTTCTCGGCCAGGCAGCTTTCCAGCCACTCATCTCCCAGCCTGTAGCTCTGCTTGGGGTTGTTGCAGCCCAGGTGCAGGACCCGGCACTTGGCCTTGTTGAACTTCATGCAGTTGACCTCAGCCCATCGCTCCAGCCTATGCAGATCCTCCTGCAGAGCCTTCCTGCCCTCGAGCAGATCGACACACGCACTTAGCTTGGTGTCATCTGCAAACTTACTGAGGGTGCACTGGACGCCCTCATCCAGATCATCAATAAAGATATTAAAGAGGACCGGCCCCAGTACCGAGCCCTGGGGGACTCCACTAGTGACCGGCCTCCAGCCAGATTTGACTCCATTCACCACAACTCTCTGGGCCCGGCCATCCAGCCAGTTTCTAACCCAGCGAAGCGTACGCCAGTCCAAGCCCCGAGCAGCCAGTTTCTTGAGGAGAATGTTGTGGGGAACGGTGTCAAAAGCCTTACTGAGGTCAAGGTAGACCACGTCCACAGCCTTTCCCTCATCCACCAAGCGCGTCACTTGGTCATAGAAGGAGATCAGGTTCGTCAAGCAGGACCTGCCTTTCATAAACCCATGCTGACTGGGCCTGATCGCCTGCTTGCCCTGCAAGTGCTGCGTGATGACCCTCAAGATAATCTGCTCCATGAGCTTCCCCGGCACTGAGGTCAAACTGACAGGCCTATAGTTCCCCGGGTCTGCCCTGCGGCCCTTCTTATAGATAGGCGTCACATTGGCTAGCCGCCAGTCAACCGGGACCTCCCCCGATAGCCAGGACTGCCGATAAATGATGGAAAGCGGCTCGGCCAGCTCCTCCGCCAGTTCTCTCAGTGCCCTCGGGTGGATCCCATCCGGCCCCATCGACTTGCGCACATCCAAGCTCCGTAGCAGGTCGCCAACCATTTCCTCATGGATAGCGAAGGCCACATCCAGCTCCCCATCCCCTTCCACCAGCTCAGGGCACTGGGTGTCCGGAGAACAACCGGTATTGCCGCTAAAGACTGAGGCAAAGGCGGCATTAAGCACCTCAGCCTTTTCCTCATCCTTAGTAACTAGGTTTCCCCTCGCATCCAGTAAAGGATGGAGATTCTCCCTAGTCCTCCGTTTCGCGTTGATGTATTTGTAAAAGGATTTTTTGTTGTCTTTAACGGCAGTAGCCAGGTTGAGCTCCAGATGAGCTTTGGCCTTTCTAATTTTCTCCCTGCACAGCCTCGCTACATCCTTGTAGTCCTCCTCAGTGGCCCGCCCTTTTTTCCAAAGATTATAAACCCTCTTTTTTCTGCTAAGCTCCAGCCGCAACTCTCTGTTGAGCCAGGCCGGTCTTCTTCCACGCCGGCTCATCTTTGGGCACGTGGGGACGGACCGCTCCTGTGCCATCACGATTTCCTTCTTGAGGAGCGCCCAGCCTTCCTGGACTCCTCTGCCCTTCAGAACCGCCTCCCAAGGGACTCGGCCAACCAGCGTCCTGAGCAGCTCAAAGTCAGCCCTCCGGAAGTCCAAGACAGCAGTTTTACTGGTCCCCTTCCTGGCCTCGCCAAGAATAGAGAACTCTACCATTTCGTGGTCACTCTGCCCCAGACAGCTTCCGACCACCACATCTCCCACCAGTCCTTCTCTGTTTGTGAAGAGAAGGTCTAGCGGGGCACCACCCCTGGTAGGTTCACTGACCAGCTGCGTCAGGAAGCTATCTCCCACGCTCTCCAGAAACCTCCTAGACTGCTTTCTCTGTGCCGTGTTGTGTTCCCAGGATATGTCCGGGAAGTTGAAGTCCCCCACGAGGACAAGCGCCGACGATTTTGCAACTTCTGTCAGTTGCCTATAAAACTCCTCATCCGTCTCCTCATCCTGGTTCGGCGGTCTATAACAGACCCCCACCAGGATGCTAGCCTTGCCGGCCTTCCCGCGGATCCTAACCCACAGGGATTCAACCTTATCATTCCCAGCCTGGAGTTCTACAACATCGAAAGATTCTCTAATGTAGAGAGCCACGCCACCTCCCCTTCTGTGCTGCCTGTCCCTCCTGAAGAGCCGATAGCCAGGCATTGCAGCACTCCAGTCGTGGGAGCAGTCCCACCACGTCTCCGTGATGGCAACCAAGTCGTAGCCTGCCTGCTGCACAATGGCTTCCAGCTCCTCCTGTTTGTTACCCATGCTGCGTGCATTAGTGTAGATGCACTTCAGCTGGGCCATCGCCTTCTTCCCCGGCCTAGCCATTGTTTCCCCCAGCACAGCTCCGACAAGCCTTGTTTGAGCCCCGTCCCCCTTCTTACCTAGTTTAAAGCTCTCTCTATGAGCCCCGCCAGCTCCTGGCCTAGGATCCGTTTTCCCCTTGGAGATAGAGACCCATCTGGGGCCATCAGGCCGGGTGCCGAGTAAAGCTCCCCATGGTGAAAAAACCCAAAATTTCTATGCTGGCACCAGCCTCTGAGCCACCTATTAACCACATGAGCTTTCCGCGTCCTCTCCGTGCCTCTCCCTTCCCCCGTAGGGATAGACGAAAACACCACCTGCACTCCCGCTCCCTCCACCAATCGTCCCAGCCCCCTATAGTCCTGTTTGATGGCCCTGAGGCTTCTCTTTTCAACATCATCGCTGCCAGCCTGGACTATCAAAAGCGGGTAATAGTCAGAGGGGCGAACCAGGTTTGGAAGCTTCCTGGTAACGTCTCTGACCCTGGCCCCAGGGAGGCAGCAGACTTCCCTATGTGTGGGGTCAGGCCGACAAATAGGGCCCTCCGTTCCCCTGAGGAGGGAGTCGCCCACAACAATCACCCTTCTTTCTTTCTTGGTGGAGGCAGTCCTGAGGCGTGGAGTCAACTTCCTCACCTCAGGCATCCTCCCGGGTAGGCTTCCTACCTCATCCTCACCCACCGGTCTCTCCAGCTCCAGGGCCTCAAACCTATTGTTCAAGGGCACCTGGGAAGGCGGCGCCGGAAGGGGAGGGCATCTCCTGCGAGGTCGAGCAGGGACCTGCCTCCATTCCTCCTCAACTCGCAGGTCCCCTCCCTCTGCCCGATGGCAACAGGGCAGGGGGTCCACCCCCCTTTGGGGCGTCTCACCCTGGTCCCTCTCCCTCCGGTCCTGCAGGGAGTCGCTCCACCAGTCTATCTCCCGCTCGCACTCCCTGATATCCCTCAGCCTCTGCACCTCCTCCTTGAGCTCTGCCACCATGCGGACCAGGTCGTCCACCTGCTCGCACCTCACGCAAGCAGTCTCTCTGCCCCCCGCCGATGGCAGCAAGAGGCTCAGACACTCCCCGCATCCGGAGACCTGAACTGCCGCATGTTTGGACGGGCAGTCGGTCTGGGTGTGCACTGACTTCCTAGAGAAAGCACCGTGCCTGGTGGAGACCATCGCAGCCCAGTTGACGGGAGAGTGTCGTTAGAGGAGTTGTCCCTATGGGCGGGTGTGAGCGCTCCGCCCTGCCTGCGCCAACTGCCTCGCTAACTGCCGCGTCACTCCCACCGCGTCACTCCCTGTTTGCCGGCCCTGGTCGCCGCGCTCCTGGTCGCTCGCGCTCCCTAAGGGCTGCCTTTGAACGGCCGGGGGGAGGAGCTGACGCTGACGCTGCTGGCCCCGCCTACGCCTCGTCAGCCTCCCTCACGAGGGCTGCCGGTGCCTGGCGGCTCCCTCACGTAGGCTCGATGCCCGAAAAATAGCCCTGCCTGTCCCGATCCCGCGCTCCGCTGCAGCACGCGTCTGCCCCGGAGCCGGTCGCCTCGGCAAGTGGTAGCAGAGGATGGTTACGATCCATCGACCTCTGGGTTATGGGCCCAGATTTGAACCAGTGCAGATTCCAGGGGGAAACCAGTACTTGAGGGATGTCTCACAATATGTGGATGAGAGTGTGAATTCACACACCTGTTATCTGGAAGAAGACCTTAAAGAATCAGACAACTGTAAATACCTGTCTACCAGCAGTAGAGAAAAAAAAAAAAAAAAAAAAAAAACTTCCCTTCCCTTCCCTTCCCTTCCCTTCCCTTCCCTTCCCTTCCCTTCCCTTCCCTTCCCTTCCCTTCCCTTCCCTTCCCTTCCCTTCCCTTCCCTTCCCTTCCCTTCCCTTCCCTTCCCTTCCCTTCCCTTCCCTTCCCTTTCCCTTTCCCTTTCCCTTTCCCTTTCCCTTTCCCTTTCCCCATCAGGTGGATCCCATCTGGCCCCATGGACTTGTGACAGTCCAGGTAGAGCAGCAGGTCTCTAATTGTTTCCACCTGAACTGTAGGGGGGGTTTCTTTTGCTCCCCGTCACACACTTCCAGATCAGAAGGCTGAGTACCCTGAGGATAAGTGGTCCAGCTAGTAAAGAGAGGTGTAAAGAAGGCATTAAGAACCTCAGCCTTTTCCTTATCCTCAGTAGTCATGTTCCCCCTGCGTCCAGTAAAGAATGAAGATTCTTCTTGGCCCTCCTCTTGCTTTTAATATATTTATAAAAACATTTTTGTTACACTTAACCATAGTTGCCAGGTTGAGCTCGTACTGGGCTTTGGCCTTCCTGATTTTTTCTCTGCATATGCTGCCGAATTCCTTGTACTCTCCCTGAGTTGCCTGCCCCTTCTTCCACCAGACATAAAGTCTTCTTTCTCCCAGACACTCAGCAAAAGTTCCCTGTTCAGCCACACCGGTCTTCTTCCCCACTTGCTCATCTGTCATGCCTTTCTCTGAGGCATGGCGGGGCGTTGCTCCACCAGTCCAACTCCTGCTCACACTCCCTGATAGTCCTTAATCTCTTCACCTCCTCCTTGAGCTCTGCCACCAGGCTGATCAGATCCTCCACCTCCTCGTACCTCATGCAGCCAGTATCTCTGTCACCCTCCATTGGCAGCATCAGGCCTAGGCCCTCCCTGCAGCCAGAGACCTGAAGAGCAGCATCTTTGGGCAGGCACTCGGTCTGGGTTGCCACAGTCTTTTTGATGAGTGCTTTGGCAAGCGCCTGCTGCCTGGTGGTGACCAAGGCTGGGTTTGCTGTCTGGGAGGTAGCTGGTAGGTGAGCCGGTGGCCTCAGTGAGGAGGGATACTTCGCCCTCCTTGCTCGCCCTGCCTGCTCGACCTGCTGTGCTAACTGATGCACCATGCCCTGTTTGCCCGCCCTGGTTGCCTGGTTGATGGTTTCTCGTGCTCCCTAGGGGCTACATTTGTACCACAGGGGGTGTCTCTGGCTCCGATGAAGCCTCGTCAGCCACCCTATACAAGGGCTGAGGGGTCCTGCTGGCTCTCTTGGCTGCCCTTAGTGGCCTCCATGCAGAAAACTGAGTGGTCTCCATGCAGAAAAACGCCTGCCCACCACGATCCCCGGCTCTGCTGCAGATCACAACTGCCTCGGAACTGATCACCTGGCCAGACACATGATAAATCATCTCTAACTCAATCATCCACATTGACCGCCTGCGAAACTAGTGGTTCCTCCCCAGCAAACAAATTCAGCAGTTCACCTCTTCTGCACAAGAAAATAGCCCCATTTAGGACCAGACGGAAAAGCTGTCCAGTGTTTAACCATGGAATCATAGAGTCATAGAGACCAACACCTCCTTGCTGCAACTTTCTCTCAGATAGCTGCAGAGAATGATCAGGTCTCCCCTCAGCCTCCTTTTCTCTACACTCAAAAAAAAAAAAAAACCAGTTCTGTCAGCTGCTGATGATAACACTTGCTTTCTAGTCCCTTCACCAGCTTTGTTGCTCTTTGCACATACTCAAGCAACTCAATATCATTCTGTGGTGGTTTTACTCGGGTGGGCAGCTGAATTCCACCATGGCCGCTCTCACTCCCCCTGCTCAAAGAAAAAGGGGGAGAACAAACACAAAGGGCTCAAGGTCTGAGATAAGGATGATTTAATTAAAGGCAAAAGGAAGAGGGAAAAAAAAAAGCAAAGGCTGCACGGAAGCACAGAGAGAGAAAAGCAGTTACCCTCTACTTCCCATCAACGAGAAACATTCAGCCACATCCTGGGATGCAGGGCCTCAATACACTTACTGATTGTTTGGGAGAACACACGATTCCACAATTAGAGCCCCCGCCTCTCCTTCACCTTTCCCACATTTATTGCTGAGTGACATCATATGGCATGGAATAGCCCTTTGGTTGGTTTAGGTCAGCTGCCCCAGTCATGTCCCCTCCCCATCACTTACACACCCCCAGCCTGCTGGCTCTTGGGGGGTTGGAGGGAGTCCTGACGCTGTGCCACTATTGGGCAGCAAGAGATGAAACGCTGGTGTGACACCAGTGCTCTTCTAGCTCCACGTGCAGAGCACAGCACTGTATGGGCTGCTGCAGGGAAAGTTAGCATCCCAGCCAGACCCAGCACACCTCCTTGTAGTGAGGGGACCAAAATGAACACAATATCTGAGATGTGTTGTCACCAGAGCCACATCCCAAAGGACCATTACTTCCCCATTCCTGATGGCCTCACTGTTTCTGATGAGATTGGCCTTCTTGGTAACAGGGGCACACTGCTGGCTCATGATCAGCTGGCTGTCAAACAAAACCCTCGGGACCTTGTCTGCCAGCACACTTTCCATCCACTCTTCCCCAAGCCTGAACGGGATTATTACATCTGTCAATCCCACGGAATGGGGTTGTTAGGACCCAAGAGCAGCACTCAGCACTTCCTTTCATGAGGAAGCCTGTGCATCTTGCCGAGGCGACCGGCTCCGGGGCAGACGCGTGCTGCAGCGGAGCGCGGGATCGGGACAGGCAGGGCTATTTTTCGGGCATCGAGCCTACGTGAGGGAGCCGCCAGGCACCGGCAGCCCTCGTGAGGGAGGCTGACGAGGCGTAGGCGGGGCCAGCAGCGTCAGCGTCAGCGACAGCGTCAGCTCCTCCCCCCGGCCGTTCAAAGGCAGTCCTTAGGGAGCGCGAGCGACCAGGAGCGCGCCAACAGGGCCGGCAAACAGGGAGTGACGCGGCAGTTAGCGAGGCAGTTGGCGCGGGCAGGCAGGGCGGGCAGGCAGGGCGGAGCGCTCGCACCCGCACCCGCACCCGCCCATAGGGACAACTCCTCTAACGACACTCTCCCATCAGCTGGGCTGCGATGGTCTCCACCAGGCACGGTGCTTTCTCTAGGAAGTCAGTGCACACCCAGACCGACTGCCCGTCCAAACATGCGGCAGTTCAGGTCTCCGGATGCGGGGAGTGTCTGAGCCTCTTGCTGCCATCGGCGGGGGGCAGAGAGACTGCTTGCGTGAGGTGCGAGCAGGTGGACGACCTGGTCCGCGTGGTGGCGGAGCTCAAGGAGGAGGTGCAGAGGTTGAGGGATATCAGGGAGTGCGAGCGGGAGATAGACTGGTGGAGTGACTCCCTGCAGGACCGGAGGGAGAGGGACCAGGGTGAGACGCCCCAAAGGGGGGTGGACCCCCTGCCCTGTTGCCATCGGGCAGAGGGAGGGGACCTGCGAGTTGAGGAGGAATGGAGGCAGGTCCCTGCTCGACCTCGCAGGAGATGCCCTCCCCTTCCGGCGCCGCCTTCCCAGGTGCCCTTGAACAATAGGTTTGAGGCCCTGGAGCTGGAGAGACCGGTGGGTGAGGATGAGGTAGGAAGCCTACCCGGGAGGATGCCTGAGGTGAGGAAGCTGACTCCACGCCTCAGGACTGCCTCCACCAAGAAAGACAGAAGGGTGATTGTTGTGGGCGACTCCCTCCTCAGGGGAACGGAGGGCCCTATTTGTCGGCCTGACCCCACACATAGGGAAGTCTGCTGCCTCCCTGGGGCCAGGGTCAGAGACGTTACCAGGAAGCTTCCAAACCTGGTTCGCCCCTCTGACTATTACCCGCTTTTGATAGTCCAGGCTGGCAGCGATGATGTTGAAAAGAGAAGCCTCAGGGCCATCAAACAGGACTATAGGGGGCTGGGACGATTGGTGGAGGGAGCGGGAGTGCAGGTGGTGTTTTCGTCCATCCCTACGGGGGAAGGGAGAGGCACGGAGAGGACACGGAAAGCTCATGTGGTTAATAGGTGGCTCAGAGGCTGGTGCCAGCATAGAAATTTTGGGTTTTTTCACCATGGGGAGCTTTACTCGGCAACCGGCCTGATGGCCCCAGATGGGTCTCTATCTCCAAGGGGAAAACGGATCCTAGGCCAGGAGCTGGCGGGGCTCATAGAGAGAGCTTTAAACTAGGTAAGAAGGGGGACGGGGCTCAAACAAGGCTTGTCGGAGCTGTGCCGGGGGAAACAATGGCTAGGCCGGGGAAGAAGGCGATGGCCCAGCTGAAGTGCATCTACACTAATGCACGCAGCATGGGTAACAAACAGGAGGAGCTGGAAGCCATTGTGCAGCAGGCAGGCTACGACTTGGTTGCCATCACGGAGACGTGGTGGGACCACTCCCACGACTGGAGTGCTGCGATGCCTGGGTATCGGCTCTTCAGGAGGGACAGGCAGCACAGAAGGGGTGGTGGCGTGGCTCTCTACATTAGAGAATCTTTTGATGTTGTGGAACTCCAGGCTGGGAATGATAAGGTTGAATCCCTGTGGGTTAGGATCCGCGGGAAGGCCGGCAAGGCTAGCATCCTGGTGGGGGTCTGTTATAGACCACCGAACCAGGATGAGGAGACGGATGAGGAGTTTTATAGGCAACTGACAGAAGTTGCAAAATCGTCGGCGCTTGTCCTCGTGGGGGACTTCAACTTCCCGGACATATCCTGGAAACACAATACGGCACAGAGAAAGCAGTCTAGGAGGTTTCTGGAGAGCGTGGGAGATAGCTTCCTGACGCAGCTGGTCAGTGAACCTACCAGGGGTGGTGCCCCGCTAGACCTTCTCTTCACAAACAGAGAAGGACTGGTGGGAGATGTGGTGGTCGGAAGCTGTCTGGGGCAGAGTGACCACGAAATGGTAGAGTTCTCTATTCTTGGCGAGGCCAGGAAGGGGACCAGTAAAACTGCTGTCTTGGACTTCCGGAGGGCTGACTTTGAGCTGCTCAGGACGCTGGTTGGCCGAGTCCCTTGGGAGGCGGTTCTGAAGGGCAGAGGAGTCCAGGAAGGCTGGGCGCTCCTCAAGAAGGAAATCGTGATGGCACAGGAGCGGTCCGTCCCCACGTGCCCAAAGATGAGCCGGCGTGGAAGAAGACCGGCCTGGCTCAACAGAGAGTTGCGGCTGGAGCTTAGCAGAAAAAAGAGGGTTTATAATCTTTGGAAAAAAGGGCGGGCCACTGAGGAGGACTACAAGGATGTAGCGAGGCTGTGCAGGGAGAAAATTAGAAAGGCCAAAGCTCACCTGGAGCTCAATCTGGCTACTGCCGTTAAAGACAACAAAAAATCCTTTTACAAATACATCAACGCGAAACGGAGGACTAGGGAGAATCTCCATCCTTTACTGGATGCGAGGGGAAACCTAGTTACTAAGGATGAGGAAAAGGCTGAGGTGCTTAATGCCGCCTTTGCCTCAGTCTTTAGCGGCAATACCGGTTGTTCTCCGGACACCCAGTGCCCTGAGCTGGTGGAAGGGGATGGGGAGCTGGATGTGGCCTTCGCTATCCATGAGGAAATGGTTGGCGACCTGCTACGGAGCTTGGATGTGCGCAAGTCGATGGGGCCGGATGGGATCCACCCGAGGGTACTGAGAGAACTGGCGGAGGAGCTGGCTGAGCCGCTTTCCATCATTTATCGGCAGTCCTGGCTATCGGGGGAGGTCCCGGTTGACTGGCGGCTAGCCAATGTGACGCCTATCTATAAGAAGGGCCGCAGGGCAGACCCGGGGAACTATAGGCCTGTCAGTTTGACCTCAGTGCCGGGGAAGCTCATGGAGCAGATTATCTTGAGGGTCATCACGCGGCACTTGCAGGGCAAGCAGGCGATCAGGCCCAGTCAGCATGGGTTTATGAAAGGCAGGTCCTGCTTGACGAACCTGATCTCCTTCTATGACCAAGTGACGCGCTTGGTGGATGAGGGAAAGGCTGTGGACGTGGTCTACCTTGACCTCAGTAAGGCTTTTGACACCGTTCCCCACAACATTCTCCTCAAGAAACTGGCTGCTCGGGGCTTGGACTGGCGTACGCTTCGCTGGGTTAGAAACTGGCTGGATGGCCGGGCCCAGAGAGTTGTGGTGAATGGAGTCAACTCTGGTTGGAGGCCGGTCACTAGTGGAGTCCCCCAGGGCTCGGTACTGGGGCCGGTCCTCTTTAATATCTTTATTGATGATCTGGATGAGGGCGTCCAGTGCACCCTCAGTAAGTTTGCAGATGACACCAAGCTAAGTGCGTGTGTCGATCTGCTCGAGGGCAGGAAGGCTCTGCAGGAGGATCTGCATAGGCTGGAGCGATGGGCTGAGGTCAACTGCATGAAGTTCAACAAGGCCAAGTGCCGGGTCCTGCACCTGGGCTGCAACAACCCCAAGCAGAGCTACAGGCTGGGAGATGAGTGGCTGGAAAGCTGCCTGGCCGAGAAGGACCTGGGAGTATTGGTGGATAGTCGGCTGAATATGAGCCAGCAGTGTGCCCAGGTGGCCAAGAAGGCCAACGGCATCCTGGCCTGTATAAGAAGCAGTGTGGCCAGCAGGTCGAGGGAAGTGATTGTGCCCCTGTACTCGGCTCTGGTGAGGCCGCACCTCGAGTACTGTGTTCAGTTTTGGGCCCCTCGCTACAGGAAGGACATGGACGTGCTCGAGCGAGTCCAGAGAAGGGCGACCAAGCTTGTGCGGGGTCTGGAGAACAAGTCTTACGAGGAGCGGCTGAGGGAGCTGGGCTTGTTCAGTCTGGAGAAGAGGAGGCTCAGGGGTGACCTCATCGCTCTCTACAGTTACCTGAAAGGAGGCTGTAGAGAGGTGGGGGTTGGTCTATTCTCCCACGTGCCTGGTGACAGGACGAGGGGGAATGGGCTAAAGTTGCGACAGGGGAGTTTTAGGTTGGATGTTAGGAAGTACTTCTTTACCGAAAGGGTTATTAAGCATTGGAACGGGCTGCCCAGGGAGGTGGTGGAGTCACCATCCCTGGAGGTCTTTAAAAGACGTTTAGATGTAGAGCTTAGGGATATGGTTTAGTGGAGTACTTAGTGTTAGGTCGGAGGTTGGACTCGATGATCTTGAGGTCTCTTCCAACCTAGAGAAATCTGTGTGAATCTCTTCTTGCTGCACTCCAGCTGACCTGGCCATTTGCCCCTGACACTGCTGTTGATCCCATGTGCCCCTACAGGCAATGTGGGAAAGGGCTGAGCTGAAGGCAATTCTCTGCTCTCTTCAGCAGCTCAATACAGTTCTGCTGCTCCTCCCCGTTCTCTGTGGCAGTGCCACACTTAGAGAAGGCGAGGGGCCCTGGGAGCAGGTTTGTGTTAAAGCTCAGCTGGATTTCCTGTCCCAGTGTGAACAGCACAGATGTAGTGGGCTGAGTCCTGGGGTACCAGGGCATGCAGGGACAGAGAAGATTTCGACTGGGAATTGTCCCGGGAAGCTGTGGCTCGGCCCTCCACCACTTTGCCATACTGTATTATGCTACCATAATAGTTGATGTAGGACAGCCACTCGAGACTGCCACCGGGTGCCTGACGGTACCACAAGACATCATAATAATCTCCGAAGCTGAGTCCGGATGCCTGGCACGAGAGATGCACGGAGTCTCCAGGTGCTCGCAGACCTCCACCAGACGCCACCAGACTCGATTCAGCACACACGCCTGCAGAAAGAGAGCACAGGGAGTGGGGCAGTGTGTACCTACGGGTGGAGGACGATGCTCTCTAGAAGCTCCAGCAACTCCAGCCCAGCACAGCCAGAAACGCCAACCGCCTTGCTCCCGACAAAGCCCCTGGCCAGGGGCATTGCCCCAACTGCCCTCCTCGGGGTCACACGGGGCTGCTCCCAAAGCGTCCCCGACCCCGACAGCCTCCCTCTCCCGCACACACCGGACCCGGCCCCGGCCCCGCTGCCCTCCCCGCCCGCCGCTCACCGGCCGGCCCCAAGGCCAAGGCCAAGGCCAGCAGCCGCGGCCCCAGCCCGGCCGCCATCGGGCCCTGCCGCGCCCGGCGGGAGGCGGACAGGAGCAGAGCGGGGCCGCGCTCGGGCCGCTCCTGCCCGCACCACAAGTCAGGCCCTCGCCGGGGCAGCGCCCACCGCTCCGCCCGCCCAGGCCCGGCCCAGCCCGCCCCCCGCGGGGCCGCGGCCCCTTCGGCGGAGGAGGAGGCGGCCGCGGGGCGGGGCGCGGGGCAGCTCGGGGGCGGCGGAGGAGCGCGGCGCCCCGGCAGCCGGAGGGAGGGAGGCTCCTGGCCCTGGCCTCACCGTCAGCTGGCCGGTGGACCGACAACCCACACATCAGAAGGGATGTCCCCGAGGCTAACTAGCAGAAAAGTCGCAATTCAACCTGGTGCGTCTCAAACGTTTTGAGCACGTTCCGGGAGAAATTGATATTGGAGGGTTGACTCATGCACGTGTCTTATTTGGATTAAGGCCTTAAAATATCAATAAATTGTAAATATCTCTCTGGAGGCTGTACAGAACTAAAAAACAAAAAACACAACAACAACAGACAAAAAAACCTCCTTTCTTTCCTTCCTTCCTTCCTTCCGTCCTTTCTTTCTTTCTTTCTTTCTTTCTTTCTTTCTTTCTTTTCTTTCTTTCTTCTTCCTTCCTTCCTTCCTTCCTTACTTCCTTCTTTCCTTCCTTGTAAGGACTGCTCTGCAACAATTACAACATCAGAGTGACATCAAGATTAATTTCACACTAAGTCCAAAACACAGCACCCTACCAGATACTTGCAGGAAAATTAACTCTATCCTAGCCAAAACCAGGATACTGGCTCACTTGTAATGAGGGATTTCATGAGTAGGCCCACAATCTGAAAGAATCCCTGGACACCCCTCTACTGGTGCATCGTGCAGCACAGGCCACAGCTGCAGTCTGTCCGAGCCCATGTCCAGGCTGGCCCCTTTGCTGGGCTGTGAGAGTGAGCATGGGGAGGGTGAGAAGCCCTAGCAGGAGGTTCGTGTCAGGGAACATCTCAGCTTTCAGTCCCCAAAGGGGCAGCACAGAAGTAGCAAGTGGAGTCCCGGGGATGCAGGACATGCGGGATGATATATTTCACCACCTAGAAACTGTCCCAGGACGTGGTGGCACACCCACACATGGCAGCCTTCCATAAGGGGTAGGAATAGGAATATTTGTTCTTGAGGGACCAAGAGGAATGTGGACCTGTGTGCATTCTAGTATCATGAGGTGCTATAGTCGTTGACAATCAGCCTGCATCCCCAGATGGTGACATGCATGGAAATCACAGAACTGTAGAATCATTAAGGCTGGAAAAGACCCGTAAGATCATCAAGTCCAACCATCAACCTTATTTAACAAATCCTGTCATGGATAGGATAAAAAATAATATACCACTTAGTGTCCATCCCGCCTCCCGCAGGACTGCAGCCTCTGGAGGAGGAGGAGGTGGGCACGGGGAAGAGAGCAGGGTGGGGAGGAGTGTGTCACCCCAACAGCCAGAGGCTTCTGGCCATGGCCTCCTCGCGCTGCCCCAGTCTCACACAGCACGGCAAAGACGTTCCTGCTGAGGGGATGGCAGACCTCACGAGGAGGGCTTTAAACTAGAATGAAGGTGGGGAAGGAGAGAGGAACCAGAAGCCCTGTGAGGAAGTGACTGATGCAGCTGCTGAGCAAAGAGCATGGCACGATGTGACAGGGAGGATTCACAAAATCATCAAAATGGGGCTTAAGCAGGACAATCACTTCCCTAGTCCTCATGGCCACACTGTTTCTGATGCAGGTCAGGATGCCATTGGCCTTCTTGGCCACAGGGGCACACTGCTGGCTCATGATCAGCTGGCTGTCAGACAAAACCCTCAGGTCCTTTTCTGTCAGGACACTTTCCATCCACTCTTCCCCAAGTCTGAACGGGATTGTTATGACCGTCAATCCCACGGAATGGGGTTGTTAGGACCCAAGAGCAGCACTCGGCACTTCCTTTCATGAGGAAGCCTGTGCATCTCTTCTTGCTGCACTCCAGCTGACCTGGCCATTCGCCCCTGACACTGCTGTTGATTCCATGTGCCCCTAAAGGCCATGTGGGAAAGGGCTGAGCTGAAGGCAATTCTCTGCCCTCTTCAGCAGCTCAATACAGTTCTGCTGCTCCTCCCCGTTCTCTGTGGCAGTGCCACACTTAGAGAAGGCGAGGGGCCCTGGGAGCAGGTTTGTGTAAAAGCTCAGCTGGATTTTCTGTCCCAGTGTGAACAGCACAGAAGTAGTGGGCTGAGTCCTGGGGTACCAGGGCACGCAGGGACAGATAAGCCTTGGACTGGGAATTGTCCCGGGAGGCTGTGGATCGGCCCTTCACCGCTTTTCCGTACTCTTTTGTATTACCAGATGTGTTGATGAAGGACACCCACTCAATCCTGCCACTGGGTGCCTGGCGGTACCACAGCACATGGTAACTTCTGAAGTTGAAGCCGGATCCCTGGCAGGAGAGGTGCACAGAGTCCCCGGCTGCTTGCAGACCTCCACCAGACTCCACCAACCTCCACTGTGCCCACACGCCTGCAGAAAGAGAGCAGAGGGAGTGGGGCAGTTCGTGCTCATGGACAGAAGAGGATGCTAACCAGAAGCCCCAGCAACCCCAGCCCGGCACAGCCTGAGCTGCCAACCCGCTTGTTCCCAAGAAAGACCCTGACTTGGTGAAGGCAATGTGGCTTGGGAGCAAGTTTATGTTTAAGATTGGCTGGATTTCCTGTTGCTGTGTGAACCACACAGAAATAGTGGGCTGAGTCCTGGCGGCGCAGGCCATGCAAAAGCAGAAATGCCACAGACCGGGAATTATTGCGGGAGGCCGTGGCTCTACCTTTTACCCCTGGCAGGTAATGAATGTCTGAAGAATCATAGCTGATGTAAGAGACGCACTCAAGACTGCCACTGGGTGCCTGACGGTACCACCAAAAATAATAGTTGATCAAAGTCAAGGCATATCCCTGGCAGGAGAGGAGTACGGAATCCCCAGGTGCTCGAACACCTCCGCCGGACTCCACAACCCTTGGCTGTGCCCACACCCCTGTGGAAAAAGAGTACATGGAGCCAGACAGTACAATGTTTCCCAGCCGCATGGTTGCTCCCAGCACAGCCTGAGTAGCCAACAGCCTTGCTCCCGACAAAGCCTCCGGCCAGGGGGCACTGCCCCTACTGCTCTCCTCGGGGTCACACGGGGCTGCTCCCAAAGCGTCCCCGACCCCGACAGCCTCCCTCTCCCGCACACACCGGACCCGGACCCGGCCCCGCTGCCCTCCCCGCCCGCCGCTCACCGGCCGGCCCCAAGGCCAAGGCCAAGGCCAGCAGCCGCGGCCCCAGCCCGGCCGCCATCGGGCCCTGCCGCGCCCGGCGGGAGGCGGACAGGAGCAGAGCGGGGCCGCGCTCGGGCCGCTCCTGCCCGCACCACAAGTCGGGCCCTCGCCGGGGCAGCGCCCACCGCTCCGCCCGCCCAGGCCCGGCCCAGCCCGCCCCCCGCGGGGCCGCGGCCCCTTCGGCGGAGGAGGAGGCGGCCGCGGGGCGGGGCGCGGGGCAGCTCGGGGGCGGCGGAGGAGCGCGGCGCCGCGACAGGTGCCTGGTGGTTCCCTCGGATGACCGTCAATCCCACGGAATGGGGTTGTTAGGACCCAAGAGCAGCACTCGGCACTTCCTTTCATGAGGAAGCCTGTGCATCTCTTCTTGCTGCACTCCGGCTGACCTGGCCATTCGCCCCTGACACTGCTGTTGATCCCATGTGCCCCTATACGAAAAGTGGCAAAGAGCTGAGCTGCAGGCAAGTTCTGCCCTCTTCAGCAGCTCAATACAGTTCTGCTGCTCCTCCCTGTTCTCAATGGTAGGGGCACACTTAGAGAAGGTGAGGGGCCCTGGGAGCAGGTTTCTGTTAAAGCTCAGCTGGATTTCCTGTCCCTGTGGGAACTGCACAGAAGTAGTGGGCTGAGTCCTGGGGTAGCAGGGCATGCAGGGACAGAGAAGCCCTGGACTGGGAATTGTCCCGGGAAGCTGTAGCTCTGCCCTCCACCGCTTTGCCATATTCTATTGTGCTACCATAACTGTCAATGAAGGACACCCACTCAAGACTTCCACTGGGTGCCTGACGGTACCACAAGACATAATAATCTCCAAAGCTGAATCCGGATCCCTGGCAGGAGAGATGCACAGAGTCTCCAGGTGCTCGCAGACCTCCACCAGACTCCACCAGACTCAATTCGGCACACACATCTGCAGAAGGAGAGCACAGGGAGTGGGGCAGTGTGTGCCCACGGATGGAGGAGAATGCTCACTAGAAGCTCCAGCGACTCCAGCACAGCACAGACTGAAACGCCAACCCCGTTGCTCCCGACAAAGCCCCTGGCCAGGGGCACTGCCCCGACTGCCCTCCTCGGGGTCACACGGGGCTGCTCCCAAAGCGTCCCCGACCCCGACAGCCTCCCTCTCCCGCACGCCCCGGCCCCGGCCCCGGCCCCGCTGCCCTCCCCGCCCGCCGCTCACCGGCCGGCCCCAAGGCCAAGGCCAAGGCCAGCAGCCGCGGCCCCAGCCCGGCCGCCATCGGGCCCTGCCGCGCCCGGCGGGAGGCGGACAGGAGCAGAGCGGGGCCGCGCTCGGGCCGCTCCTGCCCGCACCACAAGTCGGGCCCTCGCCGGGGCAGCGCCCACCGCTCCGCCCGCCCAGGCCCGGCCCAGCCCGCCCCCCGCGGGGCCGCGGCCCCTTCGGCGGAGGAGGAGGCGGCCGCGGGGCGGGGCGCGGGGCAGCTCGGGGGCAGCGGAGGAGCGCGGCGCCCCGGCAGGTGCCTGGTGGTTCCCTCGGATTACTCGAGTGGCCTGGATGCAGAAAACCCGAGTGGCCTCCGTGCAGAAAACCACCCGCATGCCGCAAGCCCCTGCTCTGGTACAGATCACAACTGCCTCGGAACTGATCACCTGGCCAGGCACATGATAAATCATCTCTAACTCAATCATCCACATTGACCGCCCGCGAAACTAGTGGTTCCTCCACAGCAAACAATTTCAGCAGTTCACCTCTTCTGCACAAAAAAATAGCCCCATTTAGGACCAGACGGAAAAGCTGTCCAGTGTTTAACCATGGAATCATAGAATCATAGAGACCAACAGCTCCTTGCTGCCACCTTCTCTCAGATAGCTGCAGAGAATGATCAGGTCTCCCCTCAGCCTCCTTTTCTCTACACTAAAAAAAAAACAGTTCCCTCAGATGCTGATGATAACGCTTTCTAGTCCCTTCACCAGCTTTGTTGCTCTTTGCACATACTCAAGCAACTCAATATCCTTCTGTGGTGGTTTTACTCGGGTGGGCACCTGAATTCCACCACGGCCGCTCTCTCACTCCCCCTCCTCAAAGAAAAAGGGGGAGAACAAACAACACAAAGGGCCCAAGGTCTGAGATAAGGATGATTTAATTAAAGGTAAAAGGAAGTGGGAAAAAAAAAAGGCCGCACGGAAGCACAGGGAGAGAAAAGCAGTTACTCTACTTAGAATCCACTAGAGATGATCAGCCACATCCTGGGATGCAGGGCCTCAATACACATAGTGATTGTTTGGGAGAACACACGATTCCACAATTAGAGCCCCCGCCTCTCCTTCACCTTAACCACATTTATTGCTGGGTGACATCATATGGCATGGAATAGCCCTTTGGTTGGTTTAGGTCAGCTGCCCCAGTCATGTCCCCTCCTCATCACTTACACACCCCCAGCCTGCTGGCTCTTGGGGGGTTGGAGGGAGTCCTGGTGCTGTTCCACTATTGGGCAGCAAGAGATGAAACGCTGGTGTGACACCAGTGCTCTTCTAGCTCCACATGCAGAGCACAGCACTGTATGGGCTGCTGCAGGGAAAGTTAGCATCCCAGCCAGACCCAGCACACCTCCTTGTAGTGAGGGGACCAAAATGAACACAATATCCGAGATGTGTTGTCACCAGAGCCACATCTTAAAGGACCATTACTTCCCCATTCCTGATGGCCTCACTGTTTCTGATGAGATTGGCCTTCTTGGTAACAGGGGCACACTGCTGGCTCATGTTCAGCTGGCTGTCAAACATAACCCTTAGGTCCTTTTCTGTCAGGACACTTTCCATCCACTCTTCCACAAGCCTGAATGGGATTATTACATCTGTCAATCCCACGGAATGGGGTTGTTAGGACCCAAGAGCAGCACTCGGCACTTCCTTTCATGAGGAAGCCTGTGCATCTCTTCTTGCTGCATTCCAGCTGACCTGGCCATTTGCCCCTGATACTGCTGTTGATCCCATGTGCCCCTACAGGCCATGTGGGAAAGGGCTGAGCTGAAGGCAATTCTCTGCCCTCTTCAGCAGCTCAATACAGTTCTGCTGCTCCTCCCCGTTCTCCATGGCAGCAGTACAGGTAGAAAACACGAGGGGAGCAGGTTTGTGTTAAAGCTCAGCTGGATTTCCTGTCCCTGTGTGAACAGCACAGAAGTAGTGGGCTGAGTCCTGGGGTACCAGGGCACGCAGGGACAGATAAGCCTTGGACTGGGAATTGTCTCGGGAAGCTTCGGCTCGGCCCTCAACCGCTTTGCCATAGTATTTACTACGACTACTTCTGTCAATGAAGGACACCCACTCGAGACTGCCACCGGGTGCCTGACGGTACCAGAAGACATGATAATCTCCAAAGTTGAATCCGGATCCCTGGCAGGAGAGGTGCACGGATTCCCCTGGTACTCGAACACCTCCACCAGACACCACCAGCTTCCATTGAGCACACACACCTACAGAAGAAGAGCAGAGGGAGTGGGGCAGTGTGTGCCCACGAGTGGAGACAGAAGTTCCCCAGCCACCTCAGCACCGCCAGCTGAGCACAGCCTGATCCGCCAGCTTGACAGATAGAAAGCCGCCAACAACCGTCCTCGGGGCTCAGACAGGGCTGCTCCCAAAGCGTCCCCGACCCCGACAGCCTCCCTCTCCCGCACACACCGGACCCGGACCCGGACCCGGCCCCGCTGCCCGCCCCGCCCGCCGCTCACCGGCCGGCCCCAAGGCCAAGGCCAAGGCCAGCAGCCGCGGCCCCAGCCCGGCCGCCATCGGGCCCTGCCGCGCCCGGCGGGAGGCGGACAGGAGCAGAGCGGGGCCGCGCTCGGGCCGCTCCTGCCCGCACCACAAGTCGGGCCCTCGCCGGGGCAGCGCCCACCGCTCCGCCCGCCCAGGCCCGGCCCAGCCCGCCCCCCGCGGGGCCGCGGCCCCTTCGGCGGAGGAGGAGGCGGCCGCGGGGCGGGGCGCGGGGCAGCTCGGGGGCGGCGGAGGAGCGCGGCGCCCCGGCAGCCGGAGGGAGGGAGGCTCCTGGCCCTGGCCTCCCGGCGCTGCCCCGGCCTTGAACCCCGCGCAGCCCGGCAGGAGGGACCCGGCAGTGCCGCGCCGGGGCCACACCGAAAAGGTGCTCGGCCGCTCGCTGTCTGCTGTGCCCACGAGAGCCGGCAGTGAGAGCCTCCCCTCTGCCATCCTGCAGCTGCAAACACCCGTGCTCAGGAGCTCTTGCTCCACTCGCAGCCTGAGCACTGCCATTAGTGTCAAGGAGGGAGAAAGAGGGAGACAGCCAGGGCATGAAGCGGAGCAAAGCATTTGTGGCCGATAGGTGGACCTCCAATGGGGGGCTGTCGAGCAGGAACTACCGTGGAGGGAGAGATGAGCCAGCAGCCCTGTGAGGGAGTGACTGACACGGGTGCTGAGCAAAGGGCATGGGGTGATGTGACACGGAGGCTTCACAAATCAACAAAAGGGCGCTTAAGCAGAACCACCTTCAGCACTTGCATGTAGCCCAGGAAGTGCCCACAAGGCACCATCAAGGAGAAATCCTGCAAGCCCTTTCTAGGCAGAGGGCATGCTGGGGTGCCTCTCCAAGTGTCATAGGAGAAGGTAGGGCTTAGGATGGAAAAGGCTCTTCAAGAGGGAACTCCATTTGCGGTGTCCTCAAAGCTCAGACTTCATGGGTACGTCACGGCTTAAGTCATGAAACTGTGCAGCTTGATCAGTGCTGCACCATGACAGGACACGACACCTGCTGGTTTCACCCCGAGCTCCAATACGTCGTACTGAACCAGTAGGGACACCACAGACACCCACACACAGAGATAAAGGGGAGCAGAAGAATGCAAGTATTGTACAAACTCAAAGATGATGATGTGTGCTAGCAACTACTTGGAAGATAAGATGAATACAAGCTCAATATGATTTCAATCGCATTGAAAGGGATGAGCATGGGGAGTAGGAGAAGGCAGAAAAGGAGCCGCATGCTCTCAGTGCAGACTTAGACGCACCGTCAGCTGGCCTGTGGACCAACAACCCACTCATCAGATGGGATCCCCGTGAGGCTACCTGGCAGGAAAGTCACAATTCAACCTGGTGCATCTTGAGCATTTTGAGCATGTTCCAGTGGATATTCATACTGGAGGGGTGACTCATGCACATGTTA
This sequence comes from Anser anser, assembly GCF_964211835.1. NCBI lineage: Eukaryota > Metazoa > Chordata > Aves > Anseriformes > Anatidae > Anser > Anser anser. The sequence goes on from NC_139744.1 coordinate 4,609,656, forward strand.
TTTAGATTAAGGCCTTAAAGAATCAGTAAATTGTAAATATCTCTCTAGAAGCAGTACAGATGTAAAACAAACAAACAAACAAACAAACAAACTCTCTCTCCCTCTTTTTTCCCTTCTTTCTTGCATTCTTTCCTGCTTTCTCTTCAACTGTTATATATTTATTTCCTCCCTTTCTGTAGTGGTTTAACCCCGCTGGCAGGTAAGCACCACCAGCCGTTCAATCACACTCCCCCCTCCCTCCTTGGAACAGGAGAGACAATCGAAAAAGAATTAAAATGAAAGCTTGTGGCTTGAGATAGACACAGTTTATTAGAATAGCAAAGGAAAGGTAATAATAGTAATAATAGTACTACTACTACTACTGTGTACGAACAAGTGATGCACAATGCAATTGCTCACCACACGCTGACCGATGCCCAGCCTATCCCTGAGCAGCCGGTGCCCACATCCCCGCCAGCCACCCCATATTAATTGTTCAGCAGGATATCCTATGGTATGGAATGCCCCGTTGGCCAGTCTGGGTCAGCTGTCCAGGTTCTGTCCCCTCCCAGCTCCTGCTGCACCCCAAGCCTGCCCACTTGCAGGAGAGTGTGAGAAGCTGAAAAGTCCTTGGCTTAGTGTAAGCACTGCTCTGCAACAATTAAAACATAAGTGTGTTATCAACATTATTCTCACCCTAAGTCCAAAACACAGCACCCTACCAGACACTTGGAGGAAAATTAACTCTATCCTAGCCAAAACCAGGATACTGGCTCACTTGTAATGAGGGATTTCTTGAGTAGTCCAACAATCTGAAAGAATCCCTGAACACCTCTCTACTGGTGCGTCACACAGGAATTTGGACCTGTGTGCATGCTGGTATCATGAGATGCTATAGTCACTGACAATCAGCCTGCATCCCCAGATGGTGATATGCATGGAAATCACAGAACTGTAGAATCATTAAGGCTGGAAAAGACCCGTAAGATCATCAAGTCCAACCATCAACATCACCTACCAAGTCCTATTATGGATAGGATAAAAAAACATGCCACTTAGTGTCCATCCTGCACCCTGTGGGGCTGCGGCCTCTTTGGCAGAAGAGGAGGGTGCGGGGCAGGGAGCAGGGTGGGGAGGAGCGTGTCACCCAGCAGCCAGAGGCTTCTGGCCATGGCCTCCTCGTGCTGCCCCAGTCTCACACAGCGCGACAAAGACGTTCCTGCTGAGGGGATGGCAGACCTCACAAGGAGGGCTTTAAACTAGAAGGAAGGGGGGGGAAGGAGAGAGGAACCAGAAGCCCTGTGAGGAAGTGACTGATGCAGCTGCTGAGCAAAGAGCATGGCACGATGTGACAGGGAGGATTCACATAATCATCAAAATGGGGCTTAAGCAGGACAATCACTTCCCTAGTCCTCATGGCCACACTGTTTCTGATGCAGATCAAGATGCCATTGGCCCTCTGGGCCACAGGGGCACACTGCTGGCTCATGTTCAGCTGGCTGTCAAACAAAACCCTCAGGTCCTTTTCTGTCAGGACACTTTCCATCCACTATTCCCCAAGTCTGAATGGGATTGTTACATCTGTCAATCCCACGGAATGGGGTTGTTAGGACCCAAGAGCAGCACTCGGCACTTCCTTTCATGAGGAAGCCTGTGCAGCTCTTCTTGCTGCACTCCAGCTGACCTGGCCATTTGCCCCTGACACTGCTGTTGATCCCATGTGCCCCTACAGGCCATGTGGGAAAGGGCTGAGCTGAAGGCAATTCTCTGCCCTCTTCAGCAGCTCAATACAGTTCTGCTGCTCCTCCCTGCTCTCTGTGGGAGTGGCACACCTAGAGAAGGCGAGGGGCCCTGGGAGCAGGTTTCTGTTAAAGCTCAGCTGGATTTCCTGTCCCTGTGAGAACTGCACAGAAGTAGTGGGCTGAGTCCTGGGGGACCAGGGCACGCAGGGACAGAGAAGACTTGGACTGGGAATTGTCCCGGGAAGCTGTGGCTCGGCCCTCCACCACTTTGTCATACTTTATTCCGCTACCATCATAGCGGATGTAGGACACCCACTCGAGACTTCCACCGGGTGCCTGACGGTACCACCAGACAGAATAATCTGCAAATCTGAATCCGGATCCCTGGCAGGAGAGATGCACGGAATCTCCAGGTGCTCGCAGATCTCCGCCAGACTCCACAAGACTCAATTCGGCACACACGCCTGCAGAAGGAGAGCACAGGGAGTGGGGCAGTGTGTGCTCACAGACGGAGGAGGATGCTCTCTAGAAGCTCCAGCAACTCCAGCACAGCACAGCCAGAAACGCCAACCGCCTTGCTCCCGACAAAGCCCCTGGCCAGGGGCACTGCCCCGACTGCCCTCCTCGGGGTCACACGGGGCTGCTCCCAAAGCGTCCCCGACCCCGACAGCCTCCCTCTCCCGCACACACCGGCCCCGGCCCCGGCCCCGCTGCCCTCCCCGCCCGCCGCTCACCGGCCGGCCCCAAGGCCAAGGCCAAGGCCAGCAGCCGCGGCCCCAGCCCGGCCGCCATCGGGCCCTGCCGCGCCCGGCGGGAGGCGGACAGGAGCAGAGCGGGGCCGCGCTCGGGCCGCTCCTGCCCGCACCACAAGTCGGGCCCTCGCCGGGGCAGCGCCCACCGCTCCGCCCGCCCAGGCCCGGCCCAGCCCGCCCCCCGCGGGGCCGCGGCCCCTTCGGCGGAGGAGGAGGCGGCCGCGGGGCGGGGCGCGGGGCAGCCCTGTGAGGGAGTGACTGATACAGGTGCTGAGCAAAGAGTAGTAATTTAAGAGTGAGCAAGTATCAGTAGAAATCAGCACTGGCCACTGTCTGCAATGGCCATTGGTTGCTCTATATAGGAAGAGGTGTCTTATGCTCCCTTACGTTGTGAACGTGGTAGGGGAAAGAGAGGGGAGCACCAAATCACCACTTTATGGTCTGACAGCCACATGTACACACACCCTTCCAGGGTAGTTGGCATGTGGCTGTTCTTATCCATGGGGATTGCCATAAGGGTGAAGATAAAAGAGAGTTTTGCTTGGTTTATAATTATAAATCATGGTGCCACAGGGGGCTTGGACCTGGTTTGCTGTGTGTCAACATGGGAAGTCACATTCTCCCAGTGCCACAATATGGTCTGCCTCATGCTTGAGCTCCAGGCTAAGTCCTACCCCTCATGGAGGGCCTGTAGGGAGTAGAAGGGCCCTAGCCCAGGCCCATACTACCTCATGGGAGGAAAGGGGAAAAATGGGAGGGGGTGGGCACAGGGGACATCCTCTTCCCTGATGTCATGATCTAAAGGGTTACTTGAGCTGCGAGTGTATAGAAATAGGTCAATACAGAAAATCAATCTCAGAAAATATTGACACTCAGAAACTTGCCCAGGAGTGGGGCTAAATAAATAACAGTCTCACTTTGAAGGTCCGTGTCATGGAGTTTGGAGTCAGTCAAGTATCCCCAGTGAGGGTTTGATTTCTTTAGGAAATCTTGTAGGAGAAAGAAGAGTTTGTGCAGCATGGGAAGTTGTTAGACAGAGAAGCTCCATTTTGTATAGAAAATGAGTCATCCTTACATCACAGAGATATAAAAGAGTGTAGTACACCACCTCTTAGAGCAGCCAATAGGTGCTTCTAATTTCTATTTTTCCTCTGAGACAACCAACAGATGATGATTACTTTCTCAGAAGATGACAAATTACTTTCTCAGACTTTCTTATTTCCTTTCAGGTGAAATACACAATAGCAGTTGCCAGTTCCTAACTTCTCAGGATGTCTTCTCCTTTTTCCAGATAATTTTCACTTTTTCAGATGATAAGCTGTTTTTACAGTTCCTTGGTTTTGCCCTTATTGATGGTATCTTCAGGATGTCTCTAGTTTACAGGTATGCAGCTGCGCTACAAAGAGGCCAGCTGTGCTTCTCAAGGATGCTGCTGGTTCACCGACCTGGCAGTTCTCAGGCTGATGTGCATTTTCTTCTGTCAGTATTTTAGCAAACGTTTTCTGACAGTATTTTTCCCATCAGGGATAGGTCACTTTTATGGCTGCTCCAATCACATGAAAGAAGCTGGGAACGTTTTCTTCCCAAGCACAGCAGGAGAGATGGGGCAAGAGCAGCTTCTTGTTGCCGTGGGTAATGCTGAGTCCTGCCTGAGCTCAGGGCTGGCCAAACCAAATTGCCTTTGGGCCCCCAGTGCTACCAGACACAAAGCAGAACCTACCCATCTTCATGTTCATTTTCATCTTTATCTCCATCTCCATGTTCGTCTTCATCTCATCTATTGCTGTCTCCTGGATCTCAGGAGTGGGGACACCTTTTATTAACATATAGATCCTCTCGTTTTGTATGCACACACCAAAACCAAACAAACAAAACCAATGGTTTCTATTGTTTGATTGAGCATTTCTTAGTTTTACTGTGCTTTCTTAAGATTTTCTCTGTGTTTTTACTTTACAAAAAGCTGACTTTATGCTGACTGGGTGGTGGGAGGATCATCATTTGATCATCTGTAGAACAGGGAAGGATACTCAGCTCAGTGATTAGGCATTAGGATGTTTGCCTGCTCTTTGGCAGCTCTGCAAAGAGGTGGAGGATGAGGGTCTGTGGACCATTAGATAGTTGTGGCAAAAGCTGGGAACAAAGCAGAGCCACAGAGACTCTGGTTCTGACCAAAGCTGGATCAGGACCTCTGCCAGAATACTGTCATACTTGTTTGACTGTATGCTGGGGTGTGAGCAGGTGATGATGTGTGAGGTGATGTGCTAGTAGTCTCTGCTGATGGCTCCTGCTGCACTTGGGCTCTGCCTGCAGCCACTGCTGAGAAAGGAGGAGGAGAAGCCAAAGATCACTAGTGATCTTTGAGCTCTGATGACTCTTTTCCCAAAAAAAAAATAAAAATTGAAGAACATTGTTGGTGAGACAGAGCCAGGCCAGAATGTATAGAGGAATGTACCCTGCTGCACATGGGCTCTGCCTTCAGCCTCAGCTGCAAAGAAAAGAAGAATAAAACTCAGAAAATTACTTGCTCACTCAGCAGGAAAGGGGAGAAGAATACAGTTCGCGGATGAACATTTTTTTTGTGAAGAATATATGGACCATGGCCCTGGAGTGACTAACTCAAGTTATATGCCTGGTAATTCCAATGAACACTGGTGTCTTAATTGCCCTATTCATAATTACTTTGAATGCGCAAGGAGTCTGTTAGTGGTAATATAAACCTGCGGTGAAGATCTTGATGAGTATCATTGGCATGGAAAAAAAAAAAACAACAGTGGGTGGGATGTGTTTGAACAAGGGAGCTGAGCTTGGACGAGACACCCATTAAGCTCAGCATCCCTCTGGTGCACAGGGAGATCATTTTACTCTTGTCACCCTGTGATCCCTATGCTGTGAAATCCCTCACAGGAAGGAGCGACAGCTACCTCTTTGCCTTCAGGAGAACCAACCTGACATGGGCTGGGTGGGAATCTGTCTCCTCTGCGATGCATTTCTGAGACAATGCTGGCAGGCCTTTATAGACAGGTGTGAGGAGATGGGCCTGGCTCCAGCATTGACTCCCAGGAGGACCTGGCAGTCTCCAGGGGTGGAAATCCCTGACTGACAGGCACTATCAGGAGCATTGCAGCAGTCTGCTTCTCCTATACATCCCAAGGCACAAGACAGAGGAGACATGCTTGGGGACTGGAAGAGATCTCTGACAGTCTTAAAAGATCCATGAGGTTTCCACTCTGTCCTCCCTTCAGGCACATCTGTCGGCCATGGCAGAGTTAACATTGAACATACCATTAATATGATATGGTTGAATGTTCACAGAAGGCAAAAGAACTCAACATCCTCATCAAGAGGAGCACAGAGGCTGAGAGGAAGAGGCACAGGACTTGGGAGACACCCTGTAGCAGTGGTGTCCAGAAAGGCCAGGGAAGGAGAGGGGAACCCACAGAGTGAAAAGAGATTTCCCAAAGCTAAATGTGAAGAAAGGACAAAGGCAGATCAAAGTGGCCATGAAGCAGCTGAGATTGGGTCTTAAGGAAGGAGAGCAGTTTGGTGGAGGTGGTGTTAATGCGTTGTTTGTATTCACAGAAGAGCTTTGCAAAAGTGTCTTCTGGTATGGAAGAGGAGCCCTCGGGGATCGTGAGGCAAAGAAGCAAAACATTCCAGTCAGTGGCTCCTCGAGGTCTATTTGGTCGTCTGTTGGCAGGAACCTGACACAGCCTGGAAGGCTTGGCATGGACAGTGGCAGTCTGCAGGGCCTGCGGGGTTGTTCCTTCAGTCTGCAGGGCTGTTCCTTCAGGTGTCCCTGAGAGCCGGAGCCTTCAGGTGTCCCAAGAAGTCTTTGGAGCCAGACACAGTGCGGCAGCCAGGTGCAGGCAGGGCAGGCAAGGAACAGGGGAGGTGGTAGAGGAGATGCAGGCATTGAGGAAAGAGACTCGCAAGCATATGGCTGAGGCACATGGGTCAGCAAGGCTGGCTGTCAGGGTGAGGACTTCCTCCATTAATGTGAGCACAGAGGGGAGGAAGGAAAGAAGGAAGGAAGGAAAGGGAAAACAGCTCTGCAGTGTTTGGGAGTGCCCTGAAAATGAACTCTGACCCCTGTGTATAATTTCCAGCCTCTGTTGATTTGCAGATTTCTGCAAGGTGGTAACAGGAGAGAAACCAAGACAATAAGGGAGATACCAAGAAAAGCCAAAGCTCATCTTGAATTGACACTGGTCATTGTGGTGTCAGACAACAAAAAGGCTTTTTTAAATATGTCAATAGCAAGGAAGGTCAAAATAAAACATTGAATGGATACTTGAAGATTGTCACCTTACAAGTAAGGATGAGGAAAAGGTGGAGACATTTAATATTTTTTGTTTGTTTGCCTCAGTTTTTAATATTGATTGTAGAGCTTGGGCTGCCTAGTCCTCTAAGTTGGAGGATGATGACTGGGGGAGCAGTGACTTTCCATTTGTGGTCACTGAAATTATAAGGGACCAGTTGTGTCAGTTGAATGTTCATTATTCCAGGGGGCCTGATGGGATTCACCCCAGAGTACTGAGGGAGTTAGCAGTTACTATAGTTGGAACCCTCTCAACAGTTTAACAAAGGTTTTGGGAATCTGGGGAAGTCCCTTATGACTGGAAGCTAGCCAAAGTTATACCAATCTATGAGAACTGCAGGAGAGAAGACCCAGAAAACTACAGATCTACTAGTCTAACCTCACTACCTGGAAAAATTACTGAGAAGATTATCCCAAGGGCTATGGAAAGACATTTCAAGAACAAAGCTATTATCAGACATAGTCAACAAGGGTTCATGAAGGCAAAGTCATGCCTTAGTAATCTAATATCCTTCTACAATAAGATCATCTACTTAGTGAGTGAAGGGAAGGCAATGGGAGTTATATTTTCATATTTCAGTAAGGCTTTTGATACCATCCCTCATAATATCCTTCTGGATAGATTGTCCAGCTGTGAAATGAACAGGTTCACGCAATGCTGGGTTAAGAACTGGCTCAATGGTAGGGTTGAAAGCCTAGCCACATACCTTCCTGCTACCACAGGCAACGGCTATCTCTTTCAAGTGCCTCCTTCTTGCCTCCCTCCTATTTGCTCCATCTTGTCCCCCCTTGAGACACATCCTTCCCCCGTTCCCATTGGCACAAAGATGGAGCTTTGTGTGTCACCTTGGAAGGCCTCACTTCAAACACTTAAACATTTCCTCCCATTGTGAGCAAAATCCAGCTAAGGTCACACTTAAGCCACCATGGCTGGTTATGTTGGCTTCCACCAGAGCTGCTCTCCAGGGACAGTTCACTGTGCCACCAAACAGACAGCATGAAAAGAGTACTGTGTGCAGATGGACAAACGAGTCTTGAGGTTTGGGATGACCAGCGGTTTTGTGATGGGCAGAGAAACCAGCACAGATGCAGGGACAAAGGAACACCTCTAGACATTCACTGGTGATGCTCCAGAGCAGAAGGATGGTATGAAAAGGAATGAGACTCCTCTCTGCAGCGAACAGAAAGTCTTCCCCAGTCTCCAGCTGATGGAGGTTTTTCACTTGCTGAGGGTTTAGCTGATGCCCAGATGTAGGGTTGAGAAGGGAGTTTCCCTCCCCAGGCTGTTTTGCCTAGCCGGTAAAACCACAAGAGTGATCATATCTCTCAAGAAGAGCCCCATTCCCCAACAGTGGTCATCAGTGTAGGCGGTTGGAAGCAGGTTAGTAGATGCATCTTCTTAATACTGACTCCCAGTCCCAGGTAATTTCATGAGTTCATGTAGCAGCTCTCAATAGCTCTTTGCTGGCCTTATTGATTCCTTCCTCATGACCCTGGACATAGACACAGCTGTAAAAGATATCACAGCATGTTCTTAATAGTACTTGTCCCTGTTACACAGGCCAGGTAGGGAGAGAGCCAGCCCCATGACAAGCCCCAGGTGTCCTTACTGGGCAGGCTCAGCTCAGAGCTCCATGCAAACTGTGACGAGAGGGAGCTGCTCCTCACAGCACCCGCACCTTCCTGTATAAAGCTGCATGCTGCAGGCACCAGTGTGGTTTCAGCGCACACAGGTAGACAGCGCTGTCCTGGAGCTTGGCATCTTGCACGTGGAGAAGCACCTGGGAGTCCTCCACAGAGAGCACAGAGGAGAACCTCCCAGAATCCTCATGAAACTTGTACGTGCTCACCTGCAGCAAGAACTGAGGGGACTGATTCGGGCGCTGCTGATACCAGAAGATGTAGAAAGTAGAGAAGCTGGTGGAGAAATTGCAGTGCAGAGTTGCGTTGTGTCCCACCTGGATGGCAGTTTCTTGTGCAAACTGCAGCACAGAGTCCTTCTGTGCATGACCTGCAAAGCCAGAACAGCATTTCAGCACTGCTTGAAGGTCTGTCTGTTCTCCTCCTCTCTCTCCTGTGTCTATCATTTCACCAACTTACTCATTGTCTCCACTCTCCATCTCCCTTTTCATGGGCTGTAAAATGCTGAGCTAAATACACAAGCACTCTTCTTTCTGCAGATGCTATTCAATTCCCACACCCAAGTCTGTCAGCTTACAGACTTTTTAGCAGTATCTCACCAGGCTTTGAGTCTATCTGTTCTCTCTGTCCCTCAGCTCTATTAACACTTTGTCTCTCTTCCTGCAGCACAAGAGATGAGCCATTCCTGCCCTTCCTCACTTCATCATTACTTACTGCAATGTTTACTCCATAACTTCACCTGACCTGATATGTCCTTGCTTTGTCCTCGTGCAGCATCTCTGTTCTTGTATGGTCTTAGCCTTCTTTCCAAGTCTACAGAGGATTATGTCCATCTCCACATATGCTGACAGCATTTTGTCGAGGACATCTTAGGAGGGCACAAGCTCCTATCTGCCATTCTGGTCTGTTCCCTAGCAGTGACCTCTCTTTCACCATCCATACCTATGAACAATGCATGTAAGAATGCTAGGCATCTGCAAAGGAAACGTGCAGATGCTCATTCATCCCTGCACACTTATTGCTCCTGACATCTCCCAGACTGTCTCCTGTACTGGTCTGCAGCCCCTGATCTCCCTACAGAAAACACTTGCAGTTCTTCCAGGGAGGCAGGACTCCAATTTCCCCCTCCAGAAATGATGGGATGCCATCTTGTCCCTAGCTTGCCCTCCTGAAAGTCACATCTCACCAAAGTCTGACAGTGCCATCAAGGCTGCCAGAAAAAGCAGGACCATGTCACGCTCTCGCCTTCACAGGGTGCCCACGGAGTGCCTGGAAAGAGGGAGCTCAAGCTTCCTAATTCACTTCCCCCTCTGCCAGCTCAAAGCAGCCTCTAAACCTCAGCACAGAGGGTGGAGCAAAGCTCTCCCCCTGCTGCTCCTTGGGGCACACCTCTGCCACAGCAAGGCTCTCAAGAGAGGGATGGACTAGTGGTTAAAGCAGTCAGAAAGGAATCCAGCCAATCTTTGCTATGTCCCAGGTTCCCTATGGCCAGGGACAGGTTTTCCAGCACTGTGAGCTTCACACTTGTGCAGTTAGCTCACAGCTGCAGGCCTGTGAAGGCTAGGACATTTCACTTGGTCAGCGGTAAGGCAAAAGGACACCAACATGGCCACTGTGTGCTTCCCTCTTTTTGCCCCTTCTGGCAGGTAGGCAGCCCCAGCAAGGGGCAAGGGTCCCCACTAGCCTCCCACTGCAATCCAGAACCCAGCCAGACACAGAGGCCTGCACCCAGCTCTGCTGTTAATGGAGAAGGGATGCCTTCTGCTGCCCTTGTCCTCTTCTTCCCTAGGGGCTGCGTGGATGGAGGTAGGACCAGGCACAGGCAAAGGCGCCTAGACCCAGGTACCCAACTTTCTCTGCCATTCTGGTTATACTTCACCTCTTCCCTGGGCAAGGGGGAAGGCTCTGCAAGGAAATATCTCCATTGATAGTGCGAGCTGCAGAAAGCCCCCCCCAGGTAGAGCCACATTCTCCCTCTGGCAGGGAAGGACGCCCCACCACAGCCCTCTGCTCAGCAGTCAGCACCTCTGCACACACAGACAGGAGTGAATCCTGCTCCAAGGGCACACCTTCAACGGCGCTGACTAGTGCAGCAAACTCCTCAATGCCTCAGTCCTTTGGCAAGATCCAAGGTTCCAAAAGGTGTCACTAGAGGCAGTGTCCAGCACAGACATTTGTGGCATTGCCAGGACGTCATCTCAGCGCCAAAGGTAGAATCATAGAATATCCTAAGTTTGAAGGGACCCATAAGGATCATCGAGTCCAACTCTTGGCACCACACAGGTCTACCCAAGATCGTACGACTAAGAGCATAGTCCAACCACTTCTTAAACTCCGACAGGCTTGGTGCCGTGCCTACATCCCTGCAGAGCCTGTTCCAGTGTGTGACCACCCTCTCAGTGAAGAACCACTTCCTGATATCCAAACTGAACTTTCCCGCAACTTGACTCCATTCCCTTGGGTCCTATTGCTGGTTACCAGAGAGAATAGATTAGCACCTGTCACTCTACTCCCCCTCATAAGGAAGCTGTAGACCACGATGAATTCTCAGCCTCCTCTTTTCCAGGTTGAACAGGCCAGGTGACCTCAGCCGCTCCTCAAATGTCTTTCCCTCTAGGACCTTCACCATCTTTGTAGTCCTTCTCTGGACACTCTCCAATAGTTTCATGTCTTTTTTGTACTTTGGTGCCCAAAACTGCACACAGTACTCGAGGTGAGGTCACACCAGCGCAGAGTACAGTGGGACAATCACTTCCCTCGACCAGCTAGCAAGGCTGTGCTTGAAGTAATGTGCTGGATTTGGGCTTGGGACAAATCCTGTACAACAAGATCTTAAAATGCGACCACTAGAGAAAACTGATTCATTCTATGATTCTACGATCTTTCCTCTACCACCTGGGAACACCACCAAGGTGATCCGCTCTGAAGCAGAATGCGTCCTGCAGTGGAGCAGGGGGATCATGGCCTGCAGGGGTTTTCCTACACCAAGGCAGCTGCCAGGAGCTGGAAGTACTCAGGATGGCTGCTGACGAGGCTTGGGTGGAGCCAGGAGCAACCCCACTCTGTTGTACAAAGGCAGCCCCTGGGGAGCGTGAGGGACCAGGAGTGTGGCAAACAGAGTGGGTAAACAAGGCATGGGACAAAAGACCTCCTGGGGTTCTCATTTCTCTAGGGATGGCTCTTTTTATTCTGGGTACAACTAGCACCCTGTTTCTAACCCCTCTCCTGTTTCCTTCCTCTACCACCTGGGAACATTGCCTTTTAATCAAGTCTGCAGAAATAAGTGAGGAACCCTGTGGTGCAGCATCCCAGAAGTCTGGCTGTGTCCTGATGGGCTGGGATGAGGTATGGTGGTCACTGTATCATACCCCTATCCCTGCCCCTGCCTCACCTGCCCAGCCCCACCCACCCCAGGGCACCGCTTTGACCCCCCCAGCTCTGTACAACAAGCTCCTGAAACGAGACCACTGCAGAAAACGAAGGAAACCCAGCGTGGCTGTTCCGATGCTCCCTCGGGCCCGTGCTGTTTAACTCCGGGCCCTGCAAGGGGACTTCCAAGCACCGGCAGCGCCCCCACGTGGCTCCGGCTGTGGCTGTGCCCCCGCCTCGCCCCCGCCCCACCTGCCCGGCCCCACGCACTGCGGGGCACCCCCTGACCCCCCCAGCTCCGCAGGCCGTTGGCTGCCTTTGCTGCAAGGGCGCGCTGCTGGCTCGTGTGTGGCTGGGTGCCTCCTGCACCCAAAACCCTTTCCTGAGGCTCTGCTTCCTCGGCAGCCAGCCCCCACCCCGCATTACTCTGGGGGTGCTTCCTGCCCAAGAGGAAAATCCTTTTCTTTGCTCCTTTGCACCATCCTGAGGCTCTGGTCAGCCCCCTTCTCCAGCCTTCCTGCATTCTCCGAAGCCCCCTTGTGACCTACGCTGTCACCACCTGTGTGCCCCAGTTGGGGACCATGCACAAACTGGCCAAGGGTGCCCTCCTTCCGACTGCTCGTGGCCTTAATGAAAGCATTCAGCAGGACTGGATGTCTCTGGCATTGCCAGCTGCTACTCAGGCAGAAGGTGCCCTGCATGCCAAAGCTGCTGGTCAGGGCCCCTGGGAAGGGCTCCCAGGAACTACAAACATGGTGCAAATGGGAAGGGAAGGAAGCTTTGCATCTCTGTGGCAAATTTCAACACCTGTCGATTTGCAGGCCTCTCTCTGTAAGCTGTTAGCAACTTGAAAGGAGCAGTGGGAGCAGGACTGTGGGGAGGTCTCTGGTGCCACACACACAGCTCATGCAGTCAGGTGTGCCCCTGCACTCGCTCGACATCGCTGGGTGTGCCGTCCTGCCCCCTCACACCCAGCTGGGTCCGACCCACACCGGACCGCCAGCGTCCTACCCAGAAGAACCGAAGGGGCTCAGTGGGGGCGGGTCAGGGCCGGGCTGGCGGGGCCCCTCCGCCGGGGCTGCGGGGCGAGGTGGTCCCGGCGGGCGGAGCGGCAGCGCCCCCTGGGGGCTGTGCCCCTGCCTCGCCCCCGCCACACACGCCCGGCCCCGCCCGCCACGGTTCCTGCCCGGCCGCAGCCCCGGCTCCTCTCCCCGTGGCTCTCAGGGCGCAGTAATACACCGCCGCGTCCCGAAGCCGGGGCTGGGCGAGCCACAGGGCGCTGGACCGGCGGTCTTCTGCCACCGATAGCCGCCCTGCCGGGTCCGTCACATCTTTGGACCCACTATAAGCCCACACGAGGAGTGCGGGTCCTCCGACCGGGAACTGACGGTACCAATAGATGTACTCGTTTGACTGGATGTTGGGGTGTGAGCAGATGATGTTGACGCCAGTGCCCTCGGTGGTCTCTGCCCGTGGCTCCTGCTGCACCTGGGCTCTGCCTGTAGCCACTGCCAGGAAGAAAAGGAGGAGAAAACTCAGGAAAGGGCTTTTCTGCTACTGAAAATGTCATGAGTGGGGGAGTGGGGAGAAGAAAACGGTTGACAGCTGATGGGAGCATTTTCTCAGAAGAAAGCACACAAAGGCATTTCTCCGGGAATGGTTATTTGGGGACCAGGTCGGAGCAGGGCTGTTTGGAAGGAGGGTCCGAGCCGAGCCAGGAGGAGAAGGGAAGCAGGCAGGAACGAGTGGGGGTGTGCCGAAAGGAGAGGAGGAAGGCAGGGAGCAAGGCAAGGTGGGAGGGAACGGCCGGCTGAGCTCGCTGGAGGCAGACGGGACGGCTGCAGAGGGAGGACAGAGGGGAGCGAGGTCCGTGAGAAGCCGGCGGGCCAGCAGCGAGGGCAGCCCCGGCCCCCCGCAGCCCCCGTCCCGGCCCCGCCGCCGGCAGCCCCGCGCACCCAGGAGCACCGCGGCCAGCCCCGCCAGCCCTGCGGCCCGGCCCTGCCGCATCCCGCCGCTCCGCCGCCCGCGCCGCGCTGCCCCCGCCAGCCCCGGCTCTGCTCCGCCCGCGGCGCCTCCTCCCCGCCGCCGCCGCCCGGCGCCGCCAGCTCCGCCCCGGGGCCGCTCGGGGGCTGGCCCGGGCTGCGAGTGCTGGGCGCCTGGGGGCGGGCAGGGCTTGGGCTGCTGCCAGCGGGGCTCTGCCCGTCCTGCAGCCCAGCCCGGGATAGGAGAGGCAGTGGGAGAGGGAGCGAGAGGGAGAGGGCGTGGAGAAAGCAGCTGCCCGTCTGCAGCGTCCCCAGCAGGAGGGGCAGGCGGAGGGCAGCGGGCCGGGCTAGACTGGGCCTGGTAGCACTGTGCTGCCAAGCGCTGGTCCCCTGGCTGTGGTCGGCACTGCTGGCAGCTCGAATGGTATGGAAACTGAGCACATATCCGGGAGACACACAGACAGGATCATGCACACTCCATTTGGGGAAGACACAGCCGGGCTGGTACCCCCAGTAGCTGCTTTTGGAGACCCAAAACACTCCTGCCACATTTGCTTGGTGACTGAGACCCACCTTTCCCTGCTCCAGGAGCTGCAGGGGACCCCCTGGCTCCAGCAGCTGACAGCACAGGCCAGGGGCGACCTTGCCCCCAGTCTGACTCCAGCACCTGGTGCCAAATCCACTCCTGCTGCTCCACCAGCAGCTGGCACTTTCTCCTTGCAGCACACGTGCACATGGGACAGAGCGAGATTACGCAGAGGTAAGGAAAGATTCCAGAAGAGGACAGGACTGATGGCGGTGCTCAGCCACAAGGCCCAAGAAGCACACAAAGCAGCCCCTTTTACCCCCCTGCTCTGTCTGCCCTGGTGTGCTCCTCCTGGCTCCCCTTGCCCTGCATGTCCCCTCATGGGGTTGTATAGGTCTGTCCTGCACCCATCCCAGCCTGTGTCCTGGCCCACAGCTGTAGGAGGTGCAAGGTCCAGGTTGATCTTCCTGGCAGTGGCACCTGTGGCTTCTTGATAGTCCAACAACTGCTGTGAATGCTGAGGTTTGTCTCTTGTCATTGCCTCTGTGTTTGTCTTCTCTGGTCTCAGTCTCTGTACGCTTGTTGATTGCCTCCTCTTTTCTTAGCATGCCAATTGACAAGGTCCCCAATGTGATAACCTCAGTGGCATAAACACAGCCACAACCCCGTGTACCCCCCCCAAGTGGTATGACAGCTCAGGTTTGGTCTCCTCACTGCCTCCCTCATCATCTGTCAGTCAGGCTTGTGTCCGTGCATGTTCTTCTTTCCAGCTTCCTGCTGTTCTCTCTCTCTGCCCCCCTCCCTAGTGCTGAAGGGCTGATTCTAGGGAAGGAAAGAAGGAGCGGGAAGCTGAAAGCTAAGAAAGAAAGGTCCTATCTGCAGAGAAGGCATCGAAAAGCATAAGAGGCATCCCGACCAAGACTTGGAAATGTCAGTGAAGGGGAGGTTGCCAAAGACAAACTGTATGGAAGGATGCAAGGGCTGGTTGGGCAGCAGCACCACGAGCATATTCCCAGTCTGGATCAAGAGGTCAATGACTGAGTCCAGGATGAAGAGCAGCATCTTCCAGCTCTCAGACAAACCCAGCAGCAACAAAAGAAACCAGTCTGTAGACCTTCCCCCGCCCCTAGGGGAAGACAGCCGCAGCAGGAGGAAGGAGGAGATGGAGTTGCTGCTCAGGATTCATTGTCCTCCACCCCTCGATATCTTCTGGACAGACAACACAGCAGGGCCTCAGCAAGCCAGGATGTTCCTGCAGAGACAGTAGAAAGTACGATCCCAACCCTGGGCTTCACGTGAGCAGACTTTCCTCTCTTCACTGTGTGTGCACGCCTATGTGTGTGTGTGTGTGCCTGACTGTACTTCAGTATGCATCCAGGAGTGCCTGTGTGTGGACCCATGAGTTCATGCATCGTTTTACATGAGCAGCAGTGTGCATGAGTGCTGTTCCCTCCATCAGCTTTTGATGTCATGAGCGATATGAGAACAAGGGGCACACTGGGAATTAACAGAAACAGTGATCTGACAACATCCCACCAAGGCTGAGATGTGGTGATTATGCAGATTGCCCCAAGACTCCTGAGCAGTCCTAGCCAGTGGTCATCTGAGAAACCCTCCAGAGGATCACAGGCTGCACCTCCAGCACGCACGTAGTCCAACCCTGTGTTCAGAGCGGGTCTCATCAGATCAGGTTGCTCAGGATCAAGTCCAGGCAAAGTTTGAACTCTTCCAAGGATGGAGCTCCCCTAGCATCTCTTTGGCAATCTGCTCCAGGCCTTGACCACCTTCAGGGTAATTATTTCTTCCATGCATCTAATCAGAATTACCCATTTCTGAATTTGCTAAAATCTGTGTAGAGAACATTCACAGCGCTCACATTTCCGCAGTGCCAGCCACCTTGTATAGGAGACAATGAAGCTGGGCAGGCATGATTGGCCCTCTGTACAATCAGTTTGGCTGCTCCTAATCTCCTTGCTGTTTCCAGCACCCACATAGTCCAACCCTGTATTCAGAGAGGGTCTCATCAGATCATGTTGCTCAGGATTTCTCAGCCTGTCTCCCTGTACATAAAGCTAACGCCATTCTTTTGAACTCTCTAGCTGTGGGGAGAGCAGCTGCGTCCTGGCCTGTAGAGGCAAGGAGGGGTGACTGCCACCATGCACTTACACTCTGAATCCCGCTCTATGGAATAAAGGAAAAGAACCAAACTAGAGTGGAGCCATCCTTGTTGGGCATTAAAATTGGCAGTAGCACAGGGCGAACTTCCTAGGGCCAGGAGAAGGGAGGGCTGCTGACACAGAAAGTTGCATATCAGTGTGTGTGTTGTGGGCATTTCTGGGCCAGGATTGTTCTGTGGTTGTTCAGTTGCTCTCAGGTTCCTTCTTGCCCTGCCTACTCTCTGGAGCTCATGGACAGAGCAGTGGAGAATGCCCTGAGGGGACCAGCACATTTTCTTGTGAGGCGGGCGACACTGATCACACAAGCACGCACCTGCTCTTGCACACCTGTGTCCACACATCATGCCAAAATCTGCACCCACAGACACTTGCACAAATCCAGCACACAGGCGGTGGTGGTTTCACACCAATGGTCAACTAAACAGCACCACATGGCTCTTTCACTTCCCCTCCTCAGTGGAAGCTGTGGGGAGAAAATATAAGCCCTAAAGGGCTTACGACTTCAGATAGGGATAATTACATTAAATTAAGATAGGGAGTTGAGGAGTGAGGAAGGGCTGCTTCTGGGAGGTCTGTCACGTGAGGTGTCTTGTGGGATATGATGTCGGGGCATCATATGGTCTCAAAAGATTCAGAAGTGGAACAGTGTAAGAAACAGCCTTTGCAACAGCCCCAGGCATTCTTCTCCTCATCCTCCCATCAGTCTGCACAATGTGGGAGCATGGTCTGCACACAAGAGCAAGAGTGGCAAGGAAGGTGGCCTATACTCCCTCCTCATCCCAAAGAGTTCCCTGCACAGCCCAGGAGCTGCACAGCCTTGCAGGGTAGAGGTGACTTGCAGACTGAGGGTGAAATCAGCCTGGCCACGCCACACGCAAGGCCCCTCACTGCCCTGGCACACCCCCAGCTCCCATCACACAGGGCCATCCAAGGACAGCATCCGATGCCCAACCCCACCCTGGCTGCTCTGCAGGGCCTGCCTTTCCCCCGCCATGAAGCAGTTCTCGGTCAGTCCAGCCCTCTTCCTGGCATGGCCAACCTCTGTGGTGGTGGACACAGTCATAGGGATATGTCTAACGTACAAGAAACCATGTCCGATCTCCTGTGTTCCTCCCTGCCTAGGGATTTCCACTTCTCTGGGTGGCTTGGGAGATCCTGTTCTTGTTGAAGCTGTGTGCTAACAACATTATGTACTGTAGGAATGCCCACCCAGGGACGGTCCATCCTACCAGACCTATGGGGAAAGTCAGAGGACAAAGAAGCTTTTTGCATGGGACTGCCATGCTCAGGTGAGTCTCTGACCTCTTGCTTCCAGCCCTCAGTGCAGAGCAGAGCGCATGGATCAGAATGGGCCATGAGCTTTTTGCAAAGCAAATGGCAAAAGCTGCTTTGTCCATGGGTGCACAGGGAGAACAGTTTGAGGGCAGGGGCTCTTTCACCACCTTCTCCTTCCTTTCAAGCCACTGACACCAGTCCCACTGGGAAAGAGGATCTGGCTGGCAGATCTCGGAGTGCACAGGGGAAGCAGCGCAGCCAGGGGAGAGCTGAGGGCCCCATCCCAGAGCTCCGCCTTGCACAGACACATCCCCTCCCCATCCGGGGTTGTTGCGCAGCCAGGGCAGCTCCCTGCACCAAGGTGTCATGCACAGCGCAGAGGTACAAGGCGCTGTCAGAGAGCTCAACTTCCTTCAGCCGCAGAATGCTGGATTTCCCCACAGTGTTCAGCTCCGTGGTGAAACGGCCGTTCTGCTTGGTGCCTGCTGTGGTGTGATATGTGACCAGCTGAGGGGCTTGTCCCTTCTTCTGCTGGTACCAGATCAAGGCATAAAAATAGGAGCTCTGGTACGTGCAAGTGGTCTGGAAAGTTTTTTTCTGTTCCACGGTGACTTGTCCTTCTTGCTGGGTGACGGAGGTCTGCCCCATGGCATCTGAAAGAAACCAAATGTCAGCAACTGATCACAGAAACCTAGAGGAGAAGCAAGCTTCTGGATGGGAAGGCTCCCTGTGCCTTAGACTGCAGCAGGATCCCCATCAATATTGGTATCTCTTGGCAGGAGGTCTATGACCAGAGGTTAGCATGGATCCCAGAGCAAGGTAATGTTCATTACCTCTCACAGGAACACCCGCAGGGTAGAGCTGTCTTTAGTTCCTTCTCTCCTACTGCCCAGAGTCTCCTGGGAGCAGGTTGTAGTGCTTGGTCCTCCTGGGCTGGGACCAGGACACCCCCAGAAGGGTGAAGGACCTCAGGATTGCCTGCAAACGTTTCATCCTGTTCCCATTCCCTGTCTGCTCAGATGTGGCTCTGAGATCAAGGAATGGCAGGAAAAGGAAGCCCTGGCAGTGCTGACAGGCAGGAGGCAAAGGGGAAACAGGGCGTTGGGCAGGACCTGTGCCAGCCAGGAGAGAGCCTTGGGGGACACCCTAGTGGGATGAGGTCCTTCCGTCTCGTTGCATCCACTTTCAAGCATCCTGTGTGTTTGGCTTCCAAAGTAACAAAAACCAACCAACCAACAAATAAACAAAACAAAAAAAAAAGAAAAAGAAAAACAAACAAAACCCCCACACCTTACTTTCCAGCAGTAAGAGCATCTTCAGAAAAGGGGTGCAAAACTGTCATGATCTGATACTAGCCATCATTTTCCCAGTAATTCAAGAGCAGCTCCCTGCAGAGAGCTGTTGATGGGGGTGATGGTCTTCTGAGAAGAAGGAGAATCATGCCGCCAGCCACCGGCAATGCTTACCCAGTGGTTGCCTCAGGAAGGCAGCGAGGATGAGATAAACAAGGCGCATTCTGAGACCAATCCTCCTGCATGTGTGAGGGAACCTCAGAAGAGCACACGTCCCCACCAAGCGCCCCAGGAGAGCAGAGCTGCAGGAAATGACTTGGCAAGGGGAACAAAGAATGAAAGGGGGAGGAGAAAATGCTTGTTCCTGGACTGTTTGAAATACCTGGCTGGGGTCCTTCTCCATCAGTGACAGTATTGCTTCTGCAGCCAACATCTGCACAGCTGGGGAACATGGTGGCTCTTTGGTCCCTGTGGTAGGAAGGGTCTGTTCCTGCACTGATCCTTCAGTGGTGTCCTTCCCGCTGCAGTGAGAAACGTCTGCTCTTCTGCACACTCCTGATGGCCCATTTAGAGTCTTCAGGGCTTTTGCCCCACTGGGGTTTTACATCACCTCCTGGGGTCCTCATTTCTCTGGGAATGGTTCTTTTTCTTCTGGGAACAACTTGCACCCTGTTTCTGACCCCTCTCCTATTTCCTTCCTCCACTAGGAAGACCTCCACTAGACCTCCATCTAGGTCTGGAGTCCCCAGCACAAGAAGGATGTCAATCTATTAGAACGAGTCCAGAGGGGGGCCACAAAGATGATCAAGGGGCTGGAGCACCTCTCCTACGAAGAAAGGCTGGGAGAGCTGAGGCTGTTTAGCCTTCAGAAGAGAACGCTCCGGGGTGACCTCACTGCAAACTTTCAGTACTTGAAGGGGACTTGTAGAAGGGATGGAGAGCAACTCTGCTCGGTTGGATGTTGACAGGATGAGGGGGAATGGTTTTAAACTAAATGAGGGGAGATTTAGATGAGAGGATAGGAGGAAATTCTTCAGTCAGAGGGTGGTGAGGCACTGGAAGATGTTGCCCAGAGAGGTTGTGAATGCTCCATCCCTGGAGGTGTTCAAGACGAGGTTAGACAAGGCCCTGATCAACCTGATCTATTGGGTGGTGTCCCTGCCTATGGCAGGGGGGTTGGAACTAGATGATCTTTGAGGTCCCTTCCAACCAAAGCCATTCTATGATTCTATGATTCATTCTATGATTCTACGATCCTTCCTCTACCACCTGGGAACACCGCCAAGGTGATCCACTCTAAGGAGAACGCGTCCTGCAGTGGAGCAGGGGGATCATGGCCTGCAGGGGTTTTCCTACACCAAGGCAGCTGCCAGGAGCTGGAAGTACTCAAGATGGTGGCTGACAAGGCTTGGGTGAAGCCAGGAGCAACCCCACTCTGTTGTACAAAGGCAGCCCCTGGGGAGTGTGAGGGACCAGGAGTGTGGCAGAGTGGGTAAATAAGGCATGGGACAAAACACCTCCTGGGGTCTTCATTTCTCTAGGGATGGTTCTTTTTATTCTGGGTACAACTAGCACCCTGTTTCTAACTCCTCTCCTGTTTCCTTCCTCTACCACCTGGGAACATTGCCTTTTAATCAAGTCTGCAGAAATAAGTGAGGAACCCTGTGGTGCAGCATCCCAGAAGTCTGGCTGTGTCCTGATGGGCTGGGATGAGGTATAGTGTAGTCACTGTATCATACCCCTACCCCTGCCCCTGCCTCACCTGCCCAGCCCCACCGACCCCAGGGCACCGCTTTGACCCCCCCAGCTCTGCAGGCCTTTTCCTGCCTTTGCTGCAAGGGCGCGCTGCTGGCTTGTGTGTGGCTGGGTGCCTCCTGCACCCAAAACCCCTTTCTGAGACTCTGCTTCCTCAGCAGCCAGCCCCCACCCTGCATTACTCTGCGGATGCTTCCTGCCCAAGAGGAAAATCCTTTTCTTTGCTCCTTTGCACCATCATGAGGCTCTGGTCAGCCCCTTTCTCCAGCCTGCCCGCGTTCTCTGAAGCCCCCTTGTGACCTACTCTGTCACCACCTGTGTGCCCCGGTTGGGGACCACGCACAAACTGGCCAAGGGTGCCCTCCTTCCGACTGCTCGTGGCCTTAATGAAAGCATTCAGCAGGACTGGATGTCTCTGGCATTGCCAGCTGCTACTCAGGCAGAAGGTGCCCTGCATGCCAAAGCTGCTGGTCAGGGCCCCTGGGAAGGGCTCCCAGGAGCTACAAACATGATGCAGATGGGAAGGGAAGGAAGCTTTGCATCTCTGTGGCAAATTTCAACACCTGTCGATTTGCAGGCCTCTCTCTGCAAGCTGTTAGCAACTTGAAAGGAGCAGTGGGAGCAGGACTGTGGGGAGGTCTCTGGTGCCACACACACAGCTCATGCAGTCAGGTGTGCCCCTGCACTCGCTCCTCCACATCGCTGGGTGTGCCGTCCTGCCCCCTCACACCCAGCTGGGTCCGACCCACACCGGACCGCCAGCGTCCTACCCAGAAGAACCGAAGGGGCTCAGTGGGGGCGGGTCAGGGCCGGGCTGGCGGGGCCCCTCCGCCGGGGCTGCGGGGCGAGGTGGTCCCGGCGGGCGGAGCGGCAGCGCCCCCTGGGGGCTGTGCCCCTGCCTCGCCCCCGCCACACACGCCCGGCCCCGCCCGCCACGGTTCCTGCCCGGCCGCAGCCCCGGCTCCTCTCCCCGTGGCTCTCAGGGCGCAGTAATACACCGCCGCGTCCCGAAGCCGGGGCTGGGCGAGCCACAGGGCGCTGGACCGGCGGTCTGTGGCCACAACGAGCCACCCCGCCAGGTCCGTCAGTGCTTTGGAGCCAGTAAAAGCCCACACGAGGAATGCGGGTCCTCGGCCCGGGAGCTGACGGTACCACTGGATGTACTCGCCGGTTTGGATGTTGGGGTGTGAGCAGGTGATGTTGATGCCGGTGCCCTCGGTGGTCATTGCCCATGGCTCCTGCTGCACCTGGGCTCTGCCTGTAGCCACTGCCAAGAAGAAAAGGAGGAGAAAACTCAGAAAAGGGCTTTTCTGCTACTGAAAATGTCATGGGGGGGGTGGGGGAGAGGGGAGACGAAAACGGTTGACAGCTGACGGGAGCATTTTCTCAGAAGAAAGCACACAAAGACATTTCTCCGGGAATGGTTATTTGGGGACCAGGTCGGAGCAGGGCTGTTTGGAAGGAGGGTCCGAGCCGAGCCAGGAGGAGAAGGGAAGCAGGCAGGAACGAGTGGGGGTGTGCCGAAAGGAGAGGAGGAAGGCAGGGAGCAAGGCAAGGTGGGAGGGAACGGCCGGCTGAGCTCGCTGGAGGCAGACGGGACGGCTGCAGAGGGAGGACAGAGGGGAGCGAGGTCCGTGAGAAGCCGGCGGGCCAGCAGCGAGGGCAGCCCCGGCCCCCCGCAGCCCCCGTCCCGGCCCCGCCGCCGGCAGCCCCGCGCACCCAGGAGCACCGCGGCCAGCCCCGCCAGCCCTGCGGCCCGGCCCTGCCGCATCCCGCCGCTCCGCCGCCCGCGCCGCGCTGCCCCCGCCAGCCCCGGCTCTGCTCCGCCCGCGGCGCCTCCTCCCCGCCGCCGCCGCCCGGCGCCGCCAGCTCCGCCCCGGGGCCGCTCGGGGGCTGGCCCGGGCTGCGAGTGCTGGGCGCCTGGGGGCGGGCAGGGCTTGGGCTGCTGCCAGCGGGGCTCTGCCCGTCCTGCAGCCCAGCCCGGGATAGGAGAGGCAGTGGGAGAGGGAGCGAGAGGGAGAGGGCGTGGAGAAAGCAGCTGCCCGTCTGCAGCGTCCCCAGCAGGAGGGGCAGGCGGAGGGCAGCGGGCCGGGCTAGACTGGGCCTGGTAGCACTGTGCTGCCAAGCGCTGGTCCCCTGGCTGTGGCCGGCACTGCTGGCAGCTCGAATGGTATGGAAACTGAGCACATATCCGGGAGACACACAGACAGGATCATGCACACTCCATTTGGGGAAGACACAGCCGGGTTGGTACCCCCAGTAGCTGCTTTTGGAGACCCCAAACGCTCCTGCCACATTTGCCTGGTGGCTGAGACCCACCTTTCCCTGCTCCAGGAGCTGCAGGGGACCCCCTGGCTCCAGCAGCTGACAGGCCAGGGGTAGCCTCACCCCCAGTCTGACTCCAGCACCTGGTGCCAAATCCACTCCTGCTGCTCCACCAGCAGCTGGCACTTTCTCCTTGCAGCACACATGCACATGGGACAGAGCGAGATTATGCAGAGATAAGGAAAGATTCCAGAAGAGGACAGGACAGACGGCGGTGCTCAGGCGCAGGGCCCGACCAGACAAGTGCATGGAGCAGCGCCTTTTACACCCTGCTCTGTCTGCCCTCGTGTGCTCCTCCCGGCTCCCCTTGCCCTGCATGTCCCCTCATGGGGTTGTATAGGTCTGTCCTGCACCCATCCCAGCCTGTGTCCTGGCCCACAGCTGGAGGAGGTGCAAGGCCCAGGCTGATCTTCCTGGCAGTGGCACCTGTGGCTTCTTGATAGGTGTAAGGGATGGTCCAGCTATTCGTGCCACTAAGGGATTTGAAGGGTTAACATTGAGGCATGAGTTTAGGTGACAAGAGAACAAAGGGATTTCTTTAGAGAAAAACTGCTGACTCTGCACGGACCTGCAGTAACTTCTGACACCCGGCCAAGAGACCATGAGATAAGGAGGAAGAATATGAGCCTCCCACCCGAGCGGCCCCCGAGAGACTACCAGAGACTGATAAGCAGGCACTTTGGATTCAGGAAACCAATTTTAATAACCCTGCCTCTTTTAAAAGTAGTAATAAATATGTATTAGCCTAGGAGTATAAAAATTAGCCGTCTTACGTACCGGGTGTGCGTCCTGGTGGAGCAGAGACTCCCGGCGCACCCAGCACTGTTTGCTTGCCTCTATTCGTTTAATAAATTGTAAACTTTGATTGTTATCCTATTTGGGACTCAGTCATTTATAACAATAGGCCAACAACTGGTGTGAATGGTGAAGTTTCTCTCTTGTCTTTGCCACTGTGTTTGTTTTCTTTGGTCTCGGTCTCTGTATGCTTGTTGATTGCCTCCTCTTTTCTTAGCATGCCAATTGACAAGGTCCCGAATGTGATAACCTCAGTGGCATAAACACAGCCACAGCCTTGTGTACCCGCCCAAGTGGTGTGACTGCCCACATTTGGTCTCCTCACTGCCTCCCTCATCATCTGTCGGTCATGTTTGTGTCCGTGCATGTTCTTCTTTCCAGCTTCCTGCTGTTCTTTCTCTCTGCCCCTCTCCCTAGTGCTGAAGGGCTGATTCTAGGGAAGGAAAGAAGGAGCAGGAAGCTGAAAGGTAAGAAAGAAAATAAGGGCTGCTGTGGAAGCAGTGATGGCTGCTGCCCCATCTCCATTGCCGATGAGAGTAGAGAAAACAACATGTTCCTGAAAGCATAGACAAGCAACACAGCAAAGAAAACAAACAACCCCCCTCAGTTTCTCAGTTTTCCCATGGCTTCTTTCACTTTCTGGGTCCTCAGGCTGTACATTGTTGCATGGAGCAGGGGCATCACAGCCCTGGAGAAGATGGACGCCACTTTATTGAGGGAGATATTTGCAGTGGGGTGAGTATAGAGGAGGGAACGTGGCCCCAGGCACGAAAAAGTGAGAGTGAGCTGACAGTGTCTTGTGTGTCCTCTCATGTCTACGTTGAGAGGCAGACCAGGAGCACCCTGCAGGAGCTCAGGGAGGACAGGAAAACTGGTGGTGCTGTTGTAGTCAAGGAGCACAGCAGTCCAGAAGCTCTCAGCAGAGGCCAGCTGCATGACATATAGCAAGTCCCAGAAGAAACTGTGACTGTATAGGGCTAGCACAGGGCCAACGAACTGGGAGTGCCACTTGTGCCAAGGAGGGGAGCGTGGCCTCAGCCCACAGGCCTCCCACCAGATAGGCCCAGACGTTCCCCCCCATGGCACTGGAGTACTGCAGTGGGTGGCAGATGGCCACAGATTGGTCCTAGGCCATGAGTGTGAAGAAGAGATTCCAGTTTAAGGATCCAAACTAGTGTGGACCTGTCCTTGTTGGGGACTAAAATTGGCAGTAGCACAGGGTGGATTTCCTAGGGTCAGGAGAAGGGGGTCTGCAGACACAGAAGGTTGCATATCAGTGCGTGTGATGTGGGCACTTCTGGGCCAGGATTGTTCTGTGGTTGTTCAGTTGCTCTCAGGTTCCTTCTTGCCCTGGCTGCTCTCTGGAGCTCATGGACAGAGCAGTGGAGAATGCTCTGAGGTGGCCAGCATATTTTCTTGTGAGGGGGTCACACAAACATACACCTCCTCTTGCACACCTGTGTGGAATCATGCCAAAATCTGCACCCACAGACACTTGCACAAATCCAGCACACAGGCTGTGGTGGTTTCACACCAATAGTCAACTAAACAGCACCACACGGCTCTTTCACTTCCCCTCCTCAATGGAAGCTGTGGGGAGAAAATATGATTTAATCAAATGGGTTTACGAGTTGGGATAGGGATAATTTCATTAAAGGAGAATCACTGAGCCTAGGTGCAGTCTCGACGCTGCTCCACACTCCGTACTGTTCCTCTTAGAATCATCAAACCAGGTTGCCCCAGTGTGATGAACATTTAAGGTTGGAGGCCTTGGGAACTTTTATGTTGTGCAGCTACACTCCACCCTGGAAGCTTCTTCAATGCTGTACCTTTTCTTTAAAATGTGAATATCAGTTTAATTTCCAAGTTACCTCAGGCAATTACTCCACACCTGCCTATAGCTGATGTTAATTGAGGAGATCGAGACCAACACTTTAAAAAGACATTGTCCACATAGCATCTCATTGTCTTTGAAAACCATAGAATAACAGAACAATACGATATCTTGAGTTAGAACTGACCCACAAGGATAAATGAGCGTCTCTGTTCTAGCTCCACACTGGACTACTTACAAATTACAGCATAGGTCTGAGAGTGTTGTCCTAATGCTTGTTGAACCTCAGCAGGTTTGGTGCCATGACCACTTCCTGGGCCTTTCCTGAGGCTGCACCAGTACCTGGCACCACCACACGGAGATGACACTACAGGCCCTGGGATCAGCTGGACACATGCCTAAGGTCAGGTGAATTATGTGCACACGTGTGCACTAGCACATACCAAGAGTGCATGCACATTGCACAAACGGATCCATGGACACACGCAAGCATGCATGTGCATGCATGCGCACACAGTTCCATAGATGCCCTGACAAATGCAGGTGCAAAGACTGTGTGCACAGAAACATGAGGCCACACATCTGCACATGCAGACATCAGGTACACGTGTGCACTCAGTGCCTCTGGTGGGTTCACAAGGGCTCTGCCCTACAAACGACTACCCTGTCAGGGCAAGGGCAGAGGCCAAGGGCATCTGATAGAAGAGATGCTGGGGACCTTTCTGGCAGGGCAGAGCTGTGGTGCTCTGAGCAGGACAAGGCTCCAAAGGAGAGGACAGCGCAGTGTGGGGATGTGCAGAGACTACCCATAGAGAGGAGTCCAAGGAGGTCAGCCCATTTCTCCAGAGGGCAGCTTTAGGAGGAAGAGACGAGAAACCCCACAGTGTAGCCCACCAGCCTGGAAACCTGGAAACCAGGACAGCATCACTGGTTCCAGCCTGTGCTGAAACCATCATATGCTTGAGCTGAGTACTGTGCAACCACTGACTCAGTCCTGGCCCAGAAATCTTGGGGCCTCTCCATCCCAGGGCTCAGAAGAAGCCTCCAAGTGGAAATGGGTGTGGCATAAGCCAGGAAATGAAAAGCCAGCATAGAAGAGAAAGCAGCCCCACAGCCCATGTCAGTAGCTGGGAGCTTTTTCTTTCATCATGAGCACGCTAGAAAATTATCACTTCCGTGGAGGCTTCCTCTGGGCCTGGGGCAGTGCAGGACCACCAGAAAAGGTAGCCCAACTCCTCTAACCCCTCATCTTCTTCTGTATGGGAACCCAGTGTGTCTGAAACCCTTTCTGTATGTCTTTTTCTAGTAATGACAATACCAGTTGCACTGGGTCTTGGCGATGGCGGTCATGAGAGAGGGATGAGGAAAGGTGTGACTCAGAGACTGTGTAGGACCTGGCTGAGTTGGATTTTCATCTCAGAGAGAGCCAGGAGCCTTATTTGTCCCAATCACTCTTTTTGGATCTTGTATGTATGAAGACATTTTGCTCCTCACATTTCCCTGTGCTCCTCTTCCTCCCTACTCTCTCTCCCAGGTTCACCTGCAGCCCCAAGACATGTCCTGCTATGAACAATGCATGCTGTGCTGGCCCTTTGGCCCGGCCCCGCTGGTCAGCAGCTGCTACGAGCCCTGCATCAGGCATTGCCCGAACTCCACTGTCATCATCCAGCCCTCTCCTGTGATCATTGCTCTGCCAGATCCCATCCTCAGCTCTTCCCCACAGAACACCACTGTGGTATCCTCCATGTCTGCTGCTGATTACAGCATCCTCAGCTGTGAGGTTAAAAGACATTTAGATTTAGAGCTAAGTGATATGGTTTAGTGGAGGACTTGTTAGTGTTAGGTCAGAGGTTGGACTAGGTGATCTTGGAGGTCTCTTCCAACCTAGATGATTCTGTGATTCTGTGAGGTGCAGACTTCTGGTACCTCCTGGTGCTGCCTGCACTGACAGCCTCTTCTAGAAGTCACCTAATTTACCTCCTGAGAGTCATTAAAGTTTTCTGCATCCCACCCTCTTCCTCCACGTGAAACTTTTCTTGGTGGTCTCAAGTTGCCAGGGAAGAAAGGCATTGCCTTGGCTGGCGGGGGAATGGTGAGCACAGGAGGGGGCCTTTCATCATTTGCAGAGGAATTTGACGTTGGGACAAAGGGCAGTGGGGACCCTTCAGGCACTGTCCCTTGGAGCTGAGGAAGACCTCTGCAGCCCCTCCAGAGCCAGTCGTGACCAGGCCCTGTCTTCTGGCATCGCTGCCCTAATGCACCCCTTTGGCCTAACAGTATGTCCTGCAGATGGGGAGCCTGGCAACCGCTGTCCTTGGACGAGGAGCCTGGTGCTGCTGGAAGCTCTGAGAGGTCAACATCTCCCAGGCTTGCACAGAAGGGACTTCCTCCTGCTCTGGCTACATCGTGCTGGTGAAAGAGGCTCCATCAGAAGAGGGCCCAAAGGATTCAGGAGTGGATTGTTGTGAGAAACAGCTTTTGGAACGGCCCTGAGCATTCTTCTCAGGATCACAGGCTGCACTGCCAGCACGCACGTAGTCCAACCCTGTGTTCAGAGAGGGTCTCATCAGATCATGTTGCTCGGGATTTCTCAGCCTGTCTCCCTGTACATAAAGCTAACACCATTCTTTTGAACTCTCTAGCTGTGGGGAGAGCAGCTGCGTCCTGGCCTGTAGAGGCAAGGAGGGGTGACTGCCACCATGCACTTACACTCTGAATCCTGCTCTATGGAATAAAAGAAAAGAACCAAACTAGAGTGGACCCATCCTTGTTGGGCACTAAAACTGGCAGTAGCACAGGGTGAACTTCCTAGGGCCAGGAGAAGGGGGGGCTGCTGACACAGAAGGTTGCATATCAGTGTGTGTGTTGTGGGCACTTCTGGGCCAGGATTGTTCTGTGGTTGTTCAGTTGCTCTCAGGTTCCTTCTTGCCCTGCCTACTCTCTGGAGCTCATGGACAGAGCAGTGGAGAATGCCCTGAGGTGACCAGCACATTTTCTTGTGAGGCAGGCCACACCAATCACACAAGCACGCACCTGCTCTTGCACACCTGTGTCCACACATCATGCCAAAATCTGCACCCACAGACACTTGCACAAATCCAGCACACAGGCGGTGGTGGTTTCACACCAATGGTCAACTAAACAGCACCACATGGCTCTTTCACTTCCCCTCCTCAATGGAAGCTGTGGGGAGAAAATATAAGCCCTAAAGGGCTTACGACTTCAGATAGGGATAATTACATTAAATTAAGATAGGGAGTTGAGGAGTGAGGAAGGGCTGCTTCTGGGAGGTCTGTCACATGAGGTGTCTTGTGGGATATGATGTCGGGGCATCATATGGTCTCAAAAGATTCAGAAGTGGAACAGTGTAAGAAACAGCCTTTGCAACAGCCCCAGGCAGTCTTCTCCTCATCCTCCCATCAGTCTGCACAATGTGGGAGCATGGTCTGCACACAAGAGCAAGAGTGGCAAGGAAGGTGGCCTATACTCCCTCCTCATCCCAAAGAGTTCCCTGCACAGCCCAGGAGCTGCACAGCCTTGCAGGGTAGAGGTGACTTGCAGACTGAGGGTGAAATCAGCCTGGCCACGCCACACGCAAGGCCCCTCACTGCCCTGGCACACCCCCAGCTCCCATCACACAGGGCCATCCAAGGACAGCATCCGATGCCCAACCCCACCCTAGCTGCTCTGCAGGGCCTGCCTTTCCCCCGCCATGAAGCAGTTCTCGGTCAGTCCAGCCCTCTTCCTGGCATGGCCAACCTCTGTGGTGGTGGACACAGTCATAGGGATATGTCTAACGTACAAGAAACCATGTCCGATCTCCTGTGTTCCTCCCTGCCTAGGGATTTCCACTTCTCTGGGTGGCTTGGGAGATCCAGTTCTTGTTGAAGCTGTGTGCTAACAACATTATGTTCTGTAGGAATGCCCACCCAGGGACGGTCCATCCTACCAGACCTATGGGGAAAGTCAGAGGACAAAGAAGCTTTTTGCATGGGACTGCCATGCTCAGGTGAGTCTCTGACCTCTTGCTTCCAGCCCTCGGTGCAGAGCAGAGCGCATGGATCAGAATGGGCCATGAGCTTTTTGCAAAGCAAATGGCAAAAGCTGCTTTGTCCATGGGTGCACAGGGAGAACAGTTTGAGGGCACGGGCTCTTTCACCACCTTCTCCTTCCTTTCAAGCCACTGACACCAGTCCCACTGGGAAAGAGGATCTGGCTGGCAGATCTCGGAGTGCACAGGGGAAGCAGCGCAGCCAGGGGAGAGCTGAGGGCCCCATCCCAGAGCTCCGCCTTGCACAGACACATCCCCTCCCCATCCGGGGTTGTTGCGCAGCCAGGGCAGCTCCCTGCACCAAGGTGTCACTCACAGCACAGAGGTACAAGGTGCTGTCAGAGAGCTCAACTTCCTTCAGCCGCAGAACACTGTATTTCCCATCAGTGTTCAGCTCCGTGGTGAAACGGCCGCTCTGCTTGGTACCTGCTGTGGTGTGATATGTGACCAGCTGAGGGGCTTGTCCCTTCTTCTGCTGGTACCAGAACAAGGCGTACAAGCTGGGGATTTGATATGTGCAAGTGGTCTGGAATGTGTTTCTCTGTTCCACGGTGACTTGTCCCTCTTGCTGGGTGACGGAGGTCTGCCCCATGGCATCTGAAAGAAACCAAATGTCAGCAACTGATCACAGAAACCTAGAGGAGAAGCAAGCTTCTGGATGGGAAGGCTCCCTGTGCCTTAGACTGCAGCAGGATCCCCATCAATATTGGTATCTCTTGGCAGGAGGTCTATGACCAGAGGTTAGCATGGATCCCAGAGCAAGGTAATGTTCATTACCTCTCACAGGAACACCCGCAGGGTAGAGCTGTCTTCAGTTCCTTCTCTCCTACTGCCCAGAGTCTCCTGGGAGCAGGCTGTAGTGCTTGGTCCTCCTGGGCTGGGACCAGGACACCCCCAGAAGGGTGAAGGACCTCAGGATTGCCTGCAAACGTTTCATCCTGTTCCCATTCCCTGTCTGCTCAGATGTGGCTCTGAGATCAAGGAATGGCAGGAAAAGGAAGCCCTGGCAGTGCTGACAGGCAGGAGGCAAAGGGGAAACAGGGCGTTGGGCAGGACCTGTGCCAGCCAGGAGAGAGCCTTGGGGGACACCCTAGTGGGATGAGGTCCTTCCATCTTGTTGCATCCACTTTCAAGCATCCTGTGTGTTTGGCTTCCAAAGTAACAAAACCCAACCAACCAACAAACAAACAAAACCAAGCAAAACCAAACAAAAAAAACCCCACACCTTACTTTCCAGCAGTAAGAGCATCTTCATAAAAGAGGTGCAAAACAGTCATGATCTGATACTAGCCATCATTTTCCCAGTAATTCAAGAGCAGCTCCCTGCAGAGAGCTGTTGATGGGGGTGTTGGTCTCCTGAGAAGAAGGAGAATCATGCCGCCAGCCACCGGCAATACTTACCCAGTGGTTGCCTCAGGAAGGCAGCGAGGATGAGATAAACAAGGCGCATTCTGAGACCAATCCTCCTGCATGTGTGAGGGAACCTCAGAAGAGCACACGTCCCCACCAAGCGCCCCAGGAGAGCAAAGCTGCAGGAAATGACTTGGCAAGGGGAACAAAGAATGAAAGGGGGAGGAGAAAATGCTTGTTCCTGGAGTGCTTGAAATACCTGGCTGGGGTCCTTCTCCACCAGTGACAGTACTGCTTCTGCAGCCAACATCTGCACAGCTGGGGAACATGGTGGCTCTTTGGTCCCTGTGGTAGGAAGGGTCTGTTCCTGCACTGATCCTTCAGTGGTGTCCTTCCCACTGCAGTGAGAAACGTGTGCTCTTCTGCACACTCCTGATGGCCCATTTAGAGTCTTCAGGGCTTTTGCCCCACTGGGGTTTTACATCACCTCCTGGGGTCCTCATTTCTCTGGGAATGGTTCTTTTTCTTCTGGGAACAACTTGCACCCTGTTCCTGACCCCTCTCCTCTTTCCTTCCTCCACAACCTGGGAACATTGCCTTTTAAGCAAGTCCCCAGAAATTGGTGAGGAACCCTGTGGTGCAGCAACCCAGCAGTCTGGCTGTGTCCTGATGGGGTGGGATGAGGTATGGTATAGTCACTGTATCAGTCAAGGTTCCAAAAGGTGTCATTAAAGCGAGTGTCCAGCACTGACATTTCTTGTATTGCCAGGACGTTATCTCAGCGCCAAAGGTAGAATCATAGAATATCCTAAGTTTGAAGGGACCCATAAGGATCATCGAGTCCAACTCTTGGCACCACACAGGTCTACCCAAGATCGTACGACTAAGAGCATAGTCCAACCACTTCTTAAACTCCGACAGGCTTGGTGCCGTGCCTACATCCCTGCAGAGCCTGTTCCAGTGTGTGACCACCCTCTCAGTGAAGAACCACTTCCTGATATCCAAACTGAACTTTCCCGCAACTTGACTCCATTCCCTTGGGTCCTATTGCTGGTTACCAGAGAGAATAGATTAGCACCTGCCACTCTACTCCCCCTCATAAGGAAGCTGTAGACCACGATGAATTCTCAGCCTCCTCTTTTCCAGGTTGAACAGGCCAGGTGACCTCAGCCGCTCCTCAAATGTCTTTCCCTCTAGGACCTTCACCATCTTTGTAGTCCTTCTCTGGACACTCTCCAATAGTTTCATGTCTTTTTTGTACTTTGGTGCCCAAAACTGCACACAGTACTCGAGGTGAGGTCACACCAGCGCAGAGTACAGTGGGACAATCACTTCCCTCGACCAGCTAGCAAGGCTGTGCTTGAAGTAATGTGCTGGATTTGGGCTTGGGACAAATCCTGTACAACAAGATCTTAAAATGCGACCACTAGAGAAAACTGATTCATTCTATGATTCTACGATCTTTCCTCTACCACCTGGGAACACCACCAAGGTGATCCGCTCTGAAGCAGAATGCGTCCTGCAGTGGAGCAGGGGGATCATGGCCTGCAGGGGTTTTCCTACACCAAGGCAGCTGCCAGGAGCTGGAAGTACTCAGGATGGCTGCTGACGAGGCTTGGGTGGAGCCAGGAGCAACCCCACTCTGTTGTACAAAGGCAGCCCCTGGGGAGCGTGAGGGACCAGGAGTGTGGCAAACAGAGTGGGTAAACAAGGCATGGGACAAAAGACCTCCTGGGGTTCTCATTTCTCTAGGGATGGCTCTTTTTATTCTGGGTACAACTAGCACCCTGTTTCTAACCCCTCTCCTGTTTCCTTCCTCTACCACCTGGGAACATTGCCTTTTAATCAAGTCTGCAGAAATAAGTGAGGAACCCTGTGGTGCAGCATCCCAGAAGTCTGGCTGTGTCCTGATGGGCTGGGATGAGGTATGGTGGTCACTGTATCATACCCCTATCCCTGCCCCTGCCTCACCTGCCCAGCCCCACCCACCCCAGGGCACCGCTTTGACCCCCCCAGCTCTGCAGGCCGTTGGCTGCCTTTGCTGCAAGGGCGCGCTGCTGGCTCGTGTGTGGCTGGGTGCCTCCTGCACCCAAAACCCTTTCCTGAGGCTCTGCTTCCTCGGCAGCCAGCCCCCACCCTGCATTACTCTGGGGGTGCTTCCTGCCCAAAAGGAAAATCCTTTTCTTTGCTTCTTCGCAACAATCTGAGGCTCTGGTCAGCCCCTTTCTCCAGCCTGTCCGCATTCTCTGAAGCCCCCTTGTGACCTACGCTGTCACCACCTGTGTGCCCCAGTTGGGGACCACGCACAAACTGGCCAAGGGTGCCCTCCTTCCGACTGCTCGTGGCCTTAATGAAAGCATTCAGCAGGACTGGATGTCTCTGGCATTGCCAGCTGCTACTCAGGCAGAAGGTGCCCTCCATGCCAAAGCTGCTGGTCAGGGCCCCTGGGAAGGGCTCCCAGGAGCTACAAACATGGTGCAGATGGGAAGGGAAGGAAGCTTTGCATCTCTGTGGCAAATTTCAACACCTGTCGATTTGCAGGCCTCTCTCTGTAAGCTGTTAGCAACTTGAAAGGAGCAGTGGGAGCAGGACTGTGGGGAGGTCTCTGGTGCCACACACACAGCTCATGCAGTCAGGTGTGCCCCTGCACTCGCTCGACATCGCTGGGTGTGCCGTCCTGCCCCCTCACACCCAGCTGGGTCCGACCCACACCGGACCGCCAGCGTCCTACCCAGAAGAACCGAAGGGGCTCAGTGGGGGCGGGTCAGGGCCGGGCTGGCGGGGCCCCTCCGCCGGGGCTGCGGGGCGAGGTGGTCCCGGCGGGCGGAGCGGCAGCGCCCCCTGGGGGCTGTGCCCCTGCCTCGCCCCCGCCACACACGCCCGGCCCCGCCCGCCACGGTTCCTGCCCGGCCGCAGCCCCGGCTCCTCTCCCCGTGGCTCTCAGGGCGCAGTAATACACCGCCGCGTCCCGAAGCCGGGGCTGGGCGAGACACAGGGCGCTGGACCGGCGGTCTGCTGCCACCCACAGCCACCCCTCCGGGTCTGACACTGGTCTGGAGTCTTTGCGACTGCTCACGAGCAATGTGGGTCCTCGGCCCTGGAGATGACGGTACCAGTGGATGAAGTCGCTGGTTTGGATGTTGGGGTGTGAGCAGGTGATGTTGATGCCGGTGCCATCCCTGGTCTGTGCCCACGGCTCTTGCTGCACCTGGGCTCTGCCTGTAGCCACTGCCGAGAAGACAAGAAGGAGACAACTCAGAAAAGGGCTTTTCTGCTACTGAAAATGTCATGGGGGGGGGGGGGGGGAGAGGGGAGACGAAAACGGTTGACAGCTGACGGGAGCATTTTCTCAGAAGAAAGCACACAAAGGCATTTCTCCGGGAATGGTTATTTGGGGACCAGGTCGGAGCAGGGCTGTTTGGAAGGAGGGTCCGAGCCGAGCCAGGAGGAGAAGGGAAGCAGGCAGGAACGAGTGGGGGTGTGCCGAAAGGAGAGGAGGAAGGCAGGGAGCAAGGCAAGGTGGGAGGGAACGGCCGGCTGAGCTCGCTGGAGGCAGACGGGACGGCTGCAGAGGGAGGACAGAGGGGAGCGAGGTCCGTGAGAAGCCGGCGGGCCAGCAGCGAGGGCAGCCCCGGCCCCCCGCAGCCCCCGTCCCGGCCCCGCCGCCGGCAGCCCCGCGCACCCAGGAGCACCGCGGCCAGCCCCGCCAGCCCTGCGGCCCGGCCCTGCCGCATCCCGCCGCTCCGCCGCCCGCGCCGCGCTGCCCCCGCCAGCCCCGGCTCTGCTCCGCCCGCGGCGCCTCCTCCCCGCCGCCGCCGCCCGGCGCCGCCAGCTCCGCCCCGGGGCCGCTCGGGGGCTGGCCCGGGCTGCGAGTGCTGGGCGCCTGGGGGCGGGCAGGGCTTGGGCTGCTGCCAGCGGGGCTCTGCCCGTCCTGCAGCCCAGCCCGGGATAGGAGAGGCAGTGGGAGAGGGAGCGAGAGGGAGAGGGCGTGGAGAAAGCAGCTGCCCGTCTGCAGCGTCCCCAGCAGGAGGGGCAGGCGGAGGGCAGCGGGCCGGGCTAGACTGGGCCTGGTAGCACTGTGCTGCCAAGCGCTGGTCCCCTGGCTGTGGCCGGCACTGCTGGCAGCTCGAATGGTATGGAAACTGAGCACATATCCGGGAGACACACAGACAGGATCATGCACACTCCATTTGGGGAAGACACAGCCGGGCTGGTACCCCCAGTAGCTGCTTTTGGAGACCCCAAACGCTCCTGCCACATTTGCCTGGTGGCTGAGACCCACCTTTCCCTGCTCCAGGAGCTGCAGGGGACCCCCTGGCTCCAGCAGCTGACAGCACAGACCAGGGGTAGCCTCACCCCCAGTCTGACTCCAGCACCTGGTGCCAAATCCACTCCTGCTGCTCCACCAGCAGCTGGCACTTTCTCCTTGCAGCACACATGCACATGGGACAGTGAGATTATGCAGAGGTAAGGAAAGATTCCAGAAGAGGACAGGACAGACGGCGGTGCTCAGGCGCAGGGCCCGACCAGACAAGTGCATGGAGCAGCCCCTTTCACACCCTGCTCTCTTTGCCCTTGTGTGCTCCTCCCAGCTTCACATGCCCTGCGTGTCCCCTCATGGGGTTGTATAGGTCTGTCCTGCACCCATCTCAGCCTGTGTCCTGGCCCACAGCTGTAGGAGGTGCAAGGCCCAGGCTGATCTTCCTGGCAGTGGCACCTGTGGCTTCTTGATAGGTGTAAGGAATGGTCCAGCAATCCGTGCCA
Source organism: Anser anser (assembly GCF_964211835.1). NCBI lineage: Eukaryota > Metazoa > Chordata > Aves > Anseriformes > Anatidae > Anser > Anser anser. Next base: position 4,645,583 of record NC_139744.1, read on the forward strand.
CTAAGGGATTTGAAGGGTTAACATTGAGGCATGAGTTTAGGTGATAAGAGAACAAAGGGATTTCTTTAGAGAAAAACTGCTGACTCTGCACGGACCTGCAGTAACTTCTGACACCCGGCCAAGAGACCATGAGATAAGGAGGAAGAATATGAGCCTCCCACCCGAGCGGCCCCCGAGAGACTACCAGAGACTGATAAGCAGGCACTTTGGATTCGGGAAACCAATTTTAATAACCCTGCCTCTTTTAAAAGTAGTAATAAATATGTATTAGCCTAGGAGTATAAAAATTAGCCGTCTTACGTACCGGGTGTGCGTCCTGGTGGAGCAGAGACTCCCGGCGCACCCAGCACTGTTTGCTTGCCTCTATTCGTTTAATAAATTGTAAACTTTGATTGTTATCCTATTTGGGACTCAGTCATTTATAACAATAGGCCAACAACTGGTGTGAATGGTGAGGTTTCTCTCTTGTCTTTGCCACTGTGTTTGTTTTCTTTGGTCTCGGTCTCTGTATGCTTGTTGATTGCCTCCTCTTTTCTTAGCATGCCAATTGACAAGGTCCCGAATGTGATAACCTCAGTGGCATAAACACAGCCACAGCCTTGTGTACCCGCCCAAGTGGTGTGACTGCCCACATTTGGTCTCCTCACTGCCTCCCTCATCATCTGTCGGTCATGTTTGTGTCCGTGCATGTTCTTCTTTCCAGCTTCCTGCTATTCTTTCTCTCTGCCCCTCTCCCTAGTGCTGAAGGGCTGATTCTAGGGAAGGAAAGAAGGAGCAGGAAGCTGAAAGGTAAGAAAGAAAATAAGGGCTGCTGTGGAAGCAGTGATGGCTGCTGCCCCATCTCCATTGCCGATGAGAGTAGAGAAAACAACATGTTCCTGAAAGCATAGACAAGCAACACAGCAAAGAAAACAAACAACCCCCCTCAGTTTCTCAGTTTTCCCATGGCTTCTTTCACTTTCTGGGTCCTCAGGCTGTACATTGTTGCATGGAGCAGGGGCATCACAGCCCTGGAGAAGATGGACGCCACTTTGTTGAGGGAGATGTTTGCAGTGGGGTGGGTATAGAGGAGGGAATGTGGCCCCAGGCACGAAAAAGTGAGAGTGAGCTGACAGTGTCTTGTGTGTCCTCTCATGTCTACGTTGAGAGGCAGACCAGGAGCACCCTGCAGGAGCTCAGGGAGGACAGGAAAACTGGTGGTGCTGTTGTAGTCAAGGAGCACAGCAGTCCAGAAGCTTTCAGCAGAGGCCAGCTGCATGACAGATAGCGAGTCCCAGAAGAAACTGTGACTGTATAGGGCTAGCACAGGGCCAACGAAGGGGGAGTGCCACTTGTGCCAAGGAGGGGAGCGTGGCCTCAGCCCACAGGCCTCCCACCAGATAGGCCCAGACGTTCCCCCCCCATGGCACTGGAGTACTGCAGTGGGTGGCAGATGGCCACAGATTGGTCCTAGGCCATGAGTGTGAAGAAGAGATTCCAGTTTAAGGATCCAAACTAGTGTGGACCTGTCCTCGTTGGGGATTAAAATTGGCAGTAGCACAGGGTGGATTTCCTAGGGTCAGGAGAATGGGGACTGCAGACACAGAAGGTTGCATATCAGTGTGTGTGCTGTGGGCACTTCTGGGCCAGGATTGTTCTGTGGTTGTTCAGTTGCTCTCAAGTTCCTTCTTGCCCTGGCTGCTCTCTGGAGCTCATGGACAGAGCAGTGGAGAATGCCCTGAGGTGGCCAGCATATTTTCTTGTGAGGGGTCACACAAACACACACCTCCTCTTGCACACCCGTGTGGAATCATGCAAAAATCTGCACCCACAGACACTTGCACAAATCTAGCACACAGGCTGTGGTGGTTTCACACCAATAGTCAACTAAACAGCACCACACGGCTCTTTCACTTCCCCTCCTCAATGGAAGCTGTGAGGAGAAAATATGATTTAATCTAATGGGTTTACGAGTTGAGATAGGGATAATTTCATTAAAGGAGAATCACTGAGCCTAGGCGCAGTCTCGACTCTGCTCCACACTCCGTACTGTTCCTCTTAGAATCATCAAACCAGGTTGCCCCAGTGTGATGAACATTTAAGGTTGGAGGCCTTGGGAACTTTTATGTTGTGCAGCTACACTCCACCCTGGAAGCTTCTTCAATGCTGTACCTTTTCTTTAAAATGTGAATATCAGTTTAATTTCCAAGTTACCTCAGGCAATTACTCCACACCTGCCTATAGCTGATGTTAATTGAGGAGATCGAGACCAACATTTTAAAAAGACATTGTCCACATAGCATCTCATTGTCTCTGAAAACCATAGAATAACAGAACAATACGATATCTTGAGTTAGAACTGACCCACAAGGATAAATGAGCGTCTCTGTTCTAGCTCCACACTGGACTACTTACAAATTACAGCATAGGTCTGAGAGTGTTGTCCTAATGCTTGTTGAACTCCTGCAGGCTTGGTGCCATGACCACTTCCTGGGCCTTTCCTGAGGCTGCACCAGTACCTGGCACCACCACACGGAGATGACACTACAGGCCCTGGGATCAGCTGGACACATGCCTAAGGTCAGGTGAATTATGTGCACACGTGTGCACTAGCACATACCAAGAGTGCATGCACATTGCACAAACGGATCCATGGACACACGCAAACATGCACGTGCATGCATGCGCACACAGTTCCATAGATGCCCTGACAAATGCAGGTGCAAAGACTGTGTGCAAAGAAACATGAGGCCACACATCTGCACATGCAGACACCACCTACACGTGTGCACTCAGTGCCTCTGGTGGGCTCACAAGGGCTCTGCCCTACAAACGACTACCCTGTCAGGGCAAGGGCAGAGGCCAAGGGCATCTGATAGAAGAGATGCTGGGGACCTTTCTGGCAGGGCAGAGCTGCGGTGCTCTGAGCAGGACAAGGCTCCAAAGGAGAGGACAGCGCAATGTGGGGATGTGCAGAGACTACCCATAGAGAGGAGTCCAAGGAGGTCAGCCCATTTCTCCAGAGGGCAGCTTTAGGAGGAAGAGACGAGAAACCCCACAGTGTAGCCCACCAGCCTGGAAACCTGGAAACCAGGACAGCATCACTGGTTCCAGCCTGTGCTGAAACCATCATATGCTTGAGCTGAGTACTGTGCAACCACTGACTCAGTCCTGGCCCAGAAATCTTGGGGCCTCTCCATCCCAGGGCTCAGAAGAAGCCTCCAAGTGGAAATGGGTGTGGCATAAGCCAGGAAATGAAAAGCCAGCATAGAAGAGAAAGCAGCCCCACAGCCCATGTCAGTAGCTGGGAGCTTTTCTTTTCATCATGAGCACGCTAGAAAATTATCACTTCCGTGGAGGCTTCCTCTGGGCCTGGGGTAGTGCAGGGCCACCAGAAAAGGTAGCCCAACTCCTCTACCCCCTCATCTTCTTCTGTATGGGAACCCGGTGTGTCTGAAACCCTTTCTGTATGTCTTTTTCTAGTAATGACAATACCAGTTGCACTGGGTCTTGGCGATGGCGGTCATGAGAGAGGGATGAGGAAAGGTGTGACTCAGAGACTGTGTAGGACCTGGCTGAGTTGGATTTTCGTCTCAGAGAGAGGCAGGAGCCTTATTTGTCCCAATCACTCCTTTTGGATCTTGTATGTATGAAGACATTTTGCTCCTCACATTTCCCTGTGCTCCTCTTCCTCCCTACTCTCTCTCCCAGGTTCACCTGCAGCCCCAAGACATGTCCTGCTATGAACAATGCATGCTGTGCTGGCCCTTTGGCCCAGCCCCGCTGGTCAGCAGCTGCTACGAGCCCTGCATCAGGCATTGCCCGAACTCCACTGTCATCATCCAGCCCTCTCCTGTGATCATTGCTCTGCCAGATCCCATCCTCAGCTCTTACCCACAGAACACCACTGTGGAATCCTCCATGTCTGCTGCTGATTGCAGCATCCTCAGCTGTGAGGTTTAAAGACATTTAGATTTAGAGCTAAGTGATATAGTTTAGTGGAGGACTTGTTAGTGTTAGGTCAGAGGTTGGACTAGGTGATCTTGGAGGTCTCTTCCAACCTAGATGATTGTGATTCTGTGAGGTGGAGACTTCTGGTACCCCCTGGTGCTGCCTGCACTGACAGCCTCTTCTAGAAGTCACCTAATTTACCTCCTGAGAGTCATTAAAGTTTTCTGCATCCCACCCTCTTCCTCCACGTGAAACTTTTCTTGGTGGTCTCAAGTTGCCAGGGAAGAAAGGCATTGCCTTGGCTGGCGGGGGAATGGTGAGCACAGGAGGGGGCCTTTCATCATTTGCAGAGGAATTTGACGTTGGGACAAAGGGCAGTGGGGACCCTTCAGGCACTGTCCCTTGGAGCTGAGGAAGACCTCTGCAGCCCCTCCAGAGCCAGTCATGACCAAGCCCTGTCTTCTGGCATCGCTGCCCTAATGCACCCCTTTGGCCTAACAGTATGTCCTGCAGATGGGGAGCCTGGCAACCGCTGTCCTTGGACGAGGAGCCTGGTGCTGCTGGAAGCTCTGAGAGGTCAGCATCTCCCAAGCTTGCACAGAAGGGACTTTCTTCTGCTCTGGCTACATCGTGCTGGTGAAAGAGGCTCCATCAGAAGAGGGCCCAAAGGATTCAGGAGTGGATTGTTGTGAGAAACAGCTTTTGGAACGGCCCTGAGCATTCTTCTCAGGATCACAGGCTGCACTGCCAGCACGCACGTAGTCCAACCCTGTGTTCAGAGCGGGTCTCATCAGATCATGTTGCTCAGGATTTCTCAGCCTGTCTCCCTGTACATAAAGCTAACGCCATTCTTTTGAACTCTCTAGCTGTGGGGAGAGCAGCTGCGTCCTGGCCTGTAGAGGCAAGGAGGGGGTGACTGCCACCATGCACTTACACTCTGAATCCCGCTCTATGGAATAAAAGAAAAGAACCAAACTAGAGTGGACCCATCCTTGTAGGGCACTAAAATTGGCAGTAGCACAGGGTGAACTTCCTAGGGCCAGGAGAAGGGGGGGCTGCTGAGACAGAAGATTAAATATCAGTGTGTGTGTTGTGGGCACTTCTGGGCCAGGATTGTTCTGTGGTTGTTCAGTTGCTCTCAGGTTCCTTCTTGCCCTGCCTACTCTCTGGAGCTCATGGACAGAGCAGTGGAGAATGTCCTGAGGTGACCAGCACATTTTCTTGTGAGGCAGGCCACACTGATCACACAAGCACGCACCTGCTCTTGCACTCCTGTGTCCACACATCATGTCAAAATCTGCACCCACAGACACTTGCACAAATCCAGCACACAGGCTGTGGTGGTTTCACACCAATGGTCAACTAAACAGCACCACATGGCTCTTTCACTTCCCCTCCTCAATGGAAGCTGTGGGGAGAAAATATAAGCCCTAAAGGGCTTACGACTTCAGATAGGGATAATTTCATTAAATTAAGATAGGGAGTTGAGGAGTGAGGAAGGGCTGCTTCTGGGAGGTCTGTCACATGAGGTGTCTTGTGGGATATGATGTCAGGGCATCATATGGTCTCAAAAGATTCAGAAGTGGAACAGTGTAAGAAACAGCCTTTGCAACAGCCCCAGGCATTCTTCTCCTCACCCTCCCATCAGTCTGCACAATGTGGGAGCATGGTCTGCACACAAGAGCAAGAGTGGCAAGGAAGGTGGCCTATACTCCCTCCTCATCCCAAAGAGTTCCCTGCACAGCCCAGGAGCTGCACAGCCTTGCAGGGTAGAGGTGACTTGCAGACTGAGGGTGAAATCAGCCTGGCCACGCCACACGCAAGGCCCCTCACTGCCCTGGCACACCCCCAGCTCCCATCACACAGGGCCATCCAAGGACAGCATCCGATGCCCAACCCCACCCTGGCTGCTCTGCAGGGCCTGCCTTTCCCCCGCCATGAAGCAGTTCTCGGTCAGTCCAGCCCTCTTCCTGGCATGGCCAACCTCTGTGGTGGTGGACACAGTCATAGGGATATGTCTAACGTACAAGAAACCATGTCCGATCTCCTGTGTTCCTCCCTGCTTAGGGATTTCCACTTTGCTGGGTGGCTTGGGAGATCCAGTTCTTGTTGAAGCTGTGTGCTAACAACATTATGTTCTGTAGGAATGCCCACCCAGGGACGGTCCATCCTACCAGACCTATGGGGAAAGTCAGAGGACAAAGAAGCTTTTTGCATGGGACTGCCATGCTCAGGTGAGTCTCTGACCTCTTGCTTCCAGCCCTCGGTGCAGAGCAGAGCGCATGGATCAGAATGGGCCATGAGCTTTTTGCAAAGCAAATGGCAAAAGCTGCTTTGTCCATGGGTGCACAGGGAGAACAGTTTGAGGGCAGGGGCTCTTTCACCACCTTCTCCTTCCTTTCAAGCCACTGACACCAGTCCCACTGGGAAAGAGGATCTGGCTGGCATATCTCGGAGTGCACAGGGGAAGCAGCGCTGCCAGGGGAGAGCTGAGGGCCCCATCCCAGAGCTCCGCCTTGCACAGACACATCCCCTCCCCATCCGGGGTTGTTGCGCAGCCAGGGCAGCTCTGTGCACCAGGGTGTCACTCACAGCACAGAGGTACAAGGCACTGTCAGAGAGCTCAACTTCCTTCAGCCGCAGAACACTGTATTTCCCATCAGTGTTCAGCTCCGTGGTGAAACGGCCGCTCTGCTTGGTACCTGCTGTGGTGTGATATGTGACCAGCTGAGGGGCTTGTCCCTTCTTCTGCTGGTACCAGAACAAGGCATACAAGCTGGGGATTTGATATGTGCAAGTGGTCTGGAATGTGTTTCTCTGTTCCACGGTGACTTGTCCCTCTTGCTGGGTGACGGAGGTCTGCCCCATGGCATCTGAAAGAAACCAAATGTCAGCAACTGATCACAGAAACCTAGAGGAGAAGCAAGCTTCTGGATGGGAAGGCTCCCTGTGCCTTAGACTGCAGCAGGATCCCCATCAATATTGGTATCTCTCGGCAGGAGGTCTATGACCAGAGGTTAGCATGGATCCCAGAGCAAGGTAATGTTCATTACCTCTCACAGGAACACCCGCAGGGTAGAGCTGTCTTTAGTTCCTTCTCTCCTACTGCCCAGAGTCTCCTGGGAGCAGGTTGTAGTGCTTGGTCCTCCTGGGCTGGGACCCAGAAGGGTGAAGGACCTCAGGATTGCCTGCAAACGTTTCATCCTGTTCCCATTCCCTGTCTGCTCAGATGTGGCTCTGAGATCAAGGAATGGCAGGAAAAGGAAGCCCTGGCAGTGCTGACAGGCAGGAGGCAAAGGGGAAACAGGGTGTTGGGCAGGACCTGTGCCAGCCAGGAGAGAGCCTTGGGGGACACCCTAGTGAGATGAGGTCCTTCCATCTCGTTGCATCCACTTTCAAGCATCCTGTGTGTTTGGCTTCCAAAGTAACAAAACCCAACCAACCAACAAACAAACAAAACCAAGCAAAACCAAACAAAAAAACCCCACACCTTACTTTCCAGCAGTAAGAGCATCTTCATAAAAGAGGTGCAAAACAGTCATGATCTGATACTAGCCATCATTTTCCCAGTAATTCAAGAGCAGCTCCCTGCAGAGAGCTGTTGATGGGGGTGATGGTCTCCTGAGGAGAAGGAGAATCATGCCGCCAGCCACCGGCAATGCTTACCCAGTGGTTGCCTCAGGAAGGCAGCGAGGATGAGATAAACAAGGCGCATTCTGAGACCAATCCTCCTGCATGTGTGAGGGAACCTCAGAAGAGCACACGTCCCCACCAAGCGCCCCAGGAGAGCAGAGCTGCAGGAAATGACTTGGCAAGGGGAACAAAGAATGAAAGGGGGAGGAGAAAATGCTTGTTCCTGGACTGTTTGAAATACCTGGCTGGGGTCCTTCTCCATCAGTGACAGTGTTGCTTCTGCAGCCAACATCTGCACAGCTGGGGAACATGGTGGCTCTTTGGTCCCTGTGGTAGAAAGGGTCTGTTCCTGCACTGATCCTTCAGTGGTGTCCTTCCCGCTGCAGTGAGAAACGTCTGCTCTTCTGCACACTCCTGATGGCCCATTTAGAGTCTTCAGGGCTTTTGCCCCACTGGGGTTTTACATCACCTCCTGGGGTCCTCATTTCTCTGGGAATGGTTCTTTTTCTTCTGGGAACAACTTGCACCCTGTTCCTGACCCCTCTCCTCTTTCCGTCCTCCACAACCTGGGAACATTGCCTTTTAAGCAAGTCCCCAGAAATTGGTGAGGAACCCTGTGGTGCAGCAACCCAGCAGTCTGGCTGTGTCCTGATGGGGTGGGATGAGGTATGGTATAGTCACTGTATCAGTCAAGGTTCCAAAAGGTGTCATTAAAGCCAGTGTCCAGCACTGACATTTCTTGTATTGCCAGGACGTTATCTCAGCGCCAAAGGTAGAATCATAGAATATCCCAAGTTTGAAGGGACCCATAAGGATCATCGAGTCCAACTCTTGGCACCACACAGGTCTACCCAAGATCGTACGACTAAGAGCATAGTCCAACCACTTCTTAAACTCCGACAGGCTTGATGCCGTGCCTACATCCCTGCAGAGCCTGTTCCAGTGTGTGACCACCCTCTCAGTGAAAAACCACTTCCTGATATCCAAACTGAACTTTCCCGCAACTTGACTCCATTCCCTTGGGTCCTATTGCTGGTTACCAGAGAGAATAGATTAGCACCTGCCACTCTACTCCCCCTCATAAGGAAGCTGTAGACCACGATGAATTCTCAGCCTCCTCTTTTCCAGGTTGAACAGGCCAGGTGACCTCAGCCGCTCCTCAAATGTCTTTCCCTCTAGGACCTTCACCATCTTTGTAGTCCTTCTCTGGACACTCTCCAATAGTTTCATGTCTTTTTTGTACTTTGGTGCCCAAAACTGCACACAGTACTCGAGGTGAGGTCACACCAGCGCAGAGTACAGTGGGACAATCACTTCCCTCGACCAGCTAGCAAGGCTGTGCTTGAAGTAATGTGCTGGATTTGGGCTTGGGACAAATCCTGTACAACAAGATCTTAAAATGCGACCACTACAGAAAACTGATTCATTCTATGATTCTACGATCCTTCCTCTACCACCTGGGAACACCACCAAGGTGATCCGCTCTGAAGCAGAATGCGTCCTGCAGTGGAGCAGGGGGATCATGGCCTGCAGGGGTTTTCCTACACCAAGGCAGCTGCCAGGAGCTGGAAGTACTCAGGATGGCTGCTGACGAGGCTTGGGTGGAGCCAGGAGCAACCCCACTCTGTTGTACAAAGGCAGCCCCTGGGGAGCGTGAGGGACCAGGAGTGTGGCAAACAGAGTGGGTAAACAAGGCATGGGACAAAAGACCTCCTGGGGTTCTCATTTCTCTAGGGATGGCTCTTTTTATTCTGGGTACAACTAGCACCCTGTTTCTAACCCCTCTCCTGTTTCCTTCCTCTACCACCTGGGAACATTGCCTTTTAATCAAGTCTGCAGAAATAAGTGAGGAACCCTGTGGTGCAGCATCCCAGAAGTCTGGCTGTGTCCTGATGGGCTGGGATGAGGTATGGTGTAGTCACTGTTTCATTCAAGGTTCCAGAAGGTCTCATTAGAGTGAGTGTCCAGCAGAGACATTTCTTATAGCCAGGATGACATGGCAGCGCTAACAAAGGGCTTGGGACAAAGCCTGTACAACAAGTTCTTAAGAAGTGACTACTACAGAAAATGGAGGAAACCCAACATAACTGCCCTGATGCTCTCTCAGGCCAGTGCCATTTAACTCCAGGCCCTGCAAGGGGACTTCCAAGCACCAGAAGCATCTCCTGGCAAGCCTGGCTGTGTCTGTACCCCTTTCCCTGCCCCTGCCTCACCTGCCCAGCCCCACCCACCCCAGGGCACCGCTTTGACCCCCCCAGCTCTGCAGGCCGTTGGCTGCCTTTGCTGCAAGGGCGCGCTGCTGGCTCGTGTGTGGCTGGGTGCCTCCTGCACCCAAAACCCCTTCCTGAGGCTCTGCTTCCTTGGCAGCCAGCCCCCACCCCGCATTACTCTGGGGGTGCTTCCTGCCCAAAAGGAAAATCCTTTTCTTTGCTCCTTCGCAACAATCTGAGGCTCTGGTCAGCCCCTTTCTCCAGCCTGTCCGCATTCTCTGAAGCCCCCTTGTGACCTACGCTGTCACCACCTGTGTGCCCCGGTTGGGGACCACGCACAAACTGGCCAAGGGTGCCCTCCTTCCGACTGCTCGTGGCCTTAATGAAAGCATTCAGCAGGACTGGATGTCTCTGGCATTGCCAGCTGCTACTCAGGCAGAAGGTGCCCTCCATGCCAAAGCTGCTGGTCAGGGCCCCTGGGAAGGGCTCCCAGGAGCTACAAACATGGTGCAGATGGGAAGGGAAGGAAGCTTTGCATCTCTGTGGCAAATTTCAACACCTGTCGATTTGCAGGCCTCTCTCTGTAAGCTGTTAGCAACTTGAAAGGAGCAGTGGGAGCAGGACTGTGGGGAGGTCTCTGGTGCCACACACACAGCTCATGCAGTCAGGTGTGCCCCTGCACTCGCTCGACATCGCTGGGTGTGCCGTCCTGCCCCCTCACACCCAGCTGGGTCCGACCCACACCGGACCGCCAGCGTCCTACCCAGAAGAACCGAAGGGGCTCAGTGGGGGCGGGTCAGGGCCGGGCTGGCGGGGCCCCTCCGCCGGGGCTGCGGGGCGAGGTGGTCCCGGCGGGCGGAGCGGCAGCGCCCCCTGGGGGCTGTGCCCCTGCCTCGCCCCCGCCACACACGCCCGGCCCCGCCCGCCACGGTTCCTGCCCGGCCGCAGCCCCGGCTCCTCTCCCCGTGGCTCTCAGGGCGCAGTAATACACCGCCGCGTCCCGAAGCCGGGGCTGGGCGAGCCACAGGGCGCTGGACCGGCGGTCTTCTGCCACCGATAGCCGCCCTGCCGGGTCCGTCACATCTTGGGACCCACTATAAGCCCACACGAGGAATGCGGGCCCTCGGCCTGGGAGCTGATGGTACCAATAGATGGTATCATATGACTGGATGTTGGGGTGTGAGCAGGTGATGTTGATGCCGGTGCCCTCGGTGGTCTCTGCCCGTGGCTCCTGCTGCACCTGGGCTCTGCCTGCAGCCACTGCCAAGAAGAAAAGGAGGAGAAAACTCAGGAAAGGGCTTTTCTGCTACTGAAAATGTCATGAGTGGGGGAGTGGGGAGAAGAAAACGGTTGACAGCTGATGGGAGCATTTTCTCAGAAGAAAGCACACAAAGGCATTTCTCCGGGAATGGTTATTTGGGGACCAGGTCGGAGCAGGGCTGTTTGGAAGGAGGGTCCGAGCCGAGCCAGGAGGAGAAGGGAAGCAGGCAGGAACGAGTGGGGGTGTGCCGAAAGGAGAGGAGGAAGGCAGGGAGCAAGGCAAGGTGGGAGGGAACGGCCGGCTGAGCTCGCTGGAGGCAGACGGGACGGCTGCAGAGGGAGGACAGAGGGGAGCGAGGTCCGTGAGAAGCCGGCGGGCCAGCAGCGAGGGCAGCCCCGGCCCCCCGCAGCCCCCGTCCCGGCCCCGCCGCCGGCAGCCCCGCGCACCCAGGAGCACCGCGGCCAGCCCCGCCAGCCCTGCGGCCCGGCCCTGCCGCATCCCGCCGCTCCGCCGCCCGCGCCGCGCTGCCCCCGCCAGCCCCGGCTCTGCTCCGCCCGCGGCGCCTCCTCCCCGCCGCCGCCGCCCGGCGCCGCCAGCTCCGCCCCGGGGCCGCTCGGGGGCTGGCCCGGGCTGCGAGTGCTGGGCGCCTGGGGGCGGGCAGGGCTTGGGCTGCTGCCAGCGGGGCTCTGCCCGTCCTGCAGCCCAGCCCGGGACGCGGAGGCGAGTGCGGGGAAAGGCTGAGGCAGCTCCTTCGGCACGGGAGAGGAGAGGGGAGAGGAAGGGAGTGGGACGGGGAGAGGGAGTGGAGAAAGCAGCTGCCTGTCTGCAGCGTCCCCAGCAAGAGGGGCAGGTGGAGGGCAGCGGGCCTGGATGGACTAGGCCTGGTAGTGTGGTGATGAGAAGCACTGGTTCCTCAGCTGTGGGCGGCACTGCCGGCAGCTCGAATGGTATCAAAGCTGAGCACATATCTGGGAGACACAGACAAGTTCATGCGCACCCCATTTCAGGATTGTACACCCAGGCCGGTACCCCCAGTAGCTGCTTTTGGAGACCCAAAAGACTCCTGCCACATTTGCCTGGAGTCTGAGACCCGCTTCCCCTGCTGCAGGCGCTTCACAGGGACTCCCTGGCTCCAGCAGCTGACAGCACAGACCAGGGGCGACCTTGCCCCCAGTCTGACTCCAGCACCTGGTGCCAAATCCACTCCTGCTGCTCCACCAGCAGCTGGCACTTTCTCCTTGCAGCACCCATGCACACGGGATAGAGCGAGATTACGCAGAGGTAAGGAAAGATTCCAGAAGAGGACAGGACAGACAGCCGTGCTCAGGCGCAGGGCCCGACCAGACAAGTGCATGGAGCAGCCCCTTTTACACCCTGCTCTGTCTGCCCTCGTGTGCTCCTCCCAGCTTCACATGCCCTGCGTGTCCCCTCATGGGGTTGTATAGGTCTGTCCTGCACCCATCCCAGCCTGTGTCCTGGCCCACAGCTGGAGGAGGTGCAAGGCCCAGGCTGATCTTCCTGGCAGTGGCACCTGTGGCTTCTTGATAGGCCAACAACTGGTGTGAATGGTGAGGTTTGTCTCTTGTCATTGCCTCTGTGTTTGTCTTCTCTGGTCTCAGTCTCTGTACGCTTGTTGATTGCCTCCTCTTTTCTTAGCATGCCAATTGACAAGGTCCCGAATGTGATAACCTCAGTGGCATAAACACAGCCACAGCCCTGTGTACCCCCCCAAGTGGTGTGACTGCCCACATTTGGTCTCTTCACTGCCTCCCTCATCATCTGTCGGTCATGTTTGTGTCCGTGCATGTCCTTCTTTCCAGTTTCCTGCTATTCTTTCTCTCTGCCCCCCTCGCAAGTGCTGAAGGGCTGCTTCTAGGTTAGGAAACAAGGAGGGAATAGCTGAAAGCTAAGAAAGAAAATAAGGGCTGCTGTGGAAGCAGTGATGGCAGCTTCCCCAAGACCTCCATTGTGGAAGAGAGTAGAGAAAATGGCATGGCCCCGAAAGCAGAGGCAGAGAACACAGCAGAGGAAACAAACAAACAACCTCCCTCTGTTTCTCAGGTTTCCCATGGCTTCTTTTACCTTTTCAGTCCTTAGGCTGTAGATTGGTGCATGGAGCAGGGGCGTCACAGCCCTGGAGAAGATGGACGCCACTTTGTTGAGAGAGACATTGTCAATGGGGTGGGTATAGAGGAGGGAACATAGCCCCCGGCATGATACATGTGCAGGCAAGTGAGAGTGAGCAGACAGTGTCTTGTGTCTCCTCACATGTCTACATTCAGAGGGAGACCAGGAGCACCCTGCAGGAGCTCAAGGAGGACCGGAAAACTGGTGGTGCTGTTGTAGTCAAGGAGTACAGCAGTCCAGAAGCATTTGCTTTCTTTGCTGTGTGCACATGTACCAGTCTGCGTGTGCCCAAATATACTTCAGTATGCATCCAGGAGTGTCTGTGAGTGCACCCATGAGTTCATGCATCTTTTTACATGAGCAGCAGTGTGCATAAGTGATGTTCCCTCCACCCACTTTTGATGTCATGAATGATATTGGTATGTGATCAAGGGTCACATTGGGAATTAACAGGAAAAGTGATCTGTCAACAGCATCCCTCCAAGGCTGAGATGTGGTGATTATGCAGGTTGCCCCAAGACTCCTGAGCAGTCCGAACGAGAGGTCATCTGAGAAACCCTCCAGAGGATCACAGGCTGCACCTCCAGCACGCACGTAGTCCAACCCTGTTTTCAGAGCGGGTCTCATCAGATCAGGTTGCTCAGGATCAAGTCCAGGCAAAGTCTGAACTCTTCCAAGGATGGAGCTCCCCTAGCATCTCTTTGGCAATCTGCTCCAGGACTTGACTGCCTTCAGGGTAAATATTTCTTCTATGTATCTAACTAAAACTACCCATTTCTGAACTTGCACCCATTGGCCCCAGACTAAGTATGCTTCATCTCCAGGGTCCAGCTCCATCTCCTTTGCATCCTCCTCTGAAGTGGGAGTAGACAATACAAATGTGTGTTTGGCTTTCCGTGTGGCACCCACAGGGTCTGTCCTTCCTTCCCAGGCACTAAAATTGGCAGTGAACTTCCTAGGGTCGGGAGGCAGTGGGCTACAGATACAGAAGGCCGCATTTCAGCATGTGTGCTGTGGGCACTTCTGGGCTGGGTTTGTTCTGTGATTGTTCAGCTGTTCTCAGGTTCCTTCTTGCCCTGGCTGCTCTCTGGAGCTCATGGACAGAGCAGTGGAGAATGCCCTGAGGTGACCAGCCCATCTTCTTGTGAAGGGGGCCACACAGTTCTCACAAACACACACCTGATCATGCACACCTGCATGTAATCATGAAAAACTGCACCCACAGACACTTGCACAAATCCAGCACACAGGCTGTCGTAGTTTCACACTGATGGCCAACTATACTCCACCACACAGCTCTCTCACAGCCCCTGCTGAAAGGAAGATGTGGGGAGAGAATGTGATTTAAGCTAAAGGGCTTAAAAGTTGAGATAGGGATAAGGAAAAAAAAAAAAGAAGAAAAAATAAAGAAAAAAAACAATGAGCAAAGGCCATTTGGAAACAAATTGAGAAATATTTATTCTCCACTTCCCATCAGCAAGTAATCTTTGTCCATGTGTTTGGAAGCACAGACTCAATATGCCCACCCCTGGTTTTCCTTCCCCTTTCACATCTTTACTGCTGAGCGTTCGAGTACGGAATATCCCTTTGGTTGGTTTAGGTCAGCAGCCCTGGTGATGTCCCCTCCCCACCTCTTGCCCACCCCCTACCTCTTGTCTTTGGAGGGCTTGGAGAGAGTCCTGATGCTGTGCCAGCACTGCTCCACTATAGCCCCAACACTGGTGTGATGGCAATGCTGTTCTAGCTCCAAGCGCAGAGCACAGCATTCTAGGGGCTGCTGTGGGGAATGTTATCTCTGCCCCAGGCAGCCCCAGTACAGGCAAGTGCCCACAAGAGAGGAACATGTGCATGAACGTGACACAGTGTGCAGCAAAGATTCTGGACAGCGTTTGGTCAAAGTACATGGTTTGATGTGGTAGAGAGGGGAGGTGGACTGGGAGCCTTGCAGAAGGCACTGGAGCCAGGGCTCTTGACAAGACAACGTCAGCTTTCTTGGGCCTTGCACTTAAGGCCTGAGAATCCCATTTGTTAGCCTGAGTAGCAGTGGTAAGGGAAAGTGCTGGAGTGCCCCTTCTGATCACTGGTGGGTGTCATGACAGAAATAAGCTTGCATCATGTAAGGGGGAGGTGTACGATTTTATTTATTTTTTAAAACAATAAATGAAAGGCATGAAGTTATGGGAGTGAAGAAGGAATTCTCTATGGACAGGATCTGCACTGTGTGTCTTGGGAAAACCCAGCCGGCTCTGTCCGATGCTGGTAGAAGGCAGGGTCACCTGCACATGAAAGGTTTACTTTCTCTCTACATTCATGTTCTTATTCCTTCTAACTAAAACAGACGTTGTCCTGTTGGGCCTTTCTTTTGGGATCCAGAAAGGGCCCTGCACAACCTCTCCCCTTATACAGACATCCCTGGGTCAGAGCAGGAGGAGGCAAAACAGGCCATCAGGTTTTCCCTGAGGGCAGTGTCAGGAAGGGTAAGGTCACGGGCAGGAGCTGGGTTACCTGTAGCCAAAAGGGCCCCAAAGGGCCCCTAGGGAGTCACCCAAGCTGACCTCATTTGCCTTTCCTGGACTCTTCCAGCACGTGAGCTGAGTCTTCTGCCCACACCGACGTGTGTTGCCTGGAAATACTTGGGCCTCCCTACCTGCCACTCAGAAGTTGTCTTCTTTGGGGAAAGGGCATAAAGCAGGAAATGAAAAGCAGAATCACAGGAAGGCAACACACATCCCGTATCATTAGGTGGGATGTTTTGCATGCACGAGTAGCTTGTCAGAAAGTAGTCCCTGCTTCAAGGGATGCCTCTGGACATGGGGCAGCTAAGGCCCACTATAAAAGCCAGCCCATCTCCGTGCTCTCTCATCCACTTCTCTGGCCTTCTTCTCCTTGGGAACAAGGTGAGTGTGAAGCCCCTTCTTGTCCCCCTCACTCTCCCACGGGAGGACTCAGTAACATAGACCTTTCAGCTGCTATCAGCTGTGTTCCATGCCAAATCTTGGGGCTGCTGGTTGTGGGAGAGTCAAGGGGTAGAAGGTTTGTCATGGAGGAAGACTGGGCCTTTAGTATGATGCCTCCTGGGCTGGAGCCTAGAGTGTAGCCAGGCTCTGGTGGTTCTTTTTGGGCTCTGGCAGGATGAGGCCAAAAAGCCCTGGCACATCCCTGCACAGCCTCCAGCTCACAGCACTGCCTGTGCCTTGGTTCCCTCAGGGTGTGGTGACATGCTTTTCCTCATGCATGCCCATGTTCTGCTTCCTCCCTGCGCTCTCTCCCAGGTGCACCTCCTGCCCCCAGACATGTCCTGCTACGACCAGTGCCGGCCATGCCAGCCCTGCGGCCCGACCCCGCTGGCCAGCAGCTGCAACGAGCCCTGCGTCAGGCAGTGCCAGAACTCCACCATCGTCATCCAGCCCTCTCCTGTGGTGGTGACCCTGCCTGGACCCATCCTCAGCTCCTTCCCGCAGAACACTGCTGTGGGATCCTCCACTTCTGCCGCTGTTGGCAGCATCCTCAGCTGTGACGGAGTCCCCATCAACTCTGGCTGCTGTGACCTCTCCTGTATTACCAGCCGCTACTGTGGCAGCAGGTGCCGCCCCTGCTAAAGATGCCAGACAGTGCCCCAGACCAGGACCCCAGGAACTCAGAACATGCTGCTGGACAAAAATGGACGGAAGAACAGACTTTGTGCTGCTGTTTTAAGAGGACCTGACCATCTCTGGCTTATCCTGTAAAGACAGACAGGAAGGGGCCAGCCTGGATTCTATGACAAAATGGCCGATGTATACCTATCCTGTTTTCCCTACACTCTTTTTCTTTTTTTTTTTTCTTTCTTGCCCTCCTCTTTCCGTGAGGCCCCCACAAACCAGCCTGGAGTGACCTACTAGCCCCTCTCCCCTTGTTGGCCAGGTAGATTGATACCCTGTTGCAAGTCTACCATTGGAAAACTGAACAGATTTTTGTCTGCTCGTGCTGTGCTACGATCTCGGGGCCTCCTCTTGGAGTCACCTCATTTCCCTCCTGAGACTTGATAAACATTTGCAGCAACCCTGAGTGTGTCCCTGTGTGGTCTTTTCCTCTGCATACAAATTGCCAAGGGAGAAAACCATTCCTTAGTGGGAATAGGCTGGGGGCACTGCCTTATGCCTCTAGGCGCTGGAGGGTGGGACATACTGCAGCAATTCATCTTTCAGGCACTGTCTCTTGAAGCTGGGGAAGACATCCCTAGTTCCAACACAGCCAACGGCCACAGTCCTTGACTTCTCCGTCTAGTCCTTGAC
This sequence comes from Anser anser, assembly GCF_964211835.1. NCBI lineage: Eukaryota > Metazoa > Chordata > Aves > Anseriformes > Anatidae > Anser > Anser anser. The sequence goes on from NC_139744.1 coordinate 4,663,018, forward strand.
GTCTCCGCCTAGACAAGTGCTGTTGACATTGGAGGCCCCAGCTCTTGGGGAAGAGTGTTCCTCTTGCTTTGGGTGGAGCTGTGCTGGGGATGGGGGCTCAGACAAAGATGATCCCAAAGGACTGCAGAAACTGGGAATGGTTAATTGTCTCTACTCCACTTTCACCTTTCCTCCACCACCTGATCATGGGCATCATGTCTGGGCATGGAGAGCAGGTAGAGCTTCCCTGTGCATCCCTATCACCCTTCAGCACAGCATCTGGCATGGCCCAGCTGTTGCCAAGATGTGCAGGGCTGAGGGGATCCACAAGTTCGTACTGCTACCAGTCATATCAGGCCACACACTGGAGCCCCCAGTCCCTGTGAACCCAACTCCTTTTTTATGAAGGCAGGCCCAGGACAGAGACTGATGCTCAAACACTCGTGGCTGCTCGGTCTTGCTTTCTTTTCCCCAAGCATGGATCAGCTTTCATCAGGCCCTGGAACTCAGCGGCCCTGTAGGTGGCACAGCCCCACCATGCTCCAGAAAAGACATTCTGTGTGTGCAGATATCCCAGTGTCTGCTGAGACATAGCAGTGAGAATGGGACCTGATTGTGCACTCAGCAGGATCTGTGTATGGGCCCTGAATGGCACAGGGCATGCACTGGCCCAAGCACAGGGCACACACTGGGGCATCAAGCTCCTCTGTCATTCCCAGAGCCGTGAGGATGAAGTGGCCCTTGTGCTCCAGGCAGCACCGCTGCTCCCCAAAACCAGGCCAGGGCCTTCCCACATCTGCACACACCTCGGGGCCCTGTGGTGTGGGGGTACTTTGCTTTCACACAGACTGTACATGCTGCCAGTGCCACGGGACCAAGATGGAGGATGGGGCTATTGCTCCATGGTGTGAGGATGGGGGGACCTCTCCACAGGCCAGGTTCTCTGGGAGGCAGTGCTGGCTCAAGTGGCAGTGCAAGGGCAACAAGCATCAGAACCAAGCCCACCAAAGCCCACGACAACAACGGCTCCCAGCTCTGGCCTGACCCGTCACCCGGGGTCTCTGCACAAGCTCAGGCCTAGCATAGCCCCGCCCCAGCTCTGCTGCATCTCCTCTAGCTTCAGGCAGGATTACCTGCAAATGAAACCACAGGTCTGAGAGTGTTTTCTGAATGCTTCTTGAATCCAAGCAGGCTTGTTGCTGTGACCACTTCCGTGGGGAGCCTTTTCCAGTGCCCAAATTCACTTGCCATTCACTGCTTGGTAAAGAATATATATATTGACAGAAACGTCCTCAGAGAATGGGAACTGTGATGGGGTGGGAGGCATAAGCAGGAAATGTCTTGTGGTGAGTGAAAGACAAGGGAACATGGATAGTGGCAATGATGATGCGGATGTAGGAGTCTGCCATGAAAAGCAGCCCGCTTCACATGATGAGGACTGAACAGATACAGTCAAGGATCTTGCTCAGCATTATAGCCCCATAGGCCAGGCTCAGAAGAGGCCCAGCACCAGAGCAGAAACAGGCAATGGTGTTCCTGGTACCCCCATCCTCCTAAGGAGAGCAGGAAGCAGAGTTTCTTTCTCATGACTGAGGTGTTATGCAATGCCTCGTGCGTGGCAATTGGAGAGCAACATTGTGAAGATGAGAAGCTCAGTGATACCCTGGAGAAGGGGAAAAAATGTCTGTGTCAGGCAGCTGGAAACACAAATGGTTCACCTGATGACGTGGAAAGTCTCCAGTGTTTGGGGAGCAATGGTGGTGGAGTACAAGTTCTCCAAGAAGGTGAGCGGGCTGAGGAAAAAGTGCATTGGGATACTGGGGGGCTGGTCACTCCCCACAGTGACAAAGGGGGGCCATTCCCCATAGCCTTCAGAGAGATGAGGAGAAGGTAATGACAAAGAGGATGATGTGCCAGCCGGGATGGTCTGTTAAGCTCAGAAGAATGAATTCAGTACCAAAGGTCCTGTTCTCCTTTGCCATGGCTCTAAGGTTTCAGAAGGGGATGATGTCAGACTGAGGTTTCATGCTGCAATTTGAGCAGCAGAAAACATCAACAAAAAGTCTTTTCCTTGCCTCTTGTGGCCTCTCTTGATCTCTCATTTTCCCTCTATCTGCCCTCTCTCCCTTACACTCTACTTCTGTAGAGACAGCCATTCAAACAGCTGTCCATCCTTCTCCAGGCATCCATCCACCCACTCTTCACTTCATGACCCTCCTGGAAGTGAGCTACAAATTACAATCTTTCAAGTCCAGATTCTGTTTTCTATTCTTGTCCCTGACTTTTTCTCTTGCGTCAGTTTCCAAAAACCAAGGAGGTCAGACAAATATGGAGTATTTGATAGAAATTATTTATTCAGGTTTCAAAGAAATAGTATTATTTTTCTTATTATTATTATTTTTGCTTTGCTAGTGAAAGATTTCTTCATGTCCCACAGTGCTGTATCATGTACAATAATCTTCTGCGTAAAAGAAGCTCCCAACTCGGAATTCCAGCCCGACAACAGAAATACTGCTATACAAGATCATCAGCATCGACCCGGTGTTTTTTTTTCAATCAAAGTGAAGAGAAATTAAGCTTCAGAATGTTGCAAAAGAAACAAAGAAATAAATGAAATGTTAGAAGCAAGTCATAGAATCATAGAATATCATGAGTTGGAAGGGACCCATAAGAATCATCAAGTCTAACTCCTGGCACCACACAGGCCTGCCCAAAATTTTAGACCATATGACTATATGACAGTCCAATCACTTCTTAAATTCAGACAGGCTTGGTGCAGTGACTACTTCACTGGGGAGCCTGTTCCAGTGTGCGACCACCCTCTTGGTGAAGAACCTCTACCTGATGTCCAGCCTAAACATCCCCTGCCTCAGCTTGACACCGTTCCCATGGGTCCTATCACTGGTGATTACGGAGAATAGGTCAGCACCTGCCTCTCCACTCCCCCTCGCGAGGAATTTGTAGACTGCGATGAGGTCTCCCCTCAGCCTCCTCTTCTCCAGGCTGAACAGGCCAAGTGACCTCAGCCACTCCTCATATGTCTTCCCCTCTAGGCCCTTCACCATCTTCATCGCCCTAAGTATTTTTAATCTCTACATTTCCCAGTTCAGCTTTTTCTGAACAGGTTCGCGGAATGCTCAGGAGAAGATGATGAGAAAAGAGTTTTAAATGATTTCCTTGGTGGAATGTTTTTTTTTTTTTTCCAATTATAATGGCACCATTCCGATCCTCAACCTGGAATTTAACAGCTGTTTGATCAGCCCCAGCCATGTTCCCAGGCAAGAACAGGAGGGAAGGCATTGTTCCTACAGAGGTGTTCAATGTCTCCAGAGAATCCTTGGGGCAATGATCCCGGGGGTAGATCAGACCCCTGCTGAGACAAGGCTGAGGCTGGTGCTGCCTTCCCCGAGAGCACAGAGGAAAGAGGGCCCATGGCTGCCCCCTGCTGGGAGCTGCCTCGGCCAAGCTTTTCTTTCTCTGGCTTGCTTCAATTCTTGCTCTTGCAAACAGACAAAAGAATTTCCACAAGTCTGAGGACATCAAAACACCACGTTCAGCATGCTTTGTGAGACAGAGGAAGCTTCATCAGCACAGCCTCGTTTCTCCTGCCTGGTCTCGGCATTTGCAGCCTACAGGACACCCAGCTTGTCCCAGACATGCAATCCCCCACTGCCGCAGGAGCTGGTCATTATGACACTGCTCCCTGTGCAGGGGCTGAGGATGATCACACATGCCTCCAGCTCCCCTGAGGAGACATCAACGAACTCAGTGGGCTGTAGGTCTTCATTTATCTCTTGCTATAAATTGCTTACTGTGATGAACATGGAGAGCTCTTGGGCCTTTGGCACTAAGGGCTGCTCTATTTGTTCTGTCCCTTAGGCACAGGCTTTGGACATGGACTGCCTGAAGGTCTGGAGGTAACCTGGTGGCTGGGATGCAAATCCAGTTTATTGACTGACTCATTGAAGAGAGAGAAGAACCCTGCAAATCTCTGTCAGAACTACTTCTAGGGGTCTCTGGGCTGGGCTGGCCAGGGCTCCAAGCAAGCTGCTTTAACATGGGCTGGCAGGAATTTACTCACCCTGGGGCTGAGGGGCTGAGAGCCAGCCCCTAGGGGAGTCTTATTTCCCAGCAGGCTCTGCCCTATTCTGTCAGACTGGGAAGAGAGGAAAGTAGAGCCCTGCGGTCCAGGTCAGCCAGTCGGGGTCAGCCCTCTCTGCACAGCCACAGACACCATCCCGTTTGAGAAAGAGAATATGGCTGTCAGCTCTTGGAGTGAACAGGGGAAGCAGCGCAGCCAGGGGAGAGCTGAGGGCCCCATCCCAGAGCTCTGCCTTGCACACACACATCCCCTCCCCATCCGGGGTTGTTGCTCAGCCAGGACAGCTCCCTGCACCAGGGTGTCACTCACAGCACAGAGGTACAAGGCGCTGTCAGAGAGCTCAACTTCCTTCAGCTGCAGAACACTGTTTTTCTCCATGATGTTGAGCTCTGTGGTGAAACGGACATTCTGCTTGGTGCCTGCTATTGCTTGATTTGAAATCAGCTGAGGGCCTTGGCCCTTCTTCTGCTGGTACCAGAGCAAACCATAAAAGTTGGAGCTCTGGTATGTGCAATTGGTCTGGAAGGTGTTTCCCTGCTCCACGGTGACTTGTCCTTCTTCCTGGATGACGGACACCTGCCCCATGGTTTCTGGAAGAAAGAGAAGGTCAGAAGCTCTGTGGGGAAATCTCCAGGCAGCCAAACAGGAGTGAATTCAGACCTGTGGGAGATAAGTCTCCCTGTCCTTTACTGGGCTGAAAGGTCCCGAGGCCGGGGCACAGCAGGATGTTTTGGGGGCAGAGCTCAGAGCTCCCTGGCCAGAGCGGACCCTGAGGAGAGCTGTGCTGTGTGCCTGCTCCTCCTGCCTGCTCTCCTTCTGCCCAGAGGACCAGGGCACAGCCTGTCATGCCTGGCTTTGTGTGCTGGGTCCAGCATCCTCCAGCAGGCTGAGGCACCTGTGCAGCTACTGGGAAAAGGTTCAACCTGCTTCCTCATCCCTCTCATCTCAGGGGCCTCCAAGGCCCATCAGTACACACAAAGCTGAGGTGAGTGGTGGCAGGAGGGAGGCCTGGCTGTGCTGACAAGCAGGAGGACATTGGAGACCATGGCAGGAACACATCAAGCAGAAGACAGACTGGACACCCTGGTAATGTCCATGGGAGGAGAGCTTTAATGTCCCTGTATCCCCTTGGACACAATCCGGCTGTTTCTATAGGAAAGGGAGAAATGAGGGACTGCAGAGACTGACGAAATCTTCTCTGGTGACAGTAGGTGGACCAGAAGAGAGAGACAGAAAAGAGATGGAATGAAAGGACGAGAGAAGCAGGAGAGGTCTCTTCTGCATCTCCTATTTACAAATTTCGAAGAATAACAGCATCTAGAAGGAACCGGTCCAAGAACCAGAAACGGGAGCCAACATTTACCAACATTTTCCCTGTGATTCAAGAGTTGGTCCCCACATAAACATGGTAAGGCTGATGAGGGCTTCCTGGGGAAAGAAGATTTATGTCTTGATTAAAAGCCAGCACTTACCCAGCAGTTGCCCCAGGAAGGCAGTGAGGACGAGATACCCGCGGTGCATGCTGAGACCGACCCTCCTGTTTGCTGAGGGAGAGAGAGTCAGAAAAGCACCTCCCAGCCCCGAGAGAACAGAGCTGCCGGAAATGACTCTGCTGGGGGAACAAGGGGAGATTCAGTGACGAGAAATGTTCTGGTCTGACTGTGCCCCAAATGCCCCCTGGGGTTTCTCCCTCCTCCAGCAGGAGCAACCATTGAGGATTGTCACAGTCAGGGGTCCTGGGAACTCTGGGGGCCACATCATGGGAAGGGGCTGCTCTCATCTCCTCTCCCAATGGGGTCCTCACCTCCCCAGCTACAACTGCCTTCTCTTCTGCACACGCACTGTTTGGCCATGGCTGATGTCAGGGCAGTCTTGCCCACTGAGCTTGTTCTTTTTACCCTGGGGTCCTCTGCTCCATGAGGATGTTCCTATTTCCTGTGTGAGGAGAAGACACCTCGATTTCTCTCCCACATCCCCAGAAAGAAGGGAGGAACCATGCTACGCAGCAGCCCAGGGTTTCTGGCTGTGTCCTGTTCTGGTGGGATAATATAGCTTTTGCAAGAGGAATGAGGCTCCAGTGTAGTGTGGGAAGCCACAAGCCCAGAGGGGACAAGGACCATGTGTTCCATGGGGTAAAGGGTGGGGAGTCATCAGGGAAAAGCATGTGGGTTCAGTGGGTCACATGCACTCACACTGGTGGGCCACAGCGGGCACCCACCCACGGCCACATCCCTGGCAGTCTCTGCTTCCCTGATGCTTGGGCCCCCTCTATCACCACCCCTAACACCTTGTCTGGCTTGGCAGCACCTGGCTAGTTGTGTTGTCTTCCCCCATACCTCCCTCAGCACTCCTCAAACGTGGAACTCTCAGACACCCAAAGGAATGACACTCCAAGACCTGCAGACCCCAACTGTTCCTTTCATACACCCAGGCAGTGTGAACTTTCTCCCTCTCTCAAAAAAAATTTACTGCACGAAGCAGTGAATCCTCTTCACTGCCTGTGGTGGACCGAAACAGAAAGAGATTGTTCATGGAGATGTTTGGGATCTGCATGGCAGCTCACCTGAGTAGCCACAGAGCTCTGCTGTCAACATCCTTTAGCATGTGGTAGTGAGCATGTGGTGAGTCTGCAGGAGTGAAGCAACGTGTTGTTTGACGAATAGAGTTGTCCATTTCTAAGAAGAATTACACAAAATCCCAGAAAATCTCCAAAGATAACAATGCCAGTGAATCTCAGCAGGAGCAGGATCTGCAGCGTGTGCCTTGCCCTGACAAGTGGTCTGTCTTATGTTCCTTTGGTGAACTCCACTGCAACCACTCCCTCGCTCCCCCTGCTCAGAAGACAAGAAGAAAGAAATTTGATATAAGGGAAAAATAAGAGAGAAAAATAAGCAAGGGCCGCAAGGAAGCACAGAGAGAAAAGAAAATTATTCTCTACTTCCCTTCAAAAAGTGATGTTTGGCCATCTCCTGGGAAGCAGGGCCTCATTACTCATAGCGGTCGTTTGGGAGGACAGATGTCTTTGTAATGAGAACTCCCCCATTTCCTTCCCCTTTCCCACCTTCTTTTGCTGAGTGTGACATCACATGGTATGGAATATCCCTTTGGTTGGTTTAGGTCAGCTGCCCTGGTGATGTCCCCTCCTTCCTCTTGCCCACCCTCCACTTCCTGGCTTTGGAGGGGTTGGAGAAAGAGTCTTGATTCTGTGCCAGCACTGCTCCATAATTGCCCAAACATTGGTGCAATGGCAGTGGAGTTCTAGCTCCAAGTGCAGAGCACAGCACTCTAGGGGCTGCTGTGGGGAATGTTAATTCTGTCCCAGGCAGTCCCAGTACAGCTCCATAACTCAGGGTTCCCAGCATCAGAAAAAAACTTTGCCTATGCTATTCCCTTTTTCTTTCTTGTGTTACCTACAGCTAATGGTATTTTAATCAGTACTGCAAGGCCACTATTGCTGGCACCCATCTACATTCACAATCCACCATCAAGAAAAGCAACAAAAGTCACAATTTCTAGTAGGAATTTTTCATGTTCCAGACTGTGCGCATTGCCTTGTGTTCTTTTACTTGTTCAAGAAGAGTTCGGCTCCATTTGGCTCTTGAATATATCACCTAGCAACGCAATATGAATAGACAGCTGAAAAACAAAGATTAGGAGTATTCTAATGTGAACTCACCGTGTACTATCCTAATTACAAGAGTAAAAAATCACGCCCCTGTGCTGGGAGACCCCGGCCCAACAAGGGACCCTTCCTCTGTGAGGATGCGCAGAATGATTCTATCATGGCAGCACTATGCTAGTCATGTAACCATTTGGAGGGGTGGGGATTGTACAAACAAGCAAATATATTGAGAAGGGGTTTTATAAAAGCTGGACAAAAGGTCTTAAGGGCTGCTAGGTTTGTGGAGAAATTGCAGTGCAGAGTTGCATTGTGTCCCACCTGGATGGCAGTTTCTTGTGCAAACTGCAGCACAGAGTCCTTCTGTGCATGACCTGCAAAGCCAGAACAGCATTTCAGCACTGCTTGAAGGTGTGTCTGTTCTCCCCCTCTCTCTCCTGTGTCTCTCATTTCACCAACTTGCTCACTGTCTCCTCTCTCCATCTCCCTTTTCAGGGGCTGTAAAATGCTGAGCTAAGTACACAGGCACTCTTCTTTCTTCAGATGCTGTTTAATTCCCATACCCAAGTCTGTCAGCTTACCGACTTTTTAGCAGTACCTCACCAGGCTTTGAGTCCATACATACCTATCAACAATGCATGTAAGAATGCTAGGCATCTGCAAAGGAAAAGTCTAGATGCTTATTCCTCCCTGCACACTTATTGCTCCTGACATCTCCCAGACTGTCTCCTTTACTGGTCTGCAGCCCCTGCTCTCCCTACAGAAAACACTTGCAGTTCTTCCAGGGAGGCAGGACTCCAATTTCCCCCTCCAGAAATGATGGGATGCCATCTTGCCCCTAGCTTGCCCTCCTGAAAGTCACATCACACCAAAGTCTGACAGTGCCATCAAGGCTGCCAGAAAAAGCAGGACCATGTCACGCTCTCGCCTTCACAGGGTGCCCACGGAGTGCCCGGAAAGAGGGAGCTCAAGCTTGCGAGTTCACTTCCCCCTCTGCCAGCTCAAAGCAGCCTCTGAAGCTCAGCACAGAGGGCGGAGCAAAGCTCTCCCCCTGCTGCTCCTTGGGGCACACCTCTGCCACAGCAAGGGTCTCAAGAGGGCGATGGGCCAGTGGTTAAAGCAGTCAGAAAGGAATCCAGCCAATCTTTGCTGTGCCCCAGGTTCCCCATTGCCAGTCACAGGTTTTCCAGCACCGCGAGCTTCACACTTGTGCCGTTAGCTCACAGCTGCAGGCCTGTGAAGGCTAGGACATTTCACTTGGTCAGCGGTAAGGCAAAAGGACACCAACATGGTCACTGTGTGCTTCCCACATTTTGCCCCTTCTGGCAGGTTGGCAGCCCCAGCAAGGGGCAAGTGTCCCCAGTGGTTTCCCGCTGCCATCCTGAACCCAGCCAGACACAGAGGCCTGCACCCAGCTCTGCTGTCTATGGAGATGGGATTGCCTCCCCGTCCTCCACCCAACCCCCTCAGGAGAGCCACACTCTCCCTCTGGCAGGGAAGGACGCCCCACCACAGCCCTCTGCTCAGCAGTCAGCACCTCTGCACACACAGACAGGAGTGAATCCTGCTCCAAGGGCACACCTTCAACGGCGCTGACTAGTGCAGCAAACTCCTCAACGCCTCAGTCCTTTGGCAAGATCCAAGGTTCCAAAAGGTGTCACTAGAGGCAGTGTCCAGCACAGACATTTGTGGCATTGCCAGGACGTCATCTCAGCGCCAGAGGTGCTGGATTTGGGCTTGGGACAAAGCCTGTACAACAAGCTCCTGAAACGAGACCACTGCAGAAAACAGAGGAAACCCAGCGTGGCTGTTCCGATGCTCCCTCGGGCCCGTGCTGTTTAACTCCGGGCCCTGCAAGGGGACTTCCAAGCACCGGCAGCGCCCCCACGTGGCTCCGGCTGTGGCTGTGCCCCCGCCTCGCCCCCGCCCCACCTGCCCGGCCCCACGCACTGCGGGGCACCCCCTGACCCCCCCAGCTCCGCAGGCCGTTGGCTGCCTTTGCTGCAAGGGCGCGCTGCTGGCTCGTGTGTGGCAGGGTGCCTCCTGCACCCAAAACCCTTTCCTGAGGCTCTGCTTCCTCGGCAGCCAGCCCCCACCCCGCATTACTCTGGGGGTGCTTCCTGCCCAAGAGGAAAATCCTTTTCTTTGCTCCTTTGCACCATCCTGAGGCTCTGGTCAGCCCCCTTCTCCAGCCTTCCTGCATTCTCCGAAGCCCCCTTGTGACCTACGCTGTCACCACCTGTGTGCCCCGGTTGGGGACCATGCACAAACTGGCCAAGGGTGCCCTCCTTCCTGACGTGCGGAAAACAGACTCCACAATAAGGAAGATTGTAAAGTAGGTATGTTTATTCAGCTGTGGGCAGCACGAGGGGGTAGCCCCTCCAAAATCGTGTGCACCTGATGCGGCAACTGTCCATGGTTATATGCAGCAAAGAGTTACATATACATGAAGTTTCACAATACACCTATACATATTCATAACCTATCCCCGCTTCATATTAAAATTAGTTCCAAGGAGTCATTTCCATAAACTCCTCCCATCTGCACTTGCGCAGTGTATTCTGGTGGTGGTCTCTGGGGGCCGTGGGGATGAAGACTGATGACTATTCCTCGTCACCGCTGGTTGACCTCTTGTCTCTGCACGGACGCAGTTGCTTCTTGGATCTTGTCCATCCACAGGAACACTTTCTACCAGTTTCTTAAGATAGGCTCACACTCTTATTAAGAGACTGACCTTGGTAAAGGGGCCCAAGGCTTCTTGCTTTAATTAATTTTCACAAGCAGCATAGTTAGTAAAGACACTAAGTAGCATCCTAGTTTCATGCCGTCAGCACTCTATCTCTACTTGATAAGATTCCCCTAACTCCCTCTCTCAGTCCCCCCTTTTAGTTAGTACGTTAGAAAGTTCTATTTTAAAAAGTTAGTAAATTATTGTATTCTCCAAACTCCTTCTCTCATTCCGACTGCTCGTAGCCTTAATGAAAACGTTCAGCAGGACTGGATGACTCTGGCATTGCCAGCTGCTACTCAGGCAGAAGGTGCCCTCCATGCCAAAGCTGCTGGTCAGGGCCCCTGGGAAGGGCTCCCAGGAACTATGAACATGGTGTTTGATGGTCAGCCATGCTGAAGCACTCCAAATGCTGAGCATTTGTCTGGCGCAAGGGGGGGCAGCAAGCAGTTTACTCTTGGCACTGTGTGATCCCTTTGCTGTGAAATCCCGCACGTGGAGGAGCGACAGCTGCCCCTGTGCCTTCAGGAGAACCAGCCTGACATGGGCTGGATGGGAATCTGTGCCCCCTGTGGTGCATTTCTGAGACAATGCTGGCAGGCCTTTACAGACAGGTGTGAGGAGATGGGCCTGGCTCCGGCACTGACTCCCAGGAGGACCTGGCAGTGTCCAGGGGTGGAAATCCCTCACTGACAGGCACTATCAGGAGCCTCACAGCAGTCTGCTTCTCCTATACATCCCAAGGTGGTTGATGGACAGCCACGCTGAGGCACTCCAAACCTTGTTACCTTGAATTAAACCAAGGACCCAAACTGTCCTGATACGGTCCTTGTTGGGGCCTGAAGTTGGCAGTACCAGAGGGTGATTGTTGCAGCGTGAGGAAAAAGAGGACTCAGAAGAAAGGAGTTGTGTTTCAGTGCCTCTTCCCTGGACACATCTCTACCAGGCTGGTGCCATCTCCGTTCAGCAGCTCTCAGTCTCCTTCTGTCCCTGGGAACCTGCTCCCCTGCAGGACTCATGCACAGAGCAGGGGAGAGTGCTGACACTGTGCACATTCCCTCGTGATAAAGGGAAAACAAGGACACACGCATGTGCTCATCTATACCTGCATGAGTCATGCACAAATCTGTGCACCCACGTGCGTTCACACAGAGCCAGCTGCACACAGGTTTTCACAAGACAAGAGCAGATGTGTGAACACAAGCAAGCAGGCCCTCAGGTGAGTGCACAAGGTGAGCCTATGAGGAGAGGTGCTATATTCTGGACCTCGTTCTCATAGCAGCTGGGGCTGGTGGGAATGTGAAGCTCAAGGGCAGACTTGGCTGTAGTGACAGTGGAATGGTGGAATTGAGGATCCTGAGCACAGCGAGGAGGAAGCACAACAGACTTCATGCCCTGGACTTCTGGAGAGCAGACTTTGGCCTGCTCAGACATCTGCTTGGCAGTGTACCATGATACAAAGCCCTGACGGGGAGATGGGCCCAAGAAGGCTGGTTAATATTCAAGGATCACCTCCTCCAAGCTCAGGAGCGATGCATCCCAACAAAGACAGAGTCAGGCAAAACGCCAGGAGACCTGCGTGGATGAACATGGAGCAACTGGCTAAACTCAAACATGACAGAGAAGGCCACAGAGGGTGGGAGCAAGGACAGGTAACATGGAAAGAATACAGAGACATTGTCTGATGAGTAAGTTAGGAGAGCTCAATCTGCTCTAATTAGATTAGAGAGCTTATCTCTGCTCTGCTTCACTGAGACCCCACCTGGAGTGCTGTGTTCAGCTTTGGGGCCCCCAGCATGAGAAAGATATAGACCCGTTAGAGTGGGTCCAGAGGAGAGCCATGAAGATGATCAGAGGGGACCCGTCCAGCACTTCCGGTGAGTCTTCTGCCCTCACTGATGCATTCCTGCCCTAGAAATCCTTGGACATTTCATCCCAGCACTCTAAAGAAACCATTGCTGTGGAATGGCCATGGCCTAGATCTGGAAATGAAAAGGCAGCAGTGCAGGAAACCAACACACAGACCATAACATTTGTTGGAATGGTTTGCATTCAAGATGAGCTTGTCAGAAAATTGTTACCTCTGACAAGGGTGCCCCTGGGCCTGCGGCAATGAAGTACCAGTATAAAAGGCAGCCCAGCTCCCTGCTCTCTCATCCAATTCTCTCGCCTCCTCCTCCTTGGGAACCAGGTGAGTCTGAAGCCCTCTCTCCTCCTCTTCTGAACTAGAAGGGATCTTGCATCAATAGACATCACATCTGATGGTGGTTCAGTGCTATGCTGGGCATTGGAGTTCCTTGCCATGGGAGAGGGGTGGAGAGAGACATTCTGTGTAGAGAGAGGCTGGGACATGGTGCTGAGGCAGCTTTTTGGATTACGCGCTACGGGATTGTCTCATTGGTTCAGGCTGCTCTTTGAAGGGCCCTGTCAGCACAAAGCGATGAAGACCATGAGCCTCCTGGCAGAGCCTCCACATCCACCCTCAGCAGTTGTCTTGGCTCCTTTGTTTTGGGTAACAGGGCTGCTCCTCACCTACCCACGCGCTCTGCTTCCTCTCTGCCCTCTCTCCCAGGTGCATCTCCAGCCCCAAGACATGTCCTGCTACAACCAGTGCCTGCCATGCCGGCCCTGTGGCCCGACCCCACTGGCCAGCAGCTGCAACGAGCCCTGCGTCAGGCAGTGCCAGAACTCCACCGTCGTCATTGAGCCCTCTCCTGTGGTGGTGACCCTGCCCGGACCCATCCTCAGCTCCTTCCCGCAGAACACCGTTGTGGGATCCTCCACCTCCGCTGCCGTTGGCAGCATCCTCAGCTGTGACGGAGTCCCCATCACCTCTGGCTGCTGTGACCTCTCGGGCATTTCCAGCCGCTACTGTGGCAGAAGGTGCCTGCCCTGCTAAAGCCACTGGCCATGGCCCTGGGGTTCCAGCACGACCATGGTGCTGGACAATAGAAGGAGGAATCTTCAGGCCATTGCTTGCAGAATGACTGACTTTCCTCACCTCCTCTGGCAGACATTGGCAGGAGCCAGACCAGAGGCTACCCCGAGATTTCTCAAAACATGCCCCATGTCTCTCCTTCCATCCCTCCACCTACCTCCTTCTCTCCCTTTTCGTTGTGTTCTTCTTCTCCCATGGGCTGTGAGGCTCCTCAGATCCAGCCCTCCCACTGCGGTAACAGCAGACATATGCCCTGCATGATCTGCACCATGGGCAAGGGACGCTGTCTCTCAGTAGGCCCTGGTGATCCCTGCACTGAGGGGCCTCTGCTCAGAGTGACCTGCTTTTCCTCTGTACACTCATTAAAGATTTCTGCATCCCAGCCTTGGCTGTAGATGTTATTTTCCCTCCGTGTATGCCCTCCTGAGCTGCCAGGGAGAATGGTTTTGCCCTTGCTGGGTACAAGTTGGGTGTTTAAGGAGCCTCTTCCCTACTCCCAGAAGAATGGGAGGTTGCGACACGCTGCAGAGAGTCCTCTCTTGGGCACTGCCCCTTGCAGCTGAAGAAGACGTCCCTGGCTTTCACAGAGCAAGGGGCAATCTATCCTTGCCTTGCAGCGTCTCTGCCCACAGCTCCCCCTGTCCTGCAAACAGAGAGCACAATCTCTGCTGTCCTCACGGGAAAAGCTACGAGTCTGTGGGAGGCTGTGGAGGCTGGGCACCCTGCAGGCTCTTAGGAACGGGCTTCCTCTTGCTCAGGATAGTGCTGTGCTGGGTAAGCAGGTGGGGACAGAAGATGGATGGCAGATGTGGGGAATGGGTGGAATAAGTGCAGGGATGCCCCACCGCTTCTACTCCACCTTCATCTCCCCTCTTTTGCCCCACCTCAGGGCTATGGCCAGCACACATGGGCATGTGTGGCAGGAACATGTGTCCCATGAGGCCCAACTGCCCCCAGCACAGCACTTGGCAGGGCCCAGGTGGTGGCACACATGCAGGACCGACCCCCTTCACAAGTCAGCATTGGTGTTAGCCGTAATGGACCATACACGGCAATCTCCAGTCCCTGAGGACCCTGCACCCCCATGGGCTGGGTCAGTGCAAAGACAACAAGCAGTCTGCATACCCCCACGCTGCTCTGTGCTGCCCACTTGACCCCAGGCATGCAGCAGCTTTCCTCAGGCCCAGGACCTGCACTCACAGGGACTTCCTCACATTCCTTTCCACTTTTCCTGACCGTTTGGTTTGCTCCTGCTCAAGCAAGAGGTTGTTTCTCTGTTTCTTCTTTCCGTTATGTAGAGGCTCTCTTCAGGATGTTTGCAGCGCTCTGGTGCCCAGCTGCACTTTAAGGATGCCCATTGTTTACAGGCCCAGTTCGACTGCTGGCAGACATTTTTCCTGTCAGTGCTTTGCAGCCCCCTGATGTCTGCAGTTTCTCATTAGAGCCTGGTTACCTCTGTAACAGCTCCCATCAGCAGGGCATGCTGTCCCTGCTCGATTACAGAGCTGTTTCCTTAGAGATCCACGTATGGCCCTGCTTGCTACAGCCTTGTCATGTCCAGAAGGAATCAACCATGCAGGCAAGAGAGAAGAGCCAAAGGTGTGCTGGGGTAGACCCTTTGTCTTTCCTGGTGTCAGAGGAATGGAATCAGCCACAGCTGCAAGAGAACGTAACCAGTTTAGCCCAGGTGAAGGAATGGCACTGCCAGGGCTAAGGTGTGGGGTAGACCACAGGAAAGAGACCCAGGCAGAGCTCTGAGAAACATTTCTGGTTTGTTGGGATGGCCCATGGCCCTGGAAGGGCTTGGCCTGTGTTGCAACTCAATACAGGACTGGTAGTTCCTGGAGACATTGGTTTCTTAATTGCCCTACTGTTTATTGCCTACCTTCAATGCCCCAGGAGACAGTATATCAACCCTGGGTGAAGTTCTGGGCACGTGTCATTGGAAAATGGATAAAACTGTGGGTGGGATCTGCTTCTGTGTTTGCACAAGGCAGCTTAGCTTGGATGAGACACCCACTAAGCTGAGCAGTCCCCTTTGCTGTGAAATCCCTCATGTGGAGCTGCCCCTTTGCCTTCAGGAGAACCAGCCTGACGTGGGCTGGATGGGAATCTGTCCCCTCTGCGATGCATTTCTGAGACAATGCTGGCAGGCCTTTATAGACAGGTGTGAGGAGATGGACCTGGCTCCAGCACTGACTCCCAGGAGGACCTGGCAGTGTCCAGGGGTGGAAATCCCTCACTGACAGGCACTATCAGGAGCCTCACAGCAATCTGCTTCTCCTATACATCCCAAAGTGGTCGATGGACAGCCACGCTGAGGCACTCCAAACACTGTTACCTTGAATTAAACCAGGAACCCAAACTGTCCTGATACGGTCCTTGCTGGGGCCTGAAGTTGGCAGTACCAGAGGGTGATTGTTGCAGCGTGAGGAAAAGGAGGGCTCAGGAGAAAGGAGCTGTGTTTCAGTGCCTCTTCCCTGGACACATCTCTGCCAGGCTGGTGCCATCTCCGTTCATCTGCACCCAGGCTCCAGGCCCTTTCAGCAGAACTGGAGTGCCTTGGAGGGGCCGGGCTGGCGGGGGAACCCCCGGGGCTGCGGGGCGAGGTGGTCCCGGCGGGCGGAGCGGCAGCGCCCCCTGGGGGCTGTGCCCCTGCCTCGCCCCCGCCACACACGCCCGGCCCCGCCCGCCACGGTTCCTGCCCGGCCGCAGCCCCGGCTCCTCTCCCCGTGGCTCTCAGGGCGCAGTAATACACCGCCGCGTCCCGAAGCCGGGGCTGGGCGAGCCACAGGGCGCTGGACCGGCGGTCTGCTGCCACCCACAGCCACCCCTCCGGGTCTGACACTGGTCTGGAGTCTTTGCGACTGCTCACGAGGAATGCGGGGCCTCGGCCCGGGAGATGACGGTACCAGTGGATGAAGTCGCTGGTTTGGATGTTGGGGTGTGAGCAGGTGATGTTGATGCCGGTGCCATCCCTGGTCTCTGCCCACGGCTCCTGCTGCACCTGGGCTCTGCCTGTAGCCACTGCCGAGAAGAAAAGGAGGAGAAAACTCAGGAAAGGGCTTTTCTACTACTGAAATTGTCATGTGGGGGGAGGGGAGACGAAAACGGTTGACAGCTGACGGGAGCATTTTCTCAGAAGAAAGCACACAAAGGCATTTCTCCGGGAATGGTTATTTGGGGACCAGGTCGGAGCAGGGCTGTTTGGAAGGAGGGTCCGAGCCGAGCCAGGAGGAGAAGGGAAGCAGGCAGGAACGAGTGGGGGTGTGCCGAAAGGAGAGGAGGAAGGCAGGGAGCAAGGCAAGGTGGGAGGGAACGGCCGGCTGAGCTCGCTGGAGGCAGACGGGACGGCTGCAGAGGGAGGACAGAGGGGAGCGAGGTCCGTGAGAAGCCGGCGGGCCAGCAGCGAGGGCAGCCCCGGCCCCCCGCAGCCCCCGTCCCGGCCCCGCCGCCGGCAGCCCCGCGCACCCAGGAGCACCGCGGCCAGCCCCGCCAGCCCTGCGGCCCGGCCCTGCCGCATCCCGCCGCTCCGCCGCCCGCGCCGCGCTGCCCCCGCCAGCCCCGGCTCTGCTCCGCCCGCGGCGCCTCCTCCCCGCCGCCGCCGCCCGGCGCCGCCAGCTCCGCCCCGGGGCCGCTCGGGGGCTGGCCCGGGCTGCGAGTGCTGGGCGCCTGGGGGCGGGCAGGGCTTGGGCTGCTGCCAGCGGGGCTCTGCCCGTCCTGCAGCCCAGCCCGGGACGCGGAGGCGAGTGCGGGGAAAGGCTGAGGCAGCTCCTTCGGCACGGGAGAGGAGAGGGGAGGGGAAGGGAGTGGGACGGGGAGAGGGAGTGGAGAAAGCAGCTGCCCGTCTGCAGCGTCCCCAGCAAGAGGGGCAGATGGAGGGCAGCGGGCCTGGATGGACTAGGCCTGGTAGTGTGGTGATGAGAAGCACTGGTTCCCCAGCTGTGGCCGGCACTGCCGGCAGCTCGAATGGTATCGAAGCTGAGCACATATCCGGGAGACACACAGACAAGGTCATGCACACCGCATTTGAGGACTATACACCCAGGCCGGTACCCCCAGTAGCTGCTTTTGGAGACCCAAAAGACTCCTGCCACATTTGCCTGGAGTCTGAGACCCGCTTCCCCTGCTCCAGGCGCTTCACAGGGACCCCCTGGCTCCAGCAGCTGACAGCACAGACCAGGGGTAGCCTCACCCCCAGTCTGACTCCAGCACCTGGTGCCAAATCCACTCCTGCTGCTCCACCAGCAGCTGGCACTTTCTCCTTGCAGCACACATGCACATGGGACAGAGCGAGATTACGCAGAGGTAAGGAAAGATTCCAGAAGAGGACAGGACAGACGGCGGTGCTCAGGTGCAGGGCCCAGCCACACAAGTGCATGGAGCAGCCCCTTTTACACCTTGCTCTGTCTGCCCTGGTGTGCTCCTCCTGGCTCCCCTTGCCCTGCATGTCCCCTCATGGCATTGAATAGGTCTGTCCTGCACCCATCCCAGCCTATGTCCTGGCCCACAGCTGGAGGAGGTGCAAGGCCCAGGTTGATCTTCCTGGCAGTGGCACCTGTGGCTTCTTGATAGGCCAACAACTGGTGTGAATGGTGAGGTTTGTCTCTTGTCATTGCCTCTGTGTTTGTCTTCTCTGGTCTTGGTCTCTGTTTGCTTGTTGAATGCCTCCTCTTTTCTTAGAATCCCAATTGAGAAGGTCCCCAATCTGATAACCTCACTGGCATAAACATGTCCACAGCCCCGTGTACGCCCCCCAAATGGCGTGACTGCCCACATTTGGTCTCCTCACTGCCTCCCTCATCATCTGTCAGTCGGG
This sequence comes from Anser anser, assembly GCF_964211835.1. Lineage (NCBI taxonomy): Eukaryota > Metazoa > Chordata > Aves > Anseriformes > Anatidae > Anser > Anser anser. The sequence goes on from NC_139744.1 coordinate 4,681,203, forward strand.
TTTGTATCTCTGTGTGGTTTTTCCAGCTTCCTACTGTTCTTTCTCTCTGCCCCCCTCGCAAGTGCTGAAGGGCTGCTTCTAGGGTAGGAAACAACGAGGGAATAGCTGAAAGATAAGAAAGAAAATAAGGGCTGCTGTGGAAGCAGTGATGGCAGCTTCCCCAAGACCTCCATTGCTGGAGAGTAGAGAAAAGGGCATGGCCCTGAAAGCAGAGACAGAGAACACAGCAGAGGAAACAAACAAACAACCTCCCTCTGTTTCTCAGGTTTCCCATGGCTTCCTTTACCTTTTCAGTCCTTAGGCTGTAGATTGGTGCATGGAGCAGGGGCATCACAGCCCTGGAGAAGATGGACACCACTTTGTTGAGGGAGACATTGTCAATGGGGTGGGTATAGAGGAGGAAATGTAGCCAGCTCTCTGCAGAAGCCATCTGCATGAGAGAGAGCGAATCCCAGAAGAAGCTGTGATTGTGTAGGGCCAGAGCAGGGCAAACGAAGGGTGAGCGCCACTTGTGCCAAGGAAGGGAGCAGGAGCTCAGACCACAGGCCTCCCACCAGACTGGAGTACTGCAGTGGGTGGCAGATGCACACAGCTTGGTCCTAGGTCATGAGTGAGAAGAGGACATCCCAGTTTAGGCCCACTAGTGGAGGCAGAGGAGCCAGAGCACACAGCTGGAAAAGTAAATTGTCCTATCTGCAGAGAAGGCATCTAAAAGCATAAGAGGCATCCTGACCAAGACGTGGCACATGTCAGTGAATGGGAGGTTTCCAAAGATAAACTACATGGAACGATGCAAGGGCTGGTTGGGCTCCACCATCATGAGTGTATTCCCAGTCTGGATCAAGAGGTAGATGGCTGAGTCCAGAATGAAGAGCAGTAGCTCTCAGCTCTCAGCCAAACCCAGCAGCAACAAAAGAAACCACTCTGTAGACCTTCCCCTCACCCCTGTGGGAAGATACCAGGGGCAGGAGGAAGGAGGAGATGGAGTTGCTGCTCAGGACTCATGGTCTTCCACCTCTTGATATCTTCTGAGGAAAAACACAGCAGGGCCTCAGCAAGCCAGGATGTTCCTTCAGAGACAGGAGAAAATGAGATCAGAACCCTGGAGTTCAGGAGAGCAGCATTTTCTTTCTTTGCTGTGTGAACACGTACCTGTCTGCGTGTGCACAAATATACTTCAGTATGCATCCAGGAGTGTCTGTGAGTGCATCCATGAGTTCATGCATCTTTTTACATGAGCAGCAGTGTGCATGAGTGCTGTTCCCTCCACCCACTTTTGATGTCATGAATGATATCGGTATGTGATCGAGGGTCACATTGGGAATTAACAGGAAAAGTGATCTGTCAACAGCATCCCTCCAAGGCTGAGATGTGGTGACTGTGCATGTTGTCCCATGCTTCCTGAGCAGTCCGAATGAGAGGTCATCTGAGAAACCCTCCAGAGGATCACAGGCTGCACCTCCAGCACGCACGTAGTCCAACCCTGTGTTCAGAGCGGGTCTCATCAGATCAGGTTGCTCAGGATCAAGTCCAGGCAAAGTTTGAACTGTTCCAAGGATGGAGCTCCCCTAGCATCTCTTTGGCAATCTGCTCCAGGCCTTGACCGCCTTCAGGGTAAATAGGACCCATGTTCCTCTGGTTCAATGCCACTTCTGCCCAAGGTTTCAGCCCCTGCATGACTCAGCTCCAGGCCCATGAGTCACAGAAGTATGTGTGGCATTGGTTTCCCCATGGGGGACCCTTGTCCCACCCCAGACACCACTGACACTGCACCAGCAGCAGATCTACGTAGGGCAGGGCCTGCTTGAAGAGGGCAGGATTTCTCAGCCTGTCTCCCTGTACATAAAGCTAACACCATCCTTTTGAACTCTCTAGCCATGGGGAGTGCAGCTGTGTCCTGGCCTGGAGAAGCAGGGAGGGGTGACTGGCACCACAGTCTTACACTCTGAATCTTGTGTTACAGAATTAAAATAAGGATCCAAACTGTTGTGGGCCCATTCTTGTTGGGGACTGAAATTGGCAGTGAACTTCCTAGGGTCGGGAGGCAGTGGGCTACAGATACAGAAGGCCGCATTTCATCATGTGTGCTGTGGGCACTTCTGGGCTGGGTTTGTTCTGTGATTGTTCAGCTGTTCTCAGGTTCCTTCTTGCCCTGGCTGCTCTCTGGAGCTCATGGACAGAGCAGTGGAGAATGCCCTGAGGTGACCAGCCCATTTTCTTGTGAGGGGGGCCACACAGTTCTCACAAACACACACCTTCTCTTGCACACCTGCGTGGAATCATGCAAAACTGCACCCACAGACACTTGCACAAGTCCAGCACACAGGCTGTTGTAGTTTCACACTGATGGCCAACTAAACTCCACCACACAGCTCTCTCACACCCCCTGCTGAAAGGAAGATGTGGGGAGAGAATGTGATTTAAGCTAAAGGGCTTAAAAGTTGAGATAGTGATAATGTAAATAAATGAAAAAGGAAAAAAAAAAAAAAAAAAAAAAACAAACAAACAAAAAAAACAATGAGCAAAGGCTGTTTGGAAACAAATTGGGAGAAAATTATTCTCCACTTCCCATCAGCAAGTAATGTGTTTGGAAGCACAGACTCAATATGCCCACCCCTGGTTTTCCTTCCCCTTTCACATCTTCACTGCTGAATGTTTGACTATGGAATATCCCTTTGGTTGGTTTAGGTCAGCTACCCTGGTGATGTCCCCTCCCAACCCCTTGCCCACCCCCTACCTCCTGGCTTCGGGGGGCTTGGAGAGAGTCTTGATGCTGTGCCAGCACTGCTCCACTATAGCCCCAACACTGGTGTGATGGCAATGCTGTTCTAGCTCCAGGCGCAGAGCACAGCATTCTAGGGGCTGCTGTGGGGAATGTTAACTCTGTCCCAGGCAGCCCCAGTACAGGCAAGTGCCCACAAGAGAGGAACCTGTGCATGAACGTGACACAGTGTGCAGCAGAGATTCTGGACAACATTTGGTCAAAGTACATGGTTTGATGTGGTAGAGAGGGGAGGTGGACTGGGAGCCTTGCAGAAGGCACTGGAGCCAGGGCTCTTGACAAGACAACGTCAGCTTTCTTGGGCCTTGCACTTAAGGCCTGAGAATCCCATTTGTTAGCCTGAGTAGCAGTGGTAAGGGAAAGTGCTGGAGTGCCCCTACTGATCACTGGTGGGTGTCATGACAGAAATAAGCTTGCATCATGTAAGGGGGAGGTGTACGATTTTATTTATTTTTTAAAACAATAAATGAAAGGCATGAAGTTATGGGAGTGAAGAAGGAATTCTCTATGGACAGGATCTGCACTGTGTGTCTTGGGAAAACCCAGCCGGCTCTGTCCGATGCTGGTAGAAGGCAGGGTCACCTGCACATGAAAGGTTTACTTTCTGTCTACATTCATGTTCTTATTCCTTCTAACTAAAACAGACAATGTCCTGTTGGGCCTTTCTTTTGGGATCCAGAAAGGGCCCTGCACAACCTCTCCCCTTATACAGACATCCCTGGGTCAGAGCAGGAGGAGGCAAAACAGGCCAGCAGGTTTTCCCTGAGGGCAGTGTCAGGAGGGGTAAGGTCACAGGCAGGAGCTGGGTCAGCTGTAGCCAAAAGGGCCCCAAAGAGCCCTTAAGGAGTCACCCAAGCTAACCTCATTTGCCTTTCCTGGACTCTTCCAGCACGTGAGCTGAGTCTTCTGCCCACACTGATGTGTGTTGCCTGGAAATACTTGGGCCTCCCTTCCTGCCACTCAGACGCTGCCTTCTTTGGGGAAAGGGCATAAAGCAGGAAATGAAAAGCAGCATCACAGGAAGGCAACACACATCCCGTATCATTAGGTGGGATGTTTTGCATGCACGAGTAGCTTGTCAGAAAACAGTCCCTGCTTCAAGGGATGCCTCTGGACATGGGGCAGCTAAGGCCCAGTATAAAAGCCAGCCCAGGTCTGTGCTCTCTCATCCACTTCTCTGGCCTTCTTCTCCTTGGGAACAAGGTGAGTGTGAAGCCCCTTCTTGTCCCCCTCACTCTCGCATGGGAGGACTCAGTTCCATGGACCTTTCAGCTGCTCTCAGCTGTGTTCCATGCCAAATCTTGGGGCTGCTGGTTGTGGGAGAGTCAAGGGGTAGAAGGTTTGTCATGGAGGAAGACTGGGCCTTTAGTATGATGGCTCCTGGGCTGGAGCCTAGAGTGTAGCCAGGCTCTGGTGGTTCTTTTTGGGCTCTGGCAGGATGAGGCCAAGAAGCCCTGGCACATCCCTGCACAGCCTCCAGCTCACAGCACTGCCTGTGCCTTGGTTCCCTCAGGGTGTGGTGACATGCTTTTCCTCATGCACGCCCATGTTCTGCTTCCTCCCTGCCCTCTCTCCCAGGTGAACCTCCTGCCCCCAGACATGTCCTGCTACGACCAGTGCCGGCCGTGCCAGCCCTGCGGCCCGACCCCGCTGGCCAGCAGCTGCAACGAGCCCTGCGTCAGGCAGTGCCAGAACTCCACCATCGTCATTGAGCCCTCTCCTGTGGTGGTGACCCTGCCCGGACCCATCCTCAGCTCCTTCCCACAGAACACTGTTGTGGGATCCTCCACCTCTGCTGCCGTTGGCAGCATCCTCAGCTGTGACGGAGTCCCCATCAACTCTGGATGCTGTGACCTCTCCTGTATTACCAGCCGCTACTGTGGCAGCAGGTGCCGCCCCTGCTAAAGATGCCAGACAGTGCCCCAGACCAGGACCCTAGGAACTCAGAACATGCTGCTGGACAAAAATGGACGGAAGAACAGACTTTGTGCCGTTGTTTTAGGAGGACCTGACCATCTCTGGTTTGTCCTGTAAAGACAGACAGGAAGGGGCCAACCTGGATTCTATGACAACATGGCCTATTTATACCTTTCCTGTTTTCCACACACTCTTTTTCTTTCTTTTCTTTCTTGCCCTCTCCTTTCCGTGAGGCCCCCAGAAACCAGCCTGGAGTGACCTGCTAGACCCTCTCCCCTTGTGGGCCAGGTAGATTGATGCTCTGTTGCAAGTCTGCCATTGGAAAAGCCGAACAGATTTTTGTCTGCTCCTGCTGTGCTACGATCTCGGGGCCTCCTCTTGGAGTCAACTCATTTCCCTCCTGAGACTTGATAAATATTTGCAGCAACCCTGAGTGTGTCCCTGTGTGGTCTTTTCCTCTGCATACAGATGGCCAAGGGAGAAAACCATTCCTTAGTGGGAATATGTTGAGGGCACTGCCTTATGCCTCTAGGCACTGGAATGCAGGACATACTGCAGCAATTCATCTTTCAGGCACTGTCTGTTGAAGCTGAGGAAGACATCCCTAGTTCTTCCACAGCCAATGGACACCAGTCCTTGACTTGTGACGTCTCCGCCTAGACAAGTGCTGTTGACATTTGAGGCCCCAGCTCTTGGGGAAGAGTGTTCCTCTTGCCTTGGGTGGAGCTGTGCTGGGGATGGAGGCTCAGACAAAGATGATCCCAAAGGATTTCAGAAACTGGGAATGGTTATTTGTCTTGGGGATGGCCCTCTATCTCTACTCCACTTTCACCTTTCCTCCACCACCTGGTCATGGGCATCATGTCTGGGCATGGAGAGCAGGTAGAGCTTCCCTGTGCATCCCTGTCACCCTTCAGCACAGCATCTGGCATGGCCCAGCTGTTGCCAAGATGTGCATGGCTGTGGGGATCCACAAGTTCGTACTGCTACCAGTCATATCAGGCCACACACTGGAGCCCCCAGTCCCTGTGAACCCAACTCCTTTTTTATGAAGGCAGGGCAAGGACAGGGACTGATGCCTAAAAACTCATGGCTGCTCGGTCTTGCTTTCTTTTCCCCAAGCATGGATCAGCTTTCATCAGGCCCTGGAACTCAGAGGCCCCATAGGTGGCACAACCCCACCATGCTCCAGAAAAGACATTCTGTGGGTGCAGATATCCCAGTGTCCGCTGAGACATAGCAGTGAGAATGGGACCTGAGTGTGCACTCAGCAGGATCTGTGTATGGGCCCTGAATGGCACAGGGCATGCACTGGCCCAACCACAGGGCATACACTGGGGGATCTTGTCTCAGGCATCAAGCTCCTCTGTCATTCCCAGAGCCGTGAGGATGAAGTGGCCCTTGTGCTCCAGGCAGCACCGCTGCTCCCCAAAACCAGGCCAGGGCCTTCCCACATCTGCACACACCTCGGGGCTCTGTGGTGTGGGGGTACTTTGCTTTCACACAGACTGTACATGCTGCCAGTGCCACGGGACCAAGATGGAGGATGGGGCTATTGCTCCATGGTGTGAGGATGGAGGGACCTCTCCACAGGCCAGGTTCTCTGGGAGGCAGTGCTGGCTCAAGTGGCAGCACAAGGGCAACAAGCATCAGAACCAAGACCACCAAAGCCCACGACAACAACAGCTCCCAGCTCTGTACTGACCCCTCACCCGGGGCCTCTGCACAAGCTCAGGCCTAGCATAGCCCTGCCCCAGCTCTGCTGCATGTGTGCCTGTGCCTGGCCTCGCCTAATCTTTTCAGCCTGGCCTGGCCAGCCTCCTAGATGGCCAGATCCATCACTGGATGGAGCCTTTAGCCAGGCCTCTCTGGGGTCTGGCCTTAGCCTGCGCCCCAGTCCCAGCTCTCACCCGGGGACCGAGACCTTCTACACATAACACATCTATTGCCAGGGTTAGAGCAATAATCAATAGGTGCTCCTGAGCCAGAATTGTCTCCTGGCTAACACTGAAGTCTGAGACGGAGGAGCACACTCACAATTTGGAGATTCACTTTTGTCTTGGAAACGACAAAATCCTTCTAGAGAACAGGTCAACTTGTTGATTCCATCTTTCCTATTCCCAGCCTGCAGCATAAGTTACCTGAGGAGAACAAGAACAACATTTTAAAAAGACATTGTCCACATAGCATCTCGTTGTCTCTGAAAACCAGAGAATAACAGAACTCTAGGATATCCTAAGTTAGAACAGACAAACAAGGATCATCAAGTCCATCTCCTCTAGCTTCACGCAGGATTACCTGCAAATGAAACCACAGGTCTGAGAGTGTTGTCTGAATTCTTCTTGACTCCAGGCAGGCTTGTTGCTGTGACCACTTCCATGGGGAGCCTTTTTGAGTGCCTTAACTCACTTGCCATTCACTGCTTGGTAAAGAATATATATATTGACAGAAAGGTCCTCAGAGAATGGGAACTGTGATGGGGTGGGAGGCACAAGCAGGAAATGTCTTGTGGTGAGTGAAAGACAAGGGAAAAGGGAACGTGTTTGGATACAGTCAAGGATCTTGCTCAGCATTATAGCCCCACAGGCCAGGCTCAGAAGGGGCCCAGCACCAGAGCAGAAACAGGCAATGGTGTTCCTGGTACCCCCTCCGCACCCATGCTCCTAAGGAGAGCAGGAAGCAGAGTTTCTTTCAGGGGCTGGTCACTCCCCACAGTGACAAAGGGGGGCCATTCCCCATAGCCTTCAGAGAGATGAGAAGGTAATGACAAAGAGGATGATGTGCCAGCCGGGATGGTCTGTTAAGCTCAGAAGAATGAATTCAGCCCCAAAGGTCCTGTTCTCCTTTGCCATGGCTCTAAGGTTTCAGAAGGGGATGATGTCAGACTGAGGTTTCATGTTGTAATTTCAGCAGTAGTAATTTGAGACAAGGCTGAGGCTGGTGCTGCCTTCCGCGAGAGCACAGAGGAAAGAGGGCCCATGGCTGCCCCCTTCTGGGAGCTGCCTAGGCCAAGCTTTTCTTTCTCCGGGTTGCTTCAATTCTTGCTCTTGCAAGCAGACAAAAGAGTTTCTTCAAGTCTGAGGACATCAAAACACCACATTCAACATGCTTTGTGAGACAGAAGAAGCTTCATCAGCTTGCCTGGTCTCGGCATTTTCAGCCTACAGGACACCCAGCTTGTCCCAGACATGCAATCCCCCACTGCCGCAGGAGCTGGTCATTATGACACTGCTCCCTGTGCAGGGGCTGAGGATGATCACACATGCCTCCAGCTCCCCTGAGGAGACGTCAACAAACTCAGTGGGCTGTAAGTCTTCATTTATCTCTTGCTCTGATTGCTTGCTGTGATGAACATGGAGAGCTCTTGGGCCTTTGGCACTAAGGGCTGCTCTATTAGTTCTGTCCCTTAGGCACAAGCTTTGGAGAGGAACTGGCTGAAGGTCTGGAGGTAACCTGGTGGCTGGGATGCAAATCCAGTTTATTGACTGACTCATTGAAGAGAGAGAAGAACCCTGCAAATCTCTGTCAGAACTACCTCTAGGGGTCTCTGGGCTGGGCTGGCCAGGGCTCCAAGCAAGCTGCTTTAACATGGGCTGGCAGGAATTTACTCACCTTGGGGCTGAGGGGCTGAGAGCCAGCCCCTAGGGGAGTCTTATCTCCCAGCAGACTCTGCCCTATTCTGTCAGACCGGGAAGAGAGGAAAGTAGAGCCCTGCGGTCCAGGTCAGCCAGTCGGGGTCAGCCCTCTCTGCTCAGCCACAGACACCATCCCGTTTGAGAAAGAGAATATGGCTGTCAGCTCTTGGAGTGAACAGAGGAAGCAGCGCAGCCAGGGGAGAGCTGAGGACCCCATCCCAGAGCTCTGCCTTGCACACACACATCCCCTCCCCATCCGGGGTTGTTGCTCAGCCAGGGCAGCTCCCTGCACCAGGGTGTCACTCACAGCACAGAGGTACAAGGCGCTGTCAGAGAGCTCAACTTCCTTCAGCCGCAGAACACTGTATTTCCCATCAGTGTTCAGCTCCGTGGTGAAACGGTCCTTCTGCTTGGTGCCCTTTCCTGCTTGATAAGAAATCAGCTGAGGGGATTGTCCCTTCTTCTGATGATACCAGAGCAATGCATCAAATGTGGAGCTCTGGTATGTGCAATTGGTCTGGAAGGTGTTTCCCTGTTCCACGGTGACTTGTCCTTCTTCCTGGGTGACGGACACCTGCCCCATGGTTTCTGGAAGAAAGAGAAGGTCAGCAGCTCTGTGAGGAAATCTCCAGGCAGTCAAACAGGAGTGAATTCAGACCTGTGGGAGATAAGTCTCCCTGTCCTTTACTGGGCTGAAAGGTCCTGAGGCCGGGGCACAGCAGGGTGTTTTGGGGGCAGAGCTCAGAGCTCCCTGGCCAGAGCGGACCCTGTGAGAGCTGTGCTGTGTGCCTGCTCCTCCTGCCTGCTCTCCTTCTGCCCAGAGGACCAGGGCACAGCCTGTCATGCCTGGCTTTGTGTGCTGGGTCCAGCATCCTCCAGCAGGTTGAGGCGCCCATGCAGCTACTGGGAAAAGGTTCAACCTGCTTCCTCATCCCTGTCATCTCAGGGTGCTCCAAGGCTCAACAGTACAAACAAAGCTGAGGTGAGTTGTGGCAAGAGGGAGCCCTGGCTGTGCTGACAAGCAGGAGGACATTGGAGGCCATGGCAGGAACACATCAGGCAGAAGACAGACTGGACACCCTGGTAATATCCATGGGAGGAGAGCTTTCATGTCCCTGTATCCCCTTGGACACAATCCGGCTGTTTCTGTAGGAAAGGGAGAAATGAGGGACTGCAGAGACTGATGAAATCTTCTCTGGTGACAGTAGGTGGACCAGAAGAGAGAGGCAGAAATAAAAGGACAGAAAGTACAAGAAAAAAAAAAAAAGGAGACGCGCCTCAGGTCTATCCTCTGCATTTTCTTCTCATTTTGAAGAATAACAGCATCTTGAAGGAACCGGTCCAAGAACCAGAAATGGGAGCCAACATTTACCAACATTTTCCCTGTGATTCAAGAGTTGGTCCCCACATAAACATGGTAAGGCTGATGAGGGCTTCCTGGGGAAAGAAGATTTATGTCTTGATTAAAAGCCAGCACTTACCCAGCAGTTGCCCCAGGAAGGCAGTGAGGACGAGATACCCGCGGTGCATGCTGAGAGCGACCCTCCTGTTTGCTGAGGGAGAGAGAGTCAGAAAAGCACCTCCCAGCCCCGAGAGAACAGAGCTGCCGGAAATGACTCTGCTGGGGGAACAAGGGGAGATTCAGTGACGAGAAATGTTCTGGTCTGACTGTGCCCCAAATGCCCCCTGGGGTTTCTCCCTCCTCCAGCAGGAGCAACCATTGAGGATTGTCACAGTCAGGGGTCCTGGGAACTCTGGGGGCCACATCATGGGAAGGGGCTGCTCTCATCTCCTCTCCCAGAGGGGTCCTCACCTCCCCAGCTACAACTGCCTTCTCTTCTGCACACGCACTGCTTGGCCATGGCTGATGTCAGGGCAGTCTTTGCCACTGAGCTTGTTCTTTTTACCCTGGGGCCCTCAGGTGCATGGGGATGTTCCTATTTCCTGTGTGAGGAGAAGACACCTCGATTTCTCTCCCACATCCCCAGAAAGAAGGGAGGAACCATGCTACACAGCAGCCCAGGGTTTCTGGCTGTGTCCTGTTCTGGTGGGATAACGTAGCTTTTGCAAGAGGAACGGGGCTCCAGTGTGGTGTGGGATGTCACAAGCCCAGAGGGGACAAGGACAACCTGTTCCATAGGGTAAGGGGTGAGGAGTCAGCAGGGAAAAAGATGTGGGTCCAGTGGGTCACGTGCACTCACACTGGTGGGCCACAGGGGGCACCCACCCACGGCCACATCCCTGGCAGTCTGCTTCCCTGATGCTTGGGCCCCCTCTATCACCACCCCTAACACCTTGTCTGGCTTGGCAGCACCTGGCTAGTTGTGTTGTCTTCCCCCATATCTCCCTCAGCACACCTCAAACGTGGAGCTCTCAGACAACCAAAGGAATGACATTCCAAGCCCTGCAGACCCCAACTGTTCCTTTTATACCCCCCAGGCAGTGTGAACTTTTCTCCCTCTCTCAAAAAAAATTTACCACACGAAGCAGTGAATCCTCTTCACTGCCTGTGGAGTCCTGATACAGAAGAAGATTGTTCATGGAGAAGCTTGGGATCTGCATGGCAGCTCACCGGTGTAGCTACAGAGCTCTGCTGTGCTGTACAGAGCTGTGCAGTCCACATTCTTTGGCACGTGGCAGTGAGTGACTAATGCCCTTTCTCACCACAATGGTGGGTGTCTCCACATACTGGGGCCAGTGAGAGGGAGAGACAAGGGGGCAGGGGTGCACCTTAACAGCCCCCTTCCACATTATGGATATTTGCCTTACTGTTGGTTATGCTAACCACACTGCCAGGCATCAGGAGCAGGGGCTGCCACTCACACCTGGCTCACCACAAGCCCCACGTGTCCTTGCTGGGCAGGCTCAGCTCAGAGCTCCATGCAAACTGTGATGAGAGGGAGCTGCTCCTCACAGCACCCGCACCTTCCTGTATAAAGCTGCATGCTGCACGCACCAGTGTGGGCTCAGTGCACACAGGTAGACAGCGCTGTCCTGGAGCTTGGCGTCTTGCACGTGGAGAAGCACCTGGGAGTTCTCCATGGAGAGCACAGAGGAGATCCTCCCGGAATGCACATGAAGCTTGGACTTGCTCACCTGCAGCAAGAACTGAGGGGACTGGGTCGGGCGCTGCTGATACCAGAAGATGTAGGGAGCAAAGCTGCTGGTGGAGAAATTGCAGTGCAGAGTTGCGTTGTGTCCCACCTGGATGGTGGTTTCTTGTGCAAACTGCAGCACAGAGTCCTTCTGTGCATGACCTGCAAAGCCAGAACAGCATTTCAGCACTGCTTGAAGGTGTGTCTGTTCTCCCCCTTTCTCTCCTGTCTCTCTCATTTCACCAGCTTGCTCACTGTCTCCTCTCTCCATCTCCCTTTTCAGGGGCTGTAAAATGCTGAGCTAAGTACACATGCACTCTTCTTTCTTCAGATGCTGTTTAATTCCCATACCCAAGTCTGTCAGCTTACTGACTTTTTAGCAGTACCTCGCCAGGCTTTGAGTCCATACATACCTATCAACAATGCATGTAAGAATGCTAGGCATCTGCAAAGGAAAAGTCTAGATGCTTATTCCTCCCTGCACACTTATTGCTCCTGACATCTCCCAGACTGTCTCCTTTACTGGTCTGCAGCCCCTGCTCTCCCTACAGAAAACACTTGCAGTTCTTCCAGGGAGGCAGGACTCCAATTTCCCCCCTCCGGAAATGATGGGATGCCATCTTGCCCCTAGCTTGCCCTCCTGAATGTCACATCTCACCAAAGTCTGACAGTGCCATCAAGGCTGCCAGAAAAAGCAGGACCATGTCACGCTCTCGCCTTCACAGGGTGCCCACGGAGTGCCCGGAAAGAGGGAGCTCAAGCTTGCGAGTTCACTTCCCCCTCTGCCAGCTCAAAGCAGCCTCTGAAGCTCAGCACAGAGGGCGGAGCAAAGCTCTCCCCCTGCTGCTCCTTGGGGCACACCTCTGCCACAGCAAGGCTCTCAAGAGAGGGATGGGCCAGTGGTTAAAGCAGTCAGAAAGGAATCCAGCCAATCTTTGCTGTGCCTCAGGTTCCCCATTGCTAGTCACAGGTTCTCCAGCACCGCGAGCTTCACACTTGTGCCGTTAGCTCACAGCTGCAGGCCTGTGAAGGCTAGGACATTTCACTTGGTCAGCGGTAAGGCAAAAGGACACCAACACGGCCACTGTGTGCTTCCCTCTTTTTGCCCCTTCTGGCAGGTGGGCAGCCCCAGCAAGGGGCAAGTGTCCCCAGTGGTTTCCCGCTGCCATCCTGAACCCAGCCAGACACAGAGGCCTGCACCCAGCTCTGCTGTCAATGGAGATGGGATTGCCTCCCCCCCCTCCACCCAACCCCCTCAGGAGAGCCACACTCTCCCTCTGGCAGGGAAGGACGCCCCACCACAGCCCTCTGCTCAGCAGTCAGCACCTCTGCACACACAGACAGGAGTGAATCCTGCTCCAAGGGCACACCTTCAACGGCGCTGACTAGTGCAGCAAACTCCTCAACGCCTCAGTCCTTTGGCAAGATCCAAGGTTCCAAAAGGTGTCACTAGAGGCAGCGTCCAGCACAGACATTTGTGGCATTGCCAGGACGTCATCTCAGCGCCAGAGGTGCTGGATTTGGGCTTGGGACAAAGCCTGTACAACAAGCTCCTGAAACGAGACCTCTGCAGAAAACGGAGGAAACCCAGCGTGGCTGTTCCGATGCTCCCTCGGGCCCGTGCTGTTTAACTCCGGGCCCTGCAAGGGGACTTCCAAGCACCGGCAGCGCCCCCACGTGGCTCCGGCTGTGGCTGTGCCCCCGCCTCGCCCCCGCCCCACCTGCCCGGCCCCACGCACTGCGGGGCACCCCCTGACCCCCCCAGCTCCGCAGGCCGTTGGCTGCCTTTGCTGCAAGGGCGCGCTGCTGGCTCGTGTGTGGCTGGGTGCCTCCTGCACCCAAAACCCTTTCCTGAGGCTCTGCTTCCTCGGCAGCCAGCCCCCACCCCGCATTACTCTGGGGGTGCTTCCTGCCCAAGAGGAAAATCCTTTTCTTTGCTCCTTTGCACCATCCTGAGGCTCTGGTCAGCCCCCTTCTCCAGCCTTCCTGCATTCTCCGAAGCCCCCTTGTGACCTACGCTGTCACCACCTGTGTGCCCCGGTTGGGGACCATGCACAAACTGGCCAAGGGTGCCCTCCTTCCGACTGCTCTTGGCCTTAATGAAAGCATTCAGCAGGACTGGATGTCTCTGGCATTGCCAGCTGCTACTCAGGCAGAAGGTGCCCTGCATGCCAAAGCTGCTGGTCAGGGCCCCTTGGAAGGGCTCCCAGGAACTATGAACATGGTGTTTGATGGTCAGCCATGCTGAAGCACTCCAAATGCTTAGCATTTGTCTGGCACAAGGGGGGGATCAGTTTACTCTTGGCACTGTGTGAAACCTTTGCTGTGAAATCCCACACAGGTAGGAGCGACATCTGCCCCTGTGCCTTCAGGAGAACCAGCCTGACATGGGCTGGATGGGAATCTGTCCCCTCTGCGATGCATTTCTGAGGCAATGCTGGCAGGCCTTTATAGACAGGTGTGAGGAGATGGGCCTGGCTCCGGCACTGACTCCCAGGAGGACCTGGCAGTGTCCAGGGGTGGAAATCCCTCACTGACAGGCACTATCAGGAGCCTCACAGCAGTCTGCTTCTCCTATACATCCCAAGGTCATCGATGGACAGCCTTGCTGAGGCACTCCAAACATTGTTACCCTGAATTAAACCAAGGACCCAAACTGTCCTGATACGGTCCTTGTTGGGGCCTGAAGTAGGCAGTACCAGAGGGTGATTGTTGCAGCGTGAGGAAAAGGAGGGCTCAGGAGAAAGGAGCTGTGTTTCAGTGCCTCTTCCCTGGACACATCTCTGCCAGGCTGGTGCCATCTCCGTTCAGCGGCTCTCAGGCTCCTTCTGACCCTGGGAACCTGCTCCCCTGCACGACTCATGCACAGAGCAGGGTAGAGTGCTGACACTGTGCACATTCCCTCGTGATAAAGGGGAAACAAGGACACACGCACGTGCTCATCTATACCTGCATGGAGCCATGCACAAATCTGTGCACCCACATGCGTTCACACAAAGCCAGCTGCACACAGGTTGTCACAAGACAAGAGCAGATGTGTGAACACAAGCAAGCAGGCCCTCAGGTGACTGCACAAGGTGAGCCTATGAGGAGAGGTGCTATATTCTGGACCTCGTTCTCATAGCAGCTGGGGCTGGTGGGAATGTGAAGCTCAAGGGCAGCCTTGGCTGCAGTGACTGTGAAATAGTGGAATTGATGATCCTGAGCACAGCGAGGAGGAAGCACAACAGACTTCATGCCCTGGACTTCTGGAGAGCAGACTTTGGCCTGCTCAGGCATCTGCTTGGCAGTGTACCATGATACAATGCCCTGAAGGGGAGATGGGCCCAAGAAGGCTGGTTAATATTCAAGGATCACCTCCTCCAAGCTCAGGAGCGATGCATCCCAACAAAGACAGAGTCAGGCAAAATGCCAGGAGAACTGCGTGGATGAACATGGAGCAACTGGCTAAACTCAAACATGACAGAGAAGGCCACAGAGGGTGGGAGCAAGGACAGGTAACATGGAAAGAATACAGAGACATTGTCTGATGAGTAAGTTAGGAGAGCTCAATCTGCTCTAATTAGATTAGAGAGCTTATCTCTGCTCTGCTTCACTGAGACCCCACCTGGAGTGCTGTGTTCAGCTTTGGGGCCCCCAGCATGAGAAAGATATAGACCCGTTAGAGTGGGTCCAGAGGAGAGCCATGAAGATGATCAGAGGGGACCCGTCCAGCACTTCCGGTGAGTCTTCTGCCCTCACTGATGCATTCCTGTCCTAGAAATCCTTGGACATTTCATCCCAGCACTCTAAAGAAACCATTGCTGTGGAATGGCCATGGCCTAGATCTGGAAATGAAAAGGCAGCAGTGCAGGAAACCAACACACAGACCATAACATCTGTTGGAACGGTTTGCATTCAAGATGAGCTTGTCAGAAAATTGTTACCTCTGCCAAGGGTGCCCCTGGGCCTGCGGCAATGAAGTACCAGTATAAAAGGCAGCCCAGCTCCCTGCTCTCTCATCCAATTCTCTCGCCTCATCCTCCTTGGGAACCAGGTGTGTCTGAAGCCCTCTCTCCTCCTCTTCTGAACTAGAAGGGATCTTGCATCAATAGACATCACATCTGATGGTGGTTCAGTGCTATGCTGGGTCTTGGAGTTCTTTGCCATGGGAGAGGGGTGGAGGGAGACATTCTGTGTAGAGAGAGGCTGGGACATGGTGCTGAGGCAGCTTTTTGGATTACGTGCTACGGGATTGTCTCATTGGTTCAGGCTGCTCTTTGAAGGGCCCTGTCAGCACAAAGCGATGAAGACCATGAGCCTCCTGGCACAGCCTCCACATCCACCCTCAGCAGTCGTCTTGGCTCCTTTGTTTTGGGTAACAGGGCTGCTCCTCACCTACCCATGCGTTCTGCTTCCTCTCTGCCCTCTCTCCCAGGTGCATCTCCAGCCCCAAGACATGTCCTGCTACAACCAGTGCCTGCCATGCCGGCCCTGTGGCCCGACCCCACTGGCCAGCAGCTGCAACGAGCCCTGCGTCAGGCAGTGCCAGAACTCCACCGTCGTCATTGAGCCCTCTCCTGTGGTGGTGACCCTGCCCGGACCCATCCTCAGCTCCTTCCCGCAGAACACCGTTGTGGGATCCTCCACCTCCGCTGCCGTTGGCAGCATCCTCAGCTGTGACGGAGTCCCCATCACCTCTGGCTGCTGTGACCTCTCGGGCATTTCCAGCCGCTACTGTGGCAGAAGGTGCCTGCCCTGCTAAAGCCACTGGCCATGGCCCTGGGGCTCCAGCACGACCATGGTGCTGGACAATAGAAGGAGGAATCTTCAGGCCATTGCTTGCAGAATGATTGACTTTCCTCACCTCCTCTGGCAGACATTGGCAGGAGCCAGACCAGAGGCTACCCCGAGATTTCTCAAAACATGCCTCATGTCTCTCTTTCCATCCCTCCACCTACCTCCTTCTCTCCCTTTTCTTTGTGTTCTTCTTCTCCCATGGGCTGTGGGGCTCCTCAGAGACCGCCCTCCCACTGCGGTAACAGCAGACACATGCCCTGCATGATCTGCGCCATGGGCAAGGGACGCTGCCTCTCAGTTGGTCCTGGTGATCCCTGCACTGAGGGGCCTCTGCTCAGAGTGACCTGCTTTTCCTCTGTACACTCATTAAAGATTTCTGCATCCCAGCCTTGGCTGTAGATGTTATTTTCCCTCCGTGTATGCCCTCCTGAGCTGCCCAGGGAGAATGGTTTTGCCCTTGCTGGGTACAAGATGGGTGTTTAAGGAGCCTCTTCCCTACTCCCAGAAGAATGGGAGGTTGCGACACGCTGCAGAGAGTCCTCTCTTGGGCACTGCCCCTTGCAGCTGCAGAAGACATCCCTGGCTTTCACAGAGCAAGGGGCAATCTATCCTTGCCTTGCAGCGTCTCTGCCCACAGCTCCCCCTGTCCTGCAAACAGAGAGCACAACCTCTGCTGTCCTCACGGGAAAAGCTACGAGTCTGTGGGAGGCTGTGGAGGCTGGGCACCCTGCAGGCTCTTAGGAACGGGCTTCCTCTTGCTCAGGACAGTGCTGTGCTGGGTAAGCAGGTGGGGACAGAAGATGGATGACAGATATGGGGAATGGGTGGAATAAGTGCAGGGATGCCCCACCGCTTCTACTCCACCTTCATCTCCCCTCTTTTGCCCCACCTCGGGGCTATGGCCAGCACACATGGGCATGTGCGGCAGGAACATGTGTCCCATGAGGCCCAACTGCCCCCAGCACAGCACTTGGCAGGGCCCAGGTGGTGGCACACATGCAGGGCTGACACACTTCACAAGTCAGCATTGGTGTTAGCCGTAATGGACCATACGCGGCAATCTCCAGTCCCTGAGGACCCTGCACCCCCATGGGCTGGGTCAGTGCAAAGACAACAAGCAGTTTGCATACCCCCACGCTGCTCTGTGCTGCCCACTTGCCCCCAGGCATGCAGCAGCTTTCCTCAGGCCCAGGACCTGCACTCACAGGGACTTCCTCACATTCCTTTCCACTTTTCCTGACCGTTTGTTTTGCTCCAGC
Source organism: Anser anser (assembly GCF_964211835.1). Lineage (NCBI taxonomy): Eukaryota > Metazoa > Chordata > Aves > Anseriformes > Anatidae > Anser > Anser anser. The sequence continues at coordinate 4,698,670 of NC_139744.1, forward strand.
TCAGGCAAAAGGTTGTTTCTCTGTTTCTTCCTTTGGTTATGTAGAGGCTATCTTCAGGATGTTTGCAGCGCTCTGGTGCCCAGCTGCACTTCAAGGATGCCCATTGTTTACAGGCCCAGTTCGACTGCTGGCAGACATTTTTCCTGTCATTGCTTTGCAGCCCCCTGATGTCTGCAGTTTCTCATTAGAGCCTGGTTACCTCTGTAACAGCTCCCATCAGCAGGACACGCTGTCCCTGCTCGATTACAGAGCTGTTTCCTTAGAGATCCACGTATGGCCCTGCTTGGTACAGCCTTGTCATGTCCAGAAGGAATCAACCATGCAGGCAAGAGAGAAGAGCCAAAGGTGTGCTGGGGTAGACCCTTTGTCTTTCCTGGTGTCAGAGGAATGGAATCAGCCACAGCTGCAAGAGAACGTAACCAGTTTAGCCCAGGTGAAGGAATGGCACTGCCAGGGCTAAGGTGTGGGGTACACAACAGGAAAGAGACCCAGGCAGAGCTCTGACAAACATTTCTGGTTTGTTGGGATGGCCCATGGCCCTGGAAGGGCTTGGCCTGTGTTGCAACTCAATACAGGACTGGTAGATCCTGGAGACATTGGTTTGTTAATTGCCCTACTGTTTATTGCCTACCTTCAATGCCCCAGGAGACAGTATGTCAACCTTGGGTGAAGTTCTGGGCACGTGTCATTGGCAAATGGATAAAACTGTGGGTGGGATCTGCTTCTGTGTTTGCATGAGGCAGCTTAGCTTGGATGAGACACCCACTAAGCTGAGCAGTCCCCTTTGCTGTGAAATCCCTCATGTGGAGCTGCCCCTTTGCCTTCAGGAGAACCAGCCTGATGTGGGCTGGATGGGAATCTGTGCCCCCTGTGATGCATTTCTGAGACAATGCTGGCAGGCCTTTATAGACAGGTGTGAGGAGATGGGCCTGGCTCCGGCACTGACTCCCAGGAGGACCTGGCAGTGTCCAGGGGTGGAAATCCCTCACTGACAGGCACTATCAGGAGCCTCACAGCAGTCTGCTTCTCCTATACATCCCAAGGTCATCGATGGACAGCCACGCTGAGGCACTCCAAACACTGTTACCTTGAATTAAACCAGGAACCCAAACTGTCCTGATACGGTCCTTGCTGGGGCCTGAAGTTGGCAGTACCAGAGGGTGATTGTTGCAGCGTGAGGAAAAGGAGGGCTCAGGAGAAAGGAGCTGTGTTTCAGTGCCTCTTCCCTGGACACATCTCTGCCAGGCTGGTGCCATCTCCGTTCAGCTGCACCCAGGCTCCAGACCCTTTCAGCAGAACTGGAGTGCCTTGGAGGGGCCGGGCTGGCGGGGGAACCCTCGGGGCTGCGGGGCGAGGTGGTCCCGGCGGGCGGAGCGGCAGCGCCCCCTGGGGGCTGTGCCCCTGCCTCGCCCCCGCCACACACGCCCGGCCCCGCCCGCCACGGTTCCTGCCCGGCCGCAGCCCCGGCTCCTCTCCCCGTGGCTCTCAGGGCGCAGTAATACACCGCCGCGTCCCGAAGCCGGGGCTGGGCGAGCCACAGGGCGCTGGACCGGCGGTCTGCTGCCACCCACAGCCACCCCTCCGGGTCTGACACTGGTCTGGAGTCTTTGCGACTGCTCACGAGAAATGCGGGGCCTCGGCCCGGGAGATGACGGTACCAGTGGATGTAGTCATCGGTTTGGATGTTAGGGTGTGAGCAGGTGATGTTGATGCCGGTGCCATCCCTGGTCTCTGCCCACGGCTCCTGCTGCACCTGGGCTCTGCCTGTAGCCACTGCCAAGAAGAAAAGGAGGAGACAACTCAGAAAAGGGCTTTGCTACCACCAAAATATCATGCAAGGGGAGAGGGGAGAAGAAAACGGTTGGCAGCTGATGGGGGCATTTTCTCAGAAGAAAGCACACAAAGGCATTTCTCCGGGAATGGTTATTTGGGGACCAGGTCGGAGCAGGGCTGTTTGGAAGGAGGGTCCGAGCCGAGCCAGGAGGAGAAGGGAAGCAGGCAGGAACGAGTGGGGGTGTGCCGAAAGGAGAGGAGGAAGGCAGGGAGCAAGGCAAGGTGTGAGGGAACGGCCGGCTGAGCTCGCTGGAGGCAGACGGGACGGCTGCAGAGGGAGGACAGAGGGGAGCGAGGTCCGTGAGAAGCCGGCGGGCCAGCAGCGAGGGCAGCCCCGGCCCCCCGCAGCCCCCGTCCCGGCCCCGCCGCCGGCAGCCCCGCGCACCCAGGAGCACCGCGGCCAGCCCCGCCAGCCCTGCGGCCCGGCCCTGCCGCATCCCGCCGCTCCGCCGCCCGCGCCGCGCTGCCCCCGCCAGCCCCGGCTCTGCTCCGCCCGCGGCGCCTCCTCCCCGCCGCCGCCGCCCGGCGCCGCCAGCTCCGCCCCGGGGCCGCTCGGGGGCTGGCCCGGGCTGCGAGTGCTGGGCGCCTGGGGGCGGGCAGGGCTTGGGCTGCTGCCAGCGGGGCTCTGCCCGTCCTGCAGCCCAGCCCGGGACGCGGAGGCGGGTGCGGGGAGAGGCTGAGGCAGCTCCTTCGGCACGGGAGAGGAGAGGGGATAGGAGAGGGAGTGGGAGACTTGGTGCATGGAGCAGGACATCACAGCCCTGGGGAAGATGGACACCACTTTGTTGAGGGAGACATTGGCAATGGATTGGGTTTAGAGGAGGGAATGTAGCCCCCGGCATGATACAAGTGCAGCCAAGGGAGAGTGAGCAGACAGTGTCTTGTGTCTCCTCAGATGTCTACATTGAGAAGGAGACCAGGAGCACCCTGCAGGAGCTCAAGGAGGACAGGAAAACTGGTGGTGCTGTTGTAGTCAAGCAGCTCAGCAGTCCAGAAGCTCTCTGCAGAAGCCAGCTGCATGAGAGATAGCGAATCCCAGAAGAAGCTGTGATTGTGTAGGGCCAGAGCAGGGCAAACGAAGGGTGAGCGCCACTTGTGCCAATGAGGGGAGCAGGAGCTCAGACCACAGGCCTCCCACCAGACTGGAGTACTGCAGTGGGTGGCAGATGCACACAGCTTGGTCCTAGGTCATGAGTGAGAAGAGGACATCCCAGTTTAGGCCCACTAGTGGAGGCAGAGGAGCGAGAGCACACAGCTGGAAAAGTAAATTGTCCTATCTGCAGAGAAGGCATCTAAAAGCGTAAGAGGCATCCTGACCAAGACGTGGCACATGTCAGTGAATGGGAGGTTTCCAAAGATAAACTACAGGGAAGGATGCAAGGGCTGGTTGGGCTCCACCATCATGAGTGTATTCCCAGTCTGGATCAAGAGGTAGATGGCTGAGTCCAGAATGAAGAGCAGTAGCTCTCAGCTCTCAGCCAAACCCAGCAGCAACAAAAGAAACCACTCTGTAGACCTTCCCCTCACCCCTGTGGGAAGATACCAGGGGCAGGAGGAAGGAGGAGATGGAGTTGCTGCTCAGGATTCAGGGTCTTCCACCACTCGATATCTTCTGAGGAAAAACACAGCAGGGCCTCAGCAAGCCAGGATGTTCCTTCAGAGACAGGAGAAAGTGAGATCAGAACCTTGAAGTTCAGGAGAGCAGAATTTTCTTTCTTTGCTGTGTGAACACGTACCTGTCTGTGTGTGCCCAAATATACTCCAGTATGCATCCAGGAGTGTCTGTGAGTGCATCCATGAGTTCATGCATCTTTTTACATGAGCAGCAGTGTGCATGAGTGCTGTTCCCTCCACCCGCTTTTGATGTCATGAATGATATCGGTATGTGATCGAGGGTCACATTGGGAATTAACAGGAAAAGTGATCTGTCAACAGCATCCCTCCAAGGCTGAGATGTGGTGACTGTGCATGTTGCCCCATGCTTCCTGAGCAGTCCGAACGAGAGGTCATCTGAGAAACCCTCCAGAGGATCACAGGCTGCACCTCCAGCACGCACGTAGTCCAACCCTGTGTTCAGAGCGGGTCTCATCAGATCAGGTTGCTCAGGATCAAGTCCAGGCAAAGTCTGAACTCTTCCAAGGATGGAGCTCCCCTAGCATCTCTTTGGCAATCTGCTTCAGGCCTTGACCGCCTTCAGGGTAAATAGGACCCATGTTCCTCTGGTTCAATGCCACTTCTGCCCAAGGTTTCAGCCCCTGCATGACTCAGCTCCAGGCCCATGAGTCACAGAAGTATGTGTGGCATTGGTTTCCCCATGGGGGACCCCTGTCCCACCCCAGACACCACTGACATTGCACCAGCAGCAGATCTACGTAGGGCTGGGCCTGCTCGAAGAGGGCAGGATTTCTCAGCCTGTCTCCCTGTACATAAAGCTAACACCATCCTTTTGAACTCTCTAGCCATGGGGAGTGCAGCTGTGTCCTGGCCTGGAGAAGCAGGGAGGGGTGACTGGCACCACAGTCTTACACTCTGAATCTTGTGTTACAGAATTAAAATAAGGATCCAAACTGTTGTGGGCCCATCCTTGTTGGGGACTGAAATTGGCAGTGAACTTCCTAGGGTCGGGAGGCAGTGGGCTACAGATACAGAAGGCCGCATTTCAGCATGTGTGCTGTGGGCACTTCTGGGCTGGGTTTGTTCTGTGATTGTTCAGCTGTTCTCAGGTTCCTTCTTGCCCTGGCTGCTCTCTGGAGCTCATGGACAGAGCAGTGGAGAATGCCCTGAGGTGACCAGCCCATTTTCTTGTGAGGGGGGCCACACAGTTCTCACAAACACACACCTTCTCTTGCACACCTGCGTGGAATCATGGAAAACTGCACCCACAGACACTTGCACAAATCCAGCACACAGGCTGTCGTAGTTTCACACTGATGGCCAACTAAACTCCACCACACAGCTCTCTCACACCCCCTGCTGAAAGGAAGATGTGGGGAGAGAATGTGATTTAAGCTAAAGGGCTTAAAAGTTGAGGTACGGATAATATAATTAAAGGGGAAAAAAAAAAAAAAGAAGGAAATAAAAGAAGAAAAATAAAAAATGAGCAAAGGCCATTTGGAAACAAATTGAGAAATATTTATTCTCCACTTCCCATCAGCAGGTAATGTTTGTCCATGTGTTTGGAAGCACAGACTCAATATGCCCACCCCTGGTTTTCCTTCCCCTTTCACATCATTACTGCTGAGTGTTCGAGTACGGAATATCCCTTTGGTTGATTTAGGTCAGCTGCCCTGGTGACGTCCCCTCCCCACCTCTTGCCCACCCCCTACCTCCTGGCTTTGGGGGGCTTGGAGAGAGTCCTGATGCTGTGCCAGCACTGCTCCACTATAGCCCCAACACTGGTGTGATGGCAATGCTGTTCTAGCTCCAAGCACAGAGCACAGCATTCTAGGGGCTGCTGTAGGGAATGTTAACTCTGTCCCAGGCAGCCCCAGTACAGGCAAGTGCCCACAAGAGAGGAACATGTGCATGAACGTGACACAGTGTGCAGCAAAGATTCTGGACAGCATTTGGGCAAAGTACATGCTGTGACCTCGTAGGGAGGGGAGGTGGACTGGGAGCCTTGCAGAAGACACTGGAGCCAGGGCTCTTGACAAGACAACGTCAGCTTTCTTGGGCCTTGCGCTTAAGGCCTGAGAATCCCATTTGTTAGCCTGAGTAGCAGTGGTAAGGGAAAGTGCTGGAGTGCCCCTACTGATCATTGGTGGGTGTCATGACAGAAATAAGCTTGCATCATGTAAGGGGGAGGTGTATGATTTTATTTATTTTTTAAAACAATAAATGAAAGACATGAAGTTCTGGGAGTGAAGAAGGAATTCTCTATGGACAGGATCTGCACTGTGTGTCTTGGGAAAACCCAGCCGGCTCTGTCCGATGCTGGTAGAAGGCAGGGTCACCTGCACATGAAAGGTTTACTTTCTGTCTACATTCATGTTCTTATTCCTTCTAACTAAAACAGGCAATGTCCTGTTGGGCCTTTCTTTTGTGATCCAGAAAGGGCCCTGCACAACCTCTCGCCCCATACAGACATCCCTGGGTCAGAGCAGGAGGCAAAACAGGCCATCAGGTTTTCCCTGAGGGCAGTGTCAGGAGGGGTAGGGTCACAGGCAGGAGCTGGGTCACCTGTAGCCAAAAGGGCCCCAAAGAGCCCCTAGGGAGTCACCCACACTGACCTCATTTGCCTTTCCTGGCCTCCCTACCTGCCACTCAGAAGTTGCCTTCTTTGGGGAAAGGGCATAAAGCAGGAAATGAAAAGCAGCATCACAGGAAGGCAACACACATCCCGTATCATTAGGTGGGATGTTTTGCATGCATGAGTAGCTTGTCAGAAAATAGTCCCTGCTTCAAGGGATGCCTCTGAACATGGGGCAGCTAAGGCGCACTATAAAAGCCAGCCCATCTCCGTGCTCTCTCATCCACTTCTCTGGCCTTCTTCTCCTTGGGAACAAGGTGAGTGTGAAGCCCCTTCTTGTCCCCCTCACTCTCGCATGGGAGGACTTAGTTCCATGGACCTTTCAGCTGCTATCAGCTGTGTTCCATGCCAAATCTTGGGGCTGCTGGTTGTGGGAGAGTCAAGGGGTAGAAGGTTTGTCATGGAGGAAGACTGGGCCTTTAGTATGATGGCTCCTGGGCTGGAGCCTAGAGTGTAGCCAGGCTCTGGTGGTTCTTTTTGGGATCTGGCAGGATGAGGCCAAAAAGCCCTGGCACATCCCTGCACAGCCTCCAGCTCACAGCACTGCCTGTGCCTTGGTTCCCTCAGGGTGTGGTGACATGCTTTTCCTCATGCATGCCCATGTTCTGCTTCCTCCCTGCCCTCTCTCCCAGGTGCACCTCCTGCCCCCAGACATGTCCTGCTACGACCAGTGCCGGCCGTGCCAGCCCTGCGGCCCGACCCCGCTGGCCAGCAGCTGCAACGAGCCCTGCGTCAGGCAGTGCCAGAACTCCACCATCATCATTGAGCCCTCTCCTGTGGTGGTGACCCTGCCCGGCCCCATCCTCAGCTCCTTCCCACAGAACACCGTTGTGGGATCCTCCACCTCTGCTGCTGTTGGCAGCATCCTCAGCTGTGACGGAGTCCCCGTCAACTCTGGCTGCTGTGACCTCTCCTGTATTACCAGCCGCTACTGTGGCAGCAGGTGCCGCCCCTGCTAAAGATGCCGGACAGTGCCCCAGACCAGGACCCCAGGAACTCAGAACATGCTGCTGGACAAAAATGGACGGAAGAACAGACTTTGTGCCGCTGTTTTAAGAGGAGCTGACCATTTCTGACTTGTCCTGTAAAGACAGACAGGAAGGGGCCAACCTGGATTCTATGACAACATGGCCGATGTATATCTATCCTGTTTTCCACACACTCTTGTTCTTTCTTTTCTTTCTTGCCCTCTCCTTTCCGTGAGGCCCCCAGAAACCAGCCTGGAGTGACCTGCTAGCCCCTCTCCACTTGTGGGCCAGGTAGATTGATGCTCTGTTGCAAGTCTGCCATTGGAAAAGCCGAACAGATTTTTGTCTGCTCCTGCTGTGCTACGATCTTGGGGCCTCCTCTTGGAGTCACCTCATTTCCCCCTGAGACTTGATAAACATTTGCAGCAACCCTGAGTGTGTCCCTGTGTGGTCTTTTCCTCTGCATACAGATGGCCAAGGGAGAAAACCGTTCCTTAGTGGGAATAGGTTGAGGGCACTGCCTTATGCCTCTAGGCACTGGAATGCAGGACATACTGCAGCAATTCATCTTTCAGGCACTGTCTGTTGAAGCTGAGGAAGACATCCCTAGTTCTTCCACAGCCAATGGACACCAGTCCTTGACTTGTGACTTGTGACGTCTCCGCCTAGACAAGTGCTGTTGACATTGGAGGCCCCAGCTCTTGGGGAAGAGTGTTCCTCTTGCTTTGGGTGGAGCTGTGCTGGGAATGGAGGCTCAGACAAAGATGATCCCAAAGGATTGTAGAAACTGGGAATGGTTAATTGTCTTGGGGAAGACCCTCTATCTCTACTCCACTTTCACCTTTCCTCCACCACCTGGTCATGGGCATCATGTCTGGGCATGGAGAGCAGGTAGAGCTTCCCTGTGCATCCCCATCACCCTTCAACACAGCATCTGGCATGGCCCAGCTGTTGCCAAGATGTGTAGGGCTGAGGGGATCCACAAGTTCGTACTGCCTGATGTGACTACCAGTCACATCAGGTCACACACTGGAGCCCCCAGTCCCTGTGAACCCAACTCTTTTTATGAAGGCAGGGCAAGGACAGGGACTGAAGCCCAAACATGCCCTCATGGCTGCTTGGTCTTGCTTTCTTTTCCCCAAGCATGGATCAGCTTTCATCAGGCCCTGGAACTCAGAGGCCCCATAGGTGGCACAGCCCCTCTATGCTCCAGAAAAGACATTCTGTGGGTGCAGATATCCCAGTGTCCGCTGAGACATAGCAGTGAGAATGGGACCTGAGTGTGCACTCAGCAGAATCTGTGTATGGGCCCTGAATGGCACAGGGCATGCACTGGCCCAACCACAGGGCATACACTGGGGGATCTTGTCTCAGGCATCAAGCTCCTCTGTCAATCCCAGAACCGTGAGGATGAAGTGGCCCTTGTGCTCCAGGCAGCACCACTGCTCCCCAAAACCAGGCCAGGGCCTTCCCACATCTGCACACACCTCGGGGCCCTGTGGTGTGGGGGTACTTTGCTTTCACACAGACTGTACATGCTGCCAGTGCCACGGGACCAAGATGGAGGATGGGGCTATTGCTCCATGGTGTGAGGGTGGGGGGACCTCTCCACAGGCCAGGTTCTCTGGGAGGCAGTGCTGGCTCAAGTGGCAGCACAAGGGCAACAAGCATCAGAACCAAGACCACCAAAGCCCAGGATAACCACGGCTCCCAGCTCTGTACTGACCCCTCACCCGGGGCCTCTGCACAAGCTCAGGCCTAGCATAGCCCTGCCCCAGCTCTGCTGCATGTGTGCCTGTGCCTGGCCTCGCCTAATCTTTTCAGCCTGGCCTGGCCAGCCTCCTAGATGGTGCAGGTCCATCACTGGATGGAGCCTTTAGCCAGGCCTCTCTGGGGTCTGGCATTAGCCTGCGCCCCAGCCCCAGCTCTCACCCGGGGACCGAGACCTTCTACACATAACACATCTATTGCCAGGGTTAGAGCAATAATCAATAGGTGCTCCTGAGCCAGAATTATCTCCTGGCTAACACTGAAGTCTGAGACGGAGGAGCACACTCACAATTTGGAGATTCACTTTTGTCTTGGAAACGACAAAATCCGTCTAGAGAACAGGTCAACTTGTTGATTCCATCTTTCCTATTCCCAGCCTGCAGCATAAGTTACCTGAGGAGAACAAGAACAACATTTTAAAAAGACATTGTCCACATAGCATCTCGTTGTCCCTGAAAACCACAGAATAACAGAACTCTAGGATATCCTAAGTTAGAACAGACAAACAAGGATCATCAAGTCCATCTCCTCTAGCTTCACGCAGGATTACCTGCAAATGATACCACAGGTCTGAGAGTGTTGTCTGAATTCTTCTTGACTCCAGGCAGGCTTGTTGCTGTGACCACTTCCATGGGGAGCCTTTTTGAGTGCCTTAACTCACTTGCCATTCACTGCTTGGTAAAGAATATATATATTGACAGAAACGTCCTCAGAGAATGGGAACTGTGATGGGGTGGGAGCCATAAGAAGGAAATGTCTTGTGGTGAGTGAAAGACAAGGGAAAAGGGAACGTGTTTGGATACAGTCAAGGATCTTGCTCAGCATTATAGCCCCACAGGCCAGGCTCAGAAGGGGCCCAGCACCAGAGCAGAAACGGACAATGGTGTTCCTGGTACCCCCTCCGCACCCATGCTCCTAAGGTGAGCAGGAAACAAAGTTTCTTTCAGGGGCTGGTCACTCCCCACAGTGACAAAGGGGGGCCATTCCCCATAGCCTTCAGAGAGATGAGGAGAAGGTAATGACAAAGAGGATGATGTGCCAGCCGGGATGGTCTGTTAAGCTCAGAAGAATGAATTCAGCCCCAAAGGTCCTGTTCTCCTTTGCCATGGCTCTAAGGTTTCAGAAGGGGATGATGTCAGACTGAGGTTTCATGTTGTAATAAGAGCAGCAGAAAACATCAACAAAAAGCCTTTTCCTTGCCTCTCATGGCCTCTCTTGATCTCTCATTTTCCCTTCATCTGCCCTCTCTCCCTTACACTCTACTTCCGTAGAGACAGCCATACAAACAGCTGTCCATCCTTCTCCAGGTATCCACCCACCCACTCTTCACTTCATGACCCTCCTGGAAGTGAGCTACAAATTACAGTCTTTCATTAGAAATATTAATGTTTTATTTTTTTTATTTCATCTTTGAAAAGAAATTTTAATATTTTTTTTTCATTGCTAGTGGAAGATTTCTTTGTGTCCCACAGTGCAGTATTACATTCAATAATTTTCTGCGTAAAAGAAGCTACCAAATCATAGAAGTTTAAGCCAGACAACAGAAATACTGCTATACACTATCATCAGTATCAACCCAGTGATTTTTTTTTCAATCAAAGTGAAGAGAAATTAAGCTTCAGGATATTGCAAAAGAAACAAGAAATAAATGAAATTTTAGAAGTATTTTTATTCTCTACATTTCCCAGTTCAGCTTTTTCTGAACAGGTTCACGGAAAGCTCAGAAGAAGATGATGAGAAAGTTTTAAATGTTTTCCTTAATGGAACATTTTTATTCCAATATTAATTGCATCATTCCGATTCTAAACCTGGAATTTAACAGCTGTTTGATCAGCCCCAGCCATGTTCCCAGGCAAGAACAGGAGGGAAGGCATTGTTCCTGCAGAGGTGTTCAAGGTCTCCAGAGAATCCTTGGGGCAATGATCCCGGGGGTAGATCAGACCCCTGCTGAGACAAGGCTGAGGCTGGTGCTGCCTTCCCCGAGAGCACAGAGGAAAGAGGGCCCATGGCTGCCCCCTGCTGGGAGCTGCCTAGGCCAAGCTTTTCTTTCTCCGGGTTGCTTCAATTCTTGCTCTTGCAAGCAGACAAAAGAGTTTCCTCAAGTCTGAGGACATCAAAACACCACATTCAGCATGCTTTGTGAGACAGAGGAAGCTTCACCAGCACAGCCTCGTTTCTCCTGCCTGGTCTCGGCATTTGCAGCCTGCAGGACACCCAGCTTGTCCCAGACATGCAATCCCCCACTGCCGCAGGAGCTGGTCATTATGACACTGCTCCCTGTGCAGGGGCTGAGGATGATCACACATGCCTCCAGCTCCCCTGAGGAGACGTCAACGAACTCAGTGGGCTGTAGGTCTTCATTTATCTCTTGCTATAAATTGCTTACTGTGATGAACATGGAGAGCTCTTGGGCCTTTGGCACTAAGGGCTGCTCTATTTGTTCTGTCCCTTAGGCACAGGCTTTGGACATGGACTGCCTGAAGGTCTGGAGGTAACCTGGTGGCTGGGATGCAAATCCAGTTTATTGACTGACTCATTGAAGAGAGAGAAGAACCCTGCAAATCTCTGTCAGAACTACTTCTAGGGGTCTCTGGGCTGGGCTGGCCAGGGCTCCAAGCAAGCTCCTTTAACACGGGCTGGCAGGAATTTACTCACCCTGGGGCTGAGGGGCTGAGAGCCAGCCCCTAAGGCAGTCTTATCTCCCAGCAGGCTCTGCCCTATTCTGTCAGACCAGGAAGAGAGGAAAGTAGAGCCCTGCGGTCCAGGTCAGCCAGTCGGGGTCAGCCCTCTCTGCTCAGCCACAGACACCATCCCGTTTGAGAAAGAGAATATGGCTGTCAGCTCTTGGAGTGAACAGGGGAAGCAGCGCAGCCAGGGGAGAGCTGAAGGCCCCATCCCAGAGCTCTGCCTTGCACAGACACATCCCCTCCCCATCCGGGGTTGTTGCTCAGCCAGGGCAGCTCCCTGCACCAGGGTGTCACTCACAGCACAGAGGTACAAGGCGCTGTCAGAGAGCTCAACTCCCTTCAGCTGCAGAACACTGTATTTCCCATCAGTGTTCAGCTCCGTGGTGAAACGGTCCTTCTGCTTGGTGCCTGCTATTGCTTGATTAGAAATCAGCTGAGGGCTTTGTCCCTTCTTCTGCTGGTACCAGAGCAATGTATTAAATCTGGAGCTCTGGTATGTGCAATTGGTCTGGAAGGTGTTTCCCTGCTCCACGGTGACTTGTCCTTCTTCCTGGGTGACGGACACCTGCCCCATGGTTTCTGGAAGAAAGAGAAGGTCAGCAGCTCTGTGGGGAAATCTCCAGGCAGCCAAACAGGAGTGAATTGAGACCTGTGGGAGATAAGTCTCCCTGTCCTTTACTGGGCTGAAAGGTCCTGAGGCCTGGGCACAGCAGGGTGTTTTGGGGTCAGCTCAGAGCTCCCTGGCCAGAGCGGACCCTGTGAGAGCTGTGCTGTGTGCCTGCTCCTCCTGCCTGCTCTCCTTCTGCCCAGAGGACCAGGGCACAGCCTGTCATGCCTGGCTTTGTGTGCTGGGTCCAGCATCCTCCAGCAGGTTGAGGCACCCGTGCAGCTACTGGGAAAAGGTTCGACCTGCTTCCTCATCCCTCTCATCTCAGTGGCCTCTAAGTCCCACCAATATAAACAAGGCTGAGGTGAGTGGTGGCAAGAGGGAGCCCTGGCTGTGCTGACAAGCAGGAGGACATTGGAGGCCATGGCAGGAACACATCAAGCAGAAGACAGACTGGACACCCTGGTAATGTCCATGGGAGGAGAGCTTTCATGTCCCTGTATCCACTTGGACACAATCCGGCTGTTTCTGTAGGAAAGGGAGAAATGAGGGACTGCAGAGACTGATGAAATCTTCTCTGGTGACAGTAGGTGGACCAGAAGAGAGAGACAGAAAAGAGATGGAATGAAAGGACGAGAGAAGCAGGAGAGGTCTCTTCTGCATCTCCTATTTACAAATTGCGAAGAATAACAGCATCTAGAAGGAACCAGTCCAAGAACCAGAAATGGGAGCCAACATTTACCAACATTTTCCCTGTGATTCAAGAGTCGGTCCCCACATAAACATGGTAAGGCTGATGAGGGCTTCCTGGGGAAAGAAGATTTATGTCTTGATTAAAAGCCAGCACTTATCCAGCAGTTGCCCCAGGAAGGCAGTGAGGACGAGATACCCGCGGTGCATGCTGAGACCGACCCTCCTGTTTGCTGAGGGAGAGAGAGTCAGAAAAGCACCTCCCAGCCCCGAGAGAACAGAGCTGCCGGAAATGACTCTGCTGGGGGAACAAGGGGAGATTCAGTGACGAGAAATGTTCTGGTCTGACTGTGCCCAAAATGCCCCCTGGGGTTTCTCCCTCCTCCAGCAGGAGCAACCCTTGAGGATTGTCACAGTCAGGGGTCCTGGGAACTCTGGGGGCCACATCATGGGACGGGGCTGCTCTCATCTCCTCTCCCAGAGGGGTCCTCACCTCCCCAGCTACAACTGCCTTCTCTTCTGCACACGCACTGCTTGGCCATGGCTGATGTCAGGGCAGTCTTTGCCACTGAGCTTGTTCTTTTTACCCTGGGGCCCTCAGGTGCATGGGGATGTTCCTATTTCCTGTGTGAGGAGAAGACACCTCGATTTCTCTCCCACATCCCCAGAAAGAAGGGAGGAACCATGCTACGCAGCAGCCCAGGGTTTCTGGCTGTGTCCTGTTCTGGTGGGATAACGTAGCTTTTGCAAGAGGAACGGGGCTCCAGTGGGGTATGGAATGCGAAAAGCCCAGAGGGGACAAGGACAACCTGTTCCATAGGGTAAGGGGTTGGGAGTCAGCAGGGAAAAGCATGTGGGTTCAGTGGGTCACGTGCACTCACACTGATGGGCCACAGCGGGCACCCACCCATAGCCACATCCCTGGCAGTCTCTGCTTCCCTGATGCTTGGGCCCCCTCTATCACCACCCCTAACACCTTGTCTGGCTTGGCAGCACCTGGCTAGTTGTGTTGTCTTCCCCCATACCTCCCTCAGCACACCTCAACCGTGGAGCTCTCAGACACCCAAAGGAATGACACTCCAAGCCCTGCAGACCCCAACTGTTCCTTTTATACCCCCCAGGCAGTGTGAACTTTTCTCCCTCTCTCAAAAAAAATTTACCGCACAAAGCAGTGAATCCTCTTCACTGCCTGTGGAGTCCTGATACAGAAGGAGATTGTTCATGGAGAAGCTTGGGATCTGCATGGCAGCTCACCTGAGTAGCCACAGAACTCTGCTGGGCTGTACAGAGCTGTGCAGTCCACATCCTTTGGCACGTGGCAGTGAGCATGTGGCGAGTCTGCAGGAGTGAAGCAACATGTTGTTTGATGAATAGAGTGGTCCATTTCTAAGAAGAATTTCACAAAATCCCAGAAAATCTCCAAAGATAACAATGCCAGTGAATCTCGGCAGGAGCAGGAGCTGCAGCATGTGCCTTGCCCTGACAAGTGGTCTGTCTTATGTTCCTTTGGTAAACTCCACCGCAACTACTCCCTCGCTCCCCCTGCTCAGAAGAACTAGGGGAGAAGAAAGAAATTTGATATAAGGGAAAAGTAAGAGAGAAAAATAAGCAAAGGCCGCACAGAAGCACAGAGTGAAAAGAAAATTATTCTCTACTTCCCCTCAAAAAGTGATGTCTGGCCATCTCCTGGGAAGCAGGGCCTCAATACTCATAGCGGTCCTTTGGGAGGACAGATGTCTTCATAATGAGAGCTCCCCCTTTCCTTCCCCTTTCCCAACATTTATTGTTGAGTGTGACATCACATGGTATGGAATATCCCTTTGGTTGGTTTAGGTCAGCTGCCCTGGTGATGTCTCTTCCCTCCTCTTGCCCATCCTCCACTTCCTGACTCTATGGGGCTTGGAGAGAGTCTTGATTCTGTGCCAGCACTGCTCCATAACTGCCCAAACATTGGTGCAATGGCAATGGAGTTCTAGCTCCAAGTGCAGAGCACAGCACTCTAGGGGCTGCTGTGGGGAATGTTAATTCTGTCCCAGGCAGTCCCAGTACAGCTCCATAACTCAGGGTTCCCAGCATCAGACAAAAACTTTGCCTATGCTATTCCCTTTTTCTTTCTTGTGTTACCTCCAGCTAATGGTATTTTAATCGGTACTGGAAGGCCACTCTTGCTGGCATCCATCTACATTCACAATCCACCCTCAAGAAAAGCAATTAAAGTCAAAATTTCTAGTAGGAATTTTTCATGTTCCAGACTGTGCGCATTGCCTTGTGTTCTTTTACTTGTTCAAGAAGAGTTCGGCTCCATTTGGCTCTTGAATATATCACCTAGGAACGCAATATGAATAGACAGCTGGAAAACAAAGATTAGGAGTATTCTAATGTGAACTCACCGTGTACTATCCTAATTACAAGAGTAAAAATCACGCCCCTATACTGTGAGACCCTGGCCCAACAAAGGACCCCTCATCTCTGAGGATGCGCAGAATGATTCTGTCATGGCAGCACTATGCTAATCATGTAACCATTTGGAGGGGTGGGGATTGTACAAACATGCAAATATATTGAGAAGGGGTTTTGTGAAAGTGGAATGGAAAGTCTTAAGGACTGCCAGGTTTGTGGGAAACCACCAGGTACCCAGACTTCAACTATTCTGAAATAAACAATCTCTTGACCTTGTGTGTGGATTGGCTCATAGTACACCAGGTAACAAATCTGGACTTTTTACCTGGTTGTGTGTGGAAGAAAACCCTTCCACAGTGTGGCCCATTTATCAAGGGAACCATTCCTTATTCTAACACAAGGATCCTGCTGACTACACCCAGGTCTGTCTCCCAACACTACAGAGCACTGGCAGGTTCTTTAGGGATCCTTGGCAGAAGGAGGACTGGCCACAGGTTGTGGTTATAACTAGAGATTTATTATTACATAAGAAATTACTAGAAATACTAAAAATTACTACAAAATCCTAAAGATTACTACAAATAAATTACTAGTTGAATTACTAGAGTGATAACACTAATGCCCTTTCTCACCACAATGGTGGGTGTCTCCACATGCTGGGGCCAGTGAGAGGGAGAGACAAGGGGGCAGGGGTGCACCTTAACAGCCCCCTTCCACATTATGGATATTTGCCTTACTGTTGGTTATGCTAACCACACTGCCAGGCATCAGGAGCAGGGGCTGCCACTCACACCTGGCTCACCACAAGCCCCACGTGTCCTTGTTGGGCAGGCTCAGCTCAGAGCTCCATGCAAACTGTGACGAGAGGGAGCTGCTCCTCACAGCACCCGCACCTTCCTGTATAAAGCTGCATGCTGCAGGCACCAGTGTGGTTTCAGCGCACACAGGTAGACAGCGCTGTCCTGGAGCTTGGCATCTTGCACGTGGAGAAGCACCTGGGAGTTCTCCACGGAGAACACAGAGGAGATCCTCCCGGAATGCACATGAGGCTTGAACTTGCTCACCTGCAGCAAGAACTGAGGGGACTGGGTCGGGCGCTGCTGATACCAGAAGATGTAGGGAGCAGAGCTGCTGGTGGAGAAATTGCAGTGCAGAGTTGCGTTGTGTCCCACCTGGATGGTGGTTTCTTGTGCAAACTGCAGCACAGAGTCCTTCTGTGCATGACCTGCAAAGCCAGAACAGCATCTCAGCACTGCTTGAAGGTGTGTCTGTTCTCCCCCTCTCTCTCCTGTGTCTCTCATTTCACCAACTTGCTCACTGTCTCCTCTCTCCATCTCCCTTTTCACGGGTTGTAAAATGCTGAGCTAAGTACACATGCACTCTTCTTTCTGCAGATGCTGTTTAATTCCCTTACCCAAGTCTGTCAGCTTACCGACTTTTTAGCAGTACCTCACCAGGCTTTGAGTCCATACATACCTATCAACAATGCATGTAAGAATGCTAGGCATCTGCAAAGGAAAAATGCAGATGCTCATTCATCCCTGTACACTCGTTGCCCCTGACATCTTTCAGACCATCTCCTGTATTGGTCTGCAGCCCCTGCTCTCCCTACAGAAAACACTTGCAGTTCTTCCAGGGAGGCAGGACTCCAATTTCCCCCCTCCGGAAATAATGGGATGCCATCTTGCCCCTAGCTTGCCCTCCTGAAAGTCACATCTCACCAAAGTCTGACAGTGCCATCAAGGCTGCCAGAAAAAGCAGGACCATGTCACGCTCTCGCCTTCACAGGGTGCCCACGGAGTGCCCGGAAAGAGGGAGCTCAAGCTTGCGAGTTCACTTCCCCCTCTGCCAGCTCAAAGCAGCCTCTGAAGCTCAGCACAGAGGGCGGAGCAAAGCTCTCCCCCTGCTGCTCCTTGGGGCATACCTCTGCCACAGCAAGGCTCTCAAGAGAGGAATGGGCCAGTGGTTAAAGCAGTCAGAAAGGAATCCAGCCAATCTTTGCTGTGACCCAGGTTCCCCATTGCCAGTCACAGGTTTTCCAGCACCGCGAGCTTCACACTTGTGCCGTTAGCTCACAGCTGCAGGCCTGTGAAGGCCAGGACATTTCACTTGGTCAGCGGTAAGGCAAAAGGACACCAACATGGCCACTGTGTGCTTCCCTCTTTTTGCCCCTTCTGGCAGGTGGGCAGCCCCAGCAAGGGGCAAGTGTCCCCAGTGGTTTCCCGCTGCCATCCTGAACCCAGCCAGACAGAGGCCTGCACCCAGCTCTGCTGTCAATGGAGATGGGATTGCCTCCCCCCCCTCCACCCATCCCCCTCAGGAGAGCCACACTCTCCCTCTGGCAGGGAAGGACGCCCCACCACAGCCCTCTGCTCAGCAGTCAGCACCTCTGCACACACAGACAGGAGTGAATCCTGCTCCAAGGGCACACGTTCAACGGCGCTGACTAGTGCAGCAAACTCCTCAACGCCTCAGTCCTTTGGCAAGATCCAAGGTTCCAAAAGGTGTCACTAGAGGCAGTGTCCAGCACAGACATTTGTGGCATTGCCAGGACGTCATCTCAGCGCCAGAGGTGCTGGATTTGGGCTTGGGACAAAGCCTGTACAACAAGCTCCTGAAACAAGACCTCTGCAGAAAACGGAGGAAACCCAGCGTGGCTGTTCGGATGCTCCCTCGGGCCCGTGCTGTTTAACTCCGGGCCCTGCAAGGGGACTTCCAAGCACCGGCAGCGCCCCCACGTGGCTCCGGCTGTGGCTGTGCCCCCGCCTCGCCCCCGCCCCACCTGCCCGGCCCCACGCACTGCGGGGCACCCCCTGACCCCCCCAGCTCCGCAGGCCGTTGGCTGCCTTTGCTGCAAGGGCGCGCTGCTGGCTCGTGTGTGGCTGGGTGCCTCCTGCACCCAAAACCCTTTCCTGAGGCTCTGCTTCCTCGGCAGCCAGCCCCCACCCCGCATTACTCTGGGGGTGCTTCCTGCCCAAGAGGAAAATCCTTTTCTTTGCTCCTTTGCACCATCCTGAGGCTCTGGTCAGCCCCCTTCTCCAGCCTTCCTGCATTCTCCGAAGCCCCCTTGTGACCTACGCTGTCACCACCTGTGTGCCCCGGTTGGGGACCATGCACAAACTTATCAGGGCCCTGGGAAGGCCTCCCAGGAACTATGAACATGGTGTTTGATTGTCAGCCATGCTGAAGCACTCCAAATGCTGAGCATCTATCTGGCGCAAGCGGGGGATCAGTTTACTCTTGGCACTGTGTGATCCCTTTGCTGTGAAATCCCACACAGGGAGGAGCGACAGCTGCCCCTGTGCCTTCAGGAGAACCAGCCTGACGTGGGCTGGATGGGAATCTGTGCCCTCTGCGATGCATTTCTGAGACAATGCTGGCAGGCCTTTATAGACAGGTGTGAGGAGATGGGCCTGGCTCCGGCACTGACTCCCAGGAGGACCTGGCAGTGTCCAGGGGTGGAAATCCCTCATGATAAAGGGGAAACAAGGACACACGCATGTGCTCATCTATACCTGCATGGAGTCATGCACAAATCTGTGCACCCACGTGCGTTCACACTAAGCCATCTGCACACAAGTTTTCACAAGACAAGAGCAGATGTGTGAACACAAGCAAGCAGGCCCTAAGGTGAGTGCACAAGGTGAGCCTGTGAGGAGAGGTGCTATATTCTGGAATGGTGGAATTGAGGATCCTGAGCACAGCGAGGAGGAAGCACAACAGACTTGATGCCCTGGACTTCTGGAGAGCAGACTTTGGCCTCCTCAGACCTCTGCTTGGAAGTGTACCATGATACAAAGCCCTGACGGGGAGATGGGCCCAAGAAGGCTGGTTAATATTCAAGGATCACCTCCTCCAAGCTCAGGAGCGATGCATCCCAACAAAGACAGAGTCAGGCAAAATGCCAGGAGACCTGCGTGGATGAACATGGAGCAACTGGCTAAACTCAAACATGACAGAGAAGGCCATAGAGGGTGGGAGCAAGGACAGGTAACATGGAAAGAATACAGAGACATTGTCTGATGAGTAAGTTAGGAGAGCTAAATCTGCTCTAATTAGATTAGAGAGCTTATCTCTGCTCTGCTTCACTGAGACCCCACCTGGAGTGCTGTGTTCAGCTTTGGGGCCCCCAGCATGAGAAAGATATAGACCCGTTAGAGTGGGTCCAGAGGAGAGCCATGAAGATGATCAGAGGGGACCCGTCCAGCACTTCCGGTGAGTCTTCTGCCCTCACTGATGCATTCCTGCCCTAGAAATCCTTGGACATTTCATCCCAGCACTTTAAAGAAACCATTGCTGTGGAATGGCCATGGCCTAGATCTGGAAATGAAAAGGCAGCAGTGCAGGAAACCAACACACAGACCATAACATCTGTTGGAACGGTTTGCATTCAAGATGAGCTTGTCAGAAAATTGTTACCTCTGCCAAGGTTGCCCCTGGGCCTGCGGCAATGAAGTACCAGTATAAAAGGCAGCCCAGCTCCCTGCTCTCTCATCCAATTCTCTCGCCTCATCCTCCTCGGGAACCAGGTGTGTCTGAAGCCCTCTCTCCTCCTCTTCTGAACTAGAAGGGATCTTGCATCAATAGACATCACATCTGATGGTGGTTCAGTGCTATGCTGGGTCTTGGAGTTCTTTGCCATGGGAGAGGGGTGGAGGGAGACATTCTGTGTAGAGAGAGGCTGGGACATGGTGCTGAGGCAGCTTTTTGGATTACGTGCTACGGGATTGTCTCATTGGTTCAGGCTGCTCTTTGAAGGGCCCTGTCAGGACAAAGCAATGAGGACCATGAGCCTCCTGGCACAGCCTCCACATCCACCCTCAACAGTTGTCTTGGCTCCTTTGTTTTGGGTAACAGGGCTGCTCCTCACCTACCCACGCGCTCTGCTTCCTCTCTGCCCTCTCTCCCAGGTGCATCTCTAGCCCCCAGACATGTCCTGCTACAACCAGTGCCTGCCATGCCGGCCCTGTGGCCCGACCCCACTGGCCAGCAGCTGCAATGAGCCCTGCGTCAGGCAGTGCCAGAACTCCACCGTCGTCATTGAGCCCTCTCCTGTGGTGGTGACCCTGCCCGGACCCATCCTCAGCTCCTTCCCGCAGAACACCGTTGTGGGATCCTCCACCTCCACTGCCGTTGGCAGCATCCTCAGCTGTGACGGAGTCCCCATCACCTCTGGCTGCTGTGACCTCTCGGGCATTTCCAGCCGCTACTGTGGCAGAAGGTGCCTGCCCTGCTAAAGCCACTGGCCATGGCCCTGGGGTTCCAGCACGACCATGGTGCTGGACAATAGAAGGAGGAATCTTCAGGCCATTGCTTGCAGAATGACTGACTTTCCTCACCAGAGGAGGTAACATTGGCAGGAGCCAGACCAGAGGCTACCCCGAGATTTCTCAAAACATGGCCCATGTCTCTCTTTCCATCCCTCCACCTACCTCCTTCTCTCCCTTTTCTTTGTGTTCTTCTTCTCCCATGGGCTGTGGGGCTCCTCAGAGACCGCCCTCCCACTGCGGTAACAGCAGACACATGCCCTGCATGATCTGCACCATGGGCAAGGGATGCTGTCTCTCAGTAGGCCCTGGTGATCCCTGCACTGAGGGGCCTCTGCTCAGAGTGACCTGCTTTTCCTCTGTACACTCATTAAAGATTTCTGCATCCCAGCCTTGGCTGTAGATGTTATTTTCCCTCCGTGTATGCCCTCTTGAGCTGCCCAGGGAGAATGGTTTTGCCCTTGCTGGGTACAAGATGGGTGTTTAAGGAGCCTCTTCCCCACCCCCAGAAGAATGGGAGGTTGCGACACGCTGCAGAGAGTTCTCTCTTGGGCACTGCCCCTTGCAGCTGCAGAAGACGTCCCTGGCTTTCACAGAGCAAGGGGCAATCTACCCTTGCCTTGCAGCGTCTCTGCCCACAGCTCCCCCTGTCCTGCAAACAGAGAGCACAACCTCTGCTGTCCTCACGGGAAAAGCTACGAGTCTGTGGGAGGCTGTGGAGGCTGGGCACCGTGCAGGCTCTTAGGAATGGGCTTCCTCTTGCTCAGGACAGTGCTGTGCTGGGTAAGCAGGTGGGGACAGAAGACGGATGGCAGATGTGGGGAATGGGTGGAATAAGTGCAGGGATGCCCCACCGCTTCTACTCCACCTTCATCTCCCCTCTTTTGCCCCACCTCAGGGCTATGGCCAGCACACATGGGCATGTGTGGCAGGAACATGTGTCCCATGAGGCCCAACTGCCCCCAGCACAGCACTTGGCAGGGCCCAGGTGGTGGCACACATGCAGGGCTGACCCCCTTCACAAGTCAGCATTGGTGTTAGCCGTAATGGACCATACACGGCAATCTCCAGTCCCTGAGGACCCTGCACCCCCATGGGCTGGGTCAGTGCAAAGACAGCAAGCAGTTTGCATACCCCCACGCTGCTCTGTGCTGCCCACTTGCCCCCAGGCATGCAGCAGCTTTCCTCAGGCCCAGGACCTGCACTCACAGGGACTTCCTCACATTCCTTTCCACTTTTCCTGACCGTTTGTTTTGCTCCTGCTCAAGCAAGAGGTTGTTTCTCTGTTTCTTCTTTCCGTTATGTAGAGGCTATCTTCAGGATGTTTGCAGCGCTCTGGTGCCCAGCTGCACTTCAAGGATGCCCATTGTTTCCAGGCCCAGTTCGACTGCTGGCAGACATTTTTCCTGTCATTGCTTTGCAGCCCCCTGATGTCTGCAGTTTCTCATTAGAGCCTGGTTACCTCTGTAACAGCTCCCATCAGCAGGGCACGCTGTCCCTGCTCGATTACAGAGCTGTTTCCTTAGAGATCCACGTATGGCCCTGCTTGGTACAGCCTTGTCATGTCCAGAAGGAATCAACCATGCAGGCAAGAGAGAAGAGCCAAAGGTGTGCTGGGGTAGACCCTTTGTCTTTCCTGGTGTCAGAGGAATGGAATCAGCCACAGCTGCAAGAGAACGTAACCAGTTTAGCCCAGGTGAAGGAATGGCACTGCCAGGGCTAAGGTGTGGGGTAGACCACAGGAAAGAGACCCAGGCAGAGCTCTGACAAACATTTCTGGTTTGTTGGGATGGCCCATGGCCCTGGAAGGGCTTGGCCTGTGTTGCAACTCAATACAGGACTGGTAGTTCCTGGAGACATTGGTTTGTTAATTGCCCTACTGTTTATTGCCTACCTTCAATGCCCCAGGAGACAGTATGTCAACCTTGGGTGAAGTTCTGGGCACGTGTCATTGGCAAATGGATAAAACTGTGGGTGGGATCTGCTTCTGTGTTTGCACAAGGCAGCTTAGCTTGGATGAGACACCCACTAAGCTGAGCAGTCCCCTTTGCTGTGAAATCCCTCATGTGGAGCTGCCCCTTTGCCTTCAGGAGAACCAGCCTGACGTGGGCTGGATGGGAATCTGTGCCCCCTGTGATGCATTTCTGAGACAATGCTGGCAGGCCTTTATAGACAGGTGTGAGGAGATGGGCCTGGCTCCGGCACTGACTCCCAGGAGGACCTGGCAGTGTTCAGGGGTGGAAATCCCTCACTGACAGGCACTATCAGGAGCCTCACAGCAGTCTGCTTCTCCTATACATCCCAAGGTGGTCGATGGACAGCCACGCTGAGGCACTCCAAACACTGTTACCTTGAATTAAACCAGGAACCCAAACTGTCCTGATACGGTCCTTGTTGGGGCCTGAAGTAGGCAGTACCAGAGGGTGATTGTTGCAGCGTGAGGAAAAGGAGGGCTCAGGAGAAAGGAGCTGTGTTTCAGTGCCTCTTCCCTGGACACATCTCTGCCAGGCTGGTGCCATCTCCGTTCAGCTACACCCAGGCTCCAGACCCTCAGCAGAACTGGAGTGCCTTGGAGGGGCCGGGCTGGCGGGGGAACCCCCGGGGCTGCGGGGCGAGGTGGTCCCGGCGGGCGGAGCGGCAGCGCCCCCTGGGGGCTGTGCCCCTGCCTCGCCCCCGCCACACACGCCCGGCCCCGCCCGCCACGGTTCCTGCCCGGCCGCAGCCCCGGCTCCTCTCCCCGTGGCTCTCAGGGCGCAGTAATACACCGCCGCGTCCCGAAGCCGGGGCTGGGCGAGCCACAGGGCGCTGGACCGGCGGTCTGCTGCCACCGATAGCCGCCCTGCCGGGTCCGTCACATCTTTGGACCCACTATAAGCCCACACGAGGAGTGCGGGTCCTCGGCCCGGGAACTGACGGTACCAATAGATGGTATCATATGACTGGATGTTGGGGTGTGAGCAGGTGATGTTGATGCCGGTGCCATCCCTGGTCTCTGCCCGTGGCTCCTGCTGCACCTGGGCTCTGCCTGCAGCCACTGCCAAGAAGAAAAGGAGGAGAAAACTCAGAAAATGGCTTTTTTTTGCACTGAAAGTATCACGCAAGGGGAGAGGAGAGAAGAAAACGGTTGACAGCTGATGGGGGCATTTTCTCAGAAGAAAGCACACAAAGGCATTTCTCCGGGAATGGTTATTTGGGGACCAGGTCGGAGCAGGGCTGTTTGGAAGGAGGGTCCGAGCCGAGCCAGGAGGAGAAGGGAAGCAGGCAGGAACGAGTGGGGGTGTGCCGAAAGGAGAGGAGGAAGGCAGGGAGCAAGGCAAGGTGGGAGGGAACGGCCGGCTGAGCTCGCTGGAGGCAGACGGGACGGCTGCAGAGGGAGGACAGAGGGGAGCGAGGTCCGTGAGAAGCCGGCGGGCCAGCAGCGAGGGCAGCCCCGGCCCCCCGCAGCCCCCGTCCCGGCCCCGCCGCCGGCAGCCCCGCGCACCCAGGAGCACCGCGGCCAGCCCCGCCAGCCCTGCGGCCCGGCCCTGCCGCATCCCGCCGCTCCGCCGCCCGCGCCGCGCTGCCCCCGCCAGCCCCGGCTCTGCTCCGCCCGCGGCGCCTCCTCCCCGCCGCCGCCGCCCGGCGCCGCCAGCTCCGCCCCGGGGCCGCTCGGGGGCTGGCCCGGGCTGCGAGTGCTGGGCGCCTGGGGGCGGGCAGGGCTTGGGCTGCTGCCAGCGGGGCTCTGCCCGTCCTGCAGCCCAGCCCGGGACGCGGAGGTGTGCGGGGAAAGGCTGAGGCAGCTCCTTCGGCACGGGAGAGGAGAGGGGATAGGAGAGGGAGTGGGAGACTTGGTGCATGGAGCAGGGCATCACAGCCCTGGGGAAGATGGACACCACTTTGTTGAGGGAGACATTGGCAATGGATTGGGTTTAGAGGAGGGAATGTAGCCCCCGGCATGATACAAGTGCAGCCAAGTGAGAGTGAGCAGAGAGTGTCTTGTGTCTCCTCAGATGTCTACATTGAGAAGGAGACCAGGAACACCCTGCAGGAGCTCAAGGAGGACAGGAAAACTGGTGGTGCTGTTGTAGTCAAGTAGCACAGCAGTCCAGAAGCTCTCTGCAGAAGCCAGCTGCATGAGAGATAGCGAATCCCAGAAGAAGCTGTGATTGTGTAGGGCCAGAGCAGGGCAAACGAAGGGTGAGCGCCACTTGTGCCAATGAGGGGAGCAGGAGCTCAGACCACAGGCCTCCCACCAGACTGGAGTACTGCAGTGGGTGGCAGATGCACTCAGCTTGGTCATAGGTCATGAGTGCGAAGAGGACATCCCTGTTTAGGCCCACTAGTGGAGGCAGAGGAGCGAGAGCACACAGCTGGAAAAGTAAATTGTCCTATCTGCAGAGAAGGCATCTAAAAGCATAAGAGGCATCCTGACCAAGACGTGTGTCCTGGTTCCAGTTAGGACAGAGTTAATTTTCCTCCTAGTAGCTGGCAGGGTGCTATGTTTTGGATTAGGATGAGAAGAGCGCTGATAACATGCTGATGTTTTAATTGTTGCAGAACAGTGTTTACACCAGGCCAAGGGCTTTTCGTCTTCTCGCTCTGTCCTGCCAGCGAGCAGGCTAGGGGTGCAGCAGGAGCTGGGAGGGGACAGACCCAGGACAGCTGACCCAAACTGGCCAAAGGGGTATTCCATACCATCTGACGTCATGCTAAACAATATATAGGGGTGGCTGGCCGGGGTGGGGGGGACGGCTGCTCGGGGATAGGCTGGGCATCGGTCAACGGGTCGTGAGCAATTGCATTGTGCATCACTTGTTTCGTACACATTACTATTATTAATACTATTATCATTATTATTATTATTGTTATTATTATTTCTCTGTCTTAATAAACTGTCTTTATCACAACTCACAGGCTTCACTTTCCCGTTTCTCTCCCCCATCCCAGAGAGGGAGGGGGAGGGGGAGGGAACGGCTGTGTGGTGTTTAGCTGCTGGCCGGGTTAAACCACAACAGTCCTTTTGGCGCCCAATGTGGGGCTCGAAGGGTTGAGATAACGACAGATTTGACCAGAGTGTGTTAAACTAAAATTGGTATAAGTATTGGACCTGCTTAATAGTTGCTAGTCACAATGTTGATTGCCTTAATCTCGTCTGCTGTGCCTGTTTCCCAAATTGAGTTTTATAGCACATTACTTTCTGTATGTGCTCCCTGTCGTGCTGTTTATCCTTTCCGGGCCCTGGTTTAAGATTGTTATGGTACTGTGCGGTGTAACAATGTCTTATGAAATGATGAGATTTCTGGTCATGACTCTAACCTGGTATTTGTACTCAGCACTGTCGTCGACTCTATACTTTGGAAACCATATCTCGGAAACTATCAGCAATTACACCTATTGCCTTTTTTTCATCAGGGAGCCAATCTGTGGAGGGGACAGGGGAAGACATTTTTCCCTACCTGTTCACTCTCCCTTTCTCCTTCACCACCCTCTTATCCTCTGAGCTAGTTACAGTGGTTCTCCAAGATGTTGAATATCCTTGGGATACTCAGACCAGCATGTTCTTGTTATGTCTCCTGAATGCGCTTCAGGTTTTGTTTAAGGTTAAACAATTACTTAGGAATCTCATCCAGAGATCTGTCTTGAGGTGGGATAGTTGCGAGTGGCAGGGAGTGTGGGAGGATATGGGCAGGTTTCTAGAGCAGTGGTCACCTCCAGTGTTTTGGACATTCACCCCTGAACAACTGCAAAATCCTAAAAAGCTGGCAGAATGCTTGAAAAAAAGGTGTCATGACTCTGGCAGTTCCAAAGTGACACAAATCACTGTAGCGTGCTGGGGTCTGGCTTGTGCCTATCGAGCTGCAATTGATGCTACTATCAACCTAGCTACAGACCCTGCAGCCACTCCAGCTCCCGCAGCCGCTCCAGCTCCTGCAGCTGCTCCAGTTCCAGCTCCCGCAGCCACTCCAGCCCCTGCAGCAGCTCCAGCTCCAGCAGCTGCTCCCACTCCTGTGGCTGGGTCAGAGAAGCGAGCTGTAGCAGTGCAAGTTGCCCCTGCAGAGGGTATTCCAAGCCCTGTGGCAGACCCTGTGGCTGGGTCAGAGAAGCGAGCTATAGCAGTGCAAGTTGCCCCTGCAGAGGGTATTCCAAGCCCTGTGGCAGACCCTGTGGCTGGGTCAGAGAAACGAGCTGTAGCAGTGCAAGTTGCCTCTGTAGACATGGTGAAAAAATGGTATAGAGACTCAGGTCGTTTAGAACGCAGACAGTCTTCTGCTAGGTCTGGGTATAGAGAAGACGAGGCTGGGCCATCAAATGTGCAGGAGGATGAAGATGAGGATGAGGATGTCGAAAAATCAACAGTAACTACCCGGACTCTATACCAGCGTGAGCTACGAGATGTGCGAAAAGATTTTGGTCGCTGTATAGGTGAGCAGCTTGTCACCTGGCTGCTCCGGTGCTGGGACACCAGAGCCAATTGTGTGGAATTAGAGGGCAGGGAGGCCAGGCAGCTGGGATCCCTTGCTAGGGACGCAGGCATTGACAAAGCAATTGGAGATGGAGCACGATCTCACAGCCTCTGGAGGCGTCTTCTGTCAGCTGTGAAGGAAAGGTATCCCTTCAAGGAGGAACTTGTATGTCTACCAGGCAAGTGGACCACCATGGAGAAGGGAATTCAGTACCTGAGGGAATTGGCCGTACGGAAAGTAATTTATAAGGACCTAGACGACGCACAAACATCCACAGATCCAGATGAAGTCCAGTGTACACGACCCATGTGGCGGAAGTTTGTACGGAGTGCACCATCATCATATGCCAGCTCATTGGCAATAATAACCTGGAAAGAGAATGAGGGACCCACAGTGGATGAAGTGGCTAAACAATTCCGGCAGTACAAAGAAAGTCTCTCCTCTTCCCTACAGGCCTACGTCTCGGCTGTGGAAAAACTCTCTGAAGAGTTCCACCAACTTAAAGAGAATTTATCTTCCCCTCCACCTGAACGAACCAGTGTCCACCAGCTAAAAGAGAACACTTTGGAGAAACTTTCTGAAGAGGTCCACCAACTTAAAGAGAGTTTATTTTCCTCCCCACCTGTACAAACCAGTGTCTCAGCTGTTAGGGGTAAATGTTCATCTGTGCAAGGAAGACAATATGGTGGGCACACACCCTGCGCCACCCTGTGGTTTTACCTACGTGACCATGGAGAGGACATGAGAAAATGGGATGGAAAATCTACTGCGACCCTAGAGGCACAGGTACGTGATTTGCAAAAGAAAACAATTGGGAAAAAGGGGTTCTCTGAAAAGTTTGCTGCTCCAACTTCCAGCAGGCAGTCCTTTAAACACAGAAACGAAGATTCTGACCAGGACTAGAGGGGCCCTGCCTCCAGCCAGGGGGAGGAAAGGGACAATCGAGTTTATTGGACTGTGTGGATTCGATGGCCTGGCACGTCAGATGCACAGAAGTATAAGGCTTTAGTAGACACCAGTGCACAATGTACTCTAATGCCATCAAGCTATAAAGGGCCAGAGCCCATCTGTATTTATGGTGTGACGGGGGGATCCCAGCAGTTAACTGTATTGGAGGCTGAAGTAAGTCTAACCGGTAATGAGTGGCAAAAGCACCGTATTGTGACTGGCCCAGATGCTCCGTGCATCCTTGGCATAGACTATCTTAGAAGAGGATATTTCAAGGACCCAAAAGGGTTCCGCTGGGCTTTTGGCATAGCTGCCTTAGAGACAGAGGACATTAAACAGTTGTCTACCTTTCCCGGTCTCTCAGAGGACCCTTCTGTTGTGGGGTTGCTGAGGGTTGAAGAACAGCAAGTGCCGATCGCTACCACAACTGTGCACCAGCGGCAATATCGCACCAACCGAGACTCCCTGATTCCCATCCATAAGCTAATTTGTCAACTGGAGAGCCAAGGAGTGATCAGCAAGACTCATTCACCTTTTAATAGTCCCATATGGCCAGTGCGAAAGTCTAATGGTGAGTGGAGACTAACAGTGGACTATCAAGGCCTGAACGAAGTCACGCCACCACCGAGTGCTGCAGTGCCGGACATGCTAGAACTCCAGTATGAACTGGAATCAAAGGCAGCCAAGTGGTATGCCACAATTGATATCGCTAATGCATTTTTCTCCATCCCTCTAGCAGCAGAGTGCAGGCCACAGTTTGCTTTCACTTGGAGGGGAGTCCAATATACTTGGAATTGGCTGCCCCAGGGGTGGAAACACAGCCCTACCATTTGCCATGGACTGATCCAGTCTGCGCTGGAGCAGGGGGAAGCTCCTGAACACCTGCAGTACATCGATGACATCATTGTGTGGGGTGACACTGCAGAGGAAGTTTTCGAGAAAGGGAAGAAAATAGTCCAAATCCTTCTGAAGGCCGGTTTTGCCATAAACCAAAATAAAGTTAAAGGACCTGCACGAGAGATCCAGTTTTTAGGAATAAAATGGCAAGATGGACGTCGTCAAATCGCAATGGATGTGATCAACAAAATAACAGCTATGTCTCCACCAACTAGCAAAAAAGAATCACAAACTTTCCTAGATGTCGTGGGGTTTTGGAGAATGCATATTCCAAATTACAGTCTGATTGTAAACCCGCTCTACCAAGTAACCCGTAAGAAGAATGCTTTTGAATGGGGCCCTGAGCAACGACAAGCCTTTGGACAAATTAAGCAGGAAATAGTTCATGCAGTAGCCCTTGGGCCAGTCCGAACAGGACCAGATGTAAAGAATGTGCTCTACACCGCAGCCGGGGAGAATGGTCCCACCTGGAGCCTCTGGCAGAAAGAACCTGGGGAAACTCGAGGTCGACCCCTGGGGTTTTGGAGTCGGGGATACAGAGGATCTCAGGCCCACTATACTCCAACTGAAAAGGAGATATTGGCAGCATATGAAGGAGTTCGATCTGCTTTGGAAGTGATTGGTACTGAAGCGCAGCTCCTCCTGGCAACCCGACTGCCGGTACTAGGCTGGATGTTCAAAGGAAGGGTCCCCTCTACACATCATGCAACTGATGCTACATGGAGCAAGTGGGTTGCACTGATTACTCAGCGGGCTCGAATAGGAAACCCCAGTCGTCCAGGAATCTTGGAAGTGATTATGGACTGGCCAGAAGGCAAACACTTTGGGATATCATCAGAGGAGGAGGTGGTCCGTGCTGAAGAAGCCCCACTGTACAACAAGCTACCAGAAAATGAGAAGAAATATGCCCTGTTCACTGATGGGTCCTGTTGTATTGTGGGAAAGCATCGGAGATGGAAAGCTGCTGTATGGAGTCCTACACGACGAGTTGCAGAAGCTGCTGAGGGAGAAGGTGAATCGAGTCAGTTTGCAGAAGTGAAAACCATTCAGCTGGCTTTAGATATTGCTGAACGAGAAAAGTGGCCAGTTCTCTATCTCTATACTGATTCATGGATGGTAGCAAATGCCCTGTGGGGGTGGTTACAGCAATGGAAGCAGAACAACTGGCAGCGCAGGGGCAAACCCATCTGGGCTGCTGCATTGTGGCAAGATACTGCTGCCCGGGTAGAGAACCTGGTTGTAAAGGTACGCCATGTAGATGCTCATGTGCCCAAGAATCGGGCTACTGAAGAACATCGAAACAATCAGCAGGTGGATCAGGCTGCTAAGATTGAAGTGGCTCAGGTGAACCTGGACTGGCAACATAAATGTGAATTATTTATAGCCCGATGGGCCCATGACACCTCAGGCCATCAAGGTAGAGATGCAACATACAGATGGGCTCATAATCGAGGGGTGGACCTGACCATGGACACTATAGCACAGGTTATTCATGATTGTGAAACATGTGCTGCAATCAAGCAAGCCAAACGGTCAAAGCCTCTTTGGTATGGAGGACGATGGCTGAAATATAAATATGGAGAGGCCTGGCAGATTGATTACATCACACTTCCTCAAACCCGCAACGGCAAGCGCCATGTACTTACAATGGTGGAAGCAACCATCGGATGGCTGGAAACATATCCTGTGCCCCATGCCTCCGCCCGGAACACTATCCTGGGCCTTGGAAAGCAAGTCCTATGGTGACATGGCACCCCAGAGAGGATTGAGTCAGACAATGGGACTCATTTCCGAAACAACCTTATAGACACTTGGGCCAAAGAACATGGTATTGAGTGGGTGTATTACATCCCCTATCATGCACCAGCCTCTGGGAAAGTTGAACGATACAATGGACTGTTAAAGACTACACTGAAAGCAATGGGTGCTGGGACATTCAAAAATTGGGATACACATTTGGCAAAGGCCACCTGGTAAGTCAATACTAGGGGATCTGCCAACCGAGCTGGACCTGCCCAATCAAACCTGTTACGCACTGTAGAAGGGGATAAAGTTCCTGTAGTGCAAGTAAGAAACATGCTGGGTAAAACAGTCTGGGCTACTCCTGCCTCAGGAAAAGGCAAACCCATTCGTGGAATTGCTTTTACTCAGGGACCTGGATGCACTTGGTGGGTAATGCAAAAGAATGGGGAAGTCTGGTGTGTACCTCAAGGGGATTTAATACTGGGTGAGAATAGCTCATGAGTTGAATTGTAGTATGTTAATTATTATATAATACTGTATGTCATCACTACCATGATTGCTATATATCATAGATGAAAATGGTTATTAATTACAAGGTGTTGGAAAGAGTGTAGCCTGAGCATGACATAAATGGTATGGAATAAGGGGTGGATATCTGTCCTGGTTCCAGTTAGGACAGAGTTAATTTTCCTCCTAGTAGCTGGCAGGGTGCTATGTTTTGGATTAGGATGAGAAGAGCGCTGATAACATGCTGATGTTTTAATTGTTGCAGAACAGTGTTTACACCAGGCCAAGGGCTTTTCGTCTTCTCACTCTGTCCTGCCAGCGAGCAGGCTAGGGGTGCAGCAGGAGCTGGGAGGGGACAGACCCAGGACAGCTGACCCAAACTGGCCAAAGGGGTATTCCATACCATCTGACGTCATGCTAAACAATATATAGGGGTGGCTGGCCGGGGTGGGGGGGACGGCTGCTCGGGGATAGGCTGGGCATCGGTCAACGGGTCGTGAGCAATTGCATTGTGCATCACTTGTTTCGTACACATTACTATTATTAATACTATTATCATTATTATTATTATTGTTATTATTATTTCTCTGTCTTAATAAACTGTCTTTATCACAACTCACAGGCTTCACTTTCCCGTTTCTCTCCCCCATCCCAGAGAGGGAGGGGGGAGGGTGAGTGAACGGCTGTGTGGT
The DNA here is from genome assembly GCF_964211835.1 of Anser anser. Lineage (NCBI taxonomy): Eukaryota > Metazoa > Chordata > Aves > Anseriformes > Anatidae > Anser > Anser anser. The sequence goes on from NC_139744.1 coordinate 4,730,371, forward strand.
GTTTAGCTGCCGGCCGGGTTAAACCACAACAACGTGCCATATGTCAGTTAATGGGAGGTTTCCAAAGATAAACTACAGGGAAGGATGGAAGGGCTGGTTGGGCTCCACCATCACGAGTGTATTCCCAGTCTGGATCAAGAGGTAGATGGCTGAGTCCAGAATGAAGAGCAGTAGCTCTCAGCTCTCAGACAAACCCATCAGCAACAAAAGAAACCACTCTGTAGACCTTCCCCTCACCCCTGTGGGAAGATACCAGGGGCAGGAGGAAGGAGGAGATGGAGTTGCTGCTCAGGACTCATGGTCTTCCACCACTCGATATCTTCTGGACGAACAACACAGCAGGGCCTCAGCAAGCCAGGATGTTCCTTCAGAGACAGGAGAAAGTGAGATCAGAACCCTGGAGTTCAGGAGAGCAGCATTAGCTTTCTTCACTGTGTGCACACATACCTGTCTGTGTGTGCCCAAATATACTTCAGTATGCATCCAGGAGTGTCTGTGAGTGCACCCATGAGTTCATGCATCTTTTTACATGAGCAGCAGTGTGCATGAGTGCTGTTCCCTCCACCCACTTTTGATGTCATGAATGATATCGGTATGTGATCAAGGGTCACAGTGGGAATTAACAGGAAACAGTGATCTGTCAACAGCATCCCTCCAAGGCTGAGATGTGGTGACTGTGCATGTTGCCCCAGGCTTCCTGAGCAGTCCGAATGAGAGGTCATCTGAGAAACCCTCCAGAGGATCACAGGCTGCACCTCCAGCACGCACGTAGTCCAACCCTGTGTTCAGAGCGGGTCTCATCAGATCAGGTTGCTCAGGATCAAGTCCAGGCAAAGTCTGAACTCTTCCAAGGATGGAGCTCCCATAGCATCTCTGGCAATCTGCTCCAGGCCTTGACCGCCTTCAGGGTAAATAGGACCCATGTTCCTCTGGTTCAATGCCACTTCTGCCCAAGGTTTCAGCCCCTGCATGACTCAGCTCCAGGCCCATGAGTCACAGAAGTATGTGTGGCATTGGTTTCCCCATGGGGGACCCCTGTCCCACCCCAGACACCACTGACACCACACCAGCAGCAGATCTACGTAGGGCTGGGCCTGCTCGAAGAGGGCAGGATTTCTCAGCCTGTCTCCCTGTACATAAAGCTAACACCATCCTTTTGAACTCTCTAGCCATGGGGAGTGCAGCTGTGTCCTGGCCTGGAGAAGCAGGGAGGGGTGACTCCTCTGAGGACTTGGAGAGAGTCCTGATGCTGTGCCAGCACTGCTCCACTATAGCCCCAATGTTGGTGTGATGGCAATGCTGTTCTAGCTCCAAGCGCAGAGCACAGCATTCTAGGGGCTGCTGTGGGGAATGTTAACTCTGTCCCAGGCAGCCCCAGTACAGGCAAGTGCCCACAAGAGAGGAACCTGTGCATGAACGTGACACAGTGTGCAGCAGAGATTCTGGACAGCATTTGGGCAAAGTACATGGTTTGATGTGGTAGAGAGGGGAGGTGGACTGGGAGCCTTGCAGAAGACACTGGAGCCAGGGCTCTTGACAAGACAACGTCAGCTTTCTTGGGCCTTGCACTTAAGGCCTGAGAATCCCATTTGTTAGCCTGAGTAGCAGTGGTAAGGGAAAGTGCTGGAGTGCCCCTACTGATCACTGGTGGGTGTCATGACAGAAATAAGCTTGCATCATGTAAGGAGGAGGTGTATGATTTTATTTATTTTTTAAAACAATAAATGAAAGGCATGAAGTTATGGGAGTGAAGAAGGAATTCTCTATGGACAGGATCTGCACTGTGTGTCTTGGGAAAACCCAGCCGGCTCTGTCCGATGCTGGTAGAAGGCAGGGTCACCTGCACATGAAAGGTTTACTTTCTCTCTACATTCATGTTCTTATTCCTTCTAACTAAAACAGACGTTGTCCTGTTGGGCCTTTCTTTTGGGATCCAGAAAGGGCCCTGCACAACCTCTCCCCCTATACAGACATCCCTGGATCAGAGCAGGAGGCAAAACAGGCCATCACGTTTTCCCTGAGGGCAGTGTCAGGAGGGGTAGGGTCACAGGGAGGAGCTGGGTCAGCTGTAGCCAAAAGGGCCCCAAAGAGCCCCTAGGGAGTCACCCAAGCTGACATCATTTGCCTTTCCTGGACTCTTCCAGCACGTGAGCTGAGTCTTCTGCCCACACTGATGTGTGTTGCCTGGAAATACTTGGGCCTCCCTACCTGCCACTCAGAAGTTGCCTTCTCTGGGGAAAGGGCATAAAGCAGGAAATAAAAAGCAGCATCACAGGAAGGCAACACACAGCCCGTATCATTAGGTGAGATGTTTTGCATGCACGAGTAGCTTGTCAGAAAATAGTCCCTGCTTCAAGGGATGCCTCTGAACATGGGGCAGCTAAGGCCCACTATAAAAGCCAGCCCATCTCCGTGCTCTCTCATCCACTTCTCTGGCCTTCTTCTCCTTGGGAACAAGGTGAGTGTGAAGCCTCTTCTCGTCACTCTCATTCCCCCACGGGAGGACTCAGTTCCATGGACCTTTCAGCTGCTCTCAGCTGTGTTCCATGCCAAATCTTGGGGCTGCTGGTTGTGGGAGAGTCAAGGGGTAGAAGGTTTGTCATGGAGGAAGACTGGGCCTTTAGTATGATGGCTCCTGGGCTGGAGCCTAGAGTGTAGCCAGGCTCTGGTGGTTCTTTTTGGGCTCTGGCAGGATGAGGCCAAGAAGCCCTGGCACATCCCTGCACAGCCTCCAGCTCACAGCACTGCCTGTGCCTTGGTTCCCTCAGGGTGTGGTGACAAGCTTTTCCTCATGCACGCCCATGTTCTGCTTCCTCCCTGCGCTCTCTCCCAGGTGCACCTCCTGCCCCCAGACATGTCCTGCTACGACCAGTGCCGGCCGTGCCAGCCCTGCGGCCCGACCCCGCTGGCCAGCAGCTGCAACGAGCCCTGCGTCAGGCAGTGCCAGAACTCCACCATCGTCATCCAGCCCTCTCCTGTGGTGGTGACCCTGCCCGGCCCCATCCTCAGCTCCTTCCCGCAGAACACCGTTGTGGGATCCTCCACCTCTGCTGCCGTTGGCAGCATCCTCAGCTGTGACGGAGTCCCCATCAACTCTGGCTGCTGTGACCTCTCCTGTATTACCAGCCGCTACTGTGGCAGCAGGTGCCGCCCCTGCTAAAGATGCCGGACAGTGCCCCAGACCAGGACCCCAGGAACTCAGAACATGCTGCTGGACAAAAATGGATAAAAGAACAAATTTGTGTTGTTGTATTAAGAGGACCTGACCATCTCTGGTTTGTCCTGTAAAGACAGACAGGAAGGGGCCAGCCTGGATTCTATGACAACATGGCCGAAGTATACCTATCCTGTTTTCCACACACTCTTTTTCTTTCTTTTCTTTCTTGCCCTCTGCTTTCTGTGAGGCCCCCAGAAACCAGCCTGGAGTGACCTGCTACCCTCTCTCCCCTTGTGGGCCAGGTAGATTGATGCCCTGTTGCAAATCTGCCATTGGAAAAGCCGAACAGATTTTTGTCTGCTCCTGCTGTGCTACGATCTCGGGGCCTCCTCTTGGAGTCACCTCATTTCCTTCCTGAGACTTGATAAACATTTGCAGCAACCCTGAGTGTGTCCCTGTGTGGTCTTTTCCTCTGCATACAGATGGCCAAGGAAGAAAACCATTCCTTAGTGGGGAATAGGTTGAGGGCACTGCCTTATGCCTCTAGGCACTGGAATGCAGGACATACTGCAGCAATTCATCTTTCAGGCACTGTCTGTTGAAGCTGAGGAAGACATCCCTTCTTCTTCCACAGCCAATGGACACCAGTCCTTGACTTGTGACGTCTCCGCCTAGACAAGTGCTGTTGACATTGGAGGCCCCAGCTCTTGGGGAAGAGTGTTCCTCTTGCTTTGGGTGGAGCTGTGCTGGGGATGGAGGCTCAGACAAAGATGATCCCAAAGGATTTCAGAAACCGGGAATGGTTAATTGTCTTGGGGATGGCCCTCTGTCTCTACTCCACTTTCACCTTTCCTCCACCACCTGGTCATGGGCATCATATCCGGGCATGGAGAGCAGGTAGAGCTTCCCTGTGCATCCCCATCACCCTTCAGCACAGCATCTGGCATGGCCCAGCTGTTGCCAAGATGTGCAGGGCTGAGGGGATCCACAAATTCGTACTGCTACCAGTCACATCAGGTCACACACTGGAGCCCCCAGTCCCTGTGAACCCAACTCCTTTTTATGAAGACAGGGCAAGGACAGGGACTGAAGCCCAAACATGCCCTCATGGCTGCTTGGTCTTGCTTTCTTTTCCCCAAGCATGGATCAGCTTTCATCAAGCCCTGGAACTCAGAGGCCCCATAGGTGGCACAACCCCACCATGCTCCAGAAAAGACATTCTGTGGGTGCAGATATCCCACAGTCTCCGCTGAGACATAGCAGTGAGAATGGGACCTGAGTGTGCACTCAGCAGGATGTGTGTATGGGCCCTGAACGGCACAGGGCATGCACCGGCCTAATCACAGGGCACACACTGGGGGATCTTGTCTCAGGCATCAAGCTCCTCTGTCATTCCCAGAGCCGTGAGGATGAAGTGGCCCTTGTGCTCCAGGCAGCACCGCTGCTCCCCAAAACCAGGCCAGGGCCTTCCCACATCTGCACACACCTCGGGGCCCTGTGGTGTGGGGGTACTTTGCTTTCACACAGACTGTACATGCTGCCAGTGCCACGGGACCAAGATGGAGGATGGGGCTATTGCTCCATGGTGTGAGGGTGGGGGGACCTCTCCACAGGCCAGGTTCTCTGGGAGTCAGTGCTGGCTCAAGTGGCAGCACAAGGGCAACAAGCATCAGAAACAAGACCACCAAAGCCCACGACAACAACGGCTCCCAGCTCTGTACTGACCCCTCACCCGGGGTCTCTGCACAAGCTCAGGCCTAGCATAGCCCTGCCCCAGCTCTGCTGCATGTGTGCCTGTGCCTGGCCTCGCCTAATCTTTTCAGCCTGGCCTGGCCAGCCTCCTAGATGGTGCAGGTCCATCACTGGATGGAGCCTTTAGCCAGACCTCTCTGGGGTCTGGCCTTAGCCTGCGCCCCAGCCCCAGCTCTCACCCGGGGACCGAGACCTTCTACACATAACACATCTATTGCCTGGGTTAGAGCAATAATCAATAGGTGCTCCTGAGCCAGAATTATCTCCTGGCTAACACTGAAGTCTGAGACGGAGGAGCACACTCACAATTTGGAGATTCAACTTTGTCTTGGAAACGACAAAATCCTTCTAGAGAACAGGTCAACTTGTTGATTCCATCTTTCCTATTCCCAGCCTGCAGCATAAGTTACCTGAGAACAAGACCAACATTTTAAAAAGACATTGTCCACATAGCATCTCGTTGTCCCTGAAAACCATAGAATAACAGAACTCTAGGATATCCTAAGTTAGAACAGACAAACAAGGATCATCAAGTCCATCTCCTCTAGCTTCACGCAGGATTATCTGCAAATGAAACCACAGGTCTGAGAGTGTTGTCTGAATGCTTCTTGACTCCAAGCAGGCTTGTTTCTGTGACCACTTCCATGGGGAGCCTTTTCCAGTGCCCGAATTCACTTGCCATTCACTGCTTGGTAAAGAATATATATATTGACAGAAACGTCCTCAGAGAATGGGAACTGTGATGGGGTGGGAGGCACAAGCAGGAAATGTCTTGTGGTGAGTGAAAGACAAGAGAAAAGGGAACGTGTTTGGATACAGTCAAGGATCTTGCTCAGCATTATAGCCCCGCAGGCCAGGCTCAGAAGAGGCCCAGCACCAGAGCAGAAACGGACAATGGTGTTCCTGGTACCCCCTCCGCACTCATGCTCCGAAGGAGAGCAGGAAGCAGAGTTTCTTTCTCATGACTGAGGTGTAATGCAATGCCTTGTGTGTGGCAATCGGAGAGCAACATTGTGAAGATGAGAAACTCAGTGATACCCTGGAGAAGGGGAAAAAATGTCTATGGCAGGCAGCTGGAAACACAAATGGTTCACCTGATGATATGGAAAGTCTCCAGTGTTTGGGGAGCAATGGTGGTGGAGTACAAGTTCTCCAAGAAGGTGAGTGGGCTGAGGAAAAAGTGCATTGGGCTACTCAGGGGCTGGTCACTCCCCACAGTGACAAAGGGGGGCCATTCCCCATAGCCTTCAGAGAGATGAGGAGAAGGTAATGACAAAGAGGATGATGTGCCAGCCGGGATGGTCTGTTAAGCTCAGAAGAATGAATTCAGTCCCAAAGGTCCTGTTCTCCTTTGCCATGGCTCTAAGGTTTCAGAAGGGGATGATGTCAGACTGAGGTTTCATGTTGTAATAAGAGCAGCAGAAAACATCAACAAAAAGTCTTTTCCTTGCCTCTCATGGCCTCTCTTGATCTCTCATTTTCCCTTCATCTGCCCTCTCTCCCTTACACTCTACTTCCGTAGAGACAGCCATACAAACAGCTGTCCATCCTTCTCCAGGCATCCACCCACCCACTCTTCACTTCATGACCCTCCTGGAAGTGAGCTACAAATTACAGTCTTTCATTAGAAATATTAATGTTTTATTTTTTTTATTTCATCTTTGAAAAGAAATTTTAATATTTTTTTTTCATTGCTAGTGGAAGATTTCTTTGTGTCCCACAGTGCAGTATTACATTCAATAATTTTCTGCGTAAAAGAAGCTCCCAACTCATAAAAGTTCCAGCCAGACAACAGAAATACTGCTATACACTATCATCAGTGTCAACCCAGTGATTTTTTTTTCAATCAAAGTGAAGAGAAATTAAGCTTCAGAATGTTGCAAAAGAAACAAGAAATAAATGAAATTTTAGAAGTATTTTTATTCTCTACATTTCCCAGTTCAGCTTTTTCTGAACAGGTTCACGGAAAGCTCAGAAGAAGATGATGAGAAAGAAGTTTTAAATGTTTTCCTTAGTGGAACATTTTTATTCCAATATTAATTGCACCATTCCGATTCTAAACCTGGAATTTAACAGCTGTTTGATCAGCCCCAGCCATGTTCCCAGGCAAGAACAGGAGGGAAGGCATTGTTCCTGCAGAGGTGTTCAATGTCTCCAGAGAATCCTTGGGGCAATGATCCCTGGGGTAGATCAGACCCCTGCTGAGACAAGGCTGAGGCTGGTGCTGCCTTCCCCGAGAGCACAGAGGAAAGAGGGCCCATGGCTGCCCCCTGCTGGGAGCTGCCTAGGCCAAGCTTTTCTTTCTCCGGGTTGCTTCAATTCTTGCTCTTGCAAGCAGACAAAAGAGTTTCCACAAGTCTGAGGACATCAAAACACCACATTCAGCATGCTTTGTGAGACAGAGGAAGCTTCACCAGCACAGCCTCGTTTCTCCTGCCTGGTCTCGGCATTTTCAGCCTACAGGACACCCAGCTTGTCCCAGACATGCAATCCCCCACAGCCGCAGGAGCTGGTCATTATGACACTGCTCCCTGTGCAGGGGCTGAGGATGATCACACATGCCTCCAGCTCCCCTGAGGAGACATCAACGAACTCAGTGGGCTGTAAGTCTTCATTTATCTCTTGCTCTGATTGCTTGCTGTGATGAACATGGAGAGCTCTTGGGCCTTTGGCACTAAGGGCTGCTCTATTTGTTCTGTCCCTTAGGCACAGGCTTTGGACATGAACTGGCTGAAGGTCTGGAGAAAACCTGGTGGCTGGGATGCAAATCCAATTTATTGACTGACTCATTGAAGAGAGAGAAGAACCCTGCAAATCTCTGTCAGAACTACTTCTAGGGGTCTCTGGGCTGGGCTGGCCAGGGCTCGAAGCAAGCTGCTTTATCATGGGCTGGCAGGAATTTACTCACCCTGGGGCTGAGGGGCTGAGAGCCAGCCCCTAAGGCAGTCTTATCTCCCAGCAGGCTCTGCCCTATTCTGTCAGACCGGGAAGAGAGGAAAGTAGAGCCCTGCGGTCCAGGTCAGCCAGTCGGGGTCAGCCCTCTCTGCACAGCCACAGACACCAGCCCGTTTGAGAAAGAGAATATGGCTGTCAGCTCTTGGAGTGAACACGGGAAGCAGCGCAGCCAGGGGAGAGATGAGGGCCCCATCCCAGAGCTCTGCCTTGCACAGACACATCCCCTCCCCATCCGGGGTTGTTGCTCAGCCAGGGCAGCTCCCTGCACCAGGGTGTCACTCACAGCACAGAGGTACAAGGCGCTGTCAGAGAGCTCAACTCCCTTCAGCCGCAGAACACTGTATTTCCCATCAGTGTTCAGCTCCGTGGTGAAACGGTCCTTCTGCTTGGTGCCTGCTATTGCTTGATTAGAAATCAGCTGAGGGCTTTGTCCCTTCTTCTGCTGGTACCAGAGCAAGCCTCTGAAGTTGGAGGTCTCGTATGTGCAAGTGGTCTCGAATGCATTTCCCTGTTCCACGGTGACTTGTCCTTCTTCCTGGGTGACGGACACCTGCCCCATGGTTTCTGGAAGAAAGAGAAGGTCAGCAGCTCTGTGAGGAAATCTCCAGGCAGTCAAACAGGAGTGAATTCAGACCTGTGGGAGATAAGTCTCCCTGTCCTTTACTGGGCTGAAAGGTCCTGAGGCCGGGGCACAGCAGGGTGTTTTGGGGTCAGCTCAGAGCTCCCTGGCCAGAGCGGACCCTGAGGAGAGCTGTGCTGTGTGCCTGCTCCTCCTGCCTGCTCTCCTTCTGCCCAGAGGACCAGGGCACAGCCTGTCATGCCTGGCTTTGTGTGCTGGGTCCAGCATCCTCCAGCAGGTTGAGGCACCCGTGCAGCTACTGGGAAAAGGTTCAACCTGCTTCCTCATCCCTCTCATCTCAGTGGCCTCTAAGTCCCACCAATATAAACAAGGCTGAGGTGAGTGGTGGCAAGAGGGAGCCATGGCTGTGCTGACAAGCAGGAGGACATTGGAGACCATGGCAGGAACATATCAAGCAGAAGACAGACTGGACACCCTGCTAATGTCCATGGGAGGAGAGCTTTCATGTCCCTGTATCCCCCTGGACACAATCCGGCTGTTTCTATAGGAAAGGGAGAAATGAGGGACTGCAGAGACTGATGAAATCTTCTCTGGTGACAGTAGGTGGACCAGAAGAGAGAGACAGAAAAGAGATGGAATGAAAGGACGAGAGAAGCAGGAGAGGTCTCTTCTGCATCTCCTATTTACAAATTGCGAAGAATAACAGCATCTTGAAGGAACCAGTCCAAGAACCAGAAATGGGAGCCAACATTTACCAACATTTTCCCTGTGATTCAAGAGTCGGTCCCCACATAAACATGGTAAGGCTGATGAGGGCTTCCTGGGGAAAGAAGATTTATGTCTTGATTAAAAGCCAGCACTTACCCAGCAGTTGCCCCAGGAAGGCAGTGAGGACGAGATACCCGCGGTGCATGCTGAGAGCGACCCTCCTGTTTGCTGAGGGAGAGAGAGTCAGAAAAGCACCTCCCAGCCCCGAGAGAACAGAGCTGCCGGAAATGACTCTGCTGGGGAACAAGGGGAGATTCAGTGACGAGAAATGTTCTGGTCTGACTGTGCCCAAAATGCTCCCTGGGGTTTCTCCCTCCTCCAGCAGGAGCAACCATTGAGGATTGTCACAGTCAGGGGTCCTGGGAACTCTGGGGGCCACATCAGGGGAAGGGGCTGCTCTCATCTCCTCTCCCAGAGGGGTCCTCACCTCCCCAGCTACAACTGCCTTCTCTTCTGCACACGCACTGCTTGGCCATGGCTGATGTCAGGGCAGTCTTTGCCACTGAGCTTGTTCTTTTTACCCTGGGGCCCTCAGGTGCATGGGGATGTTCCTATTTCCTGTGTGAGGAGAAGACACCTCGATTTCTTTCCCACATCCCAAGAAAGAAGGGAGGAACCATGCTACGCAGCAGCCCAGGGTTTCTGGCTGTGTCCTGTTCTGGTGGGATAACGTAGCTTTTGCAAGAGGAACCGGGCTCCAGTGGGGTATGGAATGCGAAAAGCCCAGAGGGGACAAGGACAACCTGTTCCATAGGCTAAAGGGTGGGGAGTCATCAGGGAAAAGCATGTGGGTTCAGTGGGTCACGTGCACTCACACTGGTGGGCCACAGCGGGCACCCACCCACAGCCACATCCCTGGCAGTCTCTGCTTCCCTGATGCTTGGGCCGCCTCTATCACCACCCCTAACACCTTGTCTGGCTTGGCAGCACCTGGCTAGTTGTGTTGTCTTCCCCCATACCTCCCTCAGCACACCTCAAACGTGGAGCTCTCAGACACCCAAAGGAATGACATTCCAAGCCCTGCAGACCCCAACTGTTCCTTTTATACCCCCCAGGCAGCGTGAACTTTCTCCCTCTCTCCAAAAAAATTTACCGCACGAAGCAGTAAATCCACTTAACTGTGTTGTTGTGTCTCCTCCCACCTTCATCTGCACCTCCAGCCTCCTTGGTGGAGGGTAGCGTGAGAAGCTGAAAAGTCCTCGACTTCGTCTAAGCACTGTTCTGCAACAGCCAAAACATCTGTATCTTTGGCTGATAATTCCCTTTTCAACCTTCTGTTTTCTTCCTCTAAACTTCCAGCCCATTCCTTCTCAATTTTCCACGTTGCAGCTAACAACCAGCACACTCCTTCCTTCCTTTTGTCTTTCCTTACCATACACGCATCCTTCCATTTATTAAATTCATTCCCTGAGGCATTTGGATTGTGGTGTATTGACCTTAGCCATTCCTGCTTTGCATCTTGCCATCCATTTCCAAGAAAACCCTTCCACAGTGTGGCCCATTTATCAAGGGAACCATTCCTTATTCTAACACAAGGATCCTGCTGACTACACCCAGGTCTGTCTCCCAACACTACAGAGCACTGGCAGGTTCTTTAGGGATCCTTGGCAGAAGGAGGACTGGCCACAGGTTGTGGTTATAACTAGAGATTTATTATTACATAAGAAATTACTAGAAATACTAAAAATTACTACAAAATCCTAAAGATTACTACAAATAAATTACTAGTTGAATTACTAGAGTGATAACACTAATGCCCTTTCTCACCACAATGGTGGGTGTCTCCACATGCTGGGGCCAGTGAGAGGGAGAGACAAGGGGGCAGGGGTGCACCTTAACAGCCCCCTTCCACATTATGGATATTTGCCTTACTGTTGGTTATGCTAACCACACTGCCAGGCATCAGGAGCAGGGGCTGCCACTCACACCTGGCTCACCACAAGCCCCACGTGTCCTTGCTGGGCAGGCTCAGCTCAGAGCTCCATGCAAACTGTGATGAGAGGGAGCTGCACCTCACAGCACCCGCACCTTCCTGTATAAAGCTGCATGCTGCAGGCACCAGTGTGGTTTCAGTGCACACAGGTAGACAGCGCTGTCCTGGAGCTTGGCATCTTGCACGTGGAGAAGCACCTGGGAGTTCTCCATGGAGAGCACAGAGGAGATCCTCCCGGAATGCACATGAGGCTTGAACTTGCTCACCTGCAGCAAGAACTGAGGGGACTGGGTCGGGCGCTGCTGATACCAAAAGATGTAGAAAGTAGAGCTGCTGGTGGAGAAATTGCAGTGCAGAGTTGCATTGTGTCCCACCTGGATGGTGGTTTCTTGTGCAAACTGCAGCACAGAGTCCTGTGCATGACCTGCAAAGCCAGAACAGCATTTCAGCACTGCTTGAAGGTGTGTCTGTTCTCCCCCTCTCTCTCCTGTGTCTCTCATTTCACCAACTTGCTCACTGTCTCCTCTCTCCATCTCCCTTTTCACGGGTTGTAAAATGCTGAGCTAAGTACACATGCACTCTTCTTTCTGCAGATGCTGTTTAATTCCCATACCCAAGTCTGTCAGCTTACCGACTTTTTAGCAGTACCTCGCCAGGCTTTGAGTCCATACATACCTATCAACAATGCATGTAAGAATGCTAGGCATCTGCAAAGGAAAAGTCTAGATGCTTATTCCTCCCTGCACACTTATTGCTCCTGACATCTCCCAGACTGTCTCCTTTACTGGTCTGCAGCCCCTGCTCTCCCTACAGAAAGCACTTGCAGTTCTTCCAGGGAGGCAGGACTCCAATTTCCCCCCTCCAGAAATGATGGGATGCCATCTTGCCCCTAGCTTGCCCTCCTGAAAGTCACATCTCACCAAAGTCTGACAGTGCCATCAAGGCTGCCAGAAAAAGCAGGACCATGTCACGCTCTCGCCTTCACAGGGTGCCCACGGAGTGCCCGGAAAGAGGGAGCTCAAGCTTGCGAGTTCACTTCCCCCTCTGCCAGCTCAAAGCAGCCTCTGAACCTCAGCACAGAGGGCGGAGCAAAGCTCTCCCCCTGCTGCTCCTTGGGGCACACCTCTGCCACAGCAAGGCTCTCAAGAGAGGGATGGGCCAGTGGTTAAAGCAGTCAGAAAGGAATCCAGCCAATCTTTGCTGTGCCCCAGGTTCCCCATTGCTAGTCACAGGTTCTCCAGCACCGCGAGCTTCACACTTGTGCCGTTAGCTCACAGCTGCAGGCCTGTGAAGGCCAGGACATTTCACTTGGTCAGCGGTAAGGCAAAAGGACACCAACATGGCCACTGTGTGCTTCCCTCTTTTTGCCCCCTCTGGCAGGTGGGCAGCCCCAGCAAGGGGCAAGTGTCCCCAGTGGTTTCCCACTGCCATCCAGAACCCAGCCAGACACAGAGGCCTGCACCCAGCTCTGCTGTCAATGGAGATGGGATTGCCTCCCCCTCCTCCACCCAACCCCCTCAGGAGAGCTACACTCTCCCTCTGGCAGGGAAGGACGCCCCACCACAGCCCTCTGCTCAGCAGTCAGCACCTCTGCACACACAGACAGGAGTGAATCCTGCTCCAAGGGCAGACCTTCAACGGCGCTGACTAGTGCAGCAAACTCCTCAACGCCTCAGTCCTTTGGCAAGATCCAAGGTTCCAAAAGGTGTCACTAGAGGCAGTGTCCAGCACAGACATTTGTGGCATTGCCAGGACGTCATCTCAGCGCCAGAGGTGCTGGATTTGGGCTTGGGACAAAGCCTGTACAACAAGCTCCTGAAACGAGACCTCTGCAGAAAACGGAGGAAACCCAGCGTGGCTGTTCCGATGCTCCCTCGGGCCCGTGCTGTTTAACTCCGGGCCCTGCAAGGGGACTTCCAAGCACCGGCAGCGCCCCCACGTGGCTCCGGCTGTGGCTGTGCCCCCGCCTCGCCCCCGCCCCACCTGCCCGGCCCCACGCACTGCGGGGCACCCCCTGACCCCCCCAGCTCCGCAGGCCGTTGGCTGCCTTTGCTGCAAGGGCGCGCTGCTGGCTCGTGTGTGGCTGGGTGCCTCCTGCACCCAAAACCCTTTCCTGAGGCTCTGCTTCCTCGGCAGCCAGCCCCCACCCCGCATTACTCTGGGGGTGCTTCCTGCCCAAGAGGAAAATCCTTTTCTTTGCTCCTTTGCACCATCCTGAGGCTCTGGTCAGCCCCCTTCTCCAGCCTTCCTGCATTCTCCGAAGCCCCCTTGTGACCTACGCTGTCACCACCTGTGTGCCCCGGTTGGGGACCATGCACAAACTGGTCAGGGCCCTGGGAAGGCCTCCCAGGAACTATGAACATGGTGTTTGATCGTCAGCCATGCTGAAGCACTCCAAATGCTGAGCATCTATCTGGCGCAAGCGGGGGATCAGTTTACTCTTGGCACTGTGTGATCCATTTGCTGTGAAATCCCACACAGGGAGGAGCGACAGCTGCCCCTGTGCCGTCAGGAGAACCAGCCTGACGTGGGCTGGATGGGAATCTGTGCCCTCTGCGATGCATTTCTGAGGCAATGCTGGCAGGCCTTTATAGACAGGTGTGAGGAGATGGGCCTGGCTCCGGCACTGACTCCCAGGAGGACCTGGCAGTGTCCAGGGGTGGAAATCCCTCATGATAAAGGGGAAACAAGGACACACGCATGTGCTCATCTATACCTGCATGGAGTCATGCACAAATCTGTGCACGCACGTGCGTTCACACTAAGCCATCTGCACACAAGTTTTCACAAGACAAGAGCAGATGTGTGAACACAAGCAAGCAGGCCCTCAGGTGAGTGCACAAGGTGAGCCTGTGAGGAGAGGTGCTATATTCTGGAATGGTGGAATTGAGGATCCTGAGCACAGCGAGGAGGAAGCACAACAGACTTGATGCCCTGGACTTCTGGAGAGCAGACTTTGGCCTCCTCAGACATCTGCTTGGAAGTGTACCATGATACAAAGCCCTGACGGGGAGATGGGCCCAAGAAGGCTGGTTAATATTCAAGGATCACCTCCTCCAAGCTCAGGAGTGATGCATCCCAACAAAGACAGAGTCAGGCAAAACGCCAGGAGACCTGCGTGGATGAACATGGAGCAACTGGCTAAACTCAAACATGACAGAGAAGGCCATAGAAGGTGGGAGCAAGAACAGGTAACATGGAAAGAATACAGAGACATTGTCTGATGAGTAAGTTAGGAGAGCTCAATCTGCTCTAATTAGATTAGAGAGCTTATCTCTGCTCTGCTTCACTGAGACCCCACCTGGAGTGCTGTGTTCAGCTTTGGGGCCCCCAGCATGAGAAAGATATAGACCTGTTAGAGTGGGTCCAGAGGAGAGCCATGAAGATGATCAGAGGGGACCCGTCCAGCACTTCCGGTGAGTCTTCTGCCCTCACTGATGCATTCCTGCCCTAGAAATCCTTGGACATTTCATCCCAGCACTTAAAGAAACCATTGCTGTGGAATGGCCATGGCCTAGATCTGGAAATGAAAAGGCAGCAGTGCAGGAAACCAACACACAGACCATAACATTTGTTGGAATGGTTTGCATTCAAGATGAGCTTGTCAGAAAATTGTTACCTCTGCCAAGGGTGCCCCTGGGCCTGCGGCAATGAAGTACCAGTATAAAAGGCAGCCCAGCTCCCTGCTCTCTCATCCAATTCTCTCGCCTCATCCTCCTTGGGAACCAGGTGAGTCTGAAGCCCTCTCTCTTCCTCTTCTGAACTAGAAGGGATCTTGCATCAATAGACATCACATCTGATGGTGGTTCAGTGCTATGCTGGGTCTTGGAGTTCTTTGCCATGGGAGAGGGGTGGAGGGAGACATTCTGTGTAGAGAGAGGCTGGGACATGGTGCTGAGGCAGCTTTTTGGATTACGCGCTACGGGATTGTCTCATTGGTTCAGGCTGCTCTTTGAAGGGCCCTGTCAGGACAAAGCGATGAGGACCATGAGCCTCCTGGCAGAGCCTCCACATCCACCCTCAACAGTTGTCTTGGCTCCTTTGTTTTGGGTAACAGGGCTGCTCCTCACCTACCCACGCGCTCTGCTTCCTCTCTGCCCTCTCTCCCAGGTGCATCTCCAGCCCCAAGACATGTCCTGCTACAACCAGTGCCTGCCATGCCGGCCCTGTGGCCCGACCCCACTGGCCAGCAGCTGCAACGAGCCCTGCGTCAGGCAGTGCCAGAACTCCACCGTCGTCATTGAGCCCTCTCCTGTGGTGGTGACCCTGCCCGGCCCCATCCTCAGCTCCTTCCCGCAGAACACCGTTGTGGGATCCTCCACCTCTGCTGCCGTTGGCAGCATCCTCAGCTGTGACGGAGTCCCCATCACCTCTGGCTGCTGTGACCTCTCGGGCATTTCCAGCCGCTACTGTGGCAGAAGGTGCCTGCCCTGCTAAAGCCACTGGCCATGGCCCTGGGGTTCCAGCACGACCATGGTGCTGGACAATAGAAGGAGGAATCTTCAGGCCATTGCTTGCAGAATGACTGACTTTCCTCACCAGAGGAGGTAACATTGGCAGGAGCCAGACCAGAGGCTACCCCGAGATTTCTCAAAACATGCCCCATGTCTCTCCTTCCATCCCTCCACCTACCTCTCTCTCCCTTTTCTTTGTGTTCTTCTTCTCCCTTGGGTTGTGAGGCTCCTCAGATCCAGCCCTCCCACTGCGGTAACAGCAGACACACGACCGGCACGATCTGCGCCATGGGCAAGGGACGCTGCCTCTCAGTTGGTCCTGGTGATCCCTGCACTGAGGGGCCTCTGCTCAGAGTGACCTGCTTTTCCTCTGTACACTCATTAAAGATTTCTGCATCCCAGCCTTGGCTGTAGATGGTATTTTTCCTCCGTGTATGCCCTCCTGAGCTGCCCAGGGAGAATTGTTTTTCCCTTGCTGGGTACAAGATGAGTGTTTAAGGAGCCTCTTCCCCACCCCCAGAAGAATGGGAGGTTGCGACACGCTGCAGAGGGTCCTCTCTTGGGCACTGCCCCTTGCAGCTGCAGAAGACATCCCTGGCTTTCACAGAGCAAGGGGCAATCTACCCTTGCCTTGCAGCGTCTCTGCCCACAGCTCCCCCTGTCCTGCAAACAGAGAGCACAACCTCTGCTGTCCTCACGGGAAAAGCTACGAGTCTGTGGGAGGCTGTGGAGGCTGGGCACCCTGCAGGCTCTTAGGAACGGGCTTCCTCTTGCTCAGGACAGTGCTGTGCTGGGTAAGCAGGTGGGGACAGAAGATGGATGACAGATGTGGGGAATGGGTGGAATAAGTGCAGGGATGCCCCACCGCTTCTACTCCACCTTCATCTCCCCTCTTTTGCCCCACCTCGGGGCTATGGCCAGCACACATGGGCATGTGCGGCAGGAACATGTGTCCCATGAGGCCCAACTGCCCCCAGCACAGCACTTGGCAGGGCCCAGGTGGTGGCACACATGCAGAGCTGACCCCCTTCACAAGTCAGCATTGGTGTTAGCCGTAATGGACCATACACGGCAATCTCCAGTCCCTGAGGACCCTGCACCCCCATGGGCTGGGTCAGTGCAAAGACAGCAAGCAGTTTGCATGCCCCCACGCTGCTCTGTGGTGCCCTCTTGCCCCCAGGCATGCAGCAGCTTTCCTCAGGCCCAGGACCTGCACTCACAGGGACTTCCTCACGCTCGTTTCCACTTTTCCTGACCGTTTGGTTTGCTCCTGCTCAAGCAAGAGGTTGTTTCTCTGTTTCTTCTTTCCGTTATGTAGAGGCTATCTTCAGGATGTTTGCAGCGCTCTGGTGCCCAGCTGCACTTCAAGGATGCCCATTGTTTCCAGGCCCAGTTCGACTGCTGGCAGACATTTTTCCTGTCATTGCTTTGCAGCCCCCTGATGTCTGCAGTTTCTCATTAGAGCCTGGTTACCTCTGTAACAGCTCCCATCAGCAGGGCACGCTGTCCCTGCTCGATTACAGAGCTGTTTCCTTAGAGATCCACGTATGGCCCTGCTTGATACAGCCTTGTCATGTCCAGAAGGAATCAACCATGCAGGCAAGAGAGAAGAGCCAAAGGTGTGCTGGGGTAATCCCGTTTGTTGGGATGGCCCATTTCCCTGGAAGGGCTTGGCCTGTGTTGCAACTCACTACAGGACTGGTAGTTCCTGGAGACATTGGTTTCTTAATTGCCCTACTGTTTATTGCCTACCTTCAATGCCCCAGGCGACTGTTAGCAGGATATAAACCCTGGGTGAAGTTCTGGGTGGGTGTCATTGGCAAATGGATAAAACTGTGGGTGGGATCTGCTTCTGTGTTTGCATGAGGCAGCTTAGCTTGGATGAGACACCCACTAAGCTGAGCAAACCCCTCATGTGGAGCTGCCCCTTTGCCTTCAGGAGAACCAGCCTGACGTGGGCTGGGTGGGAATCTGTCCCCTCTGCGATGTATTTCTGAGACAATGCTGGCAGGCCTTTATAGACAGGTGTGAGGAGATGGGCCTGGCTCCGGCACTGACTCCCAGGAGGACCTGGCAGTGTCCAGGGGTGGAAATCCCTCACTGACAGGCACTATCAGGAGCCTCACAGCAGTCTGCTTCTCCTATACATCCCAAGGTCATCGAGGGACAGCCACGCTGAGGCACTCCAAACATTGTTACCTTGAATTAAACCAAGGACCCAAACTGTCCTGATACGGTCCTTGCTGGGGCCTGAAGTTGGCAGTACCAGAGGGTGATTGTTGCAGCGTGAGGAAAAGGAGGACTCAGGAGAAAGGAGCTGTGTTTCGGTGCCTCTTCCCTGGACACATCTCTGCCAGGCTGGTGCCATCTCCGTTCAGCTACACCCAGGCTCCAGACCCTCAGCAGAACTGGAGTGCCTTGGAGGGGCCGGGCTGGCGGGGGAACCCCCGGGGCTGCGGGGCGAGGTGGTCCCGGCGGGCGGAGCGGCAGCGCCCCCTGGGGGCTGTGCCCCTGCCTCGCCCCCGCCACACACGCCCGGCCCCGCCCGCCACGGTTCCTGCCCGGCCGCAGCCCCGGCTCCTCTCCCCGTGGCTCTCAGGGCGCAGTAATACACCGCCGCGTCCCGAAGCCGGGGCTGGGCGAGCCACAGGGCGCTGGACCGGCGGTCTGCTGCCACCGATAGCCGCCCTGCCGGGTCCGTCACATCTTGGGACCCACTATAAGCCCTCACGAGGAATGCGGGTCCTCGGCCTGGGAGCTGACGGTACCACTGGATGTACTCGTTTGACTGGATGTTGGGGTGTGAGCAGGTGATGTTGATGCCGGTGCCATCCCTGGTCTCTGCCCGTGGCTCCTGCTGCACCTGGGCTCTGCCTGCAGCCACTGCCAAGAAGAAAAGGAGGAGAAAACTCAGGAAAGGGCTTTTCTGCTACTGAAAATGTCATGAGTGGGGGAGTGGGGAGAAGAAAACGGTTGACAGCTGATGGGAGCATTTTCTCAGAAGAAAGCACACAAAGGCATTTCTCCGGGAATGGTTATTTGGGGACCAGGTCGGAGCAGGGCTGTTTGGAAGGAGGGTCCGAGCCGAGCCAGGAGGAGAAGGGAAGCAGGCAGGAACGAGTGGGGGTGTGCCGAAAGGAGAGGAGGAAGGCAGGGAGCAAGGCAAGGTGGGAGGGAACGGCCGGCTGAGCTCGCTGGAGGCAGACGGGACGGCTGCAGAGGGAGGACAGAGGGGAGCGAGGTCCGTGAGAAGCCGGCGGGCCAGCAGCGAGGGCAGCCCCGGCCCCCCGCAGCCCCCGTCCCGGCCCCGCCGCCGGCAGCCCCGCGCACCCAGGAGCACCGCGGCCAGCCCCGCCAGCCCTGCGGCCCGGCCCTGCCGCATCCCGCCGCTCCGCCGCCCGCGCCGCGCTGCCCCCGCCAGCCCCGGCTCTGCTCCGCCCGCGGCGCCTCCTCCCCGCCGCCGCCGCCCGGCGCCGCCAGCTCCGCCCCGGGGCCGCTCGGGGGCTGGCCCGGGCTGCGAGTGCTGGGCGCCTGGGGGCGGGCAGGGCTTGGGCTGCTGCCAGCGGGGCTCTGCCCGTCCTGCAGCCCAGCCCGGGACGCGGAGGCGAGTGCGGGGAAAGGCTGAGGCAGCTCCTTCGGCACGGGGGAGGAGAGGGCGTGGAGAAATCAGCTGCCCGTCTGCAGCGTCCCCAGCAAGAGGGGCAGGTGGAGGGCAGCGGGCCGGGCTAGACTGGGCCTGGTAGTGGGGTGATGAGAAGCACTGGTTCCCCAGCTGTGGCCGGCACTGCCAGCAGCTCGAATGGTATCGAAGCTGAGCACATATCCGGGAGACACACAGACAAGGTCATGCACACCGCATTTGAGGACTATACACCCAGGCCGGTACCCCCAGTAGCTGCTTTTCGAGACCCAAAAGACTCCTGCCACATTTGCCTGGAGTCTGAGACCCGCTTCCCCTGCTCCAGGTGCTTCACAGGGACCCCCTGGCTCCAGCAGCTGACAGCACAGACCAAGGGCGACCTCACCCCCAGTCTGACTCCAGCACCTGGTGCCAAATCCACTCCTGCTGCTCCACCAGCAGCTGGCACTTTCTCCTTGCAGCACACATGCACATGGGACAGAGCGAGATTACGCAGAGGTAAGGAAAGATTCCAGAAGAGGACAGGACTGACGGCGGTGCTCAGGTGCAGGGCCCAGCCACACAAGTACATGGAGCAGCCCCTTTTACACCTTGCTCTGTCTGCCCTGGTGTGCTCCTCCTGGCTCCCCTTGTCCTGCATGTCCCCTCCTGGGGTTGTATAGGTCTGTCCTGCACCCATCCCAGCCTATGTCCTGGCCCACAGCTGGAGGAGGTGCAAGGCCCAGGTTGATCTTCCTGGCAGTGGCACCTGTGGCTTCTTGATAGGCCGACAACTGGTGTGAATGGTGAGGTTTGTCTCTTGTCATTGCCTCTGTGTTTGTCTTCTCTGGTCTTGGTCTCTGTTTGCTTGTTGAATGCCTCCTCTTTTCTTAGCATCCCAATTGAGAAGGTCCCCAATCTGATAACCTCACTGGCATAAACATGTCCACAGCCCCGTGTACGCCCCCCAAATGGCGTGACTGCCCACATTTGGTCTCCTCACTGCCTCCCTCATCATCTGTCAGTCAGGTTTGTATCTCTGTGTGTTTTTTCCAGCTTCCTACTGTTCTTTCTCTCTGCCCCCCTCGCAAGTGCTGAAGGGCTGCTTCTAGGGTAGGAAACAAGGAGGGAATAGCTGAAAGGTAAGAAAGAAAATAAGGGCTGCTGTGGAAGCAGTGATGGCAGCTTCCCCAAGATCTCCATTGCTGGAGAGTAGAGAAAATGGCATGGCCCTGAAAGCAGAGACAGAGAACACAGCAGAGGAAACAAACAAACAACCTCCCTCTGTTTCTCAGGTTTCCCATGGCTTCCTTTACCTTTTCAGTCCTTAGGCTGTAGATTGGTGCATGGAGCAGGGGCATCACAGCCCTGGAGAAGATGGACACCACTTTGTTGAGGGAGACATTGTCAATGGGGTGGGTATAGAGGAGGAAATGTAGCCAGCTCTCTGCAGAAGCCATCTGCATGAGAGAGAGCGAATCCCAGAAGAAGCTGTGATTGTGTAGGGCCAGAGCAGGGCAAACGAAGGGTGAGCGCCACTTGCGCCAAGGAAGGGAGCAGAAGCTCAGACCACAGGCCTCCCACCAGACTGGAGTACTGTAGTGGGTGGCAGATGCACACAGCTTGGTCCTAGGTCATGAGTGAGAAGAGGACATCCCAGTTTAGGCCCACTAGTGGAGGCAGAGGAGCGAGAGCACACAGCTGGAAAAGTAAATTGTCCTATCTGCAGAGAAGGCATCTAAAAGCATAAGAGGCATCCTGACCAAGACGTGGCACATGTCAGTGAATGGGAGCTTTCCAAAGACAAACTACATGGAACGATGCAAGGGCTGGTTGGGCTCCACCATCACGAGTGTATTCCCAGTCTGGATCAAGAGGTAGATGGCTGAGTCCAGAATGAAGAGCAGTAGCTCTCAGCTCTCAGCCAAACCCAGCAGCAACAAAAGAAACCACTCTGTAGACCTTCCCCTCACCCCTGTGGGAAGATACCAGGGGCAGGAGGAAGGAGGAGATGGAGTTGCTGCTTAGGACTCATGGTCTTCCACCTCTTGATATCTTCTGAGGAAAAACACAGCAGGGCCTCAGCAAGCCAGGATGTTCCTTCAGAGACAGGAGAAAGTGAGATCAGAACCCTGGAGTTCAGGAGAGCAGCATTTGCTTTCTTTGCTGTGTGAACACGTACCTGTCTGTGTGTGCCCAAATATACTCCAGTATGCATCCAGGAGTGTCTGTGAGTGCACCCATGAGTTCATGCATCTTTTTACATGAGCAGCAGTGTGCATGAGTGCTGTTCCCTCCACCCACTTTTGATGTCATGAATGATATCGGTATGTGATCGAGGGTCACATTGGGAATTAACAGGAAAAGTGATCTGTCAACAGCATCCCTCCAAGGCTGAGATGTGGTGACTGTGCATGTTGCCCCATGCTTCCTGAGCAGTCCGAACGAGAGGTCATCTGAGAAACCCTCCAGAGGATCACAGGCTGCACCTCCAGCACGCATGTAGTCCAACCCTGTGTTCAGAGCGGGTCTCATCTGATCAGGTTGCTCAGGATCAAGTCCAGGCAAAGTCTGAACTCTTCCAAGGATGGAGCTCCCCTAGCATCTCTTTGGCAATCTGCTCCAGGCCTTGACCGCCTTCAGGGTAAATAGGACCCATGTTCCTCTGGTTCAATGCCACTTCTGCCCAAGGTTTCAGCCCCTGCATGACTCAGCTCCAGGCCCATGAGTCACAGAAGTATGTGTGGCATTGGTTTCCCCATGGGGGACCCCTGTCCCACCCCAGACACCACTGACACCACACCAGCAGCAGACCTACGTAGGGCTGGGCCTGCTTGAAGAGGGCAGGATTTCTCAGCCTGTCTCCCTGTACATAAAGCTAACACCATCCTTTTGAACTCTCTAGCCATGGGGAGTGCAGCTGTGTCCTGGCCTGGAGAAGCAGGGAGGGGTGACTGGCACCACGCTCTTACACTCTGAATCTTGTGTTACAGAATTAAAATAAGGATCCAAACTGTTGTGGGCCCATTCTTGTTGGGGACTGAAATTGGCAGTGAACTTCCTAGGGTTGGGAGGCAGTGGGCTACAGATACAGAAGGCCGCATTTCATCATGTGTGCTGTGGGCACTTCTGGGCTGGGTTTGTTCTGTGATTGTTCAGCTGTTCTCAGGCTCCTTCTTGCCCTGGCTGCTCTCTGGAGCTCATGGACAGAGCAGTGGAGAATGCCCTGAGGTGACCAGCCCATTTTCTTGTGAGGGGGGCCACACAGTTCTCACAAACACACACCTTCTCTTGCACACCTGCGTGGAATCATGCAAAACTGCACCCACAGACACTTGCACAAGTCCAGCACACAGGCTGTTGTAGTTTCACACTGATGGCCAACTAAACTCCACCACACAGCTCTCTCACACCCCCTGCTGAAAGGAAGATGTGGGGAGAGAATGTGATTTAAGCTAAAGGGCTTAAAAGTTGAGATAGTGATAATGTAAATAAATGAAAAAGGAAAAAAATTAACAAACAAACAAAAAAAAACAAAAAAAAACAATGAGCAAAGGCTGTTTGGAAACAAATTGGGAGAAAATTATTCTCCACTTCGCATTAGCAAGTAATGTGTTTGGAAGCACAGACTCAATATGCCCACCCCTGGTTTTCCTTCCCCTTTCACATCATTACTGCTGAATGTTTGAGTATGGAATATCCCTTTGGTTGGTTTAGGTCAGCTGCCCTGGTGACGTCCCCTCCCCACCTCTTGCCCACCCCCTA
This sequence comes from Anser anser, assembly GCF_964211835.1. Classification (NCBI taxonomy): domain Eukaryota; kingdom Metazoa; phylum Chordata; class Aves; order Anseriformes; family Anatidae; genus Anser; species Anser anser. Next base: position 4,753,354 of record NC_139744.1, read on the forward strand.
CCTCCTGGCTTTGGGGGGCTTGGAGAGAGTCCTGATGCTGTGCCAGCACTGCTCCACTATAGCCCCAACACTGGTGTGATGGCAATGCTGTTCTAGCTCCAAGCACAGAGCACAGCATTCTAGGGGCTGCTGTGGGGAATGTTAACGCTGTCCCAGGCAGCCCCAGTACAGGCAAGTGCCCACAAGAGAGGAACATGTGCATGAACGTGACACAGTGTGCAGCAAAGATTCTGGACAACATTTGGGCAAAGTACATGCTGTGACCTCGTAGGGAGGGGAGGTGGACTGGGAGCCTTGCAGAAGGCACTGGAGCCAGGGCTTCTGACAAGACAACGTCAGCTTTCTTGGGCCTTGCACTTAAGGCCTGAGAATCCCATTTGTTAGCCTGAGTAGCAGTGGTAAGGGAAAGTGCTGGAGTGCCCCTACTGATCATTGGTGGGTGTCATGACAGAAATAAGCTTGCATCATGTAAGGAGGAGGTGTATGATTTTATTTATTTTTTAAAACAATAAATGAAAAGCATGAAGTTATGGGAGTGAAGAAGGAATTCTCTATGGACAGGATCTGCACTGTGTGTCTTGGGAAAACCCAGCCGGCTCTGTCCGATGCTGGTAGAAGGCAGGGTCACCTGCACATGAAAGGTTTACTTTCTGTCTACATTCATGTTCTTATTCCTTCTAACTAAAACAGACAAGGTCCTGTTGGGCCTTTCTTTTGGGATCCAGAAAGAGCCCTGCACAACCTCTCGCCCCATACAGATATCCCTGGGTCAGAGCAGGAGGAGGCAAAACAGGCCAGCAGGTTTTCCCTGAGGGCAGTGTCAGGAGGGGTAGGGTCACAGGGAGGAGCTGGGTCACCTGTAGGCAAAAGAGCCCCAAAGAGCCCCTAGGGAGTCACCCAAGCTGACCTCATTTGCCTTTCCTGGACTCTTCCAGCACGTGAGCTGTCTTCTGCCCACACCGACGTGTGTTGCCTGGAAATACTTGGGCCTCCGTACCAGCCACTCAGAAGTTGCCTTCTCTGGGGAAAGGGCATAAAGCAGGAAATGAAAAGCAGCATCACAGGAAGGCAACACACATCCCGTATCATTAGGTGGGATGTTTTGCATGCACGAGTAGCTTGTCAGAAAATAGTCCCTGCTTCAAGGGATGCCTCTGGACATGGGGCAGCTAAGGCGCACTATAAAAGCCAGCCCATCTCTGTGCTCTCTCATCCACTTCTCTGGCCTTCTTCTCCTTGGGAACAAGGTGAGTGTGAAGCCCCTTCTTGTCCCCCTCACTCTCCCACGGGAGGACTCAGTGCCATAGACCTTTCAGCTGCTATCAGCTGTGTTCCATGCCAAATCTTGGGGCTGCTGGTTGTGGGAGAGTCAAGGGGTAGAAGGTTTGTCATGGAGGAAGACTGGGCCTTTAGTATGATGGCTCCTGGGCTGGAGCCTAGAGTGTAGCCAGGCTCTGGTGGTTCTTTTTGGGCTCTGGCAGGGTGAGGCCAAGAAGCCCTGGCACATCCCTGCACAGCCTCCAGCTCACAGCACTGCCTGTGCCTTGGTTCCCTCAGGGTGTGGTGACAGGCTTTTCCTCATGCATGCCCATGTTCTGCTTCCTCCCTGCGCTCTCTCCCAGGTGCACCTCCTGCCCCCAGACATGTCCTGCTACGACCAGTGCCGTCCGTGCCAGCCCTGCGGCCCGACCCCGCTGGCCAGCAGCTGCAACGAGCCCTGCGTCAGGCAGTGCCAGAACTCCACCATCGTCATTGAGCCCTCTCCTGTGGTGGTGACCCTGCCCGGACCCATCCTCAGCTCCTTCCCACAGAACACTGTTGTGGGATCCTCCACCTCTGCTGCTGTTGGCAGCATCCTCAGCTGTGACGGAGTCCCCATCAACTCTGGATGCTGTGACCTCTCCTGTATTACCAGCCGCTACTGTGGCAGCAGGTGCCGCCCCTGCTAAAGATGCCAGAGAGTGCCCCAGACCAGGACCCCAGGAACTCAGAACATGCTGCTGGACAAAAATGGACGGAAGAACAGACTTTGTGCTGCTGTTTTAAGAGGAGCTGACCATTTCTGACTTGTCCTGTAAAGACAGACAGGAAGGGGCCAACCTGGATTCTATGACAACATGGCCGATGTATATCTATCCTGTTTTCCACACACTCTTGTTCTTTCTTTTCTGTCTTGCCCTCTGCTTTCCGTGAGGCCCCCAGAAACCAGCCTGGAGTGACCTGCTAGCCCCTCTCCACTTGTGGGCCAGGTAGATTGATGCTCTGTTGCAAGTCTGCCATTGGAAAAGCCGAACAGATTTTTGTCTGCTCCTACTGTGCTACGATCTTGGGGCCTCCTCTTGGAGTCACCTCATTTCTCCCTGAGACTTGATAAACATTTGCAGCAACCCTGAGTGTGTCCCTGTGTGGTCTTTTCCTCTGCATACAGATGGCCAAGGAAGAAAACCGTTCCTTAGTGGGGAATAGGTTGAGGGCACTGCCTTATGCCTCTAGGCACTGGAATGCAGGACATACTGCAGCAATTCATCTTTCAGGCACTGTCTGTTGAAGCTGAGGAAGACATCCCTAGTTCTTCCACAGCCAATGGACACCAGTCCTTGACTTGTGACTTGTGACGTCTCCGCCTAGACAAGTGCTGTTGACATTGGAGGCCCCAGCTCTTGGGGAAGAGTGTTCCTCTTGCTTTGGGTGGAGCTGTGCTGGGGATGGAGGCTCAGACAAAGATGATCCCGAAGGATTGTAGAAACTGGGAATGGTTAATTGTCTTGGGGAAGACCCTCTATCTCTACTCCACTTTCACCTTTCCTCCACCACCTGGTCATGGGCATCATGTCTGGGCATGGAGAGCAGGTAGAGCTTCCCTGTGCATCCCCATCACCCTTCAACACAGCATCTGGCATGGCCCAGCTGTTGCCAAGATGTGTAGGGCTGAGGGGATCCACAAGTTCGTACTGCCTGATGTGACTACCAGTCACATCAGGTCACACACTGGAGCCCCCAGTCCCTGTGAACCCAACTCTTTTTATGAAGGCAGGGCAAGGACAGGGACTGAAGCCCAAACATGCCCTCATGGCTGCTCGGTCTTGCTTTCTTTTCCCCAAGCATGGATCAGCTTTCATCAGGCCCTGGAACTCAGAGGCCCCATAGGTGGCACAGCCCCTCTATGCTCCAGAAAAGACATTCTGTGGGTGCAGATATCCCAGTGTCCGCTGAGACATAGCAGTGAGAATGGGACCTGATTGTGCACTCAGCAGGACCTGTGTATGGGCCCTGAATGGCACAGGGCATGCATTGGCCCAACCACAGGGCACACACTGGGGGATCTTGTCTCAGGCATCAAGCTCCTCTGTCATTCCCAGAGCCGTGAGGATGAAGTGGCCCTTGTGCTCCAGGCAGCACCGCTGCTCCCCAAAACCAGGCCAGGGCCTTCCCACATCTGCACACACCTCGGGGCCCTGTGGTGTGGGGGTACTTTGCTTTCACACAGACTGTACATGCTGCCAGTGCCACGGGACCAAGATGGAGAATGGGGCTATTGCTCCATGGTGTGAGGGTGGGGGGACCTCTCCACCTGCCAGGTTCTCTGGGAGGCAGTGCTGGCTCAAGTGGCAGCACAAGGGCAACAAGCATCAGAACCAAGACCACCAAAGCCCAGGATAACCTCGGCACCCAGCTCTGTACTGACCCCTCACCCGGGGCCTCTGCACAAGCTCAGGCCTAGCATAGCCCTGCCCCAGCTCTGCTGCATGTGTGCCTGTGCCTGGCCTCGCCTAATCTTTTCAGCCTGGCCTGGCCAGCCTCCTAGATGGTGCAGGTCCATCACTGGATGGAGCCTTTAGCCAGACCTCTCTGGGGTCTAGCCTTAGCCTGCGCCCCAGCCCCAGCTCTCACCCGGGGACCGAGACCTTCTACACATAACACATCTATTGCCAGGGTTAGAGCAATAATCAATAGGTGCTCCTGAGCCAGAATTGTCTCCTGGCTAACACTGAAGTCTGAGACGGAGGAGCACACTCACAATTTGGAGATTCACTTTTGTCTTGGAAACGACAAAATCCTTCTAGAGAACAGGTCAACTTGTTGATTCCATCTTTCCTATTCCCAGCCTGCAGCATAAGTTACCTGAGGAGAACAAGAACAACATTTTAAAAAGACATTGTCCACATAGCATCTCGTTGTCTCTGAAAACCATAGATAACAGAACTCTAGGATATCCTAAGTTAGAACAGACAAACAAGGATCATCAAGTCCATCTCCTCTAGCTTCACGCAGGATTACCTGCAAATGATACCACAGGTCTGAGAGTGTTGTCTGAATTCTTCTTGACTCCAGGCAGGCTTGTTGCTGTGACCACTTCCATGGGGAGCCTTTTTGAGTGCCTTAACTCACTTGCCATTCACTGCTTGGTAAAGAATATATATATTGACAGAAACGTCCTCAGAGAATGGGAACTGTGATGGGGTGGGAGGCACAAGCAGGAAATGTCTTGTGGTGAGTGAAAGACAAGGGAAAAGGGAAAGTGTTTGGATACAGTCAAGGATCTTGCTCAGCATTATAGCCCCACAGGCCAGGCTCAGAAGGGGCCCAGCACCAGAGCAGAAACAGGCAATGGTGTTCCTGGTACCCCCTCCGCACCCATGCTCCTAAGGTGAGCAGGAAGCAAAGTTTCTTTCAGGGGCTGGTCACTCCCCACAGTGACAAAGGGGGGCCATTCCCCATAGCCTTCAGAGAGATGAGGAGAAGGTAATGACAAAGAGGATGATGTGCCAGCCGGGATGGTCTGTTAAGCTCAGAAGAATGAATTCAGCCCCAAAGGTCCTGTTCTCCTTTGCCATGGCTCTAAGGTTTCAGAAGGGGATGATGTCAGACTGAGGTTTCATGTTGTAATTTCAGCAGTAGTAATTTGAGACAAGGCTGAGGCTGGTGCTGCCTTCCGCGAGAGCACAGAGGAAAGAGGGCCCATGGCTGCCCCCTGCTGGGAGCTGCCTCGGCCAAGCTTTTCTTTCTCCGGGTTGCTTCAATTCTTGCTCTTGCAAGCAGACAAAAGAGTTTCCTCAAGTCTGAGGACATCAAAACACCACATTCAGCATGCTTTGTGAGACAGAGGAAGCTTCACCAGCACAGCCTCGTTTCTCCTGCCTGGTCTCGGCATTTTCAGCCTACAGGACACCCAGCTTGTCCCAGACATGCAATCCCCCACTGCCGCAGGAGCTGGTCATTATGACACTGCTCCCTGTGCAGGGGCTGAGGATGATCACACATGCCTCCAGCTCCCCTGAGGAGACATCAACGAACTCAGTGGGCTGTACGTCTTCATTTATCTCTTGCTCTGATTGCTTGCTGTGATGAACATGGAGAGCTCTTGGGCCTTTGGCACTAAGGGCTGCTCTATTTGTTCTGTCCCTTAGGCACAGGCTTTGGACATGGACTGGCTGAAGGTCTGGAGAAAACCTGGTGGCTGGGATGCAAATCCAGTTTATTGACTGACTCATTGAAGAGAGAGAAGAACCCTGCAAATCTCTGTCAGAACTACTTCTAGGGGTCTCTGGGCTGGGCTGGCCAGGGCTCAAAGCAAGCTGCTTTATCATGGGCTGGCAGGAATTTACTCACCCTGGGGCTGAGGGGCTGAGAGCCAGCCCCTAGGGGAGTCTCATTTCCCAGCAGACTCTGCCCTATTCTGTCAGACCGGGAAGAGAGGAAAGTAGAGCCCTGCGGTCCAGGTCAGCCAGTCGGGGTCAGCCCTCTCTGCTCAGCCACAGACACCATCCCGTTTGAGAAAGAGAATATGGCTGTCAGCTCTTGGAGTGAACAGGGGAAGCAGCGCAGCCAGGGGAGAGCTGAGGGCCCCATCCCAGAGCTCTGCCTTGCACACACACATCCCCTCCCCATCCGGGGTTGTTGCTCAGCCAGGGCAGCTCCCTGCACCAGGGTGTCACTCACAGCACAGAGGTACAAGGCGCTGTCAGAGAGCTCAACTCCCTTCAGCTGCAGAACACTGTATTTCCCATCAGTGTTCAGCTCCGTGGTGAAACGGTCTTTCTGCTTGGTGCCCTTTCCTGCTTGAGAAGATATCAGCTGAGGGGATTGTCCCTTCTTCTGCTGGTACCAGAGCAAACCATAAAAGTTGGAGCTCTGGTATGTGCAATTGGTCTGGAAGGTGTTTCCCTGCTCCACGGTGACTTGTCCTTCTTCCTGGGTGACGGACACCTGCCCCATGGTTTCTGGAAGAAAGAGAAGGTCAGCAGCTCTGTGAGGAAATCTCCAGGCAGCCAAACAGGAGTGAATTGAGACCTGTGGGAGATAAGTCTCCCTGTCCTTTACTGGGCTGAAAGGTCCTGAGGCCGGGGCACAGCAGGGTGTTTTGGGGGCAGAGCTAAGAGCTCCCTGGCCAGAGCGGACCCTGTGAGAGCTGTGCTGTGTGCCTGCTCCTCCTGCCTGCTCTCCTTCTGCCCAGAGGACCAGGGCACAGCCTGTCATGCCTGGCTTTGTGTGCTGGGTCCAGCATCCTCCAGCAGGCTGAGGCGCCCATGCAGCTACTGGGAAAAGGTTCAACCTGCTTCCTCATCCCTGTCATCTCAGGGTGCTCCAAGGCTCAACAGTACAAACAAAGCTGAGGTGAGTTGTGGCAAGAGGGAGCCCTGGCTGTGCTGACAAGCAGGAGGACATTGGAGACCATGGCAGGAACACATCAAGCAGAAGACAGACTGGACACCCTGGTAATGTCCATGGGAGGAGAGCTTTACTGTCCCTGTATCCACTTGGACACAATCCAGCTGTTTCTACAAGAAAGGGAGAAATGAGGGACTGCAGAGACTGATGAAATCTTCTCTGGTGACAGTAGGTGGACCAGAAGAGAGAGGCAGAAATAAAAGGACAGAAAGTACAAAAAAAAAAAAAAAAAGGAGACGCGCCTCAGGTCTATCCTCTCTGCATTTTCTTCTCGTTTTTAAGAATAACAGCATCTTGAAGGAACCAGTCCAAGAAGCAGAAACGGGAGCCAACATTTACCAACATTTTCCCTGTGATTCAAGAGTTGGTCCCCACATAAACATGGTAAGGCTGATGAGGGCTTCCTGGGGAAAGAAGATTTATGTCTTGATTAAAAGCCAGCACTTACCCAGCAGTTGCCCCAGGAAGGCAGTGAGGACGAGATACCCGCGGTGCATGCTGAGACCGACCCTCCTGTTTGCTGAGGGAGAGAGAGTCAGAAAAGCACCTCCCAGCCCCGAGAGAACAGAGCTGCCGGAAATGACTCTGCTGGGGGAACAAGGGGAGATTCAGTGATGAGAAATGTTCTGGTCTGACTGTGCCCAAAATGCCCCCTGGGGTTTCTCCCTCCTCCAGCAGGAGCAACCATTGAGGATTGTCACAGTCAGGGGTCCTGGGAACTCTGGGGGCCACATCATGGGAAGGGGCTGCTCTCATCTCCTCTCCCAGAGGGGTCCTCACCTCCCCAGCTACAACTGCCTTCTCTTCTGCACACGCACTGCTTGGCCATGGCTGATGTCAGGGCAGTCTTTGCCACTGAGCTTGTTCTTTTTACCCTGGGGCCCTCAGGTGCATGGGGATGTTCTTATTTCCTGTGTGAGGAGAAGACACCTCGATTTCTCTCCCACATCCCCAGAAAGAAGGGAGGAACCATGCAGCCCAGGGTTTCTGGCTGTGTCCTGTTCTGGTGGGATAACCCAGCATTTGCAAGAGGAATGGGGCTCCAGTGTAGTGTGGGATGTCACAAGCCCAGAGGGGACAAGGACAACCTGTTCCATAGGGTAAGGGGTGAGGAGTCAGCAGGGAAAAAGATGTGGGTTCAGTGGGTCACGTGCACTCACACTGGTGGGCCACAGCGGGCACACACCCACAGCCACATCCCTGGCACTCTCTGCTTCCCTGATGCTTGGGCCCCCTCTATCACCACCCCTAACACCTTGTCTGGGTTGGCAGCACCTGGCTAGTTGTGTTGTCTTTCCCCATACCTCCCTCAGCACACCTCAAACGTGGAGCTCTCAGACACCCAAAGGAATGACATTCCAAGCCCTGCAGACCCCAACTGTTCCTTTTATACCCCCCAGGCAGTGTGAACTTTCTCCCTCTCTCAAAAAAAATTTACCGCACAAAGCAGTGAATCCTCTTCACTGCCTGTGGAGTCCTGATACAGAAGGAGATTGTTCATGGAGAAGCTTGGGATCTGCATGGCAGCTCACCGGTGTAGCTACAGAGCTCTGCTGTGCTGTACAGAGCTGTGCAGTCCACATTCTTTGGCACGTGGCAGTGAGCATGTGGCGAGTCTGTAGGAGTGAAGCAACGTGTTGTTTGATGAATAGAGTTGTCCATTTCTAAGAAGAATTACACAAAATCCCAGAAAATCTTCAAAGATAACAATGCCAGTGAATCTCGGCAGGAGCAGGAGCTGCAGCATGTGCCTTGCCCTGACAAGTGGTCTGTCTTATGTTCCTTTGGTAAACTCCACCGCAACCACTCCCTCGCTCCCCCTGCTCAGAAGAACTAGGGGAGAAGAAAGAAATTTGATATAAGGGAAAAGTAAGAGAGAAAAATAAGCAAGGGCCACACAGAAGCACAGAGTGAAAAGAAAATTATTCTCTACTTCCCCTCAAAAAGTGATGTCTGGCCATCTCCTGGGAAGCAGGGCCTCAATACTCATAGCGGTCATTTTGGAGGACAGATGTCTTCATAATGAGACCTCCCCCCTTTCCTTCCCCTTTCCCAACTTTTATTGTTGAGTGTGACATCACATGGTATGGAATATCCCTTTGGTTGGTTTAGGTCAGCTGCCCTGGCGATGTCCCCTCCTTTGCCTATGCTATTCCCTTTTTCTTTCTTGTGTTTCCTCCAGATAATGGTATTTTAATCAGTACTGGAAGGCCACCCTTGCTGGCATCCATCTACATTCACAATCCACCCTCAAGAAAACAATTAAAGTCACAATTTCTAGTTCGAATTTTTCACGTTCCAGACTGTGCACATTGCCTTGTGTTCTTTTACTTGTTCAAGAAGAGTTCGGCTCCATTTGGCTCTTGAATATATCACCTAGGAACGCAATATGAATAGACAGCTGGAAAACAAAGATTAGGAGTATTCTAATGTGAACTCACCGTGTACTATCCTAATTACAAGAGTAAAAATCACGCCCCTATACTGTGAGACCCTGGCCCAACAAAGGACCCCTCATCTCTGAGGATGCGCAGAATGATTCTGTCATGGCAGCACTATGCTAATCATGTAACCATTTGGAGGGGTGGGGATTGTACAAACAAGCAAATATATTGAGAACGGGTTTTATGAAAGCTGAACAAAAAGTCTTAAGGACTGCCAGGTTTGTGGGAAACCACCAGGTACCCAGACTTGCACTATTCTGAAATAAACAATCTCTTGACCTTGTGTGTGGATTGGCTCATAGTACACCGGGTAAGAAATCTGGACTTTTTACCTGGTTGTGTCTCCTCCCACCTTCACCTGCACCTCCAGCCTCCTTGGTGGAGGGTAGCGTGAGAAGCTGAAAAGTCCTCGACTTCGTCTAAGCACTGTTCTGCAACAGCCAAAACATCTGTATCTTTGGCTGATAATTCCCTTTTCAACCTTCTGTTTTCTTCCTCTAAACTTCCAGCCCATTCCTTCTCAATTTTCCACGTTGCAGCTAACAACCAGCACACTCCTTCCTTCCTTTTGTCTTTCCTTACCATACACGCATCCTTCCATTTATTAAATTCATTCCCTGAGGCATTTGGATTGTGGTGTATTGACCTTAGCCACTCCTGCTTTGCATCTTGCCATCCATTTCCAAGAAAACCCTTCCACAGTGTGGCCCATTTATCAAGGGAACCATTCCTTATTCTAACACAAGGATCCTGCTGACTACACCCAGGTCTGTCTCCCAACACTACAGAGCACTGGCAGGTTCTTTAGGGATCCTTGGCAGAAGGAGGACTGGCCACAGGTTGTGGTTATAACTAGAGATTTATTATTACATAAGAAATTACTAGAAATACTAAAAATTACTACAAAATCCTAAAGATTACTACAAATAAATTACTAGTTGAATTACTAGAGTGATAACACTAATGCCCTTTCTCACCACAATGGTGGGTGTCTCCACATGCTGGGGCCAGTGAGAGGGAGAGACGAGGGGGCAGGGGTGCACCTTAACAGCCCCCTTCCACATTATGGATATTTGCCTTACTGTTGGTTATGCTAACCACACTGCCAGGCATCAGGAGCAGGGGCTGCCACTCACACCTGGCTCACCACAAGCCCCACGTGTCCTTGCTGGGCAGGCTCAGCTCAGAGCTCCATGCAAACTGTGACGAGAGGGAGCTGCACCTCACAGCACCCGCACCTTCCTGTATAAAGCTGCATGCTGCAGGCACCAGTGTGGTTTCAGAGCACACAGGTAGACAGCGCTGTCCTGGAGCTTGGCATCTTGCACGTGGAGAAGCACCTGGGAGTTCTCCACGGAGAGCACAGAGGAGATCCTCCCAGAATGCACATGAGGCTTGGACTTGCTCACCTGCAGCAAGAACTGAGGGGACTGGGTCGGGCGCTGCTGATACCAGAAGATGTAGAAAGTAGAGCTGCTGGTGGAGAAATTGCAGTGCAGAGTTGCATTGTGTCCCACCTGGATGGTGGTTTCTTGTGCAAACTGCAGCACAGAGTCCTTCTGTGCATGACCTGCAAAGCCAGAACAGCATTTCAGCACTGCTTGAAGGTGTGTCTGTTCTCCCCCTCTCTCTCCTGTGTCTCTCATTTCACCAACTTGCTCACTGTCTCCTCTCTCCATCTCCCTTTTCACGGGTTGTAAAATGCTGAGCTAAGTACACATGCACTCTTCTTTCTGCAGATGCTGTTTAATTCCCACACCCAAGTCTGTCAGCTTACCGACTTTTTAGCAGTACCTCACCAGGCTTTGAGTCCATACATACCTATCAACAATGCATGTAAGAATGCTAGGCATCTGCAAAGGAAAAATGCAGATGCTCATTCATCCCTGTACACTCGTTGCCCCTGACATCTTTCAGACCATCTCCTGTACTGGTCTGCAGCCCCTGCTCTCCCTACAGAAAACACTTGCAGTTCTTCCAGGGAGGCAGGACTCCAATTTCCCCCCTCCGGAAACGATGGGATGCCATCTTGTCCCTAGCTTGCCCTCCTGAAAGTCACATCTCACCGAAGTCTGACAGTGCCATCAAGGCTGCCAGAAAAAGCAGGACCATGTCACGCTCTCGCCTTCACAGGGTGCCCACGGAGTGCCCGGAAAGAGGGAGCTCAAGCTTGCGAGTTCACTTCCCCCTCTGCCAGCTCAAAGCAGCCTCTGAACCTCAGCACAGAGGGCGGAGCAAAGCTCTCCCCCTGCTGCTCCTTGGGGCACACCTCTGCCACAGCAAGGCTCTCAAGAGAGGGATGGGCCAGTGGTTAAAGCAGTCAGAAAGGAATCCAGCCAATCTTTGCTGTGACCCAGGTTCCCCATTGCCAGTCACAGGTTTTCCAGCACCGCGAGCTTCACACTTGTGCCGTTAGCTCACAGCTGCAGGCCTGTGAAGGCCAGGACATTTCACTTGGTCAGCGGTAAGGCAAAAGGACACCAACATGGCCACTGTGTGCTTCCCTCTTTTTGCCCCTTCTGGCAGGTGGGCAGCCCCAGCAAGGGGCAAGTGTCCCCAGTGGTTTCCCGCTGCCATCCTGAACCCAGCCAGACAGAGGCCTGCACCCAGCTCTGCTGTCAATGGAGATGGGATTGCCTCCCCCCCCTCCACCCAACCCCCTCAGGAGAGGTACACTCTCCCTCTGGCAGGGAAGGACGCCCCACCACAGCCCTCTGCTCAGCAGTCAGCACCTCTGCACACACAGACAGGAGTGAATCCTGCTCCAAGGGCAGACCTTCAACGGCGCTGACTAGTGCAGCAAACTCCTCAACGCCTCAGTCCTTTGGCAAGATCCAAGGTTCCAAAAGGTGTCACTAGAGGCAGTGTCCAGCACAGACATTTGTGGCATTGCCAGGACGTCATCTCAGCGCCAGAGGTGCTGGATTTGGGCTTGGGACAAAGCCTGTACAACAAGCTCCTGAAACGAGACCACTGCAGAAAACAGAGGAAACCCAACGTGGCTGTTCCGATGCTCCCTCGGGCCCGTGCTGTTTAACTCCGGGCCCTGCAAGGGGACTTCCAAGCACCGGCAGCGCCCCCACGTGGCTCCGGCTGTGGCTGTGCCCCCGCCTCGCCCCCGCCCCACCTGCCCGGCCCCACGCACTGCGGGGCACCCCCTGACCCCCCCAGCTCCGCAGGCCGTTGGCTGCCTTTGCTGCAAGGGCGCGCTGCTGGCTCGTGTGTGGCTGGGTGCCTCCTGCACCCAAAACCCTTTCCTGAGGCTCTGCTTCCTCGGCAGCCAGCCCCCACCCCGCATTACTCTGGGGGTGCTTCCTGCCCAAGAGGAAAATCCTTTTCTTTGCTCCTTTGCACCATCCTGAGGCTCTGGTCAGCCCCCCTCTCCAGCCTTCCTGCATTCTCCGAAGCCCCCTTGTGACCTACGCTGTCACCACCTGTGTGCCCCGGTTGGGGACCATGCACAAACTGGTCAGGGCCCTGGGAAGGCCTCCCAGGAACTATGAACATGGTGTTTGATCGTCAGCCATGCTGAAGCACTCCAAATGCTCAACATCTATCTGGCGCAAGCGGGGGATCCGTTTACTCTTGGCACTGTGTGATCCCTTTGCTGTGAAATCCCACACAGGGAGGAGCGACAGCTGCCCCTGTGCCGTCAGGAGAACCAGCCTGACGTGGGCTGGATGGGAATCTGTCCCCTCTGCGATGCATTTCTGAGACAATGCTGGCAGGCCTTTATAGACAGGTGTGAGGAGATGGGCCTGGCTCCGGCACTGACTCCCAGGAGGACCTGGCAGTGTCCAGGGGTGGAAATCCCTCACTGACAGGCACTATCAGGAGCCTCACAGCAGTCTGCTTCTCCTATACATCCCAAGGTGGTCGATGGACAGCCACGCTGAGGCACTCCAAACACTGTTACCTTGAATTAAACCAGGAACCCAAACTGTCCTGATACGGTCCTTGTTGGGGCCTGAAGTTGGCAGTACCAGAGGGTGATTGTTGCAGCGTGAGGAAAAGGAGGGCTCAGGAGAAAGGAACTGTGTTTCAGTGCCTCTTCCCTGGACACATCTCTGCCAGGCTGGTGCCATCTCCGTTCAGCTACACCCAGGCTCCAGACGCTTTCAGCAGAACTGGAGTGCCTTGGAGGGGCCGGGCTGGCGGGGGAACCCCCGGGGCTGCGGGGCGAGGTGGTCCCGGCGGGCGGAGCGGCAGCGCCCCCTGGGGGCTGTGCCCCTGCCTCGCCCCCGCCACACACGCCCGGCCCCGCCCGCCACGGTTCCTGCCCGGCCGCAGCCCCGGCTCCTCTCCCCGTGGCTCTCAGGGCGCAGTAATACACCGCCGCGTCCCGAAGCCGGGGCTGGGCGAGCCACAGGGCGCTGGACCGGCGGTCTGCTGCCACCCACAGCCACCCCTCCGGGTCTGACACTGGTCTGGAGTCTTTGCGACTGCTCACGAGGAATGCGGGGCCTCGGCCCGGGAGATGATGGTACCAGTGGATGAAGTCGCTGGTTTGGATGTTGGGGTGTGAGCAGGTGATGTTGATGCCGGTGCCATCCCTGGTCTGTGCCCACGGCTCCTGCTGCACCTGGGCTCTGCCTGTAGCCACTGCCAGGAAGAAAAGGAGGAGAAAACTCAGAAAAGGGCTTTGCTACCACCAAAATATCATGCAAGGGGAGAGGAGAGAAGAAAACGGTTGACAGCTGATGGGGGCATTTTCTCAGAAGAAAGCACACAAAGGCATTTCTCCGGGAATGGTTATTTGGGGACCAGGTCGGAGCAGGGCTGTTTGGAAGGAGGGTCCGAGCCGAGCCAGGAGGAGAAGGGAAGCAGGCAGGAACGAGTGGGGGTGTGCCGAAAGGAGAGGAGGAAGGCAGGGAGCAAGGCAAGGTGGGAGGGAACGGCCGGCTGAGCTCGCTGGAGGCAGACGGGACGGCTGCAGAGGGAGGACAGAGGGGAGCGAGGTCCGTGAGAAGCCGGCGGGCCAGCAGCGAGGGCAGCCCCGGCCCCCCGCAGCCCCCGTCCCGGCCCCGCCGCCGGCAGCCCCGCGCACCCAGGAGCACCGCGGCCAGCCCCGCCAGCCCTGCGGCCCGGCCCTGCCGCATCCCGCCGCTCCGCCGCCCGCGCCGCGCTGCCCCCGCCAGCCCCGGCTCTGCTCCGCCCGCGGCGCCTCCTCCCCGCCGCCGCCGCCCGGCGCCGCCAGCTCCGCCCCGGGGCCGCTCGGGGGCTGGCCCGGGCTGCGAGTGCTGGGCGCCTGGGGGCGGGCAGGGCTTGGGCTGCTGCCAGCGGGGCTCTGCCCGTCCTGCAGCCCAGCCCGGGACGCGGAGGCGAGTGCGGGGAAAGGCTGAGGCAGCTCCTTCGGCACGGGAGAGGAGAGGGGATAGGAGAGGGAGTGGGAGACTTGGTGCATGGAGCAGGACATCACAGCCCTGGGGAAGATGGACACCACTTTGTTGAGGGAGACATTGGCAATGGATTGGGTTTAGAGGAGGGAATGTAGCCCCCGGCATGATACAAGTGCAGCCAAGGGAGAGTGAGCAGACAGTGTCTTGTGTCTCCTCACATGTCTACATTCAGAGGGAGACCAGGAGCACCCTGCAGGAGCTCAAGGAGGACAGGAAAACTGGTGGTGCTGTTGTAGTCAAGCAGCACAGCAGTCCAGAAGCTCTCTGCAGAAGCCAGCTGCATGAGAGATAGCGAATCCCAGAAGAAGCTGTGATTGTGTAGGGCCAGAGCAGGGCAAACGAAGGGTGAGCGCCACTTGTGCCAAGTAAGGGAGCAAGAGCTCAGACCACAGGCCTCCCACCAGACTGGAGTACTGCAGTGGGTGGTAGATGCACACAGCTTGGTCATAGGCCATGAGTGAGAAGAGGACATCCCTGTTTAGGCCCACTAGTGGAGGCAGAGGAGCCAGAGCACACAGCTGGAAAAGTAAATTGTCCTATCTGCAGAGAAGGCATCTAAAAGCATAACAGGCATCCTGACCAAGACGTGGCACATGTCAGTGAATGGGAGGTTTCCAAAGATAAACTACAGGGAAGGATGCAAGGGCTGGTTGGGCTCCACCATCACGAGTGTATTCCCAGTCTGGATCAAGAGGTAGATGGCTGAGTCCAGAATGAAGAGCAGTAGCTCTCAGGTCTCAGCCAAACCCAGCAGCAACAAAAGAAACCACTCTGTAGACCTTCCCCTCACCCCTGTGGGAAGATACCAGGGGCAGGAGGAAGGAGGAGATGGAGTTGCTGCTCAGGATTCAGGGTCTTCCACCACTCGATATCTTCTGAGGAAAAACACAGCAGGGCCTCAGCAAGCCAGGATGTTCCTTCAGAGACAGGAGAAAGTGAGATCAGAACCTTGAAGTTCAGGAGAGCAGAATTTTCTTTCTTTGCTGTGTGCACACGTACCTGTCTGTGTGTGCCCAAATATACTCCAGTATGCATCCAGGAGTGTCTGTGAGTGCATCCATGAGTTCATGCATCTTTTTACATGAGCAGCAGTGTGCATGAGTGCTGTTCCCTCCACCCACTTTTGATGTCATGAATGATATCGATATGTGATCAAGGGTCACATTGGGAATTAACAGGAAAAGTGATCTGTCAACAGCATCCCTCCAAGGCTGAGATGTGGTGACTGTGCATGTTGCCCCATGCTTCCTGAGCAGTCCGAACGAGAGGTCATCTGAGAAACCCTCCAGAGGATCACAGGCTGCACCTCCAGCACGCACGTAGTCCAACCCTGTTTTCAGAGCGGGTCTCATCAGATCAGGTTGCTCAGGATCAAGTCCAGGCAAAGTCTGAACTCTTCCAAGGATGGAGCTCCCCTAGCATCTCTTTGGCAATCTGCTTCAGGCCTTGACCGCCTTCAGGGTAAATAGGACCCATGTTCCTCTGGTTCAATGCCACTTCTGCCCAAGGTTTCAGCCCCTGCATGACTCAGCTCCAGGCCCATGAGTCACAGAAGTATGTGTGGCATTGGTTTCCCCATGGGGGACCCCTGTCCCACCCCAGACACCACTGACACCGCACCAGCAGCAGATCTACGTAGGGCTGGGCCTGCTCGAAGAGGGCAGGATTTCTCAGCCTGTCTCCCTGTACATAAAGCTAACACCATCCTTTTGAACTCTCTAGCCATGGGGAGTGCAGCTGTGTCCTGGCCTGGAGAAGCAGGGAGGGGTGACTGGCACCACGCTCTTACACTCTGAATCTTGTGTTACAGAATTAAAATAAGGATCCAAACTGTTGTGGGCCCATTCTTGTTGGGGACTGAAATTGGCAGTGAACTTCCTAGGGTCGGGAGGCAGTGGGCTACAGATACAGAAGGCCGCATTTCATCATGTGTGCTGTGGGCACTTCTGGGCTGGGTTTGTTCTGTGATTGTTCAGCTGTTCTCAGGTTCCTTCTTGCCCTGGCTGCTCTCTGGAGCTCATGGACAGAGCAGTGGAGAATGCCCTGAGGTGACCAGCCCATTTTCTTGTGAGGGGGGCCACACAGTTCTCACAAACACACACCTTCTCTTGCACACCTGCGTGGAATCATGGAAAACTGCACCCACAGACACTTGCACAAATCCAGCACACAGGCTGTCGTAGTTTCACACTGATGGCCAACTAAACTCCACCACACAGCTCTCTCACACCCGCTGCTGAAAGGAAGATGTGGGGAGAGAATGTGATTTAAGCTAAAGGGCTTAAAAGTTGAGGTAGGGATAATATAATTAAAGGGGAAAAAAAAAAAAAAGGAAAGAAATAAAAGAAGAAAAATAAAAAATGAGCAAAGGCCATTTGGAAACAAATTGAGAAATATTTATTCTCCACTTCCCATCAGCAGGTAATGTTTGTCCATGTGTTTGGAAGCACAGACTCAATATGCCCACCCCTGGTTTTCCTTCCCCTTTCACATCATTACTGCTGAGTGTTCGAGTACGGAATATCCCTTTGGTTGATTTAGGTCAGCTGCCCTGGTGACGTCCCCTCCCCACCTCTTGCCCACCCCCTACCTCCTGGCTTCGGCGGGCTTGGAGAGAGTCCTGATGCTGTGCCAGCACTGCTCCACTATAGCCCCAACGCTGGTGTGATGGCAATGCTGTTCTAGCTCCAAGCGCAGAGCACAGCATTCTAGGGGCTGCTGTGGGGAATGTTAACTCTGTCCCAGGCAGCCCCAGTACAGGCAAGTGCCCACAAGAGAGGAACATGTGCATGAACGTGACACAGTGTGCAGCAAAGATTCTGGACAGCATTTGGGCAAAGTACATGCTGTGACCTCGTAGGGAGGGGAGGTGGACTGGGAGCCTTGCAGAAGACACTGGAGCCAGGGCTTCTTGACAAGACAACGTCAGCTTTCTTGGGCCTTGCGCTTAAGGCCTGAGAATCCCATTTGTTAGCCTGAGTAGCAGTGGTAAGGGAAAGTGCTGGAGTGCCCCTACTGATCACTGGTGGGTGTCATGACAGAAATAAGCTTGCATCATTTAAGGAGGAGGTGTATGATTTTATTTATTTTTTAAAACAATAAATGAAAGGCATGAAGTTATGGGAGTGAAGAAGGAATTCTCTATGGACAGGATCTGCACTGTGTGTCTTGGGAAAACCCAGCCGGCTCTGTCCGATGCTGGTAGAAGGCAGGGTCACCTGCACATGAAAGGTTTACTTTCTGTCTACATTCATGTTCTTATTCCTTCTAACTAAAACAGACAAGGTCCTGTTGGGCCTTTCTTTTGGGATCCAGAAAGAGCCCTGCACAACCTCTCACCCCATACAGATATCCCTGGGTCAGAGGAGGAGGAGGCAAAACAGGCCATCAGGTTTTCCCTGAGGGCAGTGTCAGGAAGGGTAGGGTCACAGGGAGGAGCTGGGTCACCTGTAGGCAAAAGGGCCCCAAAGAGCCCCTAGGGAGTCACCCACACTGACCTCATTTGCCTTTCCTGGACTCTTCCAGCACGTGAGCTGAGTCTTCTGCCCACACCGACGTGTGTTGCCTGGAAATACTTGGGCCTCCCTACCAGCCACTCAGAAGTTGCCTTCTCTGGGGAAAGGGCATAAAGCAGGAAATGAAAAGCAGCATCACAGGAAGGCAACACACATCCCGTATCATTAGGTGGGATGTTTTGCATGCACGAGTAGCTTGTCAGAAAACAGTCCCTGCTTCAAGGGATGCCTCTGGACATGGGGCAGCTAAGGCCCAGTATAAAAGCCAGCCCAGGTCTGTGCTCTCTCATCCACTTCTCTGGCCTACTTCTCCTTGGGAACAAGGTGAGTGTGAAGCCCCTTCTTGTCCCCCTCACTCTCGCATGGGAGGACTCAGTTCCATGGACCTTTCAGCTGCTATCAGCTGTGTTCCATGCCAAATCTTGGGGCTGCTGGTTGTGGGAGAGTCAAGGGGTAGAAGGTTTGTCATGGAGGAAGACTGGGCCTTTAGTATGATGGCTCCTGGGCTGGAGCCTAGAGTGTAGCCAGGCTCTGGTGGTTCTTTTTGGGCTCTGGCAGGATGAGGCCAAGAAGCCCTGGCACATCCCTGCACAGCCTCCAGCTCACAGCACTGCCTGTGCCTTGGTTCCCTCAGGGTGTGGTGACAGGCTTTTCCTCATGCATGCCCATGTTCTGCTTCCTCCCTGCCCTCTCTCCCAGGTGCACCTCCTGCCCCCAGACATGTCCTGCTACGACCAGTGCCGGCCGTGCCAGCCCTGCGGCCCGACCCCGCTGGCCAGCAGCTGCAATGAGCCCTGCGTCAGGCAGTGCCAGAACTCCACCATCGTCATTGAGCCCTCTCCTGTGGTGGTGACCCTGCCCGGCCCCATCCTCAGCTCCTTCCCGCAGAACACCGTTGTGGGATCCTCCACCTCTGCTGCTGTTGGCAGCATCCTCAGCTGTGACGGAGTCCCCATCAACTCTGGATGCTGTGACCTCTCCTGTATTACCAGCCGCTACTGTGGCAGCAGGTGCCGCCCCTGCTAAAGATGCCAGAGAGTGCCCCAGACCAGGACCCCAGGAACTCAGAACATGCTGCTGGACAAAAATGGACAGAAGAACAGACTTCGTGCCGCTGTTTTAAGAGGACCTGACCATCTCTGGTTTGTCCTGTAAAGACAGACAGGAAGGGGCCAACCTGGATTCTGTCACAACGTGGCCGATGTATATCTATCCTGTTTTCCACACACTCTTGTTCTTTCTTTTCTTTCTTGCCCTCTGCTTTCCGTAAGGCCCCCAGAAACCAGCCTGGAGTGACCTGCTAGACCCTCTCCACTTGTGGGCCAGGTAGATTGATGCTCTGTTGCAAGTCTGCCATTGGAAAAGCCGAACAGATTTTTGTCTGCTCCTGCTGTGCTACGATCTTGGGGCCTCCTCTTAGAGTCACCTCATTTCCCCCTGAGACTTGATAAACATTTGCAGCAACCCTGAGTGTGTCCCTGTGTGGTCTTTTCCCCTGAATACAGATGGCCAAGGGAGAAAACAGTTCCTTAGTGGGAATTGGTTGAGGGCACTGCCTTATGCCTCTAGGCACTGGAATGCAGGACATACTGCAGCAATTCATCTTTCAGGCACTGTCTGTTGAAGCTGAGGAAGACATCCCTAGTTCTTCCACAGCCAATGGACACCAGTCCTTGACTTGTGACTTGTGACGTCTCCGCCTAGACAAGTGCTGTTGACATTGGAGGCCCCAGCTCTTGGGGAAGAGTGTTCCTCTTGCTTTGGGTGGAGCTGTGCTGGGGATGGAGGCTCAGACAAAGATGATCCCGAAGGATTTCAGAAACTGGGAATGGTTAATTGTCTTGGGGAAGACCCTCTATCTCTACTCCACTTTCACCTTTCCTCCACCACCTGGTCATGGGCATCATGTCTGGGCATGGAGAGCAGGTAGAGCTTCCCTGTGCATCCCCATCACCCTTCAACACAGCATCTGGCATGGCCCAGCTGTTGCCAAGATGTGTAGGGCTGAGGGGATCCACAAGTTCGTACTGCCTGATGTGACTACCAGTCACATCAGGTCACACACTGGAGCCCCCAGTCCCTGTGAACCCAACTCTTTTTATGAAGGCAGGGCAAGGACAGGGACTGAAGCCCAAACATGCCCTCATGGCTGCTCGGTCTTGCTTTCTTTTCCCCAAGCATGGATCAGCTTTCATCAGGCCCTGGAACTCAGAGGCCCCATAGGTGGCACAACCCCACCATGCTCCAGAAAAGACATTCTGTGGGTGCAGATATCCCAGTGTCCGCTGAGACATAGCAGTGAGAATGGGACCTGAGTGTGCACTCAGCAGGATCTGTGTATGGGCCCTGAATGGCACAGGGCATGCACTGGCCCAACCACAGGGCACACACTGGGGGATCTTCTCTCAGGCACCAAGCTCCTCTGTCATTCCCAGAGCCGTGAGGATGAAGTGGCCCTTGTGCTCCAGGCAGCACCACTGCTCCCCAAAACCAGGCCAGGGCCTTCCCACATCTGCACACACCTCAGGGCTCTGTGGTGTGGGGGTACTTTGCTTTCACACAGACTGTACATGCTGCCAGTGCCACGGGACCAAGATGGAGGATGGGGCTATTGCTCCATGGTGTGAGGATGGGGGGACCTCTCCACAGGCCAGGTTCTTTGGGAGGCAGTGCTGGCTCAAGTGGCAGCACAAGGGCAACAAGCATCAGAACCAAGACCACCAAAGCCCAGGATAACCTCGGCACCCAGCTCTGTACTGACCCCTCACCCGGGGCCTCTGCACAAGCTCAGGCCTAGCATAGCCCTGCCCCAGCTCTGCTGCATGTGTGCCTGTGCCTGGCCTCGCCTAATCTTTTCAGCCTGGCCTGGCCAGCCTCCTAGATGGTGCAGGTCCATCACTGGATGGAGCCTTTAGCCAGGCCTCTCTGGGGTCTGGCCTTAGCCTGCGCCCCAGCCCCAGCTCTCACCCGGGGACCGAGACCTTCTACACATAACACATCTATTGCCAGGGTTAGAGCAATAATCAATAGGTGCTCCTGAGTCAGAATTGTCTCCTGGCTAACACTGAAGTCTGAGACGGAGGAGCACACTCACAATTTGGAGATTCACTTTTGTCTTGGAAACGACAAAATCCTTCTAGAGAACAGGTCAACTTGTTGATTCCATCTTTCCTATTCCCAGCCTGCAGCATAAGTTACCTGAGGAGAACAAGAACAACATTTTAAAAAGACATTGTCCACATAGCTTCTCGTTGTCTCTGAAAACCATAGAATAACAGAACTCTAGGATATCCTAAGTTAGAACAGACAAACAAGGATCATCAAGTCCATCTCCTCTAGCTTCACGCAGGATTACCTGCAAATGATACCACAGGTCTGAGAGTGTTGTCTGAATTCTTCTTGACTCCAGGCAGGCTTGTTGCTGTGACCACTTCCATGGGGAGCCTTTTTGAGTGCCTTAACTCACTTGCCATTCACTGCTTGGTAAAGAATATATATATTGACAGAAACGTCCTCAGAGAATGGGAACTGTGATGGGGTGGGAGGCACAAGCAGGAAATGTCTTGTGGTGAGTGAAAGACAAGGGAAAAGGGAACGTGTTTGGATACAGTCAAGGATCTTGCTCAGCATTATAGCCCCACAGGCCAGGCTCAGAAGGGGCCCAGCACCAGAGCAGAAACGGACACTGGTGTTCCTGGTACCCCCTCCGCACCCATGCTCCTAAGGTGAGCAGGAAGCAAAGTTTCTTTCAGGGGCTGGTCACTCCCCACAGTGACAAAGGGGGGCCATTCCCCATAGCCTTCAGAGAGATGAGGAGAAGGTAATGACAAAGAGGATGATGTGCCAGCCGGGATGGTCTGTTAAGCTCAGAAGAATGAATTCAGCCCCAAAGGTCCTGTTCTCCTTTGCCATGGCTCTAAGGTTTCAGAAGGGGATGATGTCAGACTGAGGTTTCATGTTGTAATAAGAGCAGCAGAAAACATCAACAAAAAGTCTTTTACTTGCCTCTCATGGCCTCTCTTGATCTCTCATTTTCCCTCCATCTGCCCTCTCTCCCTTACACTCTACTTCCGTAGAGACAGCCATACAAACAGCTGTCCATCCTTCTCCAGGCATCCACCCACCCACTCTTCACTTCATGACCCTCCTGGAAGTGAGCTACAAATTACAGTCTTTCATTAGAAATATTAATGTTTTATTTTTTTTATTTCATCTTTGAAAAGAAATTTTAATATTTTTTTTTTCATTGCTAGTGGAAGATTTCTTTGTGTCCCACAGTGCAGTTTACATTCAATAATTTTCTGCGTAAAAGAAGCTACCAAATCATAGAAGTTTAAGCCAGACAACAGAAATACTGCTATACACTATCATCAGTATCAACCCAGTGATTTTTTTTTCAATCAAAGTGAAGAGAAATTAATCTTCAGAATATTGCAAAAGAAACAAGAAATAAATGAAATTTTAGAAGTATTTTTATTCTCTACATTTCCCAGTTCAGCTTTTTCTGAACAGGTTCACGGAAAGCTCAGAAGAAGATGATGAGAAAGAAGTTTTAAATGTTTTCCTTAGTGGAACATTTTTATTCCAATATTAATTGCATCATTCCGATTCTCATCCTGGAATTTAACAGCTGTTTGATCAGCCCCAGCCATGTTCCCAGGCAAGAACAGGAGGGAAGGCATTGTTCCTGCAGAGGTGTTCAATGTCTCCAGAGAATCCTTGGGGCAATGATCCCGGGGGTAGATCAGACCCCTGCTGAGACAAGGCTGAGGCTGGTGCTGCCTTCCCCGAGAGCACAGAGGAAAGAGGGCCCATGGCTGCCCCCTGCTGGGAGCTGCCTCGGCCAAGCTTTTCTTTCTCCGGGTTGCTTCAATTCTTGCTCTTGCAAGCAGACAAAAGAGTTTCCTCAAGTCTGAGGACATCAAAACACCACATTCAGCATGCTTTGTGAGACAGAGGAAGCTTCATCAGCACAGCCTCGTTTCTCCTGCCTGGTCTCGGCATTTGCAGCCTACAGGACACCCAGCTTGTCCCAGACATGCAATCCCCCACTGCCGCAGGAGCTGGTCATTATGACACTGCTCCCTGTGCAGGGGCTGAGGATGATCACACATGCCTCCAGCTCCCCTGAGGAGACATCAACGAACTCAGTGGGCTGTAGGTCTTCATTTATCTCTTGCTCTGATTGCTTACTGTGATGAACATGGAGAGCTCTTGGGCCTTTGGCACTAAGGGCTGCTCTATTTGTTCTGTCCCTTAGGCACAGGCTTTGGACATGAACTGGCTGAAGGTCTGGAGAAAACCTGGTGGCTGGGATGCAAATCCAGTTTATTGACTGACTCATTGAAGAGAGAGAAGAACCCTGCAAATCTCTGTCAGAACTACTTCTAGGGGTCTCTGGGCTGGGCTGGCCAGGGCTCAAAGCAAGCTGCTTTATCATGGGCTGGCAGGAATTTACTCACCCTGGGGCTGAGGGGCTGAGAGCCAGCCCCTAGGGGAGTCTCATTTCCCAGCAGACTCTGCCCTATTCTGTCAGACCGGGAAGAGAGGAAAGTAGAGCCCTGCGGTCCAGGTCAGCCAGTCGGGGTCAGCCCTCTCTGCTCAGCCACAGACACCAGCCCGTTTGAGAAAGAGAATATGGCTGTCAGCTCTTGGAGTGAACAGGGGAAGCAGCGCAGCCAGGGGAGAGCTGAGGGCCCCATCCCAGAGCTCCGCCTTGCACACACACATCCCCTCCCCATCCGGGGTTGTTGCTCAGCCAGGGCAGCTCCCTGCACCAGGGTGTCACTCACAGCACAGAGGTACAAGGCGCTGTCAGAGAGCTCAACTCCCTTCAGCCGCAGAACACTGTATTTCCCATCAGTGTTCAGCTCCGTGGTGAAACGGTCTTTCTGCTTGGTGCCCTTTCCTGCTTGATAGGAAATCAGCTGAGGGGATTGTCCCTTCTTCTGCTGGTACCAGAGCAAGCCATTAAAGTAGGAGGTCTCGTATGTGCAATTGGTCTGGAAGGTGTTTCCCTGCTCCACGGTGACTTGTCCTTCTTCCTGGGTGACGGACACCTGCCCCATGGTTTCTGGAAGAAAGAGAAGGTCAGCAGCTCTGTGAGGAAATCTCCAGGCAGCCAAACAGGAGTGAATTGAGACCTGTGGGAGATAAGTCTCCCTGTCCTTTACTGGGCTGGAAGGTCCTGAGGCCGGGGCACAGCAGGGTGTTTTGGGGGCAGAGCTAAGAGCTCCCTGGCCAGAGCGGACCCTGAGGAGAGCTGTGCTGTGTGCCTGCTCCTCCTGCCTGCTCTCCTTCTGCCCAGAGGACCAGGGCACAGCCTGTCATGCCTGGCTTTGTGTGCTGGGTCCAGCATCCTCCAGCAGGTTGAGGCACCCGTGCAGCTACTGGGAAAAGGTTCAACCTGCTTCCTCATCCCTCTCATCTCAGGGGCCTCCAAGGCCAATCAGTACACACAAAGCTGAGGTGAGTGGTGGCAGGAGGGAGCCCTGGCTGTGGAGACAAGCAGGAGGACATTGGAGGCCATGGCAGGAACACATCAGGCAGAACACATCAGGCAGAAGACAGACTGGACACCCTGGTAATATCCATGGGAGGAGAGCTTTCATGTCCCTGTATCCACTTGGACACAATCCGGCTGTTTCTGTAGGAAAGGGAGAAATGAGGGACTGCGGAGACTGATGAAATCTTCTCTGGTGACAGTAGGTGGACCAGAAGAGAGAGGCAGAAATAAAAGGACAGAAAGTACAAGAAAAAAAAAAAAGGAGACGCGCCTCAGGTCTATCCTCTGCATTTTCTTCTCATTTTGAAGAATAACAGCATCTTGAAGGAACCAGTCCAAGAAGCAGAAACGGGAGCCAACATTTACCAACATTTTCCCTGTGATTCAAGAGTTGGTCCCCACATAAACATGGTAAGGCTGATGAGGGCTTCCTGGGGAAAGAAGATTTATGTCTTGATTAAAAGCCAGCACTTACCCAGCAGTTGCCCCAGGAAGGCAGTGAGGACGAGATACCCGCGGTGCATGCTGAGAGCGACCCTCCTGTTTGCTGAGGGAGAGAGAGTCAGAAAAGCACCTCCCAGCCCCGAGAGAACAGAGCTGCCGGAAATGACTCTGCTGGGGGAACAAGGGGAGATTCAGTGACGAGAAATGTTCTGGTCTGACTGTGCCCAAAATGCTCCCTGGGGTTTCTCCCTCCTCCAGCAGGAGCAACCATTGAGGATTGTCACAGTCAGGGGTCCTGGGAACTCTGGGGGCCACATCAGGGGAAGGGGCTGCTGTCGTCTCCTCTCCCAGAGGGGTCCTTGCCTCCTCAGCTACAACTGCCTTCTCTTCTGCACACGCACTGTTTGGCCATGGCTGATGTCAGGGCAGTCTTTGCCACTGAGCTTGTTCTTTTTACCCTGGGGTCCTCTGCTCCATGAGGATGTTCCTATTTCCTGTGTGAGGAGAAGACACCTCGATTTCTCTCCCACATCCCCAGAAAGAAGTGAGGAACCATGCTACGCAGCAGCCCAGGGTTTCTGGCTGTGTCCTGTTCTGGTGGGATAACGTAGCATTTGCAAGAGGAACGGGGCTCCAGTGGGGTATGGGATGCGAAAAGCCCAGAGGGGACAAGGACAACCTGTTCCATAGGCTAAAGGGTGGGGAGTCATCAGGGAAAAGCATGTGGGTTCAGTGGGTCACGTGCACTCACACTGATGGGCCACAGCGGGCACCCACCCACGGCCACATCCCTGGCAGTCTCTGCTTCCCTGATGCTTGGGCCCCCTCTATCACCACCCCTAACACCTTGTCTGGCTTGGCAGCACCTGGCTAGTTGTGTTGTCTTCCCCCATACCTCCCTCAGCACACCTCAAATGTAGAGCTCTCAGACACCCAAAGGAATGACACTCCAAGCCCTGCAGACCCCAACTGTTCCTTTTATACCCCCCAGGCAGTGTGAACTTTCTCCCTCTCTCCAAAAAAATTTACCGCACAAAGCAGTAAATCCACTTCACTGTGTTGTTGTGTCTCCTCCCACCTTCATCTGCACCTCCAGCCTCCTTGGTGGAGGGTAGCGTGAGAAGCTGAAAAGTCCTCGACTTCGTCTAAGCACTGTTCTGCAACAGCCAAAACATCTGTATCTTTGGCTGATAATTCCCTTTTCAACCTTCTGTTTTCTTCCTCTAAACTTCCAGCCCATTCCTTCTCAATTTTCCACGTTGCAGCTAACAACCAGCACACTCCTTCCTTCCTTTTGTCTTTCCTTACCATACACGCATCCTTCCATTTATTAAATTCATTCCCTGAGGCATTTGGATTGTGGTGTATTGACCTTAGCCACTCCTGCTTTGCATCTTGCCATCCATTTCCAAGAAAACCCTTCCACAGTGTGGCCCATTTATCAAGGGAACCATTCCTTATTCTAACACAAGGATCCTGCTGACTACACCCAGGTCTGTCTCCCAACACTACAGAGCACTGGCAGGTTCTTTAGGGATCCTTGGCAGAAGGAGGACTGGCCACAGGTTGTGGTTATAACTAGAGATTTATTATTACATAAGAAATTACTAGAAATACTAAAAATTACTACAAAATCCTAAAGATTACTACAAATAAATTACTAGTTGAATTACTAGAGTGATAACACTAATGCCCTTTCTCACCACAATGGTGGGTGTCTCCACATGCTGGGGCCAGTGAGAGGGAGAAACAAGGGGGCAGGGGTGCACCTTAACAGCCCCCTTCCACATTATGGATATTTGCCTTACTGTTGGTTATGCTAACCACACTGCCAGGCATCAGGAGCAGGGGCTGCCACTCACACCTGGCTCACCACAAGCCCCACGTGTCCTTGCTGGGCAGGCTCAGCTCAGAGCTCCATGCAAACTGTGATGAGAGGGAGCTGCTCCTCACAGCACCCGCACCTTCCTGTATAAAGCTGCATGCTGCAGGCACCAGTGTGGTTTCAGCGCACACAGGTAGACAGCGCTGTCCTGGAGCTTGGCATCTTGCACGTGGAGAAGCACCTGGGAGTTCTCCACGGAGAACACAGAGGAGATCCTCCCGGAATGCACATGAAGCTTGAACTTGCTCACCTGCAGCAAGAACTGAGGGGACTGGGTCAGGCGCTGCTGATACCAGAAGATGTAGGGAGCAAAGCTGCTGGTGGAGAAATTGCAGTGCAGAGTTGCGTTGTGTCCCACCTGGATGGTGGTTTCTTGTGCAAACTGCAGCACAGAGTCCTTCTGTGCATGACCTGCAAAGCCAGAACAGCATTTCAGCACTGCTTGAAGGTGTGTCTGTTCTCCCCCTTTCTCTCCTGTGTCTCTCATTTCACCAGCTTGCTCACTGTCTCCTCTCTCCATCTCCCTTTTCAGGGGCTGTAAAATGCTGAGCTAAGTACACATGCACTCTTCTTTCTGCAGATGCTGTTTAATTCCCATACCCAAGTCTGTCAGCTCACCGACTTTTTAGCAGTACCTCGCCAGGCTTTGAGTCCATACATACCTATCAACAATGCATGTAAGAACGCTAGGCATCTGCAAAGGAAAAGTCTAGATGCTTATTCCTCCCTGCACACTTATTGCTCCTGACATCTCCCAGACTGTCTCCTTTACTGGTCTGCAGCCCCTGCTCTCCCTACAGAAAACACTTGCAGTTCTTCCAGGGAGGCAGGACTCCAATTTCCCCCCTCCATAAATGATGGGATGCCATCTTGCCCCTAGCTTGCCCTCCTGAAAGTCACATCTCACCAAAGTCTGACAGTGCCATCAAGGCTGCCAGAAAAAGCAGGACCATGTCACGCTCTCGCCTTCACAGGGTGCCCACGGAGTGCCCGGAAAGAGGGAGCTCAAGCTTGCGAGTTCACTTCCCCCTCTGCCAGCTCAAAGCAGCCTCTGAACCTCAGCACAGAGGGTGGAGCAAAGCTCTCCCCCTGCTGCTCCTTGGGGCACACCTCTGCCACAGCAAGGCTCTCAAGAGAGGGATGGGCCAGTGGTTAAAGCAGTCAGAAAGGAATCCAGCCAATCTTTGCTGTGCCCCAGGTTCCCCATTGCCAGTCACAGGTTCTCCAGCACTGCGAGCTTCACACTTGTGCCGTTAGCTCACAGCTGCAGGCCTGTGAAGGCCAGGACATTTCACTTGGTCAGCGGTAAGGCAAAAGGACACCAACATGGCCACTGTGTGCTTCCCTCTTTTTGCCCCTTCTGGCAGGTGGGCAGCCCCAGCAAGGGGCAAGTGTCCCCAGTGGTTTCCCGCTGCCATCCAGAACCCGGCCAGACACAGAGGCCTGCACCCAGCTCTGCTGTCAATGGAGATGGGATTGCCTCCTCCCCCTCCACCCAACCCCCTCAGGAGAGCTACACTCTCCCTCTGGCAGGGAAGGACGCCCCACCACAGCCCTCTGCTCAGCAGTCAGCACCTCTGCACACACAGACAGGAGTGAATCCTGCTCCAAGGGCAGACCTTCAACGGCGCTGACTAGTGCAGCAAACTCCTCAACGCCTCAGTCCTTTGGCAAGATCCAAGGTTCCAAAAGGTGTCACTAGAGGCAGTGTCCAGCACAGACATTTGTGGCATTGCCAGGACGTCATCTCAGCGCCAGAGGTGCTGGATTTGGGCTTGGGACAAAGCCTGTACAACAAGCTCCTGAAACGAGACCACTGCAGAAAACAGAGGAAACCCAACGTGGCTGTTCCGATGCTCCCTCGGGCCCGTGCTGTTTAACTCCGGGCCCTGCAAGGGGACTTCCAAGCACCGGCAGCGCCCCCACGTGGCTCCGGCTGTGGCTGTGCCCCCGCCTCGCCCCCGCCCCACCTGCCCGGCCCCACGCACTGCGGGGCACCCCCTGACCCCCCCAGCTCCGCAGGCCGTTGGCTGCCTTTGCTGCAAGGGCGCGCTGCTGGCTCGTGTGTGGCTGGGTGCCTCCTGCACCCAAAACCCTTTCCTGAGGCTCTGCTTCCTCGGCAGCCAGCCCCCACCCCGCATTACTCTGGGGGTGCTTCCTGCCCAAGAGGAAAATCCTTTTCTTTGCTCCTTTGCACCATCCTGAGGCTCTGGTCAGCCCCCCTCTCCAGCCTTCCTGCATTCTCCGAAGCCCACTTGTGACCTACGCTATCACCACCTGTGTGCCCCAGTTGGGGACCATGCACAAACTGGCCAAGGGTGCCCTCCTTCCGACTGCTCGTGGCCTTAATGAAAGCATTCAGCAGGACTGGATGTCTCTGGCATTGCCAGCTGCTACTCAGGCAGAAGGTGCCCTGCATGCCAAAGCTGCTGGTCAGGGCCCCTGGGAAGGGCTCCCAGGAACTATGAACATGGTGTTTGATGGTCAGCCATGCTGAAGCACTCCAAATGCTTAGCATTTGTCTGGCACAAGGGGGGGATCAGTTTACTCTTGGCACTGTGTGATCCCTTTGCTGTGAAATCCCACCCAGGAGGAGCGACAGCTGCCCCTGTGCCTTCAGGAGAACCAGCCTGACATGGGCTGGATGGGAATCTGTGCCCTCTGCGATGCATTTCTGAGGCAATGCTGGCAGGCCTTTATAGACAGGTGTGAGGAGATGGGCCTGGCTCCGGCACTGACTCCCAGGAGGACCTGGCAGTGTCCAGGGGTGGAAATCCCTCACTGACAGGCACTATCAGGAGCCTCACAGCAGTCTGCTTCTCCTATACATCCCAAGGTGGTCGATGGACAGCCACGCTGAGGCACTCCAAACCTTGTTACCTTGAATTAAACCAAGGACCCAAACTGTCCTGATACGGTCCTTGTTGGGGCCTGAAGTTGGCAGTACCAGAGGGTGATTGTTGCAGCGTGAGGAAAAGGAGGGCTCAGGAGAAAGGAGCTGTGTTTCAGTGCCTCTTCCCTGGACACATCTCTACCAGGCTGGTGCCATCTCCATTCAGCGGCTCTCAGGCTCCTTCTGTCCCTGGGAACCTGCTGCCCTGCACGACTCATGCACAGAGCAGGGGAGAGTGCTGACACTGTGCACATTCCCTCGTGATAAAGGGGAAACAAGGACACACGCACGTGCTCATCTATACCTGCATGGAGCCATGCACAAATCTGTGCACCCACATGCGTTCACACAAAGCCAGCTGCACACAGGTTGTCACAAGACAAGAGCAGATGTGTGAACACAAGCAAGCAGGCCCTCAGGTGACTGCACAAGGTGAGCCTATGAGGAGAGGTGCTATATTCTGGACCTCGTTCTCATAGCAGCTGGGGCTGGTGGGAATGTGAAGCTCAAGGGCAGCCTTGGCTGCAGTGACTGTGAAATAGTGGAATTGATGATCCTGAGCACAGCGAGGAGGAAGCACAACAGACTTCATGCCCTGGACTTCTGGAGAGCAGACTTTGGCCTGCTCAGACATCTGCTTGGCAGTGTACCATGATACAAAGCCCTGAAGGGGAGATGGGCCCAAGAAGGCTGGTTAATATTCAAGGATCACCTCCTCCAAGCTCAGGAGCGATGCATCCCAACAAAGACAGAGTGAGGCAAAATGCCAGGAGACCTGCGTGGATGAACATGGAGCAACTGGCTAAACTCAAACATGACAGAGAAGGCCATAGAGGGTGGGAGCAAGGACAGGTAACCTGGAAAGAATACAGAGACATTGTCTGATGAGTAAGTTAGGAGAGCTAAATCTGCTCTAATTAGATTAGAGAGCTTATCTCTGCTCTGCTTCACTGAGACCCCACCTGGAGTGCTGTGTTCAGCTTTGGGGCCCCCAGCATGAGAAAGATATAGACCCGTTAGAGTGGGTCCAGAGGAGAGCCATGAAGATGATCAGAGGGGACCCGTCCAGCACTTCCGGTGAGTCTTCTGCCCTCACTGATGCATTCCTGTCCTAGAAATCCTTGGACATTTCATCCCAGCACTCTAAAGAAACCATTGCTGTGGAATGGCCATGGCCTAGATCTGGAAATGAAAAGGCAGCAGTGCAGGAAACCAACACACAGACCATAACATTTGTTGGAATGGTTTGCATTCAAGATGAGCTTCTCAGAAAATTGTTACCTCTGCCAAGGGTGCCCCTGGGCCTGCGGCAATGAAGTACCAGTATAAAAGGCAGCCCAGCTCCCTGCTCTCTCATCCAATTCTCTCGCCTCATCCTCCTTGGGAACCAGGTGAGTCTGAAGCCCTCTCTCCTCCTCTTCTGAACTAGAAGGGATCTTGCATCAATAGACATCACATCTGATGGTGGTTCAGTGCTATGCTGGGTCTTGGAGTTCCTTGCCATGGGAGAGGGGTGGAGAGAGACATTCTGTGTAGAGAGAGGCTGGGACATGGTGCTGAGGCAGCTTTTTGGATTACGTGCTACGGGATTGTCTCATTGGTTCAGGCTGCTCTTTGAAGGGCCCTGTCAGCACAAAGCGATGAAGACCATGAGCCTCCTGGCACAGCCTCCACATCCACCCTCAGCAGTTGTCTTGGCTCCTTTGTTTTGGGTAACAGGGCTGCTCCTCACCTACCCATGCGTTCTGCTTCATCTCTGCCCTCTCTCCCAGGTGCATCTCCAGCCCCAAGACATGTCCTGCTACAACCAGTGCCTGCCATGCCGGCCCTGTGGCCCGACCCCACTGGCCAGCAGCTGCAACGAGCCCTGCGTCAGGCAGTGCCAGAACTCCACCGTCGTCATTGAGCCCTCTCCTGTGGTGGTGACCCTGCCCGGACCCATCCTCAGCTCCTTCCCGCAGAACACCGTTGTGGGATCCTCCACCTCCGCTGCCGTTGGCAGCATCCTCAGCTGTGACGGAGTCCCCATCACCTCTGGCTGCTGTGACCTCTCGGGCATTTCCAGCCGCTACTGTGGCAGAAGGTGCCTGCCCTGCTAAAGCCACTGGCCATGGCCCTGGGGTTCCAGCACGACCATGGTGCTGGACAATAGAAGGAGGAATCTTCAGGCCATTGCTTGCAGAATGACTGACTTTCCTCACCTCCTCTGGCAGACATTGGCAGGAGCCAGACCAGAGGCTACCCCGAGATTTCTCAAAACATGCCTCATGTCTCTCTTTCAATCCCTCCACCTACCTCCTTCTCTCCCTTTTCTTTGTGTTCTTCTTCTCCCATGGGCTGTGGGGCTCCTCAGAGATAGCCCTCCCACTGCGGTAACAGCAGACACATGCCCTGCATGATCTGCGCCATGGGCAAGGGACGCTGTCTCTCAGTAGGCCCTGGTGATCCCTGCACTGAGGGGCCTCTGCTCAGAGTGACCTGCTTTTCCTCTGTACACTCATTAAAGATTTCTGCATCCCAGCCTTGGCTGTAGATGTTATTTTCCCTCCGTGTATGCCCTCCTGAGCTGCCCAGGGAGAATGGTTTTGCCCTTGCTGGGTACAAGATGGGTGTTTAAGGAGCCTCTTCCCTACTCCCAGAAGAATGGGAGGTTGCGACACGCTGCAGAGGGTCCTCTCTTGGGCACTGCCCCTTGCAGCTGAAGAAGATGTCCCTGGCTTTCACAGAACAAGGGGCAATCTATCCTTGCCTTGCAGCGTCTCTGCCCACAGCTCCCCCTGTCCTGCAAACAGAGAGCACAACCTCTGCTGTCCTCACGGGAAAAGCTACGAGTCTGTGGGAGGCTGTGGAGGCTGGGCACCCTGCAGGCTCTTAGGAACGGGCTTCCTCTTGCTCAGGACAGTGCTGTGCTGGGTAAGCAGGTGGGGACAGAAGATGGATGACAGATGTGGGGAATGGGTGGAATAAGTGCAGGGATGCCCCACCGCTTCTACTCCACCTTCATCTCCCCTCTTTTGCCCCACCTCAGGGCTATGGCCAGCACACATGGGCATGTGTGGCAGGAACATGTGTCCCATGAGGCCCAACTGCTCCCAGCACAGCACTTGGCAGGGCCCAGGTGGTGGCACACATGCAGGGCTGACACACTTCACAAGTCAGCATTGGTGTTAGCCGTAATGGACCATACACG
This sequence comes from Anser anser, assembly GCF_964211835.1. Lineage (NCBI taxonomy): Eukaryota > Metazoa > Chordata > Aves > Anseriformes > Anatidae > Anser > Anser anser. The sequence goes on from NC_139744.1 coordinate 4,786,298, forward strand.
GCAATCTCCAGTCCCTGAGGACCCTGCACCCCCATGGGCTGGGTCAGTGCAAAGACAACAAGCAGTCTGCATACCCCCACGCTGCTCTGTGGTGCCCACTTGCCCCCAACCATGCAGCAGCTTTCCTCAGGCCCAGGACCTGCACTCACAGGGACTTCCTCACATTCCTTTCCACTTTTCCTGACCGTTTGGTTTGCTCCTGCTCAAGCAAGAGGTTGTTTCTCTGTTTCTTCTTTCCGTTATGTAGAGGCTATCTTCAGGATGTTTGTAGCGCTCTGGTGCCCAGCTGCACTTCAAGGATGCCCATCGTTTCCAGGCCCAGTTCGACTGCTGGCAGACATTTTTCCTGTCATTGCTTTGCAGCCCCCTGATGTCTGCAGCTTCTCATTAGAGCCTGGTTACCTCTGTAACAGCTCCCATCAGCAGGGCACCCTGTCCCTGCTCGATTACAGAGCTGTTTCCTTAGAGATCCACGTATGGCCCTGCTTGGTACAGCCTTGTCATGTCCAGAAGGAATCAACCATGCAGGCAAGAGAGACGAACCAAAGGTGTGCTGGTGTAGACCCTTTGTCTTTCCTGGTGTCAGAGGAATGGAATCAGCCACAGCTGCAAGAGAACGTAACCAGTTTAGCCCAGGTGAAGGAATGGCACTGCCAGGGCTAAGGTGTGGGGTAGACCACAGGAAAGAGACCCAGGCAGAGCCCTGAGAAACATTTCTGGTTTGTTGGGATGGCCCATTGCCCTGGAAGGGCTTGGCCTATGTTGCAACTCAATACAGGACTGGTAGATCCTGGAGACATTGGTTTCTTAATTGCCCTACTGTTTATTGCCTACCTTCAATGCCCCAGGCGACTGTTAGCAGGATATAAACCCTGGGTGAAGTTCTGGGTGGGTGTCATTGGCAAATGGATAAAACTGTGGGTGGGATCTGCTTCTGTGTTTGCATGAGGCAGCTTAGCTTGGATGAGACACCCACTAAGCTGAGCAGTCCCCTTTGCTGTGAAATCCCTCATGTGGAGCTGCCCCTTTGCCTTCAGGAGAACCAGCCTGATGTGGGCTGGATGGGAATCTGTGCCCCCTGTGATGCATTTCTGAGACAATGCTGGCAGGCCTTTATAGACAGGTGTGAGGAGATGGGCCTGGCTCCGGCACTGACTCCCAGGAGGACCTGGCAGTGTCCAGGGGTGGAAATCCCTCACTGACAGGCACTATCAGGAGCCTCACAGCAGTCTGCTTCTCCTATACATCCCAAGGTGGTCGATGGACAGCCACGCTGAGGCACTCCAAACACTGTTACCTTGAATTAAACCAAGGACCCAAACTGTCCTGACACGGTCCTTGCTGGGGCCTGAAGTTGGCAGTACCAGAGGGTGATTGTTGCAGCGTGAGGAAAAGGAGGGCTCAGGAGAAAGGAGCTGTGTTTCGGTGCCTCTTCCCTGGACACATCTCTGCCAGGCTGGTGCCATCTCCGTTCAGCTACACCCAGGCTCCAGACCCTCAGCAGAACTGGAGTGCCTTGGAGGGGCCGGGCTGGCGGGGGAACCCTCGGGGCTGCGGGGCGAGGTGGTCCCGGCGGGCGGAGCGGCAGCGCCCCCTGGGGGCTGTGCCCCTGCCTCGCCCCCGCCACACACGCCCGGCCCCGCCCGCCACGGTTCCTGCCCGGCCGCAGCCCCGGCTCCTCTCCCCGTGGCTCTCAGGGCGCAGTAATACACCGCCGCGTCCCGAAGCCGGGGCTGGGCGAGCCACAGGGCGCTGGACCGGCGGTCTGCTGCCACCCACAGCCACCCCTCCGGGTCTGACACTGGTCTGGAGTCTTTGCGACTGCTCACGAGCAATGCGGGGCCTCGGCCCGGGAGATGACGGTACCAGTGGATGAAGTCGCTGGTTTGGATGTTGGGGTGTGAGCAGGTGATGTTGATGCCGGTGCCATCCCTGGTCTGTGCCCACGGCTCTTGCTGCACCTGGGCTCTGCCTGTAGCCACTGCCGAGAAGACAAGAAGGAGACAACTCAGAAAAGGGCTTTTCTGCTACTGAAAATGTCATGGGGGGGGGGGGGGGGGAGAGAGGGGAGACGAAAACGGTTGACAGCTGACGGGAGCATTTTCTCAGAAGAAAGCACACAAAGGCATTTCTCCGGGAATGGTTATTTGGGGACCAGGTCGGAGCAGGGCTGTTTGGAAGGAGGGTCCGAGCCGAGCCAGGAGGAGAAGGGAAGCAGGCAGGAACGAGTGGGGGTGTGCCGAAAGGAGAGGAGGAAGGCAGGGAGCAAGGCAAGGTGGGAGGGAACGGCCGGCTGAGCTCGCTGGAGGCAGACGGGACGGCTGCAGAGGGAGGACAGAGGGGAGCGAGGTCCGTGAGAAGCCGGCGGGCCAGCAGCGAGGGCAGCCCCGGCCCCCCGCAGCCCCCGTCCCGGCCCCGCCGCCGGCAGCCCCGCGCACCCAGGAGCACCGCGGCCAGCCCCGCCAGCCCTGCGGCCCGGCCCTGCCGCATCCCGCCGCTCCGCCGCCCGCGCCGCGCTGCCCCCGCCAGCCCCGGCTCTGCTCCGCCCGCGGCGCCTCCTCCCCGCCGCCGCCGCCCGGCGCCGCCAGCTCCGCCCCGGGGCCGCTCGGGGGCTGGCCCGGGCTGCGAGTGCTGGGCGCCTGGGGGCGGGCAGGGCTTGGGCTGCTGCCAGCGGGGCTCTGCCCGTCCTGCAGCCCAGCCCGGGACGCGGAGGCGGGTGCGGGGAGAGGCTGAGGCAGCTCCTTCGGCACGGGAGAGGAGAGGGGAGGGGAAGGGAGTGGGAGGGGGAGAGGGAGTGGAGAAAGCAGCCGCCCGTCTGCAGCGTCCCCAGCAAGAGGGGCAGGTAGAGGGCAGTGGGCCTGGCTAGACTGGGCCTGGTAGTGTGGTGATGAGAAGCACTGGTTCCCCAGCTGTGGCCGGCACTGCCGGCAGCTCGAATGGTATCAAAGCTGAGCACATATCCGGGAGACACACAGACAAGGTCATGCACACCGCATTTGAGGACTATACACCCAGGCCGGTACCCCCAGTAGCTGCTTTTCGAGACCCAAAAGACTCCTGCCACATTTGCCTGGAGTCTGAGACCCGCTTCCCCTGCTCCAGGCGCTTCACAGGGACCCCCTGGCTCCAGCAGCTGACAGCACAGACCAAGGGCGACCTCACCCCCAGTCTGACTCCAGCAGCTGGTGCCAAATCCACTCCTGCTGCTCCACCAGCAGCTGGCACTTTCTCCTTGCAGCACACATGCACATGGGACAGAGCGAGATTCCGCAGAGGTAAGGAAAGATTCCAGAAGAGGACAGGACTGACGGCGGTGCTCAGGTGCAGGGCCCAGCCACACAAGTGCATGGAGCAGCCCCTTTTACACCTTGCTCTGTCTGCCCTGGTGTGCTCCTCCTGGCTCCCCTTGCCCTGCATGTCCCCTCCTGGGGTTGTATAGGTCTGTCCTGCACCCATCCCAGCCTGTGTCCTGGCCCACAGCTGTAGGAGGTGCAAGGCCCAGGTTGATCTTCCTGGCAGTGGCACCTGTGGCTTCTTGATAGGCCGACAACTGGTGTGAATGGTGAGGTTTGTCTCTTGTCATTGCCTCTGTGTTTGTCTTCTCTGGTCTTGGTCTCTGTTTGCTTGTTGAATGCCTCCTCTTTTCTTAGCATCCCAATTGAGAAGGTCCCCAATCTGATAACCTCACTGGCATAAACATGTCCACAGCCCCGTGTACGCCCCCCAAATGGCGTGACTGCCCACATTTGGTCTCCTCACTGCCTCCCTCATCATCTGTCAGTCAGGTTTGTATCTCTGTGTGTTTTTTCCAGCTTCCTACTGTTCTTTCTCTCTGCCCCCCTCGCAAGTGCTGAAGGGCTGCTTCTAGGGTAGGAAACAAGGAGGGAATAGCTGAAAGGTAAGAAAGAAAATAAGGGCTGCTGTGGAAGCAGTGATGGCAGCTTCCCCAAGACCTCCATTGCTGGAGAGTAGAGAAAAGGGCATGGCCCTGAAAGCAGAGACAGAGAACACAGCAGAGGAAACAAACAAACAACCTCCCTCTGTTTCTCAGGTTTCCCATGGCTTCCTTTACCTTTTCAGTCCTTAGGCTGTAGATTGGTGCATGGAGCAGGGGCATCACAGCCCTGGAGAAGATGGACACCACTTTGTTGAGGGAGACATTGTCAATGGGGTGGGTACAGAGGAGGAAATGTAGCCAGCTCTCTGCAGAAGCCATCTGCATGAGAGAGAGCGAATCCCAGAAGAAGCTGTGATTGTGTAGGGCCAGAGCAGGGCAAACGAAGGGTGAGCGCCACTTGCGCCAAGGAAGGGAGCAGGAGCTCAGACCACAGGCCTCCCACCAGACTGGAGTACTGCATTGGGTGGCAGATGCACACAGCTTGGTCCTAGGTCATGAGTGAGAAGAGGACATCCCAGTTTAGGCCCACTAGTGGAGGCAGAGGAGCGAGAGCACACAGCTGGAAAAGTAAATTGTCCTATCTGCAGAGAAGGCATCTAAAAGCATAAGAGGCATCCTGACCAAGACGTGGCACATGTCAGTGAATGGGAGGTTTCCAAAGACAAACTACATGGAACGATGCAAGGGCTGGTTGGGCTCCACCATCACGAGTGTATTCCCAGTCTGGATCAAGAGGTAGATGGCTGAGTCCAGAATGAAGAGCAGTAGCTCTCAGCTCTCAGCCAAACCCAGCAGCAACAAAAGAAACCACTCTGTAGACCTTCCCCTCACCCCTGTGGGAAGATACCAGGGGCAGGAGGAAGGAGGAGATGGAGTTGCTGCTCAGGACTCATGGTCTTCCACCTCTTGATATCTTCTGAGGAAAAACACAGCAGGGCCTCAGCAAGCCAGGATGTTCCTTCAGAGACAGGAGAAAGTGAGATCAGAACCCTGGAGTTCAGGAGAGCAGCATTTGCTTTCTTTGCTGTGTGAACACGTACCTGTCTGTGTGTGCCCAAATATACTTCAGTATGCATCCAGGAGTGTCTGTGAGTGCACCCATGAGTTCATGCATCTTTTTACATGAGCAGCAGTGTGCATGAGTGCTGTTCCCTCCACCCACTTTTGATGTCATGAATGATATCGGTATGTGATCGAGGGTCACATTGGGAATTAACAGGAAAAGTGATCTGTCAACAGCATCCCTCCAAGGCTGAGATGTGGTGACTGTGCATGTTGCCCCATGCTTCCTGAGCAGTCCGAATGAGAGGTCATCTGAGAAACCCTCCAGAGGATCACAGGCTGCACCTCCAGCACGCACGTAGTCCAACCCTGTTTTCAGAGCGGGTCTCATCAGATCAGGTTGCTCAGGATCAAGTCCAGGCAAAGTCTGAACTCTTCCAAGGATGGAGCTCCCCTAGCATCTCTTTGGCAATCTGCTCCTGGACTTGGCCGCCTTCAGGGTAAATAGGACCCATGTTCCTCTGGTTCAATGCCACTTCTGCCCAAGGTTTCAGCCCCTGCATGACTCAGCTCCAGGCCCATGAGTCACAGAAGTATGTGTGGCATTGGTTTCCCCATGCGGGACCCCTGTCCCACCCCAGACACCACTGACACCACACCAGCAGCAGATCTACGTAGGGCTGGGCCTGCTCGAAGAGGGCAGGATTTCTCAGCCTGTCTCCCTGTACATAAAGCTAACACCATCCTTTTGAACTCTCTAGCCATGGGGAGTGCAGCTGTGTCCTGGCCTGGAGAAGCAGGGAGGGGTGACTGGCACCACAGTCTTACACTCTGAATCTTGTGTTACAGAATTAAAATAAGGATCCAAACTGTTGTGGGCCCATTCTTGTTGGGGACTGAAATTGGCAGTGAACTTCCTAGGGTCGGGAGGCAGTGGGCTACAGATACAGAAGGCCGCATTTCATCATGTGTGCTGTGGGCACTTCTGGGCTGGGTTTGTTCTGTGATTGTTCAGCTGTTCTCAGGCTCCTTCTTGCCCTGGCTGCTCTCTGGAGCTCATGGACAGAGCAGTGGAGAATGCCCTGAGGTGACCAGCCCATTTTCTTGTGAGGGGGGCCACACAGTTCTCACAAACACACACCTTCTCTTGCACACCTGCGTGGAATCATGCAAAACTGCACCCACAGACACTTGCACAAATCCAGCACACAGGCTGTCGTAGTTTCACACTGATGGCCAACTAAACTCCACCACACAGCTCTCTCACACCCCCTGCTGAAAGGAAGATGTGGGGAGAGAATGTGATTTAAGCTAAAGGGCTTAAAAGTTGAGATAGTGATAATGTAAATAAATGAAAAAGGAAAAAAAAAAAAAAAACAAACAAAAAAAAAAAAAACAAAAAAAAAACAATGAGCAAAGGCTGTTTGGAAACAAATTGGGAGAAAATTATTCTCCACTTCCCATTAGCAAGTAATGTGTTTGGAAGCACAGACTCAATATGCCCACCCCTGGTTTTCCTTCCCCTTTCACATCTTCACTGTTGAATGTTTGAGTATGGAATATCCCTTTGGTTGGTTTAGGTCAGCTACCCTGGTGATGTCCCCTCCCAACCCCTTGCCCACCCCCTACCTCCTGGCTTCGGGGGGCTTGGAGAGAGTCTTGATGCTGTGCCAGCACTGCTCCACTATAGACCCAACGTTGGTGTGATGGCAATGCTGTTCTAGCTCCAAGCACAGAGCACAGCATTCTAGGGGCTGCTGTGGGGAATGTTAACTCTGTCCCAGGCAGCCCCAGTACAGGCAAGTGCCCACAAGAGAGGAACCTGTGCATGAACGTGACACAGTGTGCAGCAGAGATTCTGGACAACATTTGGTCAAAGTACATGGTTTGATGTGGTAGAGAGGGGAGGTGGACTGGGAGCCTTGCAGAAGGCACTGGAGCCAGGGCTCTTGACAAGACAACGTCAGCTTTCTTGGGCCTTGCACTTAAGGCCTGAGAATCCCATTTGTTAGCCTGAGTAGCAGTGGTAAGGGAAAGTGCTGGAGTGCCCCTACTGATCACTGGTGGGTGTCATGACAGAAATAAGCTTGCATCATGTAAGGGGGAGGTGTACGATTTTATTTGTTTTTTAAAACAATAAATGAAAGGCATGAAGTTATGGGAGTGAAGAAGGAATTCTCTATGGACAGGATCTGCACTGTGTGTCTTGGGAAAACCCAGCCGGCTCTGTCCGATGCTGGTAGAAGGCAGGGTCACCTGCACATGAAAGGTTTACTTTCTGTCTACATTCATGTTCTTATTCCTTCTAACTAAAACAGACAATGTCCTGTTGGGCCTTTCTTTTGAGATCCAGAAAGAGCCCTGCACAACCTCTCCCCTTATACAGACATCCCTGGGTCAGAGCAGGAGGCAAAACAGGCCAGCAGGTTTTCCCTGAGGGCAGTGTCAGGAGGGGTAGCGTCACAGGCAGGAGCTGGGTCAGCTGTAGCCAAAAGGGCCCCAAAGAGCCCCTAGGGAGTCACCCACACTGACCTCATTTGCCTTTCCTGGACTCTTCCAGCACGTGAGCTGAGTCTTCTGCCCACACTGACGTGTGTTGCCTGGAAATACTTGGGCCTCCCTACCTGCCACTCAGAAGTTGCCTTCTTTGGGGAAAGGGCATAAAGCAGGAAATGAAAAGCAGCATCACAGGAAGGCAACACACATCCCGTATCATTAGGTGGGATGTTTTGCATGCACGAGTAGCTTGTCAGAAAATAGTCCCTGCTTCAAGGGATGCCTCTGGACATGGGGCAGCTAAGGCCCAGTATAAAAGCCAGCCCAGGTCTGTGCTCTCTCATCCACTTCTCTGGCCTTCTTCTCCTTGGGAACAAGGTGAGTGTGAAGCCCCTTCTTGTCCCCCTCACTCTCGCATGGGAGGACTCAGTTCCATGGACCTTTCAGCTGCTATCAGCTGTGTTCCACACCAAATCTTGGGGCTGCTGGTTGTGGGAGAGTCAAGGGGTAGAAGGTTTGTCATGGAGGAAGACTGGACCTTTAGTATGATGGCTCCTGGGCTGGAGCCTAGAGTGTAGCCAGGCTCTGGTGGTTCTTTTTGGGCTCTGGCAGGATGAGGCCAAGAAGCCCTGGCACATCCCTGCACAGCCTCCAGCTCACAGCACTGCCTGTGCCTTGGTTCCCTCAGGGTGTGGTGACAGGCTTTTCCTCATGCATGCCCATGTTCTGCTTCCTCCCTGCGCTCTCTCCCAGGTGCACCTCCTGCCCCCAGACATGTCCTGCTACGACCAGTGCCGGCCATGCCAGCCCTGCGGCCCAACCCCGCTGGCCAGCAGCTGCAATGAGCCCTGCGTCAGGCAGTGCCAGAACTCCACCATTGTCATCCAGCCCTCTCCTGTGGTGGTGACCCTGCCCGGCCCCATCCTCAGCTCCTTCCCACAGAACACTGTTGTGGGATCCTCCACCTCTGCTGCCGTTGGCAGCATCCTCAGCTGTGACGGAGTCCCCATCAACTCTGGCTGCTGTGACCTCTCCTGTATTACCAGCCGCTACTGTGGCAGCAGGTGCCGCCCCTGCTAAAGATGCCAGACAGTGCCCCAGACCAGGACCCTAGGAACTCAGAACATGCTGCTGGACAAAAATGGACGGAAGAACAGACTTTGTGCCGCTGTTTTAGGAGGACCTGACCATCTCTGGTTTATCCTGTAAAGACAGACAGGAAGGGGCCAACCTGGATTCTATGACAACATGGCCTATTTATACCTTTCCTGTTTTCCACACACTCTTTTTCTTTCTTTTCTTTCTTGCCCTCTGCTTTCCGTGAGGCCCCCAGAAACCAGCCTGGAGTGACCTGCTAGACCCTCTCCCCTTGTTGGCCAGGTAGATTGATGCTCTGTTGCAAGTCTGCCATTGGAAAAGCCGAACAGATTTTTGTCTGCTCGTGCTGTGCTACGATCTCGGGGCCTCCTCTTGGAGTCACCTCATTTCCCTCCTGAGACTTGATAAATATTTGCAGCAACCCTGAGTGTGTCCCTGTGTGGTCTTTTCCTCTGCTTACAGATGACCAAGGGAGAAAACCATTCCTTAGTGGGAATATGTTGAGGGCACTGCCTTATGCCTCTAGGCACTGGAATGCAGGACATACTGCAGCAATTCATCTTTCAGGCACCGTCTGTTGAAGCTGAGGAAGACATCCCTAGTTCTTCCACAGCCAATGGACACCAGTCCTTGACTTGTGACGTCTCCGCCTAGACAAGTGCTGTTGACATTGGAGGCCCCAGCTCTTGGGGAAGAGTGTTCCTCTTGCTTTGGGTGGAGCTGTGCTGGGGATGGAGGCTCAGACAAAGATGATCCCAAAGGATTTCAGAAACTGGGAATGGTTATTTGTCTTGGGGATGGCCCTCTATCTCTACTCCACTTTCACCTTTCCTCCACCACCTGGTCATGGGCATCATGTCTGGGCATGGAGAGCAGGTAGAGCTTCCCTGTGCATCCCTGTCACCCTTCAGCACAGCATCTGGCATGGCCCAGCTGTTGCCAAGATGTGCAGGGCTGTGGGGATCCACAAGTTCGTACTGCTACCAGTCATATCAGGCCACACACTGGAGCCCCCAGTCCCTGTGAACCCAGCTCCTTTTTTATGAAGGCAGGGCAAGGACAGGGACTGATGCCTAAAAACTCATGGCTGCTCGGTCTTGCTTTCTTTTCCCCAAGCATGGATCAGCTTTCATCAGGCCCTGGAACTCAGAGGCCCCATAGGTGGCACAACCCCACCATGCTCCAGAAAAGACATTCTGTGGGTGCAGATATCCCAGTGTCTGCTGAGACATAGCAGTGAGAATGGGACATGATTGTGCACTCAGCAGGATCCGTGTATGGGCCCTGAATGGCACAGGGCATGCACTGGCCCAACCACAGGGCACACACTGGGGGATCTTGTCTCAGGCATCAAGCTCCTCTGTCATTCCCAGAGCCGTGAGGATGAAGTGGCCCTTGTGCTCCAGGCAGCACCGCTGCTCCCCAAAACCAGGCCAGGGCCTTCCCACATCTGCACACACCTCAGGGCTCTGTGGTGTGGGGGTACTTTGCTTTCACACAGACTGTACATGCTGCCAGTGCCACGGGACCAAGATGGAGGATGGGGCTATTGCTCCATGGTGTGAGGATGGGGGGACCTCTCCACAGGCCAGGTTCTCTGGGAGGCAGTGCTGGCTCAAGTGGCAGCACAAGGGCAACAAGCATCAGAACCAAGACCACCAAAGCCCACGACAACAACAGCTCCCAGCTCTGGCCTGACCCCTCACCCGGGGTCTCTGCACAAGCTCAGGCCTAGCATAGCCCTGCCCCAGCTCTGCTGCATGTGTGCCTGTGCCTGGCCTCGCCTAATCTTTTCAGCCTGGCCTGGCCAGCCTCCTAGATGGCCAGATCCATCACTGGATGGAGCCTTTAGCCAGGCCTCTCTGGGGTCTGGCCTTAGCCTGCACCCCAGCCCCAGCTCTCACCCGGGGACCGAGACCTTCTACACATAACACATCTATTGCCAGGGTTAGAGCAATAATCAATAGGTGCTCCTGAGCCAGAATTGTCTCCTGGCTAACACTGAAGTCTGAGACGGAGGAGCACACTCACAATTTGGAGATTCACTTTTGTCTTGGAAACGACAAAATCCTTCTAGAGAACAGGTCAACTTGTTGATTCCATCTTTCCTATTCCCAGCCTGCAGCATAAGTTACCTGAGGAGAACAAGAACAACATTTTAAAAAGACATTGTCCACATAGCATCTCGTTGTCTCTGAAAACCAGAGAATAACAGAACTCTAGGATATCCTAAGTTAGAACAGACAAACAAGGATCATCAAGTCCATCTCCTCTAGCTTCACGCAGGATTACCTGCAAATGAAACCACAGGTCTGAGAGTGTTGTCTGAATTCTTCTTGACTCCAGGCAGGCTTGTTGCTGTGACCACTTCCATGGGGAGCCTTTTTGAGTGCCTTAACTCACTTGCCATTCACTGCTTGGTAAAGAATATATATATTGACAGAAACGTCCTCAGAGAATGGGAACTGTGATGGGGTGGGAGGCACAAGCAGGAAATGTCTTGTGGTGAGTGAAAGACAAGGGAAAAGGGAACGTGTTTGGATACAGTCAAGGATCTTGCTCAGCATTATAGCCCCACAGGCCAGGCTCAGAAGGGGCCCAGCACCAGAGCAGAAACGGACAATGGTGTTCCTGGTACCCCCTCCGCACCCATGCTCCTAAGGAGAGCAGGAAGCAGAGTTTCTTTCGGGGGCTGGTCACTCCCCACAGTAACAAAGGGGGGCCATTCCCCATAGCCTTCAGAGAGATGAGGAGAAGGTAATGACGAAGAGGATGATGTGCCAGCCGGGATGGTCTGTTAAGCTCAGAAGAATGAATTCAGTCCCAAAGATCCTGTTCTCCTTTGCCATGGCTCTAAGGTTTCAGAAGGGGATGATGTCAGACTGAGGTTTCATGTTGTAATTTCAGCAGTAGTAATTTGAAACAAGGCTGAGGCTGGTGCTGCCTTCCCCGAGAGCACAGAGGAAAGAGGGCCCATGGCTGCCCCCTGCTGGGAGCTGCCTCGGCCAAGCTTTTCTTTCTCCAGGTTGCTTCAATTCTTGCTCTTGCAAGCAGACAAAAGAGTTTCTTCAAGTCTGAGGACATCAAAACACCACATTCAACATGCTTTGTGAGACAGAAGAAGCTTCATCAACTTGCCTGGTCTCGGCATTTTTAGCCTACAGGACACCCAGCTTGTCCCAGACATGCAATCCCCCACTGCCGCAGGAGCTGGTCATTATGACACTGCTCCCTGTGCAGGGGCTGAGGATGATCACACATGCCTCCAGCTCCCCTGAGGAGACATCAACAAACTCAGTGGGCTGTAAGTCTTCATTTATCTCTTGCTCTGATTGCTTGCTGTGATGAACATGGAGAGCTCTTGGGCCTTTGGCACTAAGGGCTGCTCTATTTGTTCTGTCCCTTAGGCACAGGCTTTGGACAGGAACTGGCTGAAGGTCTGGAGGTAACCTGGTGGCTGGGATGCAAATCCAGTTTATTGACTGACTCATTGAAGAGAGAGAAGAACCCTGCAAATCTCTGTCAGAACTACTTCTAGGGGTCTCTGGGCTGGGCTGGCCAGGGCTCGAAGCAAGCTGCTTTAACATGGGCTGGCAGGAATTTACTCACCCTGGGGCTGAGGGGCTGAGAGCCAGCCCCTAGGGGAGTCTTATTTCCCAGCAGACTCTGTCCTATTCTGTCAGACCGGGAAGAGAGGAAAGTAGAGCCCTGCGGTCCAGGTCAGCCAGTCGGGGTCAGCCCTCTCTGCTCAGCCACAGACACCATCCCGTTTGAGAAAGAGAATATGGCTGTCAGCTCTTGGAGTGAACAGGGGAAGCAGCGCAGCCAGGGGAGAGCTGAGGGCCCCATCCCAGAGCTCTGCCTTGCACACACACATCCCCTCCCCATCCGGGGTTGTTGCTCAGCCAGGGCAGCTCTGTGCACCAGGGTGTCACTCACAGCACAGAGGTACAAGGCGCTGTCAGAGAGCTCAACTCCCTTCAGCCGCAGAACACTGTATTTCCCATCAGTGTTCAGCTCCGTGGTGAAACGGTCCTTCTGCTTGGTGCCTGCTATTGCTTGATTAGAAATCAGCTGAGGGCTTTGTCCCTTCTTCTGCTGGTACCAGAGCAAGCCTCTGAAGTTGGAGGTCTCGTATGTGCAAGTGGTCTCGAATGCATTTCCCTGTTCCACGGTGACTTGTCTTTCTTCCTGGGTGACGGACACCTGCCCCATGGTTTCTGGAAGAAAGAGAAGGTCAGCAGCTCTGTGAGGAAATCTCCAGGCAGCCAAACAGGAGTGAATTCAGACCTGTGGGAGATAGGTCTCCCTGTCCTTTACTGGGCTGAAGGGTCCTGAGGCCGGGGCACAGCAGGGTGTTTTGGGGTCAGCTCAGAGCTCCCTGGCCAGAGCGGACCCTGAGGAGAGCTGTGCTGTGTGCCTGCTCCTCCTGCCTGCTCTCCTTCTGCCCAGAGGACCAGGGCACAGCCTGTCATGCCTGGCTTTGTGTGCTGGGTCCAGCATCCTCCAGCAGGTTGAGGCACCCGTGCAGCTACTGGGAAAAGGTTCAACCTGCTTCCTCATCCCTCTCATCTCAGTGGCCTCTAAGTCCCACCAATATAAACAAGGCTGAGGTGAGTGGTGGCAAGAGGGAGCCATGGCTGTGCTGACAAGCAGGAGGACATTGGAGACCATGGCAGGAACATATCAGGCAGAAGACAGACTGGACACCCTGGTAATGTCCATGGGAGGAGAGCTTTCATGTCCCTGTATCCCCCTGGACACAATCCGGCTGTTCCTGTAGGAAAGGGAGAAATGAGGGACTGCAGAGACTGATGAAATCTTCTCTGGTGACAGTAGGTGGACCAGAAGAGAGAGGCAGAAATAAAAGGACAGAAAGTACAAGAAAAAAAAAAAAAGGAGACGCGCCTCAGGTCTATCCTCTGCATTTTCTTCTCATTTTGAAGAATAACAGCATCTTGAAGGAACCGGTCCAAGAACCAGAAACGGGAGCCAACATTTACCAACATTTTCCCTGTGATTCAAGAGTCGGTCCCCACATAAACACGGTAAGGCTGATGAGGGCTTCCTGGGGAAAGAAGATTTATGTCTTGATTAAAAGCCAGCACTTACCCAGCAGTTGCCCCAGGAAGGCAGTGAGGATGAGATACCCGCGGTGCATGCTGAGACCGACCCTCCTGTTTGCTGAGGGAGAGAGAGTCAGAAAAGCACCTCCCAGCCCCGAGAGAACAGAGCTGCCGGAAATGACTCTGCTGGGGGAACAAGGGGAGATTCAGTGACGAGAAATGTTCTGGTCTGACTGTGCCCAAAATGCTCCCTGGGGTTTCTCCCTCCTCCAGCAGGAGCAACCATTGAGGATTGTCACAGTCAGGGGTCCTGGGAACTCTGGGGGCCACATCATGGGAAGGGGCTGCTCTCATCTCCTCTCCCAGAGGGGTCCTCACCTCCCCAGCTACAACTGCCTTCTCTTCTGCACACGCACTGCTTGGCCATGGCTGATGTCAGGGCAGTCTTGCCCACTGAGCTTGTTCTTTTTACCCTGGGGCCCTCAGGTGCATGGGGATGTTCCTATTTCCTGTGTGAGGAGAAGACACCTCGATTTCTTTCCCACATCCCCAGAAAGAAGGGAGGAACCATGCTACGCAGCAGCCCAGGGATTCTGGCTGTGTCCTGTTCTGGTGGGATAACGTAGCTTTTGCAAGAGGAACAGGGCTCCAGTGGGGTATGGAATGCGAAAAGCCCAGAGGGGACAAGGACAACCTGTTCCATAGGGTAAGGGGTTGGGAGTCAGCAGGGAAAAGCATGTGGGTTCAGTGGGTCACGTGCACTCACACTGATGGGCCACAGCGGGCACCCACCCACGGCCACATCCCTGGCAGTCTCTGCTTCCCTGATGCTTGGGCCCCCTCTATCACCACCCCTAACACCTTGTCTGGCTTGGCAGCACCTGGCTAGTTGTATTGTCTTCCCCCATACCTCCCTCAGCACACCTCAACCGTGGAGCTCTCAGACACCCAAAGGAATGACACTCCAAGCCCTGCAGACCCCAACTGTTCCTTTTATACCCCCCAGGCAGTGTGAACTTTCTCCCTCTCTCAAAAAAAATTTACCGCACAAAGCAGTGAATCCTCTTCACTGCCTGTGGAGTCCTGATACAGAAGAAGATTGTTCATGGAGAAGCTTGGGATCTGCATGGCAGCTCACCTGAGTAGCCACAGAACTCTGCTGGGCTGTACAGAGCTGTACTGTCCACATCCTTTGGCACGTGGCAGTGAGCATGTGTCGAGTCTGCAGGAGTGAAGCAACCTGTTGTTTGATGAATAGAGTTGTCCATTTCTAAGAAGAATTACACAAAATCCCAGAAAATCTCCAAAGATAACAATGCCAGTGAATCTCGGCAGGAGCAGGATCTGCAGCGTGTGCCTTGCCCTGACAAGTGGTCTGTCTTATGTTCCTTTGGTAAACTCCACCGCAACCACTCCCTCGCTCCCCCTGCTCAGAAGAACTAGGGGAGAAGAAAGAAATTTGATATAAGGGAAAAGTAAGAGAGAAAAATAAGCAAGGGCCGCACAGAAGCACAGAGTGAAAAGAAAATTATTCTCTACTTCCCCTCAAAAAGTGATGTCTGGCCATCTCCTGGGAAGCAGGGCCTCAATACTCATAGCGGTCGTTTGGGAGGACAGATGTCTTCATAATGAGAGCTCCCCCCTTTCCTTCCCCTTTCCCAACATTTATTGTTGAGTGTGACATCACATGGTATGGAATACCCCTTTGGTTGGTTTAGGTCAGCTGCCCTGGTGATGTCTCTTCCCTCCTCTTGCCCATCCTCCACTTCCTGACTCTATGGGGCTTGGAGAGAGTCTTGATTCTGTGCCAGCACTGCTCCATAACTGCCCAAACATTGGTGCAATGGCAATGGAGTTCTAGCTCCAAGTGCAGAGCACAGCATTCTAGGGGCTGCTGTGGGGAATGTTAATTCTGTCCCAGGCAGTCCCAGTACAGCTCCATAACTCAGGGTTCCCAGCATCAGACAAAAACTTTGCCTATGCTATTCCCTTTTTCTTTCTTGTGGTACCTCCAGCTAATGGTATTTTAATCGGTACTGGAAGGCCACTCGTGCTGGCATCCATCTACATTCACAATCCACCCTCAAGAAAAGCAATTAAAGTCACAATTTCTAGTAGGAATTTTTCATGTTCCAGACTGTGTGCATTGCCTTGTGTTCTTTTACTTGTTCAAGAAGAGTTCGGCTCCATTTGGCTCTTGAATATATCACCTAGGAACGCAATATGAATAGACAGCTGAAAAACAAAGATTAGGAGTATTCTAATGTGAACTCACCGTGTACTATCCTAATTACAAGAGTAAAAATCACGCCCCTATACTGTGAGACCCTGGCCCAACAAAGGACCCCTCATCTCTGAGGATGCGCAGAATGATTCTGTCATGGCAGCACTATGCTAATCATGTAACCATTTGGAGGGGTGGGGATTGTACAAACATGCAAATGTATTGAGAACGGGTTTTATGAAAGCTGAACAAAAAGTCTTAAGAGGTGCCAGGTTTGTGGGAAACCACCAGGTACCCAGACTTGCACTATTCTGAAATAAACAATCTCTTGACCTTGTGTGTGGATTGGCTCATAGTACACCGGGTAAGAAATCTGGACTTTTTACCTGGTTGTGTCTCCTCCCACCTTCACCTGCACCTCCAGCCTCCTTGTTGGAGGGTAGCGTGAGAAGCTGAAAAGTCCTCGACTTCGTCTAAGCACTGTTCTGCAACAGCCAAAACATCTGTATCTTTGGCTGATAATTCCCTTTTCAACCTTCTGTTTTCTTCCTCTAAACTTCCAGCCCATTCCTTCTCAATTTTCCACGTTGCAGCTAACAACCAGCACACTCCTTCCTTCCTTTTGTCTTTCCTTACCATACACGCATCCTTCCATTTATTAAATTCATTCCCTGAGGCATTTGGATTGTGGTGTATTGACCTTAGCCACTCCTGCTTTGCATCTTGCCATCCATTTCCAAGAAAACCCTTCCACAGTGTGGCCCATTTATCAAGGGAACCATTCCTTATTCTAACACAAGGATCCTGCTGACTACACCCAGGTCTGTCTCCCAACACTACAGAGCACTGGCAGGTTCTTTAGGGATCCTTGGCAGAAGGAGGACTGGCCACAGGTTGTGGTTATAACTAGAGATTTATTATTACATAAGAAATTACTAGAAATACTAAAAATTACTACAAAATCCTAAAGATTACTACAAATAAATTACTAGTTGAATTACTAGAGTGATAACACTAATGCCCTTTCTCACCACAATGGTGGGTGTCTCCACATGCTGGGGCCAGTGAGAGGGAGAGACAAGGGGGCAGGGGTGCACCTTAACAGCCCCCTTCCACATTATGGATATTTGCCTTACTGTTGGTTATGCTAACCACACTGCCAGGCATCAGGAGCAGGGGCTGCCACTCACACCTGGCTCACCACAAGCCCCACGTGTCCTTGCTGGGCAGGCTCAGCTCAGAGCTCCATGCAAACTGTGATGAGAGGGAGCTGCTCCTCACAGCACCCGCACCTTCCTGTATAAAGCTGCATGCTGCACGCACCAGTGTGGGCTCAGTGCACACAGGTAGACAGCGCTGTCCTGGAGCTTGGCATCTTGCACGTGGAGAAGCACCTGGGAGTTCTCCACGGAGAGCACAGAGGAGATCCTCCCGGAATGCACATGAGGCTTGGACTTGCTCACCTGCAGCAAGAACTGAGGGGACTGGGTCGGGCGCTGCTGATACCAGAAGATGTAGGGAGCAAAGCTGCTGGTGGAGAAATTGCAGTGCAGAGTTGCGTTGTGTCCCACCTGGATGGTGGTTTCTTGTGCAAACTGCAGCACAGAGTCCTTCTGTGCATGACCTGCAAAGCCAGAACAGCATTTCAGCACTGCTTGAAGGTGTGTCTGTTCTCCCCCTTTCTCTCCTGTCTCTCTCATTTCACCAGCTTGCTCACTGTCTCCTCTCTCCATCTCCCTTTCAGGGGCTGTAAAATGCTGAGCTAAGTACACATGCACTCTTCTTTCTTCAGATGCTGTTTAATTCCCATACCCAAGTCTGTCAGCTTACCGACTTTTTAGCAGTACCTCGCCAGGCTTTGAGTCCATACATACCTATCAACAATGCATGTAAGAATGCTAGGCATCTGCAAAGGAAAACTCTAGATGCTTATTCCTCCCTGCACACTTATTGCTCCTGACATCTCCCAGACTGTCTCCTTTACTGGTCTGCAGCCCCTGCTCTCCCTACAGAAAACACTTGCAGTTCTTCCAGGGAGGCAGGACTCCAATTTCCCCCTCCGGAAACGATGGGATGCCATCTTGCCCCTAGCTTGCCCTCCTGAAAGTCACATCTCACCAAAGTCTGACAGTGCCATCAAGGCTGCCAGAAAAAGCAGGACCATGTCACGCTCTCGCCTTCACAGGGTGCCCACGGAGTGCCCGGAAAGAGGGAGCTCAAGCTTGCGAGTTCACTTCCCCCTCTGCCAGCTCAAAGCAGCCTCTGAAGCTCAGCACAGAGGGCGGAGAAAAGCTCTCCCCCTGCTGCTCCTTGGGGCACGCCTCTGCCACAGCAAGGCTCTCAAGAGAGGGATGGGCCAGTGGTTAAAGCAGTCAGAAAGGAATCCAGCCAATCTTTGCTGTGACCCAGGTTCCCCATTGCCAGTCACAGGTTTTCCAGCACCGCGAGCTTCACACTTGTGCCGTTAGCTCACAGCTGCAGGCCTGTGAAGGCCAGGACATTTCACTTGGTCAGCGGTAAGGCAAAAGGACACCAACATGGCCACTGTGTGCTTCCCTCTTTTTGCCCCTTCTGGCAGGTGGGCAGCCCCAGCAAGGGGCAAGTGTCCCCAGTGGTTTCCCGCTGCCATCCTGAACCCAGCCAGACACAGAGGCCTGCACCCAGCTCTGCTGTCAATGGAGATGGGATTGCCTGCCCGTCCTCCACCCAACCCCCTCAGGAGAGCTACACTCTCCCTCTGGCAGGGAAGGACGCCCCACCACAGCCCTCTGCTCAGCAGTCAGCACCTCTGCACACACAGACAGGAGTGAATCCTGCTCCAAGGGCACACCTTCAACGGCGCTGACTAGTGCAGCAAACTCCTCAACGCCTCAGTCCTTTGGCAAGATCCAAGGTTCCAAAAGGTGTCACTAGAGGCAGTGTCCAGCACAGACATTTGTGGCATTGCCAGGACGTCATCTCAGCGCCAGAGGTGCTGGATTTGGGCTTGGGACAAAGCCTGTACAACAAGCTCCTGAAACGAGACCACTGCAGAAAACGGAGGAAACCCAGCGTGGCTGTTCCGATGCTCCCTCGGGCCCGTGCTGTTTAACTCCGGGCCCTGCAAGGGGACTTCCAAGCACCGGCAGCGCCCCCACGTGGCTCCGGCTGTGGCTGTGCCCCCGCCTCGCCCCCGCCCCACCTGCCCGGCCCCACGCACTGCGGGGCACCCCCTGACCCCCCCAGCTCCGCAGGCCGTTGGCTGCCTTTGCTGCAAGGGCGCGCTGCTGGCTCGTGTGTGGCTGGGTGCCTCCTGCACCCAAAACCCTTTCCTGAGGCTCTGCTTCCTCGGCAGCCAGCCCCCACCCCGCATTACTCTGGGGGTGCTTCTTGCCCAAGAGGAAAATCCTTTTCTTTGCTCCTTTGCACCATCATGAGGCTCTGGTCAGCCCCCTTCTCCAGCCTTCCTGCATTCTCCGAAGCCCCCTTGTGACCTACGCTGTCACCACCTGTGTGCCCCGGTTGGGGACCATGCACAAACTGGTCAGGGCCCTGGGAAGGCCTCCCAGGAACTATGAACATGGTGTTTGATCGTCAGCCATGCTGAAGCACTCCAAATGCTGAACATCTATCTGGCGCAAGCGGGGGATCAGTTTACTCTTGGCACTGTGTGATCCCTTTGCTGTGAAATCCCACACAGGGAGGAGCGACAGCTGCCCCTGTGCCTTCAGGAGAACCAGCCTGACGTGGGCTGGATGGGAATCTGTGCCCTCTGCGATGCATTTCTGAGACAATGCTGGCAGGCCTTTATAGACAGGTGTGAGGAGATGGGCCTGGCTCCGGCACTGACTCCCAGGAGGACCTGGCAGTGTCCAGGGGTGGAAATCCCTCATGATAAAGGGGAAACAAGGACACACGCATGTGCTCATCTATACCTGCATGGAGTCATGCACAAATCTGTGCACCCACGTGCGTTCACGCTAAGCCATCTGCACACAAGTTTTCACAAGACAAGAGCAGATGTGTGAACACAAGCAAGCAGGCCCTCACATGAGTGCACAAGGTGAGCCTGTGAGGAGAGGTGCTATATTCTGGAATGGTGGAATTGAGGATCCTGAGCACAGCGAGGAGGAAGCACAACAGACTTGATGCCCTGGACTTCTGGAGAGCAGACTTTGACCTGCTCAGACATCTGCTTGGAAGTGTACCATGATACAAAGCCCTGACGGGGAGATGGGCCCAAGAAGGCTGGTTAATATTCAAGGATCACCTCCTCCAAGCTCAGGAGCGATGCATCCCAACAAAGACAGAGTCAGGCAAAATGCCAGGAGACCTGCGTGGATGAACATGGAGCAACTGGCTAAACTCAAACATGACAGAGAAGGCCACAGAGGGTGGGAGCAAGGACAGGTAATATGGAAAGAATACAGAGACATTGTCTGATGAGTAAGTTAGGAGAGCTCAATCTGCTCTAATTAGATTAGAGAGCTAATCTCTGCTCTGCTTCACTGAGACCCCACCTGGAGTGCTGTGTTCAGCTTTGGGGCCCCCAGCATGAGAAAGCTATAGACCTGTTAGAGTGGGTCCAGAGGAGAGCCATGAAGATGATCAGAGGGGACCCGTCCAGCACTTCCGGTGAGTCTTCTGCCCTCACTGATGCATTCCTGCCCTAGAAATCCTTGGACATTTCATCCCAGCACTCTAAAGAAACCATTGCTGTGGAATGGCCATGGCCTAGATCTGGAAATGAAAAGGCAGCAGTGCAGGAAACCAACACACAGACCATAACATTTGTTGGAATGGTTTGCATTCAAGATGAGCTTGTCAGAAAATTGTTACCTCTGCCAAGGGTGCCCCTGGGCCTACAGCAATGAAGTACCAGTATAAAAGGCAGCCCAGCTCCCTGCTCTCTCATCCAATTCTCTCGCCTCCTCCTCCTTGGGAACCAGGTGAGTCTGAAGCCCTCTCTCCTCCTCTTCTGAACTAGAAGGGATCTTGCATCAATAGACATCACATCTGATGGTGGTTCAGTGCTATGCTGGGTCTTGGAGTTCTTTGCCATGGGAGAGGGGTGGAGGGAGACATTCTGTGTAGAGAGAGGCTGGGACATGGTGCTGAGGCAGCTTTTTGGATTACGCGCTATGGGATTGTCTCATTGGTTCAGGCTGCTCTTTGAAGGGCCCTGTCAGGACAAAGCAATGAGGACCATGAGCCTCCTGGCAGAGCCTCCACATCCACCCTCAACAGTTGTCTTGGCTCCTTTGTTTTGGGTAACAGGGCTGCTCCTCACCTACCCACGCGCTCTGCTTCCTCTCTGCCCTCTCTCCCAGGTGCATCTCTAGCCCCCAGACATGTCCTGCTACAACCAGTGCCTGCCATGCCGGCCCTGTGGCCCGACCCCACTGGCCAGCAGCTGCAACGAGCCCTGCGTCAGGCAGTGCCAGAACTCCACCGTCGTCATTGAGCCCTCTCCTGTGGTGGTGACCCTGCCCGGACCCATCCTCAGCTCCTTCCCGCAGAACACCGTTGTGGGATCCTCCACCTCTGCTGCCGTTGGCAGCATCCTCAGCTGTGACGGAGTCCCCATCACCTCTGGCTGCTGTGACCTCTCGGGCATTTCCAGCCGCTACTGTGGCAGAAGGTGCCTGCCCTGCTAAAGCCACTGGCCATGGCCCTGGGGTTCCAGCACGACCATGGTGCTGGACAATAGAAGGAGGAATCTTCAGGCCCTTGCTTGCAGAATGACTGACTTTCCTCACCAGAGGAGGTAACATTGGCAGGAGCCAGACCAGAGGCTACCCCGAGATTTCTCAAAACATGCCCCATGTCTCTCCTTCCATCCCTCCACCTACCTCCTTCTCTCCCTTTTCTTTGTGTTCTTCTTCTCCCATGGGCTGTGGGGCTCCTCAGAGACCGCCCTCCCACTGCGGTAACAGCAGACACATGCCCTGCATGATCTGCGCCATGGGCAAGGGACGCTGTCTCTCAGTTGGCCCTGGTGATCCCTGCACTGAGGGGCCTCTGCTCAGAGTGACCTGCTTTTCCTCTGTACACTCATTAAAGATTTCTGCATCCCAGCCTTGGCAGTAGATGTTATTTTCCCTCCGTGTATGCCCTCCTGAGCTGCCCAGGGAGAATGGTTTTGCCCTTGCTGGGTACAAGATGGGTGTTTAAGGAGCCTCTTCCCTACTCCCAGAAGAATGGGAGGTTGCAACACGCTGCAGAGGGTCCTCTCTTGGGCACTGCCCCTTGCAGCTGCAGAAGACATCCCTGGCTTTCACAGAGCAAGGGGCAATCTACCCTTGCCTTGCAGCGTCTCTGCCCACAGCTCCCCCTGTCCTGCAAACAGAGAGCACAACCTCTGCTGTCCTCACGGGAAAAGCTACGAGTCTGTGGGAGGCTGTGGAGGCTGGGCACCCTGCAGGCTCTTAGGAACGGGCTTCCTCTTGCTCAGGACAGTGCTGTGCTGGGTAAGCAGGTGGGGACAGAAGATGGATGACAGATGTGGGGAATGGGTGGAATAAGTGCAGGGATGCCCCACCGCTTCTACTCCACCTTCATCTCCCCTCTTTTGCCCCACCTCGGGGCTATGGCCAGCACACATGGGCATGTGCGGCAGGAACATGTGTCCCATGAGGCCCAACTGCCCCCAGCACAGCACTTGGCAGGGCCCAGGTGGTGGCACACATGCAGAGCTGACCCCCTTCACAAGTCAGCATTGGTGTTAGCCGTAATGGACCATACACGGCAATCTCCAGTCCCTGAGGACCCTGCACCCCCATGGGCTGGGTCAGTGCAAAGACAGCAAGCAGTTTGCATGCCCCCACGCTGCTCTGTGGTGCCCTCTTGCCCCCAGGCATGCAGCAGCTTTCCTCAGGCCCAGGACCTGCACTCACAGGGACTTCCTCACGCTCGTTTCCACTTTTCCTGACCGTTTGGTTTGCTCCTGCTCAAGCAAGAGGTTGTTTCTCTGTTTCTTCTTTCCGTTATGTAGAGGCTATCTTCAGGATGTTTGCAGCGCTCTGGTGCCCAGCTGCACTTCAAGGATGCCCATTGTTTCCAGGCCCAGTTCGACTGCTGGCAGACATTTTTCCTGTCATTGCTTTGCAGCCCCCTGATGTCTGCAGTTTCTCATTAGAGCCTGGTTACCTCTGTAACAGCTCCCATCAGCAGGGCACGCTGTCCCTGCTCGATTACAGAGCTGTTTCCTTAGAGATCCACGTATGGCCCTGCTTGATACAGCCTTGTCATGTCCAGAAGGAATCAACCATGCAGGCAAGAGAGAAGAGCCAAAGGTGTGCTGGGGTAATCCCGTTTGTTGGGATGGCCCATTTCCCTGGAAGGGCTTGGCCTGTGTTGCAACTCACTACAGGACTGGTAGTTCCTGGAGACATTGGTTTCTTAATTGCCCTACTGTTTATTGCCTACCTTCAATGCCCCAGGCGACTGTTAGCAGGATATAAACCCTGGGTGAAGTTCTGGGTGGGTGTCATTGGCAAATGGATAAAACTGTGGGTGGGATCTGCTTCTGTGTTTGCATGAGGCAGCTTAGCTTGGATGAGACACCCACTAAGCTGAGCAAACCCCTCATGTGGAGCTGCCCCTTTGCCTTCAGGAGAACCAGCCTGACGTGGGCTGGGTGGGAATCTGTCCCCTCTGCGATGTATTTCTGAGACAATGCTGGCAGGCCTTTATAGACAGGTGTGAGGAGATGGGCCTGGCTCCGGCACTGACTCCCAGGAGGACCTGGCAGTGTCCAGGGGTGGAAATCCCTCACTGACAGGCACTATCAGGAGCCTCACAGCAGTCTGCTTCTCCTATACATCCCAAGGTCATCGAGGGACAGCCACGCTGAGGCACTCCAAACATTGTTACCTTGAATTAAACCAAGGACCCAAACTGTCCTGATACGGTCCTTGCTGGGGCCTGAAGTTGGCAGTACCAGAGGGTGATTGTTGCAGCGTGAGGAAAAGGAGGACTCAGGAGAAAGGAGCTGTGTTTCGGTGCCTCTTCCCTGGACACATCTCTGCCAGGCTGGTGCCATCTCCGTTCAGCTACACCCAGGCTCCAGACCCTCAGCAGAACTGGAGTGCCTTGGAGGGGCCGGGCTGGCGGGGGAACCCCCGGGGCTGCGGGGCGAGGTGGTCCCGGCGGGCGGAGCGGCAGCGCCCCCTGGGGGCTGTGCCCCTGCCTCGCCCCCGCCACACACGCCCGGCCCCGCCCGCCACGGTTCCTGCCCGGCCGCAGCCCCGGCTCCTCTCCCCGTGGCTCTCAGGGCGCAGTAATACACCGCCGCGTCCCGAAGCCGGGGCTGGGCGAGCCACAGGGCGCTGGACCGGCGGTCTGCTGCCACCGATAGCCGCCCTGCCGGGTCCGTCACATCTTGGGACCCACTATAAGCCCTCACGAGGAATGCGGGTCCT
Organism: Anser anser; assembly: GCF_964211835.1. NCBI lineage: Eukaryota > Metazoa > Chordata > Aves > Anseriformes > Anatidae > Anser > Anser anser. Next base: position 4,810,484 of record NC_139744.1, read on the forward strand.
CGGCCTGGGAGCTGACGGTACCACTGGATGTACTCGTTTGACTGGATGTTGGGGTGTGAGCAGGTGATGTTGATGCCGGTGCCATCCCTGGTCTCTGCCCGTGGCTCCTGCTGCACCTGGGCTCTGCCTGCAGCCACTGCCAAGAAGAAAAGGAGGAGAAAACTCAGGAAAGGGCTTTTCTGCTACTGAAAATGTCATGAGTGGGGGAGTGGGGAGAAGAAAACGGTTGACAGCTGATGGGAGCATTTTCTCAGAAGAAAGCACACAAAGGCATTTCTCCGGGAATGGTTATTTGGGGACCAGGTCGGAGCAGGGCTGTTTGGAAGGAGGGTCCGAGCCGAGCCAGGAGGAGAAGGGAAGCAGGCAGGAACGAGTGGGGGTGTGCCGAAAGGAGAGGAGGAAGGCAGGGAGCAAGGCAAGGTGGGAGGGAACGGCCGGCTGAGCTCGCTGGAGGCAGACGGGACGGCTGCAGAGGGAGGACAGAGGGGAGCGAGGTCCGTGAGAAGCCGGCGGGCCAGCAGCGAGGGCAGCCCCGGCCCCCCGCAGCCCCCGTCCCGGCCCCGCCGCCGGCAGCCCCGCGCACCCAGGAGCACCGCGGCCAGCCCCGCCAGCCCTGCGGCCCGGCCCTGCCGCATCCCGCCGCTCCGCCGCCCGCGCCGCGCTGCCCCCGCCAGCCCCGGCTCTGCTCCGCCCGCGGCGCCTCCTCCCCGCCGCCGCCGCCCGGCGCCGCCAGCTCCGCCCCGGGGCCGCTCGGGGGCTGGCCCGGGCTGCGAGTGCTGGGCGCCTGGGGGCGGGCAGGGCTTGGGCTGCTGCCAGCGGGGCTCTGCCCGTCCTGCAGCCCAGCCCGGGACGCGGAGGCGAGTGCGGGGAAAGGCTGAGGCAGCTCCTTCGGCACGGGAGAGGAGAGGGGATAGGAGAGGTAGTGGGAGACTTGGTGCATGGAGCAGGACATCACAGCCCTGGGGAAGATGGACACCACTTTGTTGAGGGAGACATTGGCAATGGATTGGGTTTAGAAGAGGGAATGTAGCCCCCGGCATGATACAAGTGCAGCCAAGGGAGAGTGAGCAGACAGTGTCTTGTGTCTCCTCAGATGTCTACATTGAGAAGGAGACCAGGAGCACCCTGCAGGAGCTCAAGGAGGACAGGAAAACTGGTGGTGCTGTTTTAGTCAAGCAGCACACCAGTCCAGAAGCTCTCTGCAGAAGCCAGCTGCATGAGAGATAGCGAATCCCAGAAGAAGCTGTGATTGTGTAGGGCCAGAGCAGGGCAAACGAAGGGTGAGCGCCACTTGTGCCAAGGAAGGGAGCAGGAGCTCAGACCACAGGCCTCCCACCAGACTGGAGTACTGCAGTGGGTGGCAGATGCACTCAGCTTGGTCCTAGGTCATGAGTGAGAAGAGGACATCCCAGTTTAGGCCCACTAGTGGAGGCAGAGGAGCCAGAGCACACAGCTGGAAAAGTAAATTGTCCTATCTGCAGAGAAGGCATCTAAAAGCGTAAGAGGCATCCTGACCAAGACATGGCATATGTCAGTGAATGGGAGGTTTCCAAAGATAAACTACATGGAAGGGTGCAAGGGCTGGTTGGGCTCCACCATCGCGAGTGTATTCCCAGTCTGGATCAAGAGGTAGATGGCTGAATCCAGAATGAAGAGCAGTAGCTCTCAGCTCTCAGCCAAACCCAGCAGCAACAAAAGAAACCACTCTGTAGACCTTCCCCTCACCCCTGTGGGAAGATACCAGGGGCAGGAGGAAGGAGGAGATGGAGTTGCTGCTCAGGATTCATGGTCTTCCACCACTCGATATCTTCTGAGGAAAAACACAGCAGGGCCTCAGCAAGCCAGGATGTTCCTTCAGAGACAGGAGAAAGTAAGATCAGAACCCTGGAGTTCAGGAGAGCAGCATTAGCTTTCTTTGCTGTGTGCACACGTACCTGTCTGTGTGCGCCCAAATATACTTCAGTATGTATCCAGGAGTGTCTGTGAGTGCACCCATGAGTTCATGCATCTTTTTACATGAGCAGCAGTGTGCATGAGTGCTGTTCCCTCCACCCACTTTTGATGTCATGAATGATATCGATATGTGATCAAGGGTCACATTGGGAATTAACAGGAAAAGTGATCTGTCAACAGCATCCCTCCAAGGCTGAGATGTGGTGACTGTGCATGTTGCCCCAGGCTTCCTGAGCAGTCCGAATGAGAGGTCATCTGAGAAACCCTCCAGAGGATCACAGGCTGCACCTCCAGCACGCACGTAGTCCAACCCTGTGTTCAGAGCGGGTCTCATCAGATCAGGTTGCTCAGGATCAAGTCCAGGCAAAGTCTGAACTCTTCCAAGGATGGAGCTCCTCTAGCATCTCTTTGGCAATCTGCTCCAGGCCTTGACCGCCTTCAGGGTAAATAGGACCCATGTTCCTCTGGTTCAATGCCACTTCTGCCCAAGGTTTCAGCCCCTGCATGACTCAGCTCCAGGCCCATGAGTCACAGAAGTATGTGTGGCATTGGTTTCCCCATGCGGGACCCCTGTCCCACCCCAGACACCACTGACACCACACCAGCAGCAGATCTACGTAGGGCTGGGCCTGCTCGAAGAGGGCAGGATTTCTCAGCCTGTCTCCCTGTACATAAAGCTAACACCATCCTTTTGAACTCTCTAGCCATGGGGAGTGCAGCTGTGTCCTGGCCTGGAGAAGCAGGGAGGGGTGACTGGCACCACAGTCTTACACTCTGAATCTTGTGTTACAGAATTAAAATAAGGATCCAAACTGTTGTGGGCCCATTCTTGTTGGGGACTGAAATTGGCAGTGAACTTCCTAGGGTCGGGAGGCAGTGGGCTACAGATACAGAAGGCCGCATTTCATCATGTGTGCTGTGGGCACTTCTGGGCTGGGTTTGTTCTGTGATTGTTCAGCTGTTCTCAGGCTCCTTCTTGCCCTGGCTGCTCTCTGGAGCTCATGGACAGAGCAGTGGAGAATGCCCTGAGGTGACCAGCCCATTTTCTTGTGAGGGGGGCCACACAGTTCTCACAAACACACACCTTCTCTTGCACACCTGCGTGGAATCATGCAAAACTGCACCCACAGACACTTGCACAAATCCAGCACACAGGCTGTCGTAGTTTCACACTGATGGCCAACTAAACTCCACCACACAGCTCTCTCACACCCCCTGCTGAAAGGAAGATGTGGGGAGAGAATGTGATTTAAGCTAAAGGGCTTAAAAGTTGAGATAGTGATAATGTAAATAAATGAAAAAGGAAAAAAAAAAAACAACAAAAAAAAACCAAACAAACAAAAAAAAACAATGAGCAAAGGCTGTTTGGAAACAAATTGGGAGAAAATTATTCTCCACTTCCCATCAGCAAGTAATGTGTTTGGAAGCACAGACTCAATATGCCCACCCCTTTCACATCTTCACTGCTGAATGTTTGTGTATGGAATATCCCTTTGGTTGGTTTAGGTCAGCTACCCTGGTGATGTCCCCTCCCAACCCCTTGCCCACCCCCTACCTCCTGGCTTCGGGGGGCTTGGAGAGAGTCCTGATGCTGTGCCAGCACTGCTCCACTATAGACCCAACGTTGGTGTGATGGCAATGCTGTTCTAGCTCCAAGCGCAGAGCACAGCATTCTAGGGGCTGCTGTGGGGAATGTTAACTCTGTCCCAGGCAGCCCCAGTACAGGCAAGTGCCCACAAGAGAGGAACCTGTGCATGAACGTGACACAGTGTGCAGCAGAGATTCTGGACAACATTTGGTCAAAGTACATGGTTTGATGTGGTAGAGAGGGGAGGTGGACTGGGAGCCTTGCAGAAGGCACTGGAGCCAGGGCTCTTGACAAGACAACGTCAGCTTTCTTGGGCCTTGCACTTAAGGCCTGAGAATCCCATTTGTTAGCCTGAGTAGCAGTGGTAAGGGAAAGTGCTGGAGTGCCCCTACTGATCACTGGTGGGTGTCATGACAGAAATAAGCTTGCATCATGTAAGGGGGAGGTGTACGATTTTATTTGTTTTTTAAAACAATAAATGAAAGGCATGAAGTTATGGGAGTGAAGAAGGAATTCTCTATGGACAGGATCTGCACTGTGTGTCTTGGGAAAACCCAGCCGGCTCTGTCCGATGCTGGTAGAAGGCAGGGTCACCTGCACATGAAAGGTTTACTTTCTGTCTACATTCATGTTCTTATTCCTTCTAACTAAAACAGACAATGTCCTGTTGGGCCTTTCTTTTGTGATCCAGAAAGGGCCCTGCACAACCTCTCGCCCCATACAGACATCCCTGGGTCAGAGCAGGAGGCAAAACAGGCCAGCAGGTTTTCCCTGAGGGCAGTGTCAGGAGGGGTAGCGTCACAGGCAGGAGCTGGGTCACCTGTAGCCAAAAGGGCCCCAAAGAGCCCCTAGGGAGTCACCCACACTGACCTCATTTGCCTTTCCTGGACTCTTCCAGCACGTGAGCTGAGTCTTCTGCCCACACTGATGTGTGTTGCCTGGAAATACTTGGGCCTCCCTTCCTGCCACTCAGACGTTGCCTTCTTTGGGGAAAGGGCATAAAGCAGGAAATGAAAAGCAGCATCACAGGAAGGCAACACACATCCCGTATCATTAGGTGGGATGTTTTGCATGCACGAGTAGCTTGTCAGAAAACAGTCCCTGCTTCAAGGGATGCCTCTGGACATGGGGCAGCTAAGGCCCAGTATAAAAGCCAGCCCAGGTCTGTGCTCTCTCATCCACTTCTCTGGCCTTCTTCTCCTTGGGAACAAGGTGAGTGTGAAGCCCCTTCTTGTCCCCCTCACTCTCGCATGGGAGGACTCAGTTCCATGGACCTTTCAGCTGCTCTCAGCTGTGTTCCATGCCAAATCTTGGGGCTGCTGGTTGTGGGAGAGTCAAGGGGTAGAAGGTTTGTCATGGAGGAAGACTGGGCCTTTAGTATGATGGCTCCTGGGCTGGAGCCTAGAGTGTAGCCAGGCTCTGGTGGTTCTTTTTGGGCTCTGGCAGGGTGAGGCCAAGAAGCCCTGGCACATCCCTGCACAGCGTCCAGCTCACAGCACTGCCTGTGCCTTGGTTCCCTCAGGGTGTGGTGACAGGCTGCTCCTCATGCATGCCCATGTTCTGCTTCCTCCCTGCCCTCTCTCCCAGGTGCACCTCCTGCCCCCAGACATGTCCTGCTACGACCAGTGCCGGCCGTGCCAGCCCTGCGGCCCGACCCCGCTGGCCAGCAGCTGCAACGAGCCCTGCGTCAGGCAGTGCCAGAACTCCACCATCGTCATTGAGCCCTCTCCCGTGGTGGTGACCCTGCCTGGACCCATCCTCAGCTCCTTCCCACAGAACACTGTTGTGGGATCCTCCACCTCTGCTGCCGTTGGCAGCATCCTCAGCTGTGACGGAGTCCCCATCAACTCTGGCTGCTGTGACCTCTCCTGTATTACCAGCCGCTACTGTGGCAGCAGGTGCCGCCCCTGCTAAAGATGCCAGACAGTGCCCCAGACCAGGACCCTAGGAACTCAGAACATGCTGCTGGACAAAAATGGACGGAAGAACAGACTTTGTGCCGTTGTTTTAGGAGGACCTGACCATCTGTGGTTTGTCCTGTAAAGACAGACAGGAAGGGGCCAACCTGGATTCTATGACAACATGGCCTATTTATACCTTTCCTGTTTTCCACACACTCTTTTTCTTTCTTTTCTTTCTTGCCCTCTCCTTTCCGTGATGCCCCCAGAAACCAGCCTGGAGTGACCTGCTAGACCCTCTCCCCTTGTGGGCCAGGTAGATTGATGCTCTGTTTCAAGTCTGCCATTGGAAAAGCCGAACAGATTTTTGTCTGCTCCTGCTGTGCTACGATCTCGGGGCCTCCTCTTGGAGTCACCTCATTTCCCTCCTGAGACTTGATAAATATTTGCAGCAACCCTGAGTGTGTCCCTGTGTGGTCTTTTCCTCTGCATACAGATGGCCAAGGGAGAAAACCATTCCTTAGTGGGAATATGTTGAGGGCACTGCCTTATGCCTCTAGGCACTGGAATGCAGGACATACTGCAGCAATTCATCTTTCAGGCACTGTCTGTTGAAGCTGAGGAAGACATCCCTAGTTCTTCCACAGCCAATGGACACCAGTCCTTGACTTGTGACGTCTCCGCCTAGACAAGTGCTGTTGACATTGGAGGCCCCAGCTCTTGGGGAAGAGTGTTCCTCTTGCTTTGGGTGGAGCTGTGCTGGGGATGGAGGCTCAGACAAAGATGATCCCAAAGGATTTCAGAAACTGGGAATGGTTATTTGTCTTGGGGATGACCCTCTATCTCTACTCCACTTTCACCTTTCCTCCACCACCTGGTCATGGGCATCATGTCTGGGCATGGAGAGCAGGTAGAGCTTCCCTGTGCATCCCTGTCACCCTTCAGCACAGCATCTGGCATGGCCCAGCTGTTGCCAAGATGTGCAGGGCTGTGGGGATCCACAAGTTCGTACTGCTACCAGTCATATCAGGCCACACACTGGAGCCCCCAGTCCCTGTGAACCCAGCTCCTTTTTTATGAAGGCAGGGCAAGGACAGGGACTGATGCCTAAAAACTCATGGCTGCTCGGTCTTGCTTTCTTTTCCCCAAGCATGGATCAGCTTTCATCAGGCCCTGGAACTCAGAGGCCCCATAGGTGGCACAACCCCACCATGCTCCAGAAAAGACATTCTGTGGGTGCAGATATCCCAGTGTCCGCTGAGACATAGCAGTGAGAATGGGACCTGAGTGTGCACTCAGCAGGATCTGTGTATGGGCCCTGAATGGCACAGGGCATGCACTGGCCCAACCACAGGGCACACACTGGGGGATCTTCTCTCAGGCACCAAGCTCCTCTGTCATTCCCAGAGCCGTGAGGATGAAGTGGCCCTTGTGCTCCAGGCAGCACCACTGCTCCCCAAAACCAGGCCAGGGCCTTCCCACATCTGCACACACCTCGGGGCCCTGTGGTGTGGGGGTACTTTGCTTTCACACAGACTGTACATGCTGCCAGTGCCACGGGACCAAGATGGAGGATGGGGCTATTGCTCCATGGTGTGAGGGTGGGGGGACCTCTCCACAGGCCAGGTTCTCTGGGAGGCAGTGCTGGCTCAAGTGGCAGCACAAGGGCAACAAGCATCAGAACCAAGACCACCAAAGCCCACGACAACAACAGCTCCCAGCTCTGTACTGACCCCTCACCCGGGGCCTCTGCACAAGCTCAGGCCTAGCATAGCCCTGCCCCAGCTCTGCTGCATGTGTGCCTGTGCCTGGCCTCGCCTAATCTTTTCAGCCTGGCCTGGCCAGCCTCCTAGATGGCCAGATCCATCACTGGATGGAGCCTTTAGCCAGGCCTCTCTGGGGTCTGGCCTTAGCCTGCGCCCCAGCCCCAGCTCTCACCCGGGGACCGAGACCTTCTACACATAACACATCTATTGCCTGGGTTAGAGCAATAATCAATAGGTGCTCCTGAGCCAGAATTGTCTCCTGGCTAACACTGAAGTCTGAGACGGAGGAGCACACTCACAATTTGGAGATTCACTTTTGTCTTGGAAATGACAAAATCCTTCTAGAGAACAGGTCAACTTGTTGATTCCATCTTTCCTATTCCCAGCCTGCAGCATAAGTTACCTGAGGAGAACAAGAACAACATTTTAAAAGACATTGTCCACATAGCTTCTCATTGTCTCTGAAAACCATAGATAACAGAACTCTAGGATATCCTAAGTTAGAACAGACAAACAAGGATCATCAAGTCCATCTCCTCTAGCTTCACGCAGGATTACCTGCAAATGATACCACAGGTCTGAGAGTGTTGTCTGAATTCTTCTTGACTCCAGGCAGGCTTGTTGCTGTGACCACTTCCATGGGGAGCCTTTTTGAGTGCCTTAACTCACTTGCCATTCACTGCTTGGTAAAGAATATATATATTGACAGAAACGTCCTCAGAGAATGGGAACTGTGATGGGGTGGGAGGCACAAGCAGGAAATGTCTTGTGGTGAGTGAAAGACAAGGGAAAAGGGAACGTGTTTGGATACAGTCAAGGATCTTGCTCAGCATTATAGCCCCACAGGCCAGGCTCAGAAGGGGCCCAGCACCAGAGCAGAAACGGACAATGGTGTTCCTGGTACCCCCTCCGCACCCATGCTCCTAAGGAGAGCAGGAAGCAGAGTTTCTTTCGGGGGCTGGTCACTCCCCACAGTGACAAAGGGGGGCCATTCCCCATAGCCTTCAGAGAGATGAGGAGAAGGTAATGACAGAGAGGATGATGTGCCAGCCGGGATGGTCTGTTAAGCTCAGAAGAATGAATTCAGCCCCAAAGGTCCTGTTCTCCTTTGCCATGGCTCTAAGGTTTCAGAAGGGGATGATGTCAGACTGAGGTTTCATGTTGTAATTTCAGCAGTAGTAATTTGAGACAAGGCTGAGTCTCGTGCTGCCTTCCGCGAGGGCACAGAGGAAAGAGGGCCCATGGCTGCCCCCTGCTGGGAGCTGCCTCGGCCAAGCTTTTCTTTCTCCAGGTTGCTTCAATTCTTGCTCTTGCAAGCAGACAAAAGAGTTTCTTCAAGTCTGAGGACATCAAAACACCACATTCAACATGCTTTGTGAGACAGAAGAAGCTTCATCAACTTGCCTGGTCTCGGCATTTTCAGCCTACAGGACACCCAGCTTGTCCCAGACATGCAATCCCCCACTGCCGCAGGAGCTGGTCATTATGACACTGCTCCCTGTGCAGGGGCTGAGGATGATCACACATGCCTCCAGCTCCCCTGAGGAGACGTCAACAAACTCAGTGGGCTGTAGGTCTTCATTTATCTCTTGCTCTGATTGCTTGCTGTGATGAACATGGAGAGCTCTTGGGCCTTTGGCACTAAGGGCTGCTCTATTTGTTCTGTCCCTTAGGCACAGGCTTTGGACATGAACTGGCTGAAGGTCTGGAGGTAACCTGGTGGCTGGGATGCAAATCCAGTTTATTGACTGACTCATTGAAGAGAGAGAAGAACCCTGCAAATCTCTGTCAGAACTACTTCTAGGGGTCTCTGGGCTGGGCTGGCCAGGGCTCCAAGCAAGCTGCTTTAACATGGGCTGGCAGGAATTTACTCACCTTGGGGCTGAGGGGCTGAGAGCCAGCCCCTAGGGGAGTCTTATCTCCCAGCAGACTCTGCCCTATTCTGTCAGACCAGGAAGAGAGGAAAGTAGAGCCCTGCGGTCCAGGTCAGCCAGTCGGGGTCAGCCCTCTCTGCACAGCCACAGACACCATCCCGTTTGAGAAAGAGAATATGGCTGTCAGCTCTTGGAGTGAACAGGGGAAGCAGCGCAGCCAGGGGAGAGCTGAGGGCCCCATCCCAGAGCTCTGCCTTGCACAGACACATCCCCTCCCCATCCGGGGTTGTTGCTCAGCCAGGGCAGCTCCCTGCACCAGGGTGTCACTCACAGCACAGAGGTACAAGGCGCTGTCAGAGAGCTTAACTTCCTTCAGCCGCAGAACACTGTATTTCCCATCAGTGTTCAGCTCCGTGGTGAAACGGTCCTTCTGCTTGGTGCCCTTTCCTGCTTGATAAGAAATCAGCTGAGGGGCTTGTCCCTTCTTCTGATGATACCAGAGCAATGCATCAAATGTGGAGCTCTGGTATGTGCAATTGGTCTGGAAGGTGTTTCCCTGCTCCACGGTGACTTGTCTTTCTTCCTGGGTGACGGACACCTGCCCCATGGTTTCTGGAAGAAAGAGAAGGTCAGCAGCTCTGTGAGGAAATCTCCAGGCAGTCAAACAGGAGTGAATTCAGACCTGTGGGAGATAAGTCTCCCTGTCCTTTACTGGGCTGGAAGGTCCTGAGGCCGGGGCACAGCAAGGTGTTTTGGGGGCAGAGCTAAGAGCTCCCTGGCCAGAGCGGACCCTGTGAGAGCTGTGCTGTGTGCCTGCTCCTCCTGCCTGCTCTCCTTCTGCCCAGAGGACCAGGGCACAGCCTGTCATGCCTGGCTTTGTGTGCTGGATCCAGCATCCTCCAGCAGGTTGAGGCGCCCATGCAGCTACTGGGAAAAGGTTCAACCTGCTTCCTCATCCCTGTCATCTCAGGGTGCTCCAAGGCTCAACAGTACAAACAAAGCTGAGGTGAGTTGTGGCAAGAGGGAGCCCTGGCTGTGCTGACAAGCAGGAGGACATTGGAGGCCATGGCAGGAACATATCAGGCAGAACACATCAGGCAGAAGACAGACTGGACACCCTGGTAATGTCCATGGGAGGAGAGCTTTCATGTCCCTGTATCCACTTGGACACAATCCGGCTGTTTCTGTAGGAAAGGGAGAAAAGAGGGACTGCAGAGACTGATGAAATCTTCTCTGGTGACAGTAGGTGGACCAGAAGAGAGAGGCAGAGGGAAATAGACAGAAAGGACACGAAACACAGGAGACGCGCCTCAGGTCTCTCCTCTCTGTATTTTCTTCTCATTTCAAAGAATAACAGCATCTAGAAGGAACCGGTCCAAGAAGCAGAAACGGGAGCCAACATTTACCAACACTTTCCCTGTGATTCAAGAGTTGGTCCCCACATAAACATGGTAAGGCTATGAGGGCTTCCTGGGGAAAGAAGATTTATGTCTTGATTAAAAGCCAGCACTTACCCAGCAGTTGCCCCAGGAAGGCAGTGAGGACGAGATACCCGCGGTGCATGCTGAGACCGACCCTCCTGTTTGCTGAGGGAGAGAGAGTCAGAAAAGCACCTCCCAGCCCCGAGAGAACAGAGCTGCCGGAAATGACTCTGCTGGGGGAACAAGGGGAGATTCAGTGACGAGAAATGTTCTGGTCTGACTGTGCCCAAAATGCTCCCTGGGGTTTCTCCCTCCTCCAGCAGGAGCAACCATTGAGGATTGTCACAGTCAGGGGTCCTGGGAACTCTGGGGGCCACATCAGGGGAAGGGGCTGCTCTCATCTCCTCTCCCAGAGGGGTCCTCACCTCCTCAGCTACAACTGCCTTCTCTTCTGCACACGCATTGCTTGGCCATGGCTGATGTCAGGGCAGTCTTGCCCACTGAGCTTGTTCTTTTTACCCTGGGGTCCTCTGCTCCATGAGGATGTTCCTATTTCCTGTGTGAGGAGAAGACACCTCGATTTCTCTCCCACATCCCCAGAAAGAAGGGAGGAACCATGCTACGCAGCAGCCCAGGGTTTCTGGCTGTGTCCTGTTCTGGTGGGATAACGTAGCATTTGCAAGAGGAATGGGGCTCCAGTGGGGTATGGGATGCGAAAAGCCCAGAGGGGACAAGGACAACCTGTTCCATAGGCTAAAGGGTGGGGAGTCATCAGGGAAAAACATGTGGGTTCAGTGGGTCACGTGCACTCACACTGATGGGCCACAGAGGGCACCCACCCACGGCCACATCGCTGGCACTCTCTGCTTCCCTGATGCTTGGGCCGCCTCTATCACCACCCCTAACACCTTGTCTGGCTTGGCAGCACCTGGCTAGTTGTGTTGTCTTCCCCCATACCTCCCTCAGCACACCTCAAACGTGGAGCTCTCAGACACCCAAAGGAATGACACTCCAAGCCCTGCAGACCCCAACTGTTCCTTTTATACCCCCCAGGCAGTGTGAACTTTCTCCCTCTCTCCAAAAAAATTTACCGCAGGAAGCAGTAAATCCACTTAACTGTGTTGTTGTGTCTCCTCCCACCTTCATCTGCACCTCCAGCCTCCTTGGTGGAAGGTAGCGTGAGAAGCTGAAAAGTCCTCGACTTCGTCTAAGCACTGTTCTGCAACAGCCAAAACATCTGTATCTTTGGCTGATAATTCCCCTTTCCAACCTTCTGTTTTCTTCCTCTAAACTTCCAGCCCATTCCTTCTCAATTTTCCACGTTGCAGCTAACAACCAGCACACTCCTTCCTTCCTTTTGTCTTTCCTTACCATACACGCATCCTTCCATTTATTAAATTCATTCCCTGAGGCATTTGGATTGTGGTGTATTGACCTTAGCCACTCCTGCTTTGCATCTTGCCATCCATTTCCAAGAAAACCCTTCCACAGTGTGGCCCATTTATCAAGGGAACCATTCCTTATTCTAACACAAGGATCCTGCTGACTACACCCAGGTCTGTCTCCCAACACTACAGAGCACTGGCAGGTTCTTTAGGGATCCTTGGCAGAAGGAGGACTGGCCACAGGTTGTGGTTATAACTAGAGATTTATTATTACATAAGAAATTACTAGAAATACTAAAAATTACTACAAAATCCTAAAGATTACTACAAATAAATTACTAGTTGAATTACTAGAGTGATAACACTAATGCCCTTTCTCACCACAATGGTGGGTGTCTCCACATGCTGGGGCCAGTGAGAGGGAGAGACAAGGGGGCAGGGGTGCACCTTAACAGCCCCCTTCCACATTATGGATATTTGCCTTACTGTTGGTTATGCTAACCACACTGCCAGGCATCAGGAGCAGGGGCTGCCACTCACACCTGGCTCACCACAAGCCCCACGTGTCCTTGCTGGGCAGGCTCAGCTCAGAGCTCCATGCAAACTGTGACGAGAGGGAGCTGCTCCTCACAGCACCCGCACCTTCCTGTATAAAGCTGCATGCTGCAGGCACCAGTGTGGTTTCAGCGCACACAGGTAGACAGCGCTGTCCTGGAGCTTGGCATCTTGCACGTGGAGAAGCACCTGGGAGTTCTCCACGGAGAGCACAGAGGAGATCCTCCCGGAATGCACATGAGGCTTGGACTTGCTCACCTGCAGCAAGAACTGAGGAGACTGGGTCGGGCGCTGCTGATACCAAAAGATGTAGAAAGCAGAGCTGCTGGTGGAGAAATTGCAGTGCAGAGTTGCGTTGTGTCCCACCTGGATGGTGGTTTCTTGTGCAAACTGCAGCACAGAGTCCTGTGCATGACCTGCAAAACCAGAACAGCATTTCAGCACTGCTTGAAGGTGTGTCTGTTCTCCCCCTCTCTCTCCTGTGTCTATCATTTCACCAACTTGCTCACTGTCTCCTCTCTCCATCTCCCTTTTCACGGGCTGTAAAATGCTGAGCTAAGTACACATGCACTCTTCTTTCTTCAGATGCTGTTTAATTCCCATACCCAAGTCTGTCAGCTTACCGACTTTTTAGCAGTACCTCGCCAGGCTTTGAGTCCATACATACCTATCAACAATGCATGTAAGAATGCTAGGCATCTGCAAAGGAAACGTGCAGATGCTCATTCATCCCTGTACACTCGTTGCCCCTGACATCTCCCAGACTGATTCCTGTACCTGTCTGCAGCCCCTGCTCTCCCTACAGAAAACACCTGCAGTTCTTCCAGGGAGGCAGGACTCCAATTTCCCCCCTCCAGAAATGATGGGATGCCATCTTGCCCCTAGCTTGCCCTCCTGAATGTCACATCTCACCAAAGTCTGACAGTGCCATCAAGGCTGCCAGAAAAAGCAGGACCATGTCACGCGCTCGCCTTCACAGGGTGCCCACGGAGTGCCCAGAAAGAGGGAGCTCAAGCTTGCGAGTTCACTTCCCCCTCTGCCAGCTCAAAGCAGCCTCTGAACCTCAGCACAGAGGGCGGAGCAAAGCTCTCCCCCTGCTGCTCCTTGGGGCTCACCTCTGCCACAGCAAGGCTCTCAAGAGAGGGATGGACCAGTGGTTAAAGCAGTCAGAAAGGAATCCAGCCAATCTTTGCTGTGCCCCAGGTTCCCCATTGCCAGTCACAGGTTTTCCAGCACCGCGAGCTTCACACTTGTGCCATTAGCTCACAGCTGCAGGCCTGTGAAGGCCAGGACATTTCACTTGGTCAGCGGTAAGGCAAAAGGACACCAACATGGCCACTGTGTGCTTTCCTCTTTTTGCCCCTTCTGGCAGGTGGGCAGCCCCAGCAAGGGGCAAGTGTCCCCAGTGGCCTCCCACTGCCATCCAGAACCCAGCCAGACACAGAGGCCTGCACCCAGCTCTACTGTCAATGGAGAAGGGATGCCTTTTGCTGCCCTTCTTCCCTGTCCCTGTCCTCTTCTTCCCTAGGGGCTGCGTGGATGGAGGTAGGACCAGGCACAGACCCAGGTACCCAACTTTCTCTGCCAGTCTGGTTATACTTCACCTCTTCCCTGGGCAAGGGGGAAGGCTCTGCAAGGAAATATCTCCATTGACAGAGCCAGCTCAGAAAGCCCCCCCCAGGCAGAGCCTCATTCTCCCTCTGGCAGGGAAGGACGCCCCACCACAGCCCTCTGCTCAGCAGTCAGCACCTCTGCACACACAGACAGGAGTGAATCCTGCTCCAAGGGCACACCTTCAACGGCACTGACTAGTGCAGCAAACTCCTCAACGCCTCAGTCCTTTGGCAAGATCCAAGGTTCCAAAAGGTGTCACTAGAGGCAGTGTCCAGCACAGACATTTGTGGCATTGCCAGGACGTCATCTCAGCGCCAGAGGTGCTGGATTTGGGCTTGGGACAAAGCCTGTACAACAAGCTCCTGAAATGAGACCACTGCAGAAAACAGAGGAAACCCAACGTGGCTGTTCCGATGCTCCCTCGGGCCCGTGCTGTTTAACTCCGGGCCCTGCAAGGGGACTTCCAAGCACCGGCAGCGCCCCCACGTGGCTCCGGCTGTGGCTGTGCCCCCGCCTCGCCCCCGCCCCACCTGCCCGGCCCCACGCACTGCGGGGCACCCCCTGACCCCCCCAGCTCCGCAGGCCGTTGGCTGCCTTTGCTGCAAGGGCGCGCTGCTGGCTCGTGTGTGGCTGGGTGCCTCCTGCACCCAAAACCCTTTCCTGAGGCTCTGCTTCCTCGGCAGCCAGCCCCCACCCCGCATTACTCTGGGGGGGCTTCCTGCCCAAGAGGAAAATCCTTTTCTTTGCTCCTTTGCACCATCCTGAGGCTCTGGTCAGCCCCCTTCTCCAGCCTTCCTGCATTCTCCGAAGCCCCCTTGTGACCTACGCTGTCACCACCTGTGTGCCCCGGTTGGGGACCATGCACAAACTGGCCAAGGGTGCCCTCCTTCCGACTGCTCGTGGCCTTAATGAGAGCAGTCAGCAGGACTGGATGCCTCTGGCATTGCCAGCTGCTATGGTGGAAAGGTGGAATTGAGGATCCTGAGCACAGCGAGGAGGAAGCACAACAGACTTCATGCCCTGGACTTCTGGAGAGCAGACTTTGGCCTGCTCAGGCATCTGCTTGGCAGTATACCATGATACAAAGCACTGTAGGGCAGATTGGCCCAAGAAGGCTGGTTAATATTCAAGGATCACCTCCTCCAAGCTCAGGAGCGATGCATCCCAACAAAGACAGAGTCAGGCAAAATGCCAGGAGACCTGCGTGGATGAACATGGAGCAACTGGCTAAACTCAAACATGACAGAGAAGGCCACAGAGGGTGGGAGCAAGGACAGGTAACATGGAAAGAATACAGAGACATTGTCTGATGAGTAAGTTAGGAGAGCTAAATCTGCTCTAATTAGATTAGAGAGCTTATCTCTGCTCTGCTTCACTGAGACCCCACCTGGAGTGCTGTGTTCAGCTTTGGGGTCCCCAGCATGAGAAAGATATAGACCTGTTAGAGTGGGTCCAGAGGAGAGCCATGAAGATGATCAGAGGGGACCCGTCCAGCACTTCCGGTGAGTCTTCTGCCCTCACTGATGCATTCCTGCCCTAGAAATCCTTGGACATTTCATCCCAGCACTCTAAAGAAACCATTGCTGTGGAATGGCCATGGCCTAGATCTGGAAATGAAAAGGCAGCAGTGCAGGAAACCAACACACAGACCATAACATTTGTTGGAATGGTTTGCATTCAAGATGAGCTTGTCAGAAAATTGTTACCTCTGCCAAGGGTGCCCCTGGGCCTGCGGCAATGAAGTACCAGTATAAAAGGCAGCCCAGCTCCCTGCTCTCTCATCCAATTCTCTCGCCTCATCCTCCTTGAGAACCAGGTGAGTCTGAAGCCCTCTATCCTCCTCTTCTGAACTAGAAGGGATCTTGCATCAATAGACATCACATCTGATGGTGGTTCAGTGCTATGCTGGGTCTTGGAGTTCCTTGCCATGGGAGAGGGGTGGAGAGAGACATTCTGTGTAGAGAGAGGCTGGGACATGGTGCTGAGGCAGCTTTTTGGATTACGCGCTATGGGATTGTCTCATTGGTTCAGGCTGCTCTTTGAAGGGCCCTGTCAGGACAAAGCGATGAAGACCATGAGCCTCCTGGCAGAGCCTCCACATCCACCCTCAGCAGTTGTCTTGGCTCCTTTGTTTTGGGTAACAGGGTTGCTCCTCACCTACCCACGCGCTCTGCTTCCTCTCTGCCCTCTCTCCCAGGTGCATCTCCAGCCCCAAGACATGTCCTGCTACAACCAGTGCCTGCCATGCCAGCCCTGTGGCCCGACCCCACTGGCCAGCAGCTGCAACGAGCCCTGCGTCAGGCAGTGCCAGAACTCCACCGTCGTCATTGAGCCCTCTCCTGTGGTGGTGACCCTGCCCGGACCCATCCTCAGCTCCTTCCCGCAGAACACTGTTGTGGGATCCTCCACCTCTGCTGCCGTTGGCAGCATCCTCAGCTGTGACGGAGTCCCCATCACCTCTGGCTGCTGTGACCTCTCGGGCATTTCCAGCCGCTACGGTGGCAGAAGGTGCCTGCCCTGCTAAAGCCACTGGCCATGGCCCTGGGGTTTCAGCACGACCATGGTGCTGGACAATAGAAGGAGGAATCTTCAGGCCATTGCTTGCAGAATGACTGACCTTCCTCACCAGAGGAGGTAACATTGGCAGGAGCCAGACCAGAGGCTACCCCGAGATTTCTGAAAACATGGCCCATGTCTCTCCTTCCATCCCTCCACCTACCTCTCTCTCCCTTTTCTTTGTGTTCTTCTTCTCCCATGGGCTGTGGGGCTCCTCAGAGACCGCCCTCCCACTGCGGTAACAGCAGACACACGACCGGCACGATCTGCGCCATGGGCAAGGGACGCTGTCTCTCAGTTGGTCCTGGTGATCCCTGCACTGAGGGGCCTCTGCTCAGAGTGACCTGCTTTTCCTCTGTACACTCATTAAAGATTTCTGCATCCCAGCCTTGGCTGTAGATGGTATTTTTCCTCCGTGTATGCCCTCCTGAGCTGCCCAGGGAGAATTGTTTTGCCCTTGCTGGGTACAAGATGAGTGTTTAAGGAGCCTCTTCCCCACCCCCAGAAGAATGGGAGGTTGCGACACGCTGCAGAGGGTCCTCTCTTGGGCACTGCCCCTTGCAGCTGCAGAAGACATCCCTGGCTTTCACAGAGCAAGGGGCAATCTACCCTTGCCTTGCAGCGTCTCTGCCCACAGCTCCCCCCGTCCTGCAAACAGAGAGCACAACCTCTGCTGTCCTCACGGGAAAAGCTACGAGTCTGTGGGAGGCTGTGGAGGCTGGGCACCCTGCAGGCTCTTAGGAACGGGCTTCCTCTTGCTCAGGATAGTGCTGTGCTGGGTAAGCAGGTGGGGACAGAAGACGGATGACAGATGTGGGGAATGGGTGGAATAAGTGCAGGGATGCCCCACCGCTTCTACTCCACCTTCATCTCCCCTCTTTTGCCCCACCTCAGGGCTATGGCCAGCACACATGGGCATGTGCGGCAGGAACATGTGTCCCATGAGGCCCAACTGCCCCCAGCACAGCACTTGGCAGGGCCCAGGTGGCACACATGCAGGGCTGACACACTTCACAAGTCAGCATTGGTGTTAGCCGTAATGGACCATACACGGCAATCTCCAGTCCCTGAGGACCCTGCACCCCCATGGGCTGGGTCAGTGCAAAGACAGCAAGCAGTTTGCATGCCCCCACGCTGCTCTGTGGTGCCCTCTTGCCCCCAGGCATGCAGCAGCTTTCCTCAGGCCCAGGACCTGCACTCACAGGGACTTCCTCACGCTCCTTTCCACTTTTCCTGACCGTTTGGTTTGCTCCCACTCAGGGAGAAGGTTGTTTCTCTCTTTCTTCTTTCCGTTATGTAGAGGCTATCTTCAGGATGTTTGCAGCGCTCTGGTGCCCAGCTGCACTTCAAGGATGCCCGTTGTTTCCAGGCCCAGTTCGACTGCTGGCAGACATTTCTCCTGTCAGTGCTTTGCAGCCCCCTGATGTCTGCAGCTTCTCATTAGAGCCTGGTTACCTCTGTAACAGCTCCCATCAGCAGGGCACGCTGTCCCTGCTCGATTACAGAGCTATTTCCTTAGAGATCCACGTATGGCCCTGCTTGGTACAGCCTTGTCATGTCCAGAAGGAATCAACCATGCAGGCAAGAGAGAAGAGCCAAAGGTGTGCTGGGGTAGACCCTTTGTCTTTCCTGGTGTCAGAGGAATGGAATCAGCCACAGCTGCAAGAGAACGTAACCAGTTTAGCCCAGGTGAAGGAATGGCACTGCCAGGGCTAAGGTGTGGGGTAGACCACAGGAAAGAGACCCAGGCAGAGCTCTGAGAAACATTTCTGGTTTGTTGGGATGGCCCATTGCCCTGGAAGGGCTTGGCCTGTGTTGCAACTCAATACAGGACTGGTAGATCCTGGAGACATTGGTTTCTTAATTGCCCTACTGTTTATTGCCTACCTTCAATGCCCCAGGCGACTGTTAGCAGGATATAAACCCTGGGTGAAGTTCTGGGTGGGTGTCATTGGCAAATGGATAAAACTGTGGGTGGGATCTGCTTCTGTGTTTGCATGAGGCAGCTTAGCTTGGATGAGACACCCACTAAGCTGAGCAAACCCCTCATGTGGAGCTGCCCCTTTGCCTTCAGGAGAACCAGCCTGACATGGGCTGGGTGGGAATCTGTCCCCTCTGCGATGCATTTCTGAGGCAATGCTGGCAGGCCTTTATAGACAGGTGTGAGGAGATGGGCCTGGCTCCGGCACTGACTCCCAGGAGGACCTGGCAGTGTCCAGGGGTGGAAATCCCTCACTGACAGGCACTATCAGGAGCCTCACAGCAGTCTGCTTCTCCTATACATCCCAAGGTCTTCAATGGACAGCCACGCTGAGGCACTCCAAACATTGTTACCTTGAATTAAACCAAGGACCCAAACTGTCCTGATACGGTCCTTGCTGGGGCCTGAAGTTGGCAGTACCAGAGGGTGATTGTTGCAGCGTGAGGAAAAGGAGGGCTCAGGAGAAAGGAACTGTGTTTCGGTGCCTCTCCCCTGGACACATCTCTGCCAGGCTGGTGCCATCTCCGTTCATCTGCACCCAGGCTCCAGACCCTTTCAGCAGAACTGGAGTGCCTTGGAGGGGCCGGGCTGGCGGGGGAACCCCCGGGGCTGCGGGGCGAGGTGGTCCCGGCGGGCGGAGCGGCAGCGCCCCCTGGGGGCTGTGCCCCTGCCTCGCCCCCGCCACACACGCCCGGCCCCGCCCGCCACGGTTCCTGCCCGGCCGCAGCCCCGGCTCCTCTCCCCGTGGCTCTCAGGGCGCAGTAATACACCGCCGCGTCCCGAAGCCGGGGCTGGGCGAGCCACAGGGCGCTGGACCGGCGGTCTGCTGCCACCGATAGCCGCCCTGCCGGGTCCGTCACATCTTTGGACCCACTATAAGCCCACACGAGGAGTGCGGGTCCTCCGACCGGGAACTGACGGTACCAATAGATGTACTCGTTTGACTGGATGTTGGGGTGTGAGCAGATGATGTTGACGCCAGTGCCCTCGGTGGTCTCTGCCCGTGGCTCCTGCTGCACCTGGGCTCTGCCTGTAGCCACTACCAAGAAGAAAAGGAGGAGAAAAATCAGAAAATGGCTTTTTTTTGCACTGAAAGTATCACGCAAGGGGAGAGGAGAGAAGAAAACGGTTGACAGCTGATGGGGGCATTTTCTCAGAAGAAAGCACACAAAGGCATTTCTCCGGGAATGGTTATTTGGGGACCAGGTCGGAGCAGGGCTGTTTGGAAGGAGGGTCCGAGCCGAGCCAGGAGGAGAAGGGAAGCAGGCAGGAACGAGTGGGGGTGTGCCGAAAGGAGAGGAGGAAGGCAGGGAGCAAGGCAAGGTGGGAGGGAACGGCCGGCTGAGCTCGCTGGAGGCAGACGGGACGGCTGCAGAGGGAGGACAGAGGGGAGCGAGGTCCGTGAGAAGCCGGCGGGCCAGCAGCGAGGGCAGCCCCGGCCCCCCGCAGCCCCCGTCCCGGCCCCGCCGCCGGCAGCCCCGCGCACCCAGGAGCACCGCGGCCAGCCCCGCCAGCCCTGCGGCCCGGCCCTGCCGCATCCCGCCGCTCCGCCGCCCGCGCCGCGCTGCCCCCGCCAGCCCCGGCTCTGCTCCGCCCGCGGCGCCTCCTCCCCGCCGCCGCCGCCCGGCGCCGCCAGCTCCGCCCCGGGGCCGCTCGGGGGCTGGCCCGGGCTGCGAGTGCTGGGCGCCTGGGGGCGGGCAGGGCTTGGGCTGCTGCCAGCGGGGCTCTGCCCGTCCTGCAGCCCAGCCCGGGACGCGGAGGCGAGTGCGGGGAAAGGCTGAGGCAGCTCCTTCGGCACGGGAGAGGAGAGGGGAGGGGAAGGGAGTGGGAGACTTGGTGCATGGAGCAGGGCATCACAGCCCTGGGGAAGATGGACACCACTTTGTTGAGGGAGACATTGGCAATGGATTGGGTTTAGAGGAGGAAATGTAGCCAGCTCTCTGCAGAAGCCAGCTGCATGAGAGATAGCGAATCCCAGAAGAAGCTGTGATTGTGTAGGGCCAGAGCAGGGCAAACGAAGGGTGAGCGCCACTTGTGCCAAGGAAGGGAGCAGGAGCTCAGACCACAGGCCTCCCACCAGACTGGAGTACTGCAGTGGGTGGCAGATGCACACAGCTTGGTCCTAGGCCATGAGTGAGAAGAGGACATCCCAGTTTAGGCCCACTAGTGGAGGCAGAGGAGCGAGAGCACACAGCTGGAAAAGTAAATTGTCCTATCTGCAGAGAAGGCATCTAAAAGCGTAAGAGGCATCCTGACCAAGACATGGCATATGTCAGTGAATGGGAGGTTTCCAAAGATAAACTACAGGGAAGGATGCAAGGGCTGGTTGGGCTCCACCATCACGAGTGTATTCCCAGTCTGGATCAAGAGGTAGATGGCTGAGTCCAGAATGAAGAGCAGTAGCTCTCAGCTCTCAGCCAAACCCAGCAGCAACAAAAGAAACCACTCTGTAGACCTTCCCCTCACCCCTGTGGGAAGATACCAGGGGCAGGAGGAAGGAGGAGATGGAGTTGCTGCTCAGGATTCAGGGTCTTCCACCACTCGATATCTTCTGAGGAAAAACACAGCAGGGCCTCAGCAAGCCAGGATGTTCCTTCAGAGACAGGAGAAAGTGAGATCAGAACCTTGAAGTTCAGGAGAGCAGAATTTTCTTCCTTTGCTGTGTGAACATGTACCTGTCTGTGTGTGCCCAAATATACTCCAGTATGCATCCAGGAGTGTCTGTGAGTGCACCCATGAGTTCATGCATCTTTTTACATGAGCAGCAGTGTGCATGAGTGCTGTTCCCTCCACCCGCTTTTGATGTCATGAATGATATCGATATGTGATCGAGGGTCACATTGGGAATTAACAGGAAAAGTGATCTGTCAACAGCATCCCTCCAAGGCTGAGATGTGGTGACTGTGCATGTTGCCCCAGGCTTCCTGAGCAGTCCGAATGAGAGGTCATCTGAGAAACCCTCCAGAGGATCACAGGCTGCACCTCCAGCACGCACGTAGTCCAACCCTGTGTTCAGAGCGGGTCTCATCAGATCAGGTTGCTCAGGATCAAGTCCAGGCAAAGTCTGAACTCTTCCAAGGATGGAGCTCCCCTAGCATCTCTTTGGCAATCTGCTCCAGGCCTTGACCGCCTTCAGGGTAAATAGGACCCATGTTCCTCTGGTTCAATGCCACTTCTGCCCAAGGTTTCAGCCCCTGCATGACTCAGCTCCAGGCCCATGAGTCACAGAAGTATGTGTGGCATTGGTTTCCCCATGGGGGACCCCTGTCCCACCCCAGACACCACTGACACCACACCAGCAGCAGATCTACGTAGGGCTGGGCCTGCTCGAAGAGGGCAGGATTTCTCAGCCTGTCTCCCTGTACATAAAGCTAACACCATCCTTTTGAACTCTCTAGCCATGGGGAGTGCAGCTGTGTCCTGGCCTGGAGAAGCAGGGAGGGGTGACTGGCACCACAGTCTTACACTCTGAATCTTGTGTTACAGAATTAAAATAAGGATCCAAACTGTTGTGGGCCCATTCTTGTTGGGGACTGAAATTGGCAGTGAACTTCCTAGGGTCGGGAGGCAGTGGGCTACAGATACAGAAGGCCGCATTTCATCATGTGTGCTGTGGGCACTTCTGGGCTGGGTTTGTTCTGTGATTGTTCAGCTGTTCTCAGGCTCCTTCTTGCCCTGGCTGCTCTCTGGAGCTCATGGACAGAGCAGTGGAGAATGCCCTGAGGTGACCAGCCCATTTTCTTGTGAGGGGGGCCACACAGTTCTCACAAACACACACCTTCTCTTGCACACCTGCGTGGAATCATGCAAAACTGCACCCACAGACACTTGCACAAATCCAGCACACAGGCTGTTGTAGTTTCACACTGATGGCCAACTAAACTCCACCACACAGCTCTCTCACACCCCCTGCTGAAAGGAAGATGTGGGGAGAGAATGTGATTTAAGCTAAAGGGCTTAAAAGTTGAGATAGTGATAATGTAAATAAATGAAAAAGGAAAAAAAAAAAAAAAACAACAAAAAAAAACCAACCAACCAAAAAAAACAATGAGCAAAGGCTGTTTGGAAACAAATTGGGAGAAAATTATTCTCCACTTCCCATCAGCAAGTAATGTGTTTGGAAGCACAGACTCAGTATGCCCACCCCTTTCACATCTTCACTGCTGAATGTTTGAGTATGGAATATCCCTTTGGTTGGTTTAGGTCAGCTACCCTGGTGATGTCCCCTCCCAACCCCTTGCCCACCCCCTACCTCCTGGCTTCGGGGGGCTTGGAGAGAGTCCTGATGCTGTGCCAGCACTGCTCCACTATAGACCCAACGTTGGTGTGATGGCAATGCTGTTCTAGCTCCAAGCGCAGAGCACAGCATTCTAGGGGCTGCTGTGGGGAATGTTAACTCTGTCCCAGGCAGCCCCAGTACAGGCAAGTGCCCACAAGAGAGGAACCTGTGCATGAACGTGACACAGTGTGCAGCAGAGATTCTGGACAACATTTGGTCAAAGTACATGGTTTGATGTGGTAGAGAGGGGAGGTGGACTGGGAGCCTTGCAGAAGGCACTGGAGCCAGGGCTCTTGACAAGACAACGTCAGCTTTCTTGGGCCTTGCACTTAAGGCCTGAGAATCCCATTTGTTAGCCTGAGTAGCAGTGGTAAGGGAAAGTGCTGGAGTGCCCCTACTGATCACTGGTGGGTGTCATGACAGAAATAAGCTTGCATCATGTAAGGGGGAGGTGTACGATTTTATTTATTTTTTAAAACAATAAATGAAAGGCATGAAGTTATGGGA
This sequence comes from Anser anser, assembly GCF_964211835.1. Taxonomy (NCBI): domain Eukaryota; kingdom Metazoa; phylum Chordata; class Aves; order Anseriformes; family Anatidae; genus Anser; species Anser anser. The sequence continues at coordinate 4,833,861 of NC_139744.1, forward strand.
GTGAAGAAGGAATTCTCTATGGACAGGATCTGCACTGTGTGTCTTGGGAAAACCCAGCCGGCTCTGTCCGATGCTGGTAGAAGGCAGGGTCACCTGCACATGAGAGGTTTACTTTCTGTCTACATTCATGTTCTTATTCCTTCTAACTAAAACAGACAATGTCCTGTTGGGCCTTTCTTTTGGGATCCAGAAAGGGCCCTGCACAACCTCTCGCCCCATACAGACATCCCTGGGTCAGAGCAGGAGGCAAAACAGGCCAGCAGGTTTTCCCTGAGGGCAGTGTCAGGAGGGGTAGCGTCACAGGCAGGAGCTGGGTCACCTGTAGCCAAAAGGGCCCCAAAGAGCCCCTAGGGAGTCACCCACACTGACCTCATTTGCCTTTCCTGGACTCTTCCAGCACGTGAGCTGAGTCTTCTGCCCACACTGATGTGTGTTGCCTGGAAATACTTGGGCCTCCCTTCCTGCCACTCAGACGCTGCCTTCTTTGGGGAAAGGGCATAAAGCAGGAAATGAAAAGCAGCATCACAGGAAGGCAACACACATCCCGTATCATTAGGTGGGATGTTTTGCATGCACGAGTAGCTTGTCAGAAAACAGTCCCTGCTTCAAGGGATGCCTCTGGACATGGGGCAGCTAAGGCCCAGTATAAAAGCCAGCCCAGGTCTGTGCTCTCTCATCCACTTCTCTGGCCTTCTTCTCCTTGGGAACAAGGTGAGTGTGAAGCCCCTTCTTGTCCCCCTCACTCTCGCATGGGAGGACTCAGTTCCATGGACCTTTCAGCTGCTCTCAGCTGTGTTCCATGCCAAATCTTGGGGCTGCTGGTTGTGGGAGAGTCAAGGGGTAGAAGGTTTGTCATGGAGGAAGACTGGGCCTTTAGTATGATGGCTCCTGGGCTGGAGCCTAGAGTGTAGCCAGGCTCTGGTGGTTCTTTTTGGGCTCTGGCAGGGTGAGGCCAAGAAGCCCTGGCACATCCCTGCACAGCCTCCAGCTCACAGCACTGCCTGTGCCTTGGTTCCCTCAGGGTGTGGTGACAGGCTGCTCCTCATGCATGCCCATGTTCTGCTTCCTCCCTGCCCTCTCTCCCAGGTGCACCTCCTGCCCCCAGACATGTCCTGCTACGACCAGTGCCGGCCGTGCCAGCCCTGCGGCCCGACCCCGCTGGCCAGCAGCTGCAACGAGCCCTGCGTCAGGCAGTGCCAGAACTCCACCATCGTCATTGAGCCCTCTCCCGTGGTGGTGACCCTGCCTGGACCCATCCTCAGCTCCTTCCCACAGAACACTGTTGTGGGATCCTCCACCTCTGCTGCCGTTGGCAGCATCCTCAGCTGTGACGGAGTCCCCATCAACTCTGGCTGCTGTGACCTCTCCTGTATTACCAGCCGCTACTGTGGCAGCAGGTGCCGCCCCTGCTAAAGATGCCAGACAGTGCCCCAGACCAGGACCCTAGGAACTCAGAACATGCTGCTGGACAAAAATGGACGGAAGAACAGACTTTGTGCCGTTGTTTTAGGAGGACCTGACCATCTGTGGTTTGTCCTGTAAAGACAGACAGGAAGGGGCCAACCTGGATTCTATGACAACATGGCCTATTTATACCTTTCCTGTTTTCCACACACTCTTTTTCTTTCTTTTCTTTCTTGCCCTCTCCTTTCCGTGATGCCCCCAGAAACCAGCCTGGAGTGACCTGCTAGACCCTCTCCCCTTGTGGGCCAGGTAGATTGATGCTCTGTTGCAAGTCTGCCATTGGAAAAGCCGAACAGATTTTTGTCTGCTCCTGCTGTGCTACGATCTCGGGGCCTCCTCTTGGAGTCAACTCATTTCCCTCCTGAGACTTGATAAATATTTGCAGCAACCCTGAGTGTGTCCCTGTGTGGTCTTTTCCTCTGCATACAGATGGCCAAGGGAGAAAACCATTCCTTAGTGGGAATATGTTGAGGGCACTGCCTTATGCCTCTAGGCACTGGAATGCAGGACATACTGCAGCAATTCATCTTTCAGGCACTGTCTGTTGAAGCTGAGGAAGACATCCCTAGTTCTTCCACAGCCAATGGACACCAGTCCTTGACTTGTGACGTCTCCGCCTAGACAAGTGCTGTTGACATTGGAGGCCCCAGCTCTTGGGGAAGAGTGTTCCTCTTGCTTTGGGTGGAGCTGTGCTGGGGATGGAGGCTCAGACAAAGATGATCCCAAAGGATTTCAGAAACTGGGAATGGTTATTTGTCTTGGGGATGACCCTCTATCTCTACTCCACTTTCACCTTTCCTCCACCACCTGGTCATGGGCATCATGTCTGGGCATGGAGAGCAGATAGAGCTTCCCTGTGCATCCCTGTCACCCTTCAGCACAGCATCTGGCATGGCCCAGCTGTTGCCAAGATGTGCAGGGCTGTGGGGATCCACAAGTTCGTACTGCTACCAGTCATATCAGGCCACACACTGGAGCCCCCAGTCCCTGTGAACCCAGCTCCTTTTTTATGAAGGCAGGGCAAGGACAGGGACTGATGCCTAAAAACTCATGGCTGCTCGGTCTTGCTTTCTTTTCCCCAAGCATGGATCAGCTTTCATCAGGCCCTGGAACTCAGAGGCCCCATAGGTGGCACAACCCCACCATGCTCCAGAAAAGACATTCTGTGGGTGCAGATATCCCAGTGTCCGCTGAGACATAGCAGTGAGAATGGGACCTGAGTGTGCACTCAGCAGGATCTGTGTATGGGCCCTGAATGGCACAGGGCATGCACTGGCCCAACCACAGGGCACACACTGGGGGATCTTCTCTCAGGCACCAAGCTCCTCTGTCATTCCCAGAGCCGTGAGGATGAAGTGGCCCTTGTGCTCCAGGCAGCACCACTGCTCCCCAAAACCAGGCCAGGGCCTTCCCACATCTGCACACACCTCGGGGCCCTGTGGTGTGGGGGTACTTTGCTTTCACACAGACTGTACATGCTGCCAGTGCCACGGGACCAAGACGGAGGATGGGGCTATTGCTCCATGGTGTGAGGGTGGGGGGACCTCTCCACAGGCCAGGTTCTCTGGGAGGCAGTGCTGGCTCAAGTGGCAGCACAATGGCAACAAGCATCAGAACCAAGACCACCAAAGCCCAGGATAACCTCGGCTCCCAGCTCTGTACTGACCCCTCACCCGGGGCCTCTGCACAAGCTCAGGCCTAGCATAGCCCTGCCCCAGCTCTGCTGCATGTGTGCCTGTGCCTGGCCTCACCTAATCTTTTCAGCCTGGCCTGGCCAGCTTCCTAGATGGCCAGATCCATCACTGGATGGAGCCTTTAGCCAGGCCTCTCTGGGGTCTGGCCTTAGCCTGCGCCCCAGCCCCAGCTCTCACCCAGGGACCGAGACCTTCTACACATAACACATCTATTGCCTGGGTTAGAGCAATAATCAATAGGTGCTCCTGAGTCAGAATTGTCTCCTGGCTAACACTGAAGTCTGAGACGGAGGAGCACACTCACAATTTGGAGATTCAACTTTGTCTTGGAAACGACAAAATCCTTCTAGAGAACAGGTCAACTTGTTGATTCCATCTTTCCTATTCCCAGCCTGCAGCATAAGTTACCTGAGGAGAACAAGAACAACATTTTAAAAAGACATTGTCCACATAGCATCTCGTTGTCTCTGAAAACCATAGAATAACAGAACTCTAGGATATCCTAAGTTAGAACAGACAAACAAGGATCATCAAGTCCATCTCCTCTAGCTTCACGCAGGATTACCTGCAAATGAAACAACAGGTCTGAGAGTGTTGTCTGAATTCTTCTTGACTCCAGGCAGGCTTGTTGCTGTGACCACTTCCATGGGGAGCCTTTTTGAGTGCCTTAACTCACTTGCCATTCACTGCTTGGTAAAGAATATATATATTGACAGAAACATCCTCAGAGAATGGGAACTGTGATGGGGTGGGAGGCACAAGCAGGAAATGTCTTGTGGTGAGTGAAAGACAAGGGAAAAGAAAACGTGTTTGGATACAGTCAAGGATCTTGCTCAGCATTATAGCCCCACAGGCCAGGCTCAGAAGGGGCCCAGCACCAGAGCAGAAACGGACAATGGTGTTCCTGGTACCCCCTCCGCACCCATGCTCCTAAGGTGAGCAGGAAGCAAAGTTTCTTTCAGGTCACTCCCCACAGTGACAAAGGGGGGCCATTCCCCATAGCCTTCAGAGAGATGAGGAGAAGGTAATGACAAAGAGGATGATGTGCCAGCCGGGATGGTCTGTTAAGCTCAGAAGAATGAATTCAGCCCCAAAGGTCCTGTTCTCCTTTGCCATGGCTCTAAGGTTTCAGAAGGGGATGATGTCAGACTGAGGTTTCATGTTGTAATTTCAGCAGTAGTAATTTGAGACAAGGCTGAGGCTGGTGCTGCCTTCCGCGAGGGCACAGAGGAAAGAGGGTCCATGGCTGCCCCCTGCTGGGAGCTGCCTACGCCAAGCTTTTCTTTCTCCGGGTTGCTTCAATTCTTGCTCTTGTAAGCAAACAAAAGAGTTTCCTCAAGTCTGAGGACATCAAAACACCACATTCAACATGCTTTGTGAGACAGAGGAAGCTTCATCAGCACAGCCTCGTTTCTCCTGCCAGGTCTCGGCATTTGCAGCCTGCAGGACACCCAGCTTGTCCCAGACATGCAATCCCCCACTGCCGCAGGAGCTGGTCATTATGACACTGCTCCCTGTGCAGGGGCTGAGGATGATCACACATGCCTCCAGCTCCCCTGAGGAGACATCAACAAACTCAGTGGGCTGTAAGTCTTCATTTATCTCTTGCTCTGATTGCTTGCTGTGATGAACATGGAGAGCTCTTGGGCCTTTGGCACTAAGGGCTGCTCTATTTGTTCTGTCCCTTAGGCACAGGCTTTGGACATGAACTGGCTGAAGGTCTGGAGAAAACCTGGTGGCTGGGATGCAAATCCAATTTATTGATTGACTCATTGAAGAGAGAGAAGAACCCTGCAAATCTCTGTCAGAACTACTTCTAGGGGTCTCTGGGCTGGGCTGGCCAGGGCTCAAAGCAAGCTGCTTTATCATGGGCTGGCAGGAATTTACTCACCCTGGGGCTGAGGGGCTGAGAGCCAGCCCCTAAGGCAGTCTTATCTCCCAGCAGGCTCTGCCCTATTCTGTCAGACCAGGAAGAGAGGAAAGTAGAGCCCTGCGGTCCAGGTCAGCCAGTCGGGGTCAGCCCTCTCTGCTCAGCCACAGACACCAGCCCGTTTGAGAAAGAGAATATGGCTGTCAGCTCTTGGAGTGAACAGGGGAAGCAGCGCAGCCAGGGGAGAGCTGAGGGCCCCATCCCAGAGCTCTGCCTTGCACAGACACATCCCCTCCCCATCCGGGGTTGTTGCTCAGCCAGGGCAGCTCCCTGCACCAGGGTGTCACTCACAGCACAGAGGTACAAGGCGCTGTCAGAGAGCTCAACTCCCTTCAGCCGCAGAACACTGTATTTCCCATCAGTGTTCAGCTCCGTGGTGAAACGGTCCTTCTGCTTGGTGCCCTTTCCTGCTTGATAAGAAATCAGCTGAGGGGATTGTCCCTTCTTCTGCTGGTACCAGAGCAAACCATAAAAGTTGGAGCTCTGGTATGTGCAATTGGTCTGGAAGGTGTTTCCCTGCTCCACGGTGACTTGTCTTTCTTCCTGGGCGACGGACACCTGCCCCATGGTTTCTGGAAGAAAGAGAAGGTCAGCAGCTCTGTGAGGAAATCTCCAGGCAGCCAAACAGGAGTGAATTCAGACCTGTGGGAGATAGGTCTCCCTGTCCTTTACTGGGCTGAAGGGTCCTGAGGCCTGGGCACAGCAAGGTGTTTTGGGGGCAGAGCTCAGAGCTCCCTGGCCAGAGCGGACCCTGTGAGAGCTGTGCTGTGTGCCTGCTCCTCCTGCCTGCTCTCCTTCTGCCCAGAGGACCAGGGCACAGCCTGTCATGCCTGGCTTTGTGTGCTGGATCCAGCATCCTCCAGCAGGTTGAGGCGCCCATGCAGCTACTGGGAAAAGGTTCAACCTGCTTCCTCATCCCTGTCATCTCAGGGTGCTCCAAAGCTCAACAGTACAAACAAAGCTGAGGTGAGCTGTGGCAAGAGGGAGCCCTGGCTGTGCTGACAAGCAGGAGGACATTGGAGGCCATGGCAGGAACACATCAGGCAGAAGACAGACTGGACACCCTGGTAATATCCATGGGAGGAGAGCTTTCATGTCCCTGTATCCACTTGGACACAATCCGGCTGTTTCTGTAGGAAAGGGAGAAATGAGGGACTGCAGAGACTGATGAAATCTTCTCTGGTGACAGTAGGTGGACCAGAAGAGAGAGGCAGAAATAAAAGGACAGAAAGTACAAGAAAAAAAAAAAAAGGAGACGCGCCTCAGGTCTATCCTCTGCATTTTCTTCTCATTTTGAAGAATAACAGCATCTTGAAGGAACCGGTCCAAGAACCAGAAACGGGAGCCAACATTTACCAACATTTTCCCTGTGATTCAAGAGTTGGTCCCCACATAAACATGGTAAGGCTGATGAGGGCTTCCTGGGGAAAGAAGATTTATGTCTTGATTAAAAGCCAGCACTTACCCAGCAGTTGCCCCAGGAAGGCAGTGAGGACGAGATACCCGCGGTGCATGCTGAGAGCGACCCTCCTGTTTGCTGAGGGAGAGAGAGTCAGAAAAGCACCTCCCAGCCCCGAGAGAACAGAGCTGCCGGAAATGACTCTGCTGGGGGAACAAGGGGAGATTCAGTGACGAGAAATGTTCTGGTCTGACTGTGCCCCAAATGCCCCCTGGGGTTTCTCCCTCCTCCAGCAGGAGCAACCATTGAGGATTGTCACAGTCAGGGGTCCTGGGAACTCTGGGGGCCACATCATGGGAAGGGGCTGCTCTCATCTCCTCTCCCAGAGGGGTCCTCACCTCCCCAGCTACAACTGCCTTCTCTTCTGCACACGCACTGCTTGGCCATGGCTGATGTCAGGGCAGTCTTTGCCACTGAGCTTGTTCTTTTTACCCTGGGGCCCTCAGGTGCATGGGGATGTTCCTATTTCCTGTGTGAGGAGAAGACACCTCGATTTCTCTCCCACATCCCCAGAAAGAAGGGAGGAACCATGCTACGCAGCAGCCCAGGGTTTCTGGCTGTGTCCTGTTCTGGTGGGATAACGTAGCATTTGCAAGAGGAACGGGGCTCCAGTGGGGTGTGGGATGTCACAAGCCCAGAGGGGACAAGGACAACCTGGTCCATAGGGTAAGGGGTGAGGAGTCAGCAGGGAAAAGCATGTGGGTTCAGTGGGTCACGTGCACTCACACTGGTGGGCCACAGGGGGCACCCACCCACGGCCACATCCCTGGCAGTCTCTGCTTCCCTGATGCTTCTGCCCCCTCTATCACCACCCCTAACACCTTGTCTGGCTTGGCAGCACCTGGCTAGTTGTGTTGTCTTCCCCCATATCTCCCTCAGCACACCTCAAACGTGGAGCTCTCAGACAACCAAAGGAATGACATTCCAAGCCCTGCAGACCCCAACTGTTCCTTTTATACCCCCCAGGCAGTGTGAACTTTTCTCCCTCTCTCAAAAAAAATTTACCACACAAAGCAGTGAATCCTCTTCACTGCCTGTGGAGTCCTGATACAGAAGAAGATTGTTCATGGAGAAGCTTGGGATCTGCATGGCAGCTCACCTGTGTAGCTACAGAGCTCTGCTGTGCTGTACAGAGCTGTGCAGTCCACATTCTTTGGCACGTGGCAGTGAGTGACTAATGCCCTTTCTCACCACAATGGTGGGTGTCTCCACATACTGGGGCCAGTGAGAGGGAGAGACAAGGGGGCAGGGGTGCACCTTAACAGCCCCCTTCCACATTATGGATATTTGCCTTACTGTTGGTTATGCTAACCACACTGCCAGGCATCAGGAGCAGGGGCTGCCACTCACACCTGGCTCACCACAAGCCCCACGTGTCCTTGCTGGGCAGGCTCAGCTCAGAGCTCCATGCAAACTGTGATGAGAGGGAGCTGCTCCTCACAGCACCCGCACCTTCCTGTATAAATCTGCATGCTGCACGCACCAGTGTGGTTTCAGCGCACACAGGTAGACAGCGCTGTCCTGGAGCTTGGCATCTTGCACGTGGAGAAGCACCTGGGAGTTCTCCATGGAGAGCACAGAGGAGATCCTCCCGGAATGCACATGAGGCTTGGACTTGCTCACCTGCAGCAAGAACTGAGGGGACTGGGTCGGGCGCTGCTGATACCAGAAGATGTAGGGAGCAAAGCTGCTGGTGGAGAAATTGCAGTGCAGAGTTGCGTTGTGTCCCACCTGGATGGTGGTTTCTTGTGCAAACTGCAGCACAGAGTCCTTCTGTGCATGACCTGCAAAGCCAGAACAGCATTTCAGCACTGCTTGAAGGTGTGTCTGTTCTCCCCCTTTCTCTCCTGTCTCTCTCATTTCACCAGCTTGCTCACTGTCTCCTCTTTCCATCTCCCTTTTCAGGGGCTGTAAAATGCTGAGCTAAGTACACATGCACTCTTCTTTCTTCAGATGCTGTTTAATTCCCATACCCAAGTCTGTCAGCTTACCGACTTTTTAGCAGTACCTCGCCAGGCTTTGAGTCCATACATACCTATCAACAATGCATGTAAGAATGCTAGGCATCTGCAAAGGAAAAGTCTAGATGCTTATTCCTCCCTGCACACTTATTGCTCCTGACATCTCCCAGACTGTCTCCTTTACTGGTCTGCAGCCCCTGCTCTCCCTACAGAAAACACTTGCAGTTCTTCCAGGGAGGCAGGACTCCAATTTCCCCCCTCCGGAAACGATGGGATGCCATCTTGCCCCTAGCTTGCCCTCCTGAATGTCACATCTCACCAAAGTCTGACAGTGCCATCAAGGCTGCCAGAAAAAGCAGGACCATGTCACGCTCTCGCCTTCACAGGGTGCCCACGGAGTGCCCGGAAAGAGGGAGCTCAAGCTTGCGAGTTCACTTCCCCCTCTGCCAGCTCAAAGCAGCCTCTGAAGCTCAGCACAGAGGGCGGAGAAAAGCTCTCCCCCTGCTGCTCCTTGGGGCACACCTCTGCCACAGCAAGGCTCTCAAGAGAGGGATGGGCCAGTGGTTAAAGCAGTCAGAAAGGAATCCAGCCAATCTTTGCTGTGCCCCAGGTTCCCCATTGCCAGTCACAGGTTTTCCAGCACCGCGAGCTTCACACTTGTGCCATTAGCTCACAGCTGCAGGCCTGTGAAGGCTAGGACATTTCACTTGGTCAGCGGTAAGGCAAAAGGACACCAACATGGCCACTGTGTGCTTCCCTCTTTTTGCCCCCTCTGGCAGGTGGGCAGCCCCAGCAAGGGGCAAGTGTCCCCAGTGGTTTCCCACTGCCATCCAGAACCCGGCCAGACACAGAGGCCTGCACCCAGCTCTGCTGTCAATGGAGATGGGATTGCCTCCCCCCCCTCCACCCAACCCCCTCAGGAGAGGTACACTCTCCCTCTGGCAGGGAAGGACGCCCCACCACAGCCCTCTGCTCAGCAGTCAGCACCTCTGCACACACAGACAGGAGTGAATCCTGCTCCAAGGAGAGACCTTCAACGGCGCTGACTAGTGCAGCAAACTCCTCAACGCCTCAGTCCTTTGGCAAGATCCAAGGTTCCAAAAGGTGTCACTAGAGGCAGTGTCCAGCACAGACATTTGTGGCATTGCCAGGACGTCATCTCAGCGCCAGAGGTGCTGGATTTGGGTTTGGGACAAAGCCTGTACAACAAGCTCCTGAAACGAGACCACTGCAGAAAACAGAGGAAACCCAACGTGGCTGTTCCGATGCTCCCTCGGGCCCGTGCTGTTTAACTCCGGGCCCTGCAAGGGGACTTCCAAGCACCGGCAGCGCCCCCACGTGGCTCCGGCTGTGGCTGTGCCCCCGCCTCGCCCCCGCCCCACCTGCCCGGCCCCACGCACTGCGGGGCACCCCCTGACCCCCCCAGCTCCGCAGGCCGTTGGCTGCCTTTGCTGCAAGGGCGCGCTGCTGGCTCGTGTGTGGCTGGGTGCCTCCTGCACCCAAAACCCTTTCCTGAGGCTCTGCTTCCTCGGCAGCCAGCCCCCACCCCGCATTACTCTGGGGGGGCTTCCTGCCCAAGAGGAAAATCCTTTTCTTTGCTCCTTTGCACCATCCTGAGGCTCTGGTCAGCCCCCTTCTCCAGCCTTCCTGCATTCTCCGAAGCCCCCTTGTGACCTACGCTGTCACCACCTGTGTGCCCCGGTTGGGGACCATGCACAAACTGGCCAAGGGTGCCCTCCTTCCGACTGCTCTTGGCCTTAATGAAAGCATTCAGCAGGACTGGATGTCTCTGGCATTGCCAGCTGCTACTCAGGCAGAAGGTACCCTGCATGCCAAAGCTGCTGGTCAGGGCCCCTTGGAAGGGCTCCCAGGAACTATGAACATGGTGTTTGATGGACAGCCACGCTGAGGCACTCCAAACATTGTTACCTTGAATTAAACCAAGGACCCAAACTGTCCTGATACGGTCCTTGCTGGGGCCTGAAGTTGGCAGTACCAGAGGGTGATTGTTGCAGTGTGAGGAAAAGGAGGGCTCAGGAGAAAGGAGCTGTGTTTCAGTGCCTCTTCCCTGGACACATCTCTGCCAGGCTGGTGCCATCTCCGTTCAGCGGCTCTCAGGCTCCTTCTGACCCTGGGAACCTGCTCCCCTGCACGACTCATGCACAGAGCAGGGGAGAGTGCTCACACTGTGCACATTCCCTCATGATAAAGGGGAAACAAGGACACACGCACGTGCTCATCTATACCTGCATGAAGCCATGCACAAATCTGTGCACCCACATGCGTTCACACAAAGCCAGCTGCACACAAGTTTTCACAAGACAAGAGCAGATGTGTGAACACAAGCAAGCAGGCCCTCAGGTGACTGCACAAGGTGAGCCTATGAGGAGAGGTGCTATATTCTGGACCTCGTTCTCATAGCAGCTGGGGCTGGTGGGAATGTGAAGCTCAAGGGCAGCCTTGGCTGCAGTGACTGTGAAATAGTGGAATTGATGATCCTGAGCACAGCGAGGAGGAAGCACAACAGACTTCACGCCCTGGACTTCTGGAGAGCAGACTTTGGCCTGCTCAGGCATCTGCTTGGCAGTGTACCATGATACAAAGCTGTGAAGGGGAGATGGGCCCAAGAAGGCTGGTTAATATTCAAGGATCACCTCCTCCAAGCTCAGGAGCGATGCATCCCAACAAAGACAGAGTCAGGCAAAATGCCAGGAGAACTGTGTGGATGAACATGGAGCAACTGGCTAAACACAAACATGACAGAGAAGGCCATAGAGGGTGGGAGCAAGGACAGGTAACATGGAAAGAATACAGAGACATTGTCTGATGAGTAAGTTAGGAGAGAATAAATCTGCTCTAATTAGATTAGAGAGCTTATCTCTGCTCTGCTTCACTGAGACCCCACCTGGAGTGCTGTGTTCAGCTTTGGGGCCCCCAGCATGAGAAAGATATAGACCCATTAGAGTGGGTCCAGAGGAGAGCCATGAAGATGATCAGAGGGGACCCGTCCAGCACTTCCGGTGAGTCTTCTGCCCTCACTGATGCATTCCTGCCCTAGAAATCCTTGGACATTTCATCCCAGCACTCTAAAGAAACCATTGCTGTGGAATGGCCATGGCCTAGATCTGGAAATGAAAAGGCAGCAGTGCAGGAAACCAACACACAGACCATAACATTTGTTGGAATGGTTTGCATTCAAGATGAGCTTCTCAGAAAATTGTTACCTCTGCCAAGGGTGCCCCTGGGCCTGCAGCAATGAAGTACCAGTATAAAAGGCAGCCCAGCTCCCTGCTCTCTCATCCAATTCTCTCGCCTCCTCCTCCTTGGGAACCAGGTGAGTCTGAAGCCCTCTCTCCTCCTCTTCTGAACTAGAAGGGATCTTGCATCAATAGACATCACATCTGATGGTGGTTCAGTGCTATGCTGGGTCTTGGATTTCTTGGCCATGGGAGAGGGGTGGAGAGAGACATTCTGTGTAGAGAGAGGCTGGGACATGGTGCTGAGGCAGCTTTTTGGATTACGTGCTACGGGATTGTCTCATTGGTTCAGGCTGCTCTTTGAAGGGCCCTGTCAGCACAAAGCGATGAAGACCATGAGCCTCCTGGCACAGCCTCCACATCCACCCTCAGCAGTTGTCTTGGCTCCTTTGTTTTGGGTAACAGGGCTGCTCCTCACCTACCCATGCGTTCTGCTTCCTCTCTGCCCTCTCTCCCAGGTGCATCTCCAGCCCCAAGACATGTCCTGCTACAACCAGTGCCTGCCATACCGGCCCTGTGGCCCGACCCCACTGGCCAGCAGCTGCAACGAGCCCTGCGTCAGGCAGTGCCAGAACTCCACCGTCGTCATTGAGCCCTCTCCTGTGGTGGTGACCCTGCCCGGACCCATCCTCAGCTCCTTCCCGCAGAACACCGTTGTGGGATCCTCCACCTCTGCTGCTGTTGGCAGCATCCTCAGCTGTGACGGAGTCCCCATCACCTCTGGCTGCTGTGACCTCTCGGGCATTTCCAGCCGCTACTGTGGCAGAAGGTGCCTGCCCTGCTAAAGCCACTGGCCATGGCCCTGGGGTTTCAGCACGACCATGGTGCTGGACAATAGAAGGAGGAATCTTCAGGCCATTGCTTGCAGAATGACTGACCTTCCTCACCAGAGGAGGTAACATTGGCAGGAGCCAGACCAGAGGCTACCCCGAGATTTCTGAAAACATGCCTCATGTCTCTCTTTCCATCCCTCCACCTACCTCCTTCTCTCCCTTTTCTTTGTGTTCTTCTCCTCCCTTGGGCTGTGGGGCTCCTCAGATCCAGCCCTCCCACTGCGGTAACAGCAGACACATGCCCTGCATGATCTGCGCCATGGGCAAGGGACGCTGTCTCTCAGTAGGCCCTGGTGATCCCTGCACTGAGGGGCCTCTGCTCAGAGTGACCTGCTTTTCCTCTGTACACTCATTAAAGATTTCTGCATCCCAGCCTTGGCTGTAGATGTTATTTTCCCTCCGTGTATGCCCTCTTGAGCTGCCCAGGGAGAATGGTTTTGCCCTTGCTGGGTACAAGATGGGTGTTTAAGGAGCCTCTTCCCTACTCCCAGAAGAATGGGAGGTTGCGACACGCTGCAGAGAGTTCTCTCTTGGGCACTGCCCCTTGCAGCTGCAGAAGACATCCCTGGCTTTCACAGAGCAAGGGGCAATCTACCCTTGCCTTGCAGCGTCTCTGCCCACAGCTCCCCCTGTCCTGCAAACAGAGAGCACAACCTCTGCTGTCCTCACGGGAAAAGCTATGAGTCTGTGGGAGGCTGTGGAGGCTGGGCACCCTGCAGGCTCTTAGGAACGGGCTTCCTCTTGCTCAGGACAGTGCTGTGCTGGGTAAGCAGGTGGGGACAGAAGATGGATGACAGATGTGGGGAATGGGTGGAATAAGTGCAGGGATGCCCCACCACTTCTACTCCACCTTCATCTCCCCTCTTTTGCCCCACCTCGGGGCTATGGCCAGCACACATAGGCACGTGCGGCAGGAACATGTGTCCCATGAGGCCCAACTGCCCCCAGCACAGCACTTGGCAGGGCCCAGGTGGTGGCACACAGGCAGGGCTGACCCCCTTCACAAGTCAGCATTGGTGTTAGCCGTAATGGACCATACGCGGCAATCTCCAGTCCCTGAGGACCCTGCACCCCCATGGGCTGGGTCAGTGCAAAGACAGCAAGCAGTTTGCATGCCCCCACGCTGCTCTGTGCTGCCCACTTGACCCCAGGCATGCAGCAGCTTTCCTCAGGCCCAGGACCTGCACTCACAGGGACTTCCTCACACTCCTTTCCACTTTTCCTGACCGTTTGGTTTGCTCCTGCTCAAGCAAGAGGTTGTTTCTCTGTTTCTTCCTTTGGTTATGTAGAGGCTATCTTCAGGATGTTTGCAGCGCTCTGGTGCCCAGCTGCACTTCAAGGATGCCCATTGTTTCCAGGCCCAGTTCGACTGCTGGCAGACATTTTTCCTGTCAGTGCTTTGCAGCCCCCTGATGTCTGCAGTTTCTCATTAGAGCCTGGTTACCTCTGTAACAGCTCCCATCAGCAGGGCACGCTGTCCCTGCTCGATTACAGAGCTGTTTCCTTAGAGATCCACGTATGGCCCTGCTTGGTACAGCCTTGTCATGTCCAGAAGGAATCAACCATGCAGGCAAGAGAGAAGAGCCAAAGGTGTGCTGGGGTAGACCCTTTATCCCTCCTGGTGTCAGAGGAATGGAACCAGCCACAGCTGCAAGAGAACGTAACCAGTTTAGCCCAGGTGAAGGTATGGCACTGCCAGGGCTAAGGTGTGGGGTAGACCACAGGAAAGAGACCCAGGCAGAGCTCTGAGAAACATTTCTGGTTTGTTGGGATAGCCCATGGCCCTGGAAGGGCTTGGCCTGTGTTGCAACTCAATACAGGACTGGTAGATCCTGGAGACATTGGTTTCTTAATTGCCCTACTGTTTATTGCCTACCTTCAATGCCCCAGGAGACAGTATATCAACCTTGGGTGAAGTTCTTGGTGTGTGTCGTTGGCAAATGGATAAAACTGTGGGTGGGATCTGCTTCTGTGTTTGCACAAGGCAGCTTAGCTTGGATGAGACACCCACTAAGCTGAGCAAACCCCTTTGCTGTGAAATCCCGCACGTGGAGCTGCCCCTTTGCCTTCAGGAGAACCAGCCTGACATGGGCTGGATGGGAATCTGTCCCCTCTGCGATGCATTTCTGAGGCAATGCTGGCAGGCCTTTACAGACAGGTGTGAGGAGATGGGCCTGGCTCCGGCACTGACTCCCAGGAGGACCTGGCAGTGTCCAGGGGTGGAAATCCCTCACTGACAGGCACTATCAGGAGCCTCACAGCAGTCTGCTTCTCCTATACATCCCAAGGTCATCGATGGACAGCCACGCTGAGACACTCCAAACACTGTTACCTTGAATTAAACCAAGGACCCAAACTGTTGGCAGTACCAGAGGGTGATTGTTGCAGCGTGAGGAAAAGGAGGGCTCAGGAGAAAGGAGCTGTGTTTCAGTGCCTCTTCCCTGGACACATCTCTGCCAGGCTGGTGCCATCTCCGTTCATCTGCACCCAGGCTCCAGGCCCTTTCAGCAGAACTGGAGTGCCTTGGAGGGGCCGGGCTGGCGGGGGAACCCCCGGTGCTGCGGGGCGAGGTGGTCCCGGCGGGCGGAGCGGCAGCGCCCCCTGGGGGCTGTGCCCCTGCCTCGCCCCCGCCACACACGCCCGGCCCCGCCCGCCACGGTTCCTGCCCGGCCGCAGCCCCGGCTCCTCTCCCCGTGGCTCTCAGGGCGCAGTAATACACCGCCGCGTCCCGAAGCCGGGGCTGGGCGAGACACAGGGCGCTGGACCGGCGGTCTGCTGCCACCCACAGCCACCCCTCCGGGTCTGACACTGGTCTGGAGTCTTTGCGACTGCTCACGAGGAATGCGGGGCCTCGGCCCGGGAGATGACGGTACCAGTGGATGACTTCATTAGACTGGATGTTGGGGTGTGAGCAGGTGATGTTGATGCCGGTGCCATCCCTGGTCTGTGCCCACGGCTCCTGCTGCACCTGGGCTCTGCCTGCAGCCACTGCCAAGAAGAAAAGGAGGAGAAAACTCATGAAAGGGCTTTTCTACTACTGAAACTGTCATGTGGGGGGAGGGGAGACGAAAACGGTTGACAGCTGATACAAGTGCAGCCAAGTGAGAGTGAGCAGACAGTGTCTTGTGTCTCCTCACATGTCTACATTCAGAGGGAGACCAGGAGCACCCTGCAGGAGCTCAAGGAGGACAGGAAAACTGGTGGTGCTGTTGTAGTCAAGCAGCACAGCAGTCCAGAAGCTCTCTGCAGAAGCCAGCTGCATGAGAGATAGCGAATCCCAGAAGAAGCTGTGATTGTGTAGGGCCAGAGCAGGGCAAACGAAGGGTGAGCACCACTTGTGCCAAGAAAGGGAGCAGGAGCTCAGACCACAGGCCTCCCACCAGACTGGAGTACTGCAGTGGGTGGCAGATGCACGCAGCTTGGTCATAGGCCATGAGTGCGAAGAGGACGTCCCAGTTTAGGCCCACTAGTGGAGGCAGAGGAGCGAGAGCACACAGCTGGAAAAGTAAATTGTCCTATCTGCAGAGAAGGCATCTAAAAGCATAAGAGGCATCCTGACCAAGACGTGGCACATGTCAGTGAATGGGAGGTTTCCAAAGATAAACTACATGGAACGATGCAAGGGCTGGTTGGGCTCCACCATCATGAGTGTATTCCCAGTCTGGATCAAGAGGTAGATGGCTGAATCCAGAATGAAGAGCAGTAGCTCTCAGCTCTCAGCCAAACCCAGCAGCAACAAAAGAAACCACTCTGTAGACCTTCCCCTCACCCCTGTGGGAAGATACCAGGGGCAGGAGGAAGGAGGAGATGGAGTTGCTGCTCAGGACTCATGGTCTTCCACCTCTTGATATCTTCCGAGGAAAAACACAGCAGGGCCTCAGCAAGCCAGGATGTTCCTTCAGAGACAGGAGAAAGTGAGATCAGAACCCTGGAGTTCAGGAGAGCAGCATTTGCTTTCTTCACTGTGTGCACACATACCTGTCTGTGTGTGCCCAAATATACTTCAGTATGCATTCAGGAGTGTCTGTGAGTGCACCCATGAGTTCATGCATCTTTTTAGATGAGCATGAGCTTTTACAGTGTGCATGAGTGCTGTTCCCTCCACCCACTTTTGATGTCATGAATGATATCTGTATGTGATCAAGGGTCACAGTGGGAATTAATAGAAACAGTGATTTTTCAACAGCATCCCTCCAAGGCTGAGATGTGGTGACTGTGCATGTTGCCCCAGGCTTCCTGAGCAGTCCGAATGAGAGGTCATCTGAGAAACCCTCCAGAGGATCACAGGCTGCACCTCCAGCACGCACGTAGTCCAACCCTGTGTTCAGAGCGGGTCTCATCAGATCAGGTTGCTCAGGATCAAGTCCAGGCAAAGTCTGAACTCTTCCAAGGATGGAGCTCCCCTAGCATCTCTTTGGCAATCTGCTCCAGGCCTTGACCGCCTTCAGGGTAAATAGGACCCATGTTCCTCTGGTTCAATGCCACTTCTGCCCAAGGTTTCAGCCCCTGCATGACTCAGCTCCAGGCCCATGAGTCACAGAAGTATGTGTGGCATTGGTTTCCCCATGGGGGACCCCTGTCCCACCCCAGACACCACTGACACCACACCAGCAGCAGATCTACGTAGGGCTGGGCCTGCTCGAAGAGGGCAGGATTTCTCAGCCTGTCTCCCTGTACATAAAGCTAACACCATCCTTTTGAACTCTCTAGCCATGGGGAGTGCAGCTGTGTCCTGGCCTGGAGAAGCAGGGAGGGGTGACTGCCACCACGCTCTTACACTCTGAATCTTGTGTTACAGAATTGAAATAAGGATCCAAACTGTTGTGGGCCCATCCTTGTTGGGGACTGAAATTGGCAGTGAACTTCCTAGGGTCGGGAGGCAGTGGGCTACAGATACAGAAGGCCGCATTTCAGCATGTGTGCTGTGGGCACTTCTGGGCTGGGTTTGTTCTGTGATTGTTCAGCTGTTCTCAGGTTCCTTCTTGCCCTGGCTGCTCTCTGGAGCTCATGGACAGAGCAGTGGAGAATGCCCTGAGGTGACCAGCCCATTTTCTTGTGAGGGGGGCCACACAGTTCTCACAAACACACACCTTCTCTTGCACACCTGCGTGGAATCATGCAAAACTGCACCCACAGACACTTGCACAAGTCCAGCACACAGGCTGTTGTAGTTTCACACTGATGGCCAACTAAACTCCACCACACAGCTCTCTCACACTCCCTGCTGAAAGGAAGATGTGGGGAGAGATGTGATTTAAGCTAAAGGGCTTAAAAGTTGAGATAGTGATAATGTAAATATATGAAAAAGGAAGAAAAAAAAACAAAAACCAATGAGCAAAGGCTTTTTGGAAACAAATTGAGAGAAAATTATTCTCCACTTCCCATTAGCAAGTAATGTGTTTGGAAGCACAGACTCAATATGCCCACCCCTGGATTTCCTTCCCCTTTCACATCTTCACTGCTGAATGTTTGAGTATGGAATATCCCTTTGGTTGGTTTAGGTCAGCTGCCCTGATAATGTGCCCTCCCCACCTCTTGCCCACCCCCTACCTTCTGGCTTTGGGGGGGCTTGGAGAGAGTCCTGATGCTGTGCCAGCACTGCTCCACTATAGCCCCAACACTGGTGTGATGGCAATGCTGTTCTAGCTCCAAGCGCAGAGCACAGCATTCTAGGGGCTGCTGTGGGGAATGTTAACTCTGTCCCAGGCAGCCCCAGTACAGGCAAGTGCCCACAAGAGAGGAACATGTGCATGAACGTGACACAGTGTGCAGCAAAGATTCTGGACAACATTTGGGCAAAGTACATGCTGTGACCTCGTAGGGAGGGGAGGTGGACTGGGAGCCTTGCAGAAGGCACTGGAGCCAGGGCTCTTGACAAGACAACATCAGCTTTCTTGGGCCTTGCACTTAAGGCCTGAGAATCCCATTTGTTAGCCTGAGTAGCAGTGGTAAGGGAAAGTGCTGGAGTGCCCCTACTGATCACTGGTGGGTGTCATGACAGAAATAAGCTTGCATCATGTAAGGAGGAGGTGTGCGATTTTATTTATTTTTTAAAACAATAAATGAAAGGCATGAAGTTATGGGAGTGAAGAAGGAATTCTCTATGGACAGGATCTGCACTGTGTGTCTTGGGAAAACCCAGCCGGCTCTGTCCGATGCTGGTAGAAGGCAGGGTCACCTGCACATGAAAGGTTTACTTTCTGTCTACATTCATGTTCTTATTCCTTCTAACTAAAACAGACGTTGTCCTGTTGGGCCTTTCTTTTGTGATCCAGAAAGGGCCCTGGACAACCTCTCCCCTTATACAGACATCCCTGGGTCAGAGCAGGAGGAGGCAAAACAGGCCAGCAGGTTTTCCCTGAGGGCAGTATCAGGAGGGGTAGGGTCACAGGGAGGAGCTGGGTCACCTATAGCCAAAAGGGCCCCAAAGAGCCCCTAAGGAGTCACCCAAGCTGACCTCATTTGCCTTTCCTGGACTCTTCCAGCACGTGAGCTGAGTCTTCTGCCCACACTGATGTGTGTTGCCTGGAAATACTTGGGCCTCCCTTCCTGCCACTCAGAAGTTGTCTTCTCTGGGGAAAGGGCATAAAGCAGGAAATGAAAAGCAGCATCACAGGAAGGCAACACACATCCCGTATCATTAGCTGGGATGTTTTGCATGCACGAGTAGCTTGTCAGAAAATAGTCCCTGCTTCAAGGGATGCCTCTGGACATGGGGCAACTAAGGCCCAGTATAAAAGCCAGCCCAGGTCTGTGCTCTCTCATCCACTTCTCTGGCCTTCTTCTCCTTGGGAACAAGGTGAGTGTGAAGCCCCTTCTTGTCCCCCTCATTCTCCAAAAGCAGATCTGAACTACATGAACCTCTCAGCTGTTATCAGCTGTGTTCCATGCCAAATCTTGGGGCTGCTGGTTGTGGGAGAGTCAAGGGGTAGAAGGTTTGTCATGGAGGAAGACTGGGCCTTTAGTATGATGGCTCCTGGGCTGGAGCCTAGAGTGTAGCCAGGCTCTGGTGGTTCTTTTTGGGTCCTGGCAGGATGAGACCAAGAAGGCCTCACACATCCCTGCACAGCCTCCAGCTCACAGCACTGCCTGTGCCTTGGTTCCGTCAGGGTGTGGTGACAGGCTTTTCCTCATGCATGCCCATGTTCTGCTTCCTCCCTGTGCTCTCTCCCAGGTGCACCTCCTGCCCCCAGACATGTCCTGCTACGACCAGTGCCGGCCGTGCCAGCCCTGCGGCCCGACCCCGCTGGCCAGCAGCTGCAATGAGCCCTGCGTCAGGCAGTGCCAGAACTCCACCATCGTCATCCAGCCCTCTCCCGTGGTGGTGACCCTGCCCGGACCCATCCTCAGTTCCTTCCCGCAGAACACTGCTGTGGCATCCTCCACCTCTGCTGCTGTTGGCAGCATCCTCAGCTGTGACGGAGTCCCCATCAACTCTGGATGCTGTGACCTCTCCTGTATTACCAGCCGCTACTGTGGCAGCAGGTGCCGCCCCTGCTAAAGATGCCAGACAGTGCCCCAGACCAGGACCCCAGGAACTCAGAACATGCTGCTGTACAAAAATGGATAAAAGAACAAACTTTGTGTTGTTGTATTAAGAGGACCTGACCATCTCTGACTTGTCCTGTAAAGACAGACAGGAAGGGGCCAACCTGGATTCTGCGACAACATGGCCGATGTATATCTATCCTGTTTTCCACACACTCTTGTTCTTTCTTTTCTTTCTTGCCCTCTCCTTTCCGTGAGGCCCCCAGAAACCAGCCTGGAGTGACCTGCTAGCCCCTCTCCACTTGTGGGCCAGGTAGATTGATGCCCTGTTGCAAGCCTGCCATTGGAAAAGCTGAACAGATTTTTGTCTGCTCCTGCTGTGCTACGATCTCGGGGCCTCCTCTTGGAGTCACCTCATTTCCCTCCTGAGACTTGATAAACATTTGCAGCAACCCTGAGTGTGTCCCTGTGTGGTCTTTTCCTCTGAATACAGATGACCAAGGGAGAAAACCATTCCTTAGTGGGAATAGGTTGAGGGCACTGCCTTATGCCTCTAGGCACTGGAATGCAGGACATACTGCAGCAATTCATCTTTCAGGCACTGTCTGTTGAAGCTGAGGAAGGCATCCCTAGTTCTTCCACAGCCAATGGACACCAGTCCTTGACTTGTGCCGTCTCCGCCTAGACAAGTGCTGTTGACATTGGAGGCCCCAGCTCTTGGGGAAGAGAGCTCCTATTGCTTTGGGTGGAGCTGTGCTGGGGATGGAGGCTCAGACAAAGATGATCCCAAAGGACTGCAGAAACTGGGAATGGTTATTTGTCTTGGGGAAGGCCCTCTGTCTCTACTCCACTTTCACCTTTCCTCCACCACGTGATCATGGGCATCATGTCTGGGCATGGAGAGCAGGTAGAGCTTCCCTGTGCATCCCCATCACCCTTCAGCACAGCATCTGGCATGGCTCAGCTGTTGCCAAGATGTGTAGGGCTGAGGGGATCCACAAGTTCGTACTGCTACCAGTCACATCAGGCCACACACTGGAGCCCCCAGTCCCTGTGAACCCAAGTGGCTTTCTCTTCCCCAAGCTTGGGTAAACTTTCATCAGGCCCTGGAACTCAGTGGCCCTGTAGGTGGCAGAACCCCACCATGCTCCAGAAAAGACATTCTGTGGGTGCAGATATCCAGGTGAGTCAAAGACAAGGGAATAGGGAAAGTGTTTGGATACAGTCAAGGATCTTGCTCAGCATTATAGTCCTGCAGGCCAGGCTCAGAAGAGGCCCAGCACCAGAGCAGAAACGGACAATGGTGTTCCTGGTACCCCCTCCGCACCCATGCTCCGAAGGAGAGCAGGAAGTTATCCTTCTTTCTCATGAGTTTCTCATGAGTTTCTTTCTCATGACTGAGGTGCTATGCAGTGCCTCGTGCGTGGCAATTGGAGAGCAACATTGTGAAGATGAGAAACTCAGTGATACCCTGGAGAAGGGGAAAAAATGTCTATGGCAGGCAGCTGGAAACACAAATGGTTCACCTGATGACGTGGAAAGTCTCCAGTGTTTGGGGAGCAATGGTGGTGGAGTACAAGTTCTCCAAGAAGGTGAACGGGCTGAGGAAAAAGTGCATTGGGATACTGGGGGGCTGGTCACTCCCCACAGTGACAAAGGGGGGCCATTCCCCATAGCCTTCAGAGAGATGAGGAGAAGGTAATGACAAAGAGGATGATGTGCCAGCCGGGATGGTCTGTTAAGCTCAGAAGAATGAATTCAGTCCCAAAGGTCCTGTTCTCCTTTGCCATGGCTCTAAGGTTTCAGAAGGGGATGATGTCAGACTGAGGTTTCATGTTGTAATAAGAGCAGCAGAAGACATCAACAAAAAGTCTTTTCCTTGCCTCTCATGGCCTCTCTTGATCTCTCATTTTCCCTCCATCTGCCCTCTCTCCCTCACACTCTACTTCCGTAGAGACAGCCATACAAACAGCTGTCCATCCTTCTCCAGGCATCCACCCATCCACTCTTGACTTCATGACCCTCCTGGAAAAAAGTACAAAGTACAAATTACAAAAGTACAAGCTACAAAGTACAGTCTTTCATTAGAAATATTAATGTTTTATTTTTATTTTTTTATTTCATCTTTGAAAAGAAATATTAATGTTTTTTTTTCATTGCTAGAGAAAGATTTCTTTGTGTCCTACAGTGCAGTATTACATTCAATAATTTTCTGCGTAAAAGAAGCTCCCAACTCATAAAAATTCCAGCCAGACAACAAAAATACCGCTATAAACTATCATCAGTATCAACCCAGTGATTTTTTTTTCAATCAAAGTGAAGAGAAATTAAGCTTCAGAATGTTGCAAAAGAAACAAGAAATAAATGAAATTTTAGAAGTATTTTTATTCTCTACATTTCCCAGTTCAGCTTTTTCTGAACAGGGCCACGGAATGCTCAGAAGAAGATGATGAGAAAGAAGTTTTAAATGTTTTCCTTAATGGAACATTTTTTTTCCAATATTAATTGCCTCATTCCGATTCTCATCCTGGAATTTAACAGCTGTTTGATCAGCTCCAGCCATGTTTCCAGGCAAGAACAGGAGGGAAGGCATTGTTCCTGCAGAGGTGTTCAATGTCTCCAGAGAATCCTTGGGGCAATGATCCCGGGGGTAGATCAGACCCCTGCTGAGACAAGGCTGAGGCTGGTGCTGCCTTCCCCGAGAGCACAGAGGAAAGAGGGCCCATGGCTGCCCCCTGCTGGGAGCTGCCTCGGCCAAGCTTTTCTTTCTCCGGGTTGCTTCAATTCTTGCTCTTGCAATCAGACAAAAGAGTTTCCTCAAGTCTGAGGACATCAAAACACCACATTCAGCATGCTTTGTGAGACAGAGGAAGCTTCATCAGCACAGCCTCGTTTCTCCTGCCTGGTCTCGGCATTTGCAGCCTACAGGACACCCAGCTTGTCCCAGACATGCAATCCCCCACTGCCGCAGGAGCTGGTCATTATGACACTGCTCCCTGTGCAGGGGCTGAGGATGATCACACATGCCTCCAGCTCCCCTGAGGAGACGTCAACGAACTCAGTGGGCTGTAGGTCTTCATTTATCTCTTGCTCTGATTGCTTACTGTGATGAACATGGAGAGCTCTTGGGCCTTTGGCACTAAGGGCTGCTCTATTTGTTCTATCCCTTAGGCACAGGCTTTGGACATGAACTGGCTGAAGGTCTGGAGAAAACCTGGTGGCTGGGATGCAAATCCAGTTTATTGACTGACTCATTGAAGAGAGAGAAGAACCCTGCAAATCTCTGTCAGAACTACTTCTAGGGGTCTCTGGGCTGGGCTGGCCAGGGCTCCAAGCAAGCTGCTTTATCATGGGCTGGCAGGAATTTACTCACCTTGGGGCTGAGGGGCTGAGAGCCAGCCCCTAGGGGAGTCTTATCTCCCAGCAGGCTCTGCCCTATTCTGTCAGACTGGGAAGAGAGGAAAGTAGAGCCCTGCGGTCCAGGTCAGCCAGTCGGGGTCAGCCCTCTCTGCTCAGCCACAGACACCATCCCGTTTGAGAAAGAGAATATGGCTGTCAGCTCTTGGAGTGAACAGGGGAAGCAGCGCAGCCAGGGGAGAGCTGAGGGCCCCATCCCAGAGCTCTGCCTTGCACACACACATCCCCTCCCCATCCGGGGTTGTTGCTCAGCCAGGGCAGCTCCCTGCACCAGGGTGTCACTCACAGCACAGAGGTACAAGGCGCTGTCAGAGAGCTCAACTCCCTTCAGCCGCAGAACACTGTATTTCCCATCAGTGTTCAGCTCCGTGGTGAAACGGTCTTTCTGCTTGGTGCCCTTTCCTGCTTGATAGGAAATCAGCTGAGGGGATTGTCCCTTCTTCTGCTGGTACCAGAGCAAGCCATTAAAGTAGGAGGTCTCGTATGTGCAAGTGGTCTCGAATGCATTTCCCTGCTCTGTGGTGACTTGTCCTTCTTCCTGGGTGACGGACACCTGCCCCATGGTTTCTGGAAGAAAGAGAAGGTCAGCAGCTCTTTGGGGAAATCTCCAGGCAGCCAAACAGGAGTGAATTCAGACCTGTGGGAGATAAGTCTCCCTGTCCTTTACTGGGCTGAAAGGTCCCGAGGCCTGGGCACAGCAGGGTGTTTTGGGGGCAGAGCTCAGAGCTCCCTGGCCAGAGCGGACCCTGTGAGAGCTGTGCTGTGTGCCTGCTCCTCCTGCCTGCTCTCCTTCTGCCCAGAGGACCAGGGCACAGCCTGTCATGCCTGGCTTTGTGTGCTGGGTCCAGCATCCTCCAGCAGGTTGAGGTGCCCATGCAGCTACTGGGAAAAGGTTCAACCTGCTTCCTCATCCCTCTCATCTCAGGGGCCTCCAAGGCCCATCAGTACACACAAAGCTGAGGTGAGTGGTGGCAGGAGGGAGCCCTGGCTGTGCTGACAAGCAGGAGGACATTGGAGACCATGGCAGGAACACATCAAGCAGAAGACAGACTGGACACCCTGGTAATGTCCATGGGAGGAGAGCTTTAATGTCCCTGTATCCCCTTGGACACAATCCAGCTGTTTCTATAGGAAAGGGAGAAATGAGGGACTGCAGAGACTGATGAAATCTTCTCTGGTGACAGTAGGTGGACCAGAAGAGAGAGACAGAAAAGAGATGGAATGAAAAGACGAGAGAAGCAGGAGAGGTCTCTTCTGCATCTCCTATTTACAAATTTCGAAGAATAACAGCATCTAGAAGGAACCGGTCCAAGAACCAGAAACGGGAGCCAACATTTACCAACATTTTCCCTGTGATTCAAGAGTTGGTCCCCACATAAACGTGGTAAGGCTGATGAGGGCTTCCTGGGGAAAGAAGATTTATGTCTTGATTAAAAGCCAGCACTTACCCAGCAGTTGCCCCAGGAAGGCAGTGAGGACGAGATACCCGCGGTGCATGCTGAGAGCGACCCTCCTGTTTGCTGAGGGAGAGAGAGTCAGAAAAGCACCTCCCAGCCCCGAGAGAACAGAGCTGCTGGAAATGACTCTGCTGGGGGAACAAGGGGAGATTCAGTGACGAGAAATGTTCTGGTCTGACTGTGCCCAAAATGCTCCCTGGGGTTTCTCCCTCCTCCAGCAGGAGCAACCATTGAGGATTGTCACAGTCAGGGGTCCTGGGAACTCTGGGGGCCACATCATGGGAAGGGGCTGCTCTCATCTCCTCTCCCAGAGGGGTCCTCACCTCCGCAGCTACAACTGCCTTCTCTTCTGCACACGCACTGCTTGGCCATGGCTGATGTCAGGGCAGTCTTGCCCACTGAGCTTGTTCTTTTTACCCTGGGGCCCTCAGGTGCATGGGGATGTTCCTATTTCCTGTGTGAGGAGAAGACACCTCGATTTCTCTCCCACATCCCCAGAAAGAAGGGAGGAACCATGCTACGCAGCAGCCCAGGGTTTCTGGCTGTGTCCTGTTCTGGTGGGATAATATAGCTTTTGCAAGAGGAATGGGGCTCCAGTGTAGTGTGGGAAGCCACAAGCCCAGAGGGGACAAGGACCATGTGTTCCATGGGGTAAAGGGTGGGGAGTCATCAGGGAAAAGCATGTGGGTTCAGTGGGTCACGTGCACTAACACCGATGGGCCACAGCGGGCACCCACCCACAGCCACATTCCTGGCACTCTCTGCTTCCCTGATGCTTGGGCCCCCTCTATCACCACCCCTAACACCTTGTCTGGCTTGGCAGCACCTGGCTAGTTGTGTTGTCTTCCCCCATACCTCCCTCAGCACTCCTCAAACATGGAACTCTCAGACACCCAAAGGAATGACACTCCAAGCCCTGCAGACCCCAACTGTTCCTTTCATACACCCAGGCAGTGTGAACTTTCTCCCTCTCTCAAAAAAAATTTACTGCACGAAGCAGTGAATCCTCTTCACTGCCTGTGGTGGACCGAAACAGAAAGAGATTGTTCATGGAGATGTTTGGGATCTGCATGGCAGCTCACCTGAGTAGCCACAGAGCTCTGCTGTCAACATCCTTTAGCATGTGGTAGTGAGCATGTGGTGAGTCTGCAGGAGTGAAGCAACGTGTTGTTTGACGAATAGAGTTGTCCATTTCTAAGAAGAATTTCACAAAATCCCAGAAAATCTCCAAAGATAACAATGCCAGTGAATCTCAGCAGGAGCAGGATCTGCAGCGTGTGCCTTGCCCTGACAAGTGGTCTGTCTTATGTTCCTTTGGTGAACTCCACTGCAACCACTCCCTCGCTCCCCCTGCTCAGAAGACAAGAAGAAAGACATTTGATATAAGGGAAAAATAAGAGAGAAAAATAAGCAAGGGCCGCAAGGAAGCACAGAGAGAAAAGAAAATTATTCTCTACTTCCCCTCAAAAAGTGATGTTTGGCCATCTCCTGGGAAGCAGGGCCTCATTACTCATAGCGGTCGTTTGGGAGGACAGATGTCTTTGTAATGAGAACTCCTCCATTTCCTTCCCCTTTCCCACCATTTTTTTGCTGAGTGTGACATCACATGGTATGGAATATCCCTTTGGTTGGTTTAGGTCAGCTGCCCTGGTGATGTCCCCTCCTTCCTCTTGCCCACCCTACACTTCCTGGCTTTGGAGGGGTTGGAGAAAGAGCCTTGATTCTGTGCCAGCACTGCTCCATAATTGCCCAAACATTGGTGCAATGGCAGTGGAGTTCTAGCTCCAAGTGCAGAGCACAGCACTCTAGGGGCTGCTGTGGGGAATGTTAATTCTGTCCCAGGCAGTCCCAGTACAGCTCCATAACTCAGGGTTCCCAGCATCAGACAAAAACTTTGCCTATGCTATTCCCTTTTTCTTTCTTGTGTTACCTACAGCTAATGGTATTTTAATCAGTACTGCAAGGCCACTATTGCTGGCACCCATCTACATTCACAATCCACCATCAAGAAAAGCAACAAAAGTCACAATTTCTAGTTCGAATTTTTCATGTTCCAGACTGTGCGCATTGCCTTGTGTTCTTTTACTTGTTCAAGAAGAGTTCGGCTCCATTTGGCTCTCGAATATATCACCTAGCAACGCAATATGAATAGACAGCTGAAAAACAAAGATTAGGAGTATTCTAATGTGAACTCACCGTGTACTATCCTAATTAGAAGAGTAAAAAATCACGCCCCTGTGCTGGGAGACCCCGGCCCAACAAGGGACCCTTCCTCTGTGAGGATGCGCAGAATGATTCTGTCATGGCAGCACTATGCTAGTCATGTAACCATTTGGAGGGGTGGGGATTGTACAAACAAGCAAATATATTGAGAAGGGGTTTTATAAAAGCTGGACAAAAGGTCTTAAGGGCTGCCAGGTTTGTGGAGAAATCGCAGTGCAGAGTTGCATTGTGTCCCACCTGGATGGCGGTTTCTTGTGCAAACTGCAGCACAGAGTCCTTCTGTGCATGACCTGCAAAGCCAGAACAGCATTTCAGCACTGCTTGAAGGTGTGTCTGTTCTCCCCCTCTCTCTCCTGTGTCTCTCATTTCACCAACTTGCTCACTGTCTCCTCTCTCCATCTCCCTTTTCAGGGGCTGTAAAATGCTGAGCTAAGTACACAGGCACTCTTCTTTCTTCAGATGCTGTTTAATTCCCATACCCAAGTCTGTCAGCTTACTGACTTTTTAGCAGTACCTCGCCAGGCTTTGAGTCCATACATACCTATCAACAATGCATGTAAGAATGCTAGGCATCTGCAAAGGAAAAGTCTAGATGCTTATTCCTCCCTGCACACTTATTGCTCCTGACATCTCCCAGACTGTCTCCTTTACTGGTCTGCAGCCCCTGCTCTCCCTACAGAAAACACTTGCAGTTCTTCCAGGGAGGCAGGACTCCAATTTCCCCCCTCCAGAAATGATGGGATGCCATCTTGCCCCTAGCTTGCCCTCCTGAATGTCACATCTCACCGAAGTCTGACAGTGCCATCAAGGCTGCCAGAAAAAGCAGGACCATGTCACGCTCTCGCCTTCACAGGGTGCCCACGGAGTGCCCGGAAAGAGGGAGCTCAAGCTTGCGAGTTCACTTCCCCCTCTGCCAGCTCAAAGCAGCCTCTGAACCTCAGCACAGAGGGTGGAGCAAAGCTCTCCCCCTGCTGCTCCTTGGGGCACACCTCTGCCACAGCAAGGCTCTCAAGAGAGGGATGGGCCAGTGGTTAAAGCAGTCAGAAAGGAATCCAGCCAATCTTTGCTGTGCCCCAGGTTCCCCATTGCCAGTCACAGGTTTTCCAGCACCGCGAGCTTCACACTTGTGCCGTTAGCTCACAGCTGCAGGCCTGTGAAGGCTAGGACATTTCACTTGGTCAGCGGTAAGGCAAAAGGACACCAACATGGTCACTGTGTGCTTCCCACTTTTTGCCCCTTCTGGCAGGTGGGCAGCCCCAGCAAGGGGCAAGTGTCCCCAGTGGCCTCCCACTGCCATCCTGAACCCGGCCAGACACAGAGGCCTGCACCCAGCTCTGCTGTCTATGGAGATGGGATTGCCTCCCCCCCCTCCACCCAACCCCCTCAGGAGAGCCACACTCTCCCTCTGGCAGGGAAGGACGCCCCACCACAGCCCTCTGCTCAGCAGTCAGCACCTCTGCACACACAGACAGGAGTGAATCCTGCTCCAAGGAGAGACCTTCAACGGCGCTGACTAGTGCAGCAAACTCCTCAACGCCTCAGTCCTTTGGCAAGATCCAAGGTTCCAAAAGGTGTCACTAGAGGCAGTGTCCAGCACAGACATTTGTTGTGTTGCCAGGACGTCATCTCAGCGCCAGAGGTGCTGGATTTGGGCTTGGGACAAAGCCTGTACAACAAGCTCCTGAAACGAGACCACTGCAGAAAACAGAGGAAACCCAGCGTGGCTGTTCCGATGCTCCCTCGGGCCCGTGCTGTTTAACTCCGGGCCCTGCAAGGGGACTTCCAAGCACCGGCAGCGCCCCCACGTGGCTCCGGCTGTGGCTGTGCCCCCGCCTCGCCCCCGCCCCACCTGCCCGGCCCCACGCACTGCGGGGCACCCCCTGACCCCCCCAGCTCCGCAGGCCGTTGGCTGCCTTTGCTGCAAGGGCGCGCTGCTGGCTCGTGTGTGGCTGGGTGCCTCCTGCACCCAAAACCCTTTCCTGAGGCTCTGCTTCCTCGGCAGCCAGCCCCCACCCCGCATTACTCTGGGGGGGCTTCCTGCCCAAGAGGAAAATCCTTTTCTTTGCTCCTTTGCACCATCCTGAGGCTCTGGTCAGCCCCCTTCTCCAGCCTTCCTGCATTCTCCGAAGCCCCCTTGTGACCTACGCTGTCACCACCTGTGTGCCCCGGTTGGGGACCACACACAAACTGGCCAAGGGTGCCCTCCTTCCGACTGCTCGTGGCCTTAATGAGAGCATTCAGCAGGACTGGATGCCTCTGGCATTGCCAGCTGCTACTCAGGCAGAAGGTGCCCTGCATGCCAAAGCTGCTGGTCAGGGCCCCTTGGAAGGGCTCCCAGGAACTATGAACATGGTGTTTGATGGTCAGCCATGCTGAAGCACTCCAAATGCTTAGCATTTGTCTGGCACAAGGCGGGGATCAGTTTACTCTTGGCACTGTGTGAAACCTTTGCTGTGAAATCCCACACAGGGAGGAGCGACAGCTGCCCCTGTGCCGTCAGGAGAACCAGCCTGACGTGGGCTGGATGGGAATCTGTCCCCTCTGCGATGCATTTCTGAGACAATGCTGGCAGGTCTTTATAGACAGGTGTGAGGAGATGGGCCTGGCTCCGGCACTGACTCCCAGGAGGACCTGGCAGTGTCCAGGGGTGGAAATCCCTCACTGACAGGCACTATCAGGAGCCTCACAGCAGTCTGCTTCTCCTATACATCCCAAGGCCATCGATGGACAGCCTTGCTGAGGCACTCCAAACACTGTTACCCTGAATTAAACCAAGGACCCAAACTGTCCTGATACGGTCCTTGTTGGGGCCTGAAGTAGGCAGTACCAGAGGGTGATTGTTGCAGTGTGAGGAAAAGGAGGGCTCAGGAGAAAGGAACTGTGTTTCAGTGCCTCTTCCCTGGACACATCTCTGCCAGGCTGGTGCCATCTCCGTTCAGCTACACCCAGGCTCCAGACCCTTTCAGCAGAACTGGAGTGCCTTGGAGGGGCCGGGCTGGCGGGGGAACCCCCGGGGCTGCGGGGCGAGGTGGTCCCGGCGGGCGGAGCGGCAGCGCCCCCTGGGGGCTGTGCCCCTGCCTCGCCCCCGCCACACACGCCCGGCCCCGCCCGCCACGGTTCCTGCCCGGCCGCAGCCCCGGCTCCTCTCCCCGTGGCTCTCAGGGCGCAGTAATACACCGCCGCGTCCCGCAGCCGGGGCTGGGCGAGCCACAGGGCGCTGGACCGGCGGTCTGCTGCCACCCACAGCCACCCCTCCGGGTCTGACACTGGTCTGGAGTCTTTGCGACTGCTCACGAGGAATGCGGGGCCTCGGCCCGGGAGATGACGGTACCACTGGATGAAGTCGCTGGTTTGGATGTTGGGGTGTGAGCAGGTGATGTTGATGCCGGTGCCATCCCTGGTCTCTGCCCATGGCTCCTGCTGCACCTGGGCTCTGCCTGCAGCCACTGCCAGGAAGAAAAGGAGGAGAAAACTCAGAAAATGGCTTTTTTTTGCACTGAAAGTATCATGCAAGGGGAGAGGAGAGAAGAAAACGGTTGACAGCTGATGGGGGCATTTTCTCAGAAGAAAGCACACAAAGGCATTTCTCCGGGAATGGTTATTTGGGGACCAGGTCGGAGCAGGGCTGTTTGGAAGGAGGGTCCGAGCCGAGCCAGGAGGAGAAGGGAAGCAGGCAGGAACGAGTGGGGGTGTGCCGAAAGGAGAGGAGGAAGGCAGGGAGCAAGGCAAGGTGGGAGGGAACGGCCGGCTGAGCTCGCTGGAGGCAGACGGGACGGCTGCAGAGGGAGGACAGAGGGGAGCGAGGTCCGTGAGAAGCCGGCGGGCCAGCAGCGAGGGCAGCCCCGGCCCCCCGCAGCCCCCGTCCCGGCCCCGCCGCCGGCAGCCCCGCGCACCCAGGAGCACCGCGGCCAGCCCCGCCAGCCCTGCGGCCCGGCCCTGCCGCATCCCGCCGCTCCGCCGCCCGCGCCGCGCTGCCCCCGCCAGCCCCGGCTCTGCTCCGCCCGCGGCGCCTCCTCCCCGCCGCCGCCGCCCGGCGCCGCCAGCTCCGCCCCGGGGCCGCTCGGGGGCTGGCCCGGGCTGCGAGTGCTGGGCGCCTGGGGGCGGGCAGGGCTTGGGCTGCTGCCAGCGGGGCTCTGCCCGTCCTGCAGCCCAGCCCGGGACGCGGAGGCGAGTGCGGGGAAAGGCTGAGGCAGCTCCTTCGGCACGGGAGAGGAGAGGGGAGGGGAAGGGAGTGGGAGACTTGGTGCATGGAGCAGGGCATCACAGCCCTGGGGAAGATGGACACCACTTTGTTGAGGGAGACATTGGCAATGGATTGGGTTTAGAGGAGGGAATGTAGCCCCCGGCATGATACAAGTGCAGCCAAGGGAGAGTGAGCAGACAGTGTCTTGTGTCTCCTCACATGTCTACATTCAGAGGGAGACCAGGAGCACCCTGCAGGAGCTCAAGGAGGACAGGAAAACTGGTGGTGCTGTTGTAGTCAAGCAGCACAGCAGTCCAGAAGCTCTCTGCAGAAGCCAGCTGCATGAGAGATAGCGAATCCCAGAAGAAGCTGTGATTGTGTAGGGCCAGAGCAGGGCAAACGAAGGGTGAGCGCCACTTGTGCCAATGAGGGGAGCAGGAGCTCAGACCACAGGCCTCCCACCAGACTGGAGTACTGCAGTGGGTGGCAGATGCACTCAGCTTGGTCATAGGCCATGAGTGCGAAGAGGACATCCCAGTTTAGGCCCACTAGTGGAGGCAGAGGAGCGAGAGCACACAGCTGGAAAAGTAAATTGTCCTATCTACAGAGAAAGCATCTAAAAGAATAAGAGGCATCCTGACCAAGACGTGTGTCCTGGTTCCAGTT
The DNA here is from genome assembly GCF_964211835.1 of Anser anser. Taxonomy (NCBI): domain Eukaryota; kingdom Metazoa; phylum Chordata; class Aves; order Anseriformes; family Anatidae; genus Anser; species Anser anser. Next base: position 4,865,893 of record NC_139744.1, read on the forward strand.
AGGACAGAGTTAATTTTCCTCCTAGTAGCTGGCAGGTTGCTATGTTTTGGATTAGGATGAGAAGAGTGCTGATAACATGCTGATGTTTTAATTGTTGCAGAGCAGTGTTTACACCAGGCCAAGGGCTTTTCGTCTTCTCGCTCTGTCCTGCCAGCGAGCAGGCTAGGGGTGCAGCAGGAGCTGGGAGGGGACAGACCCAGGACAGCTGACCCAAACTGGCCAAAGGGGTATTCCATACCATCTGACGTCATGCTAAACAATATATAGGGGTGGCTGGCCGGGGTGGGGGGGCTGGCTGCTCGGGGATAGGCTGGGCATCGGTCAGCGGGTGGTGAGCAATTGCATTGTGCATCACTTGTTTCGTACACATTACTATTATTAATACTATTATCATTATTATTATTATTGTTATTATTATTTCTCTCTCTTAATAAACTGTCTTTATCACAACTCACAGGCTTCACTTTCCTGTTTCTCTCCCCCATCCCAGAGAGGGAGGGGGAGGGGGAGGGAACGGCTGTGTGGTGTTTAGCTGCTGGCCGGGTTAAACCACAACAGTCCTTTTGGCGCCCAATGTGGGGCTCGAAGGGTTGAGATAACGACAGATTTGACCAGAGTGTGTTAAACTAAAATTGGTATAAGTATTGGACCTGCTTAATAGTTGCTAGTCACAATGTTGATTGCCTTAATCTCGTCTGCTGTGCCTGTTTCCCAAATTGAGTTTTATAGCACATTACTTTCTGTATGTGCTCCCTGTCGTGCTGTTTATCCTTTCCGGGCCCTGGTTTAAGATTGTTATGGTACTGTGCGGTGTAACAATGGCTTATGAAATGATGAGATTTCTGGTCATGACTCTAACCTGGTATTTGTACTCAGCACTGTCGTCGACTCTATACTTTGGAAACCATATCTCGGAAACTATCAGCAATTACACCTATTGCCTTTTTTTCATCAGGGAGCCAATCTGTGGAGGGGACAGGGGAAGACATTTTTCCCTACCTGTTCACTCTCCCTTTCTCCTTCACCACCCTCTTATCCTCTGAGCTAGTTACGGTGGTTCTCCAAGATGTTGAATATCCTTGGGATACTCAGACCAGCATGTTCTTGTTATGTCTCCTGAATGCGCTTCAGGTTTTGTTTAAGGTTAAACAATTACTTAGGAATCTCATCCAGAGATCTGTCTTGAGGTGGGATAGTTGCGAGTGGCAGGGAGTGTGGGAGGATATGGGCAGGTTTCTAGAGCAGTGGTCACCTCCAGTGTTTTGGACATTCACCCCTGAACAACTGCAAAATCCTAAAAAGCTTGCAGAATGCTTGAAAAAAAAGGTGTCATGACTCTGGCAGTTCCAAAGTGACACAAATCACTGTAGCGTGCTGGGGTCTGGCTTGTGCCTATCGAGCTGCAATTGATGCTACTATCAACCTAGCTACAGACCCTGCAGCCACTCCAGCTCCCGCAGCCGCTCCAGCTCCTGCAGCTGCTCCAGTTCCAGCTCCCGCAGCCACTCCAGCCCCTGCAGCAGCTCCAGCTCCAGCAGCTGCTCCCACTCCTGTGGCTGGGTCAGAGAAGCGAGCTGTAGCAGTGCAAGTTGCCCCTGCAGAGGGTATTCCAAGCCCTGTGGCAGACCCTGTGGCTGGGTCAGAGAAGCGAGCTATAGCAGTGCAAGTTGCCCCTGCAGAGGGTATTCCAAGCCCTGTGGCAGACCCTGTGGCTGGGTCAGAGAAACGAGCTGTAGCAGTGCAAGTTGCCTCTGTAGACATGGTGAAAAAATGGTATAGAGACTCAGGTCGTTTAGAACGCAGACAGTCTTCTGCTAGGTCTGGGTATAGAGAAGACGAGGCTGGGCCATCAAATGTGCAGGAGGATGAAGATGAGGATGAGGATGTCGAAAAATCAACAGTAACTACCCGGACTCTATACCAGCGTGAGCTACGAGATGTGCGAAAAGACTTTGGTCGCTGTATAGGTGAGCAGCTTGTCACCTGGCTGCTCCGGTGCTGGGACACCAGAGCCAATTGTGTGGAATTAGAGGGCAGGGAGGCCAGGCAGCTGGGATCCCTTGCTAGGGACGCAGGCATTGACAAAGCAATTGGAGATGGAGCACGATCTCACAGCCTCTGGAGGCGTCTTCTGTCAGCTGTGAAGGAAAGGTATCCCTTCAAGGAGGAACTTGTATGTCTACCAGGCAAGTGGACCACCATGAAGAAGGGAATTCAGTACCTGAGGGAATTGGCCGTACGGAAAGTAATTTATAAGGACCTAGACGACGCACAAACATCCACAGATCCAGATGAAGTCCAGTGTACACGACCCATGTGGCGGAAGTTTGTACGGAGTGCACCATCATCATATGCCAGCTCATTGGCAATAATAACCCGGAAAGAGAATGAGGGACCCACAGTGGATGAAGTGGCTAAACAATTCCGGCAGTACAAAGAAAGTCTCTCCTCTTCCCTACAGGCCTACGTCTCGGCTGTGGAAAAACTCTCTGAAGAGTTCCACCAACTTAAAGAGAATTTATCTTCCCCTCCACCTGAACGAACCAGTGTCCACCAGCTAAAAGAGAACACTTTGGAGAAACTTTCTGAAGAGGTCCACCAACTTAAAGAGAGTTTATTTTCCTCCCCACCTGTACAAACCAGTGTCTCAGCTGTTAGGGGTAAATGTTCATCTGTGCAAGGAAGACAATATGGTGGGCACACACCCTGCGCCACCCTGTGGTTTTACCTACGTGACCATGGAGAGGACATGAGAAAATGGGATGGAAAATCTACTGCGACCCTAGAGGCACAGGTACGTGATTTGCAAAAGAAAACAATTGGGAAAAAGGGGTTCTCTGAAAAGTTTGCTGCTCCAACTTCCAGCAGGCAGTCCTTTAAACACAGAAACGAAGATTCTGACCAGGACTAGAGGGGCCCTGCCTCCAGCCAGGGGGAGGAAAGGGACAATCGAGTTTATTGGACTGTGTGGATTCGATGGCCTGGCACATCAGATGCACAGAAGTATAAGGCTTTAGTAGACACCAGTGCACAATGTACTCTAATGCCATCAAGCTATAAAGGGCCAGAGCCCATCTGTATTTATGGTGTGACGGGGGGATCCCAGCAGTTAACTGTATTGGAGGCTGAAGTAAGTCTAACCGGTAATGAGTGGCAAAAGCACCGTATTGTGACTGGCCCAGATGCTCCGTGCATCCTTGGCATAGACTATCTTAGAAGAGGATATTTCAAGGACCCAAAAGGGTTCCGCTGGGCTTTTGGCATAGCTGCCTTAGAGACAGAGGACATTAAACAGTTGTCTACCTTTCCCGGTCTCTCAGAGGACCCTTCTGTTGTGGGGTTGCTGAGGGTTGAAGAACAGCAAGTGCCGATCGCTACCACAACTGTGCACCGGCGGCAATATCGCACCAACCGAGACTCCCTGATTCCCATCCATAAGCTAATTTGTCAACTGGAGAGCCAAGGAGTGATCAGCAAGACTCATTCACCTTTTAATAGTCCCATATGGCCAGTGCGAAAGTCTAATGGTGAGTGGAGACTAACAGTGGACTATCAAGGCCTGAACGAAGTCACGCCACCACTGAGTGCTGCAGTGCCGGACATGCTAGAACTCCAGTATGAACTGGAATCAAAGGCAGCCAAGTGGTATGCCACAATTGATATCGCTAATGCATTTTTCTCCATCCCTCTAGCAGCACAGTGCAGGCCACAGTTTGCTTTCACTTGGAGGGGAGTCCAATATACTTGGAATCGGCTGCCCCAGGGGTGGAAACACAGCCCTACCATTTGCCATGGACTGATCCAGTCTGCGCTGGAGCAGGGGGAAGCTCCTGAACACCTGCAGTACATCGATGACATCATTGTGTGGGGTGACACTGCAGAAGAAGTTTTCGAGAAAGGGAAGAAAATAGTCCAAATCCTTCTGAAGGCCGGTTTTGCCATAAAACAGAATAAAGTTAAAGGACCTGCACGAGAGATCCAGTTTTTAGGAATAAAATGGCAAGATGGACGTCGTCAAATCCCAATGGATGTGATCAACAAGATAACAGCTATGTCTCCACCAACTAGCAAAAAAGAAACACAAACTTTCCTAGGTGTCGTGGGGTTTTGGAGAATGCATATTCCAAATTACAGTCTGATTGTAAACCCGCTCTACCAAGTAACCCGTAAGAAGAATGCTTTTGAATGGGGCCCTGAGCAACGACAAGCCTTTGAACAAATTAAGCAGGAAATAGTTCATGCAGTAGCCCTCGGGCCAGTCCGAACAGGACCAGATGTAAAGAATGTGCTCTACACCGCAGCCGGGGAGAATGGTCCCACCTGGAGCCTCTGGCAGAAAGAACCTGGGGAAACTCGAGGTCGACCCCTGGGGTTTTGGAGTCGGGGATACAGAGGATCTCAGGCCCACTATACTCCAACTGAAAAGGAGATATTGGCAGCATATGAAGGAGTTCGATCTGCTTCGGAAGTGGTTGGTACTGAAGCGCAGCTCCTCCTGGCAACCCGACTGCCGGTACTAGTCTGGATGTTCAAAGGAAGGGTCCCCTCTACACATCATGCAACTGATGCTACATGGAGCAAGTGGGTTGCACTGACTACTCAGCGGGCTCGAATAGGAAACCCCAGTCGTCCAGGAATCTTGGAAGTGATTATGGACTGGCCAGAAGGCAAATACTTTGGGATATCATCAGAGGAGGAGGTGGTCCGTGCTGAAGAAGCCCCACTGTACAACAAGCTACCAGAAAATGAGAAGAAATATGCCCTGTTCACTGATGGGTCCTGTTGTATTGTGGGAAAGCATCGGAGATGGAAAGCTGCTGTATGGAGTCCTACACGACGAGTTGCAGAAGCTGCTGAGGGAGAAGGTGAATCGAGTCAGTTTGCAGAAGTGAAAGCCATTCAGCTGGCTTTAGATATTGCTGAACGTGAAAAGTGGCCAGTTCTCTATCTCTATACTGATTCATGAATGGTAGCAAATGCCCTGTGGGGGTGGTTACAGCAATGGAAGCAGAACAACTGGCAGCGCAGGGGCAAACCCATCTGGGCTGCTGCATTGTGGCAAGATACTGCTGCCCGGGTAGAGAACCTGGTTGTAAGGGTACGCCATGTAGATGCTCATGTGCCCAAGAATCGGGCTACTGAAGAACATCGAAACAATCAGCAGGTGGATCAGGCTGCTAAGATTGAAGTGGCTCAGGTGAACCTGGACTGGCAACATAAATGTGAATTATTTATAGCCCGATGGGCCCATGACACCTCAGGCCATCAAGGTAGAGATGCAACATACAGATGGGCTCATAATCGAGGGGTGGACCTGACCATGGATACTATAGCACAGGTTATTCATGATTGTGAAACATGTGCTGCAATCAAGCAAGCCAAACGGTCAAAGCCTCTTTGGTATGGAGGACGATGGCTGAAATATAAATATGGAGAGGCCTGGCAGATTGATTACATCACACTTCCTCAAACCCGCAACGGCAAGCGCCACGTACTTACAATGGTGGAAGCAACCATCGGATGGCTGGAAACATATCCTGTGCCCCATGCCACCGCCCGGAACACTATCCTGGGCCTTGAAAAGCAAGTCCTATGGCGACATGGCACCCCAGAGAGGATTGAGTCAGACAATGGGACTCATTTCCGAAACAACCTTATAGACACTTGGGCCAAAGAACATGGTATTGAGTGGGTGTATTACATCCCCTATCATGCACCAGCCTCTGGGAAAGTTGAACGATACAATGGACTGTTAAAGACTACACTGAAAGCAATGGGTGCTGGGACATTCAAAAATTGGGATACACATTTGGCAAAGGCCACCTGGTAAGTCAATACCAGGGGATCTGCCAACCGAGCTGGACCTGCCCAATCAAACCTGTTACGCACTGTAGAAGGGGATAAAGTTCCTGTAGTGCACGTAAGAAACATGCTGGGTAAAACAGTCTGGGCTACTCCTGCCTCAGGAAAAGGCAAACCCATTCGTGGAATTGCTTTTACTCAGGGACCTGGATGCACTTGGTGGGTAATGCAAAAGAATGGGGAAGTCTGGTGTGTACCTCAAGGGGATTTAATACTGGGTGAGAATAGCCCATGAGTTGAATTGTAGTATGTTAATTATTATATAATACTGTATGTCATCACTACCATGATTGCTATATATCATAGATGAAAATGGTTATTAATTACAAGGTGTTGGAAAGAGTGTAGCCTGAGCATGACATAAATGGTATGGAATAAGGGGTGGATATCTGTCCTGGTTCCAGTTAGGACAGAGTTAATTTTCCTCCTAGTAGCTGGTAGGGTGCTATGTTTTGGATTAGGATGAGAAGAGCGCTGATAACATGCTGATGTTTTAATTGTTGCAGAACAGTGTTTACACCAGGCCAAGGGCTTTTCGTCTTCTCGCTCTGTCCTGCCAGCGAGCAGGCTAGGGGTGCAGCAGGAGCTGGGAGGGGACAGACCCAGGACAGCTGACCCAAACTGGCCAAAGGGGTATTCCATACCATCTGACGTCATGCTAAACAATATATAGGGGTGGCTAGCCGGGGTGGGGGGGACGGCTGCTCGGGGATAGGCTGGGCATTGGTCAATGGGTCGTGAGCAATTGCATTGTGCATCACTTGTTTCGTACACATTACTATTATTAATACTATTATCATTATTCTTATTATTGTTATTATTATTTCTCTGTCTTAATAAACTGTCTTTATCACAACTCACAGGCTTCACTTTCCCGTTTCTCTCCCCCATCCCAGAGAGGGAGGGGGGAGGGTGAGCGAACGGCTGTGTGGTGTTTAGCTGCCGGACAGGTTAAACCACAACAACGTGCCATATGTCAGTTAATGGGAGGTTTCCAAAGATAAACTACAGGGAAGGATGGAAGGGCTGGTTGGGCTCCACCATCATGAGTGTATTCCCAGTCTGGATCAAGAGGTAGATGGCTGAGTCCAGAATGAAGAGCAGTAGCTCTCAGCTCTCAGACAAACCCATCAGCAACAAAAGAAACCACTCTGTAGACCTTCCCCTCACCCCTGTGGGAAGATACCACGTGCAGGATGAAGGAGGAGATGGAGTTGCTGCTCAGGACTCATGGTCTTCCACCACTCGATATCTTCTGGACGAACAACACAGCAGGGCCTCAGCAAGCCAGGATGTTCCTTCAGAGACAGGAGAAAGTGAGATCAGAACCCTGGAGTTCAGGAGAGCAGTATTAGCTTTCTTCACTGTGTGCACACATACCTGTCTGTGTGTGCCCAAATATACTTCAGTATGCATCCAGGAGTGTCTGTGAGTGCACCCATGAGTTCATGCATCTTTTTACATGAGCAGCAGTGTGCATGAGTGCTGTTCCCTCCACCCACTTTTGATGTCATGAATGATATCGGTATGTGATCAAGGGTCACAGTGGGAATTAATAGAAACAGTGATCTGTCAACAGCATCCCTCCAAGGCTGAGATGTGGTGACTGTGCATGTTGCCCCAGGCTTCCTGAGCAGTCCGAATGAGAGGTCATCTGAGAAACCCTCCAGAGGATCACAGGCTGCACCTCCAGCACGCACGTAGTCCAACCCTGTGTTCAGAGCGGGTCTCATCAGATCAGGTTGCTCAGGATCAAGTCCAGGCAAAGTCTGAACTCTTCCAAGGATGGAGCTCCCATAGCATCTCTGGCAATCTGCTCCAGGCCTTGACCGCCTTCAGGGTAAATAGGACCCATGTTCCTCTGGTTCAATGCCACTTCTGCCCAAGGTTTCAGCCCCTGCATGACTCAGCTCCAGGCCCATGAGTCACAGAAGTATGTGTGGCATTGGTTTCCCCATGCGGGACCCCTGTCCCACCCCAGACACCACTGACACCACACCAGCAGCAGATCTACGTAGGGCTGGGCCTGCTCGAAGAGGGCAGGATTTCTCAGCCTGTCTCCCTGTACATAAAGCTAACACCATCCTTTTGAACTCTCTAGCCATGGGGAGTGCAGCTGTGTCCTGGCCTGGAGAGGCAGGGAGGGGTGACTCCTCTGGGGACTTGGAGAGAGTCCTGATGCTGTGCCAGCACTGCTCCACTATAGCCCCAACACTGGTGTGATGGCAATGCTGTTCTAGCTCCAAGCGCAGAGCACAGCATTCTAGGGGCTGCCGTGGGGAATGTTAACTCTGTCCCAGGCAGCCCCAGTACAGGCAAGTGCCCACAAGAGAGGAACATGTGCATGAACGTGACACAGTGTGCAGCAAAGATTCTGGACAGCATCTGGTCAAAGTACATGGTTTGATGTGGTAGAGAGGGGAGGTGGACTGGGAGCCTTGCAGAAGGCACTGGAGCCAGGGCTTCTGACAAGACAACGTCAGCTTTCTTGGGCCTTGCACTTAAGGCCTGAGAATCCCATTTGTTAGCCTGAGTAGCAGCGGTAAGGGAAAGTGCTGGAGTGCCCCTACTGATCACTGGTGGGTGTCATGACAGAAATAAGCTTGCATCATGTAAGGAGGAGGTGTATGATTTTATTTATTTTTTAAAACAATAAATAAAAGGCATGAAGTTATGGGAGTGAAGAAGGAATTCTCTATGGACAGGATCTGCACTGAGTGTCTTGGGAAAACCCACCCGGCTCTGTCCGATGCTGGTAGAAGGCAGGGTCACCTGCACACGAAAGGTTTACTTTCTGTCTACATTCATGTTCTTATTCCTTCTAACTAAAACAGACGTTGTCCTGTTGGGCCTTTCTTTTGTGATCCAGAAAGGGCCCTGCACAACCTCTCCCCTTATACAGACATCCCTGGATCAGAGCAGGAGGAGGCAAAACAGGCCAGCAGGTTTTCCCTGAGGGCAGTGTCAGGAGGGGTAGGGTCACGGGCAGGAGCTGGGTCACCTGTAGCCAAAAGGGCCCCAAAGAGCCCCTAAGGAGTCACCCAAGATGACCTCATTTGCCTTTCCTGGACTCTTCCAGCACGTGAGCTGAGTCTTCTGCCCACACTGATGTGTGTTGCCTGGAAATACTTGGGCCTCCCTTCCTGCCACTCAGAAGTTGCCTTCTTTGGGAAAAGGGCATAAAGCAGGAAATGAAAAGCAGCATCACAGGAAGGCAACACACATCCCGTATCATTAGGTGGGATGTTTTGCATGCACGAGTAGCTTGTCAGAAAACAGTCCCTGCTTCAAGGGATGCCTCTGGACATGGGGCAGCTAAGGCCCAGTATAAAAGCCAGCCCAGGTCTGTGCTCTCTCATCCACTTCTCTGGCCTTCTTCTCCTTGGGAACAAGGTGAGTGTGAAGCCCCTTCTTGTCCCCCTCACTCTCGCATGGGAGGACTCAGTTCCATGGACCTTTCAGCTGCTCTCAGCTGTGTTCCACGCCAAATCTTGGGGCTGCTGGTTGTGGGAGAGTCAAGGGGTAGAAGGTTTGTCATGGAGGAAGACTGGGCCTTTAGTATGATGGCTCCTGGGCTGGAGCCTAGAGTGTAGCCAGGCTCTGGTGGTTCTTTTTGGGCTCTGGCAGGGTGAGGCCAAAAAGCCCTGGCACATCCCTGCACAGCCTCCAGCTCACAGCACTGCCTGTGCCTTGGTTCCCTCAGGGTGTGGTGACAAGCTTTTCCTCATGCATGCCCATGTTCTGCTTCCTCCCTGCCCTCTCTCCCAGGTGCACCTCCTGCCCCCAGACATGTCCTGCTACGACCAGTGCCGGCCGTGCCAGCCCTGCGGCCCGACCCCGCTGGCCAGCAGCTGCAACGAGCCCTGCGTCAGGCAGTGCCAGAACTCCACCGTCGTCATTGAGCCCTCTCCCGTGGTGGTGACCCTGCCTGGACCCATCCTCAGCTCCTTCCCACAGAACACCGTTGTGGGATCCTCCACCTCTGCTGCCGTTGGCAGCATCCTCAGCTGTGACGGAGTCCCCATCAACTCTGGCTGCTGTGACCTCTCCTGTATTACCAGCCGCTACTGTGGCAGCAGGTGCCGCCCCTGCTAAAGATGCCAGACAGTGCCCCAGACCAGGACCCCAGGAACTCAGAACATGCTGCTGGACAAAAATGGACGGAAGAACAGACTTTGTGCCGTTGTTTTAGGAGGACCTGACCATCTCTGGTTTGTCCTGTAAAGACAGACAGGAAGGGGCCAGCCTGGATTCTATGACAACATGGCCGATTTATACCTTTCCTGTTTTCCACACACTCTTTTTCTTTCTTTTCTTTCTTGCCCTCTCCTTTCCGTGAGGCCCCCAGAAACCAGCCTGGAGTGACCTGCTAGACCCTCTCCCCTTGTGGGCCAGGTAGATTGATGCTCTGTTGCAAGTCTGCCATTGGAAAAGCCGAACAGATTTTTGTCTGCTCGTGCTGTGCTACGATCTCGGGGCCTCCTCTTGGAGTCACCTCATTTCCCTCCTGAGACTTGATAAACATTTGCAGCAACCCTGAGTGTGTCCCTGTGTGGTCTTTTCCTCTGAATACAGATGGCCAAGGGAGAAAACGGTTCCTTAGTGGGAATATGCTGGGGGCACTGCCTCATGCCTCTAGGCACTGGAATGCAGGACATACTGCAGCAATTCATCTTTCAGGCACTGTCTGTTGAAGCTGAGGAAGACATCCCTTCTTCTTCCACAGCCAATGGACACCAGTCCTTGACTTGTGACGTCTCCGCCTAGACAAGTGCTGTTGACATTGGAGGCCCCAGCTCTTGGGGAAGAGTGTTCCTCTTGCTTTGGGTGGAGCTGTGCTGGGAATGGAGGCTCAGACAAAGATGATCCCAAAGGACTGCAGAAACTGGGAATCGTTAATTGTCTTGGGGATTGCCCTCTATCTCTACTCCACTTTCACCTTCCTCCACCACCTGATCATGGGCATCATGTCTGGGCATGGAGAGCAGGTAGAGCTTCCCTGTGCATCCCTATCACCTTTCAGCACAGCATCTGGCATGGCCCAGCTGTTGCCAAGATGTGCAGGGCTGAGGGGATCCACAAGTTCGTACTGCTACCAGTCACATCAGGCCACACACTGGAGCCCCCAGTCCCTGTGAACCCAACTCCATTTTCATGAAAGCAGGCTCAGGACAGGGACTGATGCCCAAACATGCCACTCATGGCTGCTCTGTCTTACTTTCTTTTCCCCAAGCTTGGGTCAACTTTCATCAGGCCCTGGAACTCAGAGGCCCCATAGGTGGCACAACCCCACCATGCTCCAGAAAAGACATTCTATGGGTGCAGATATCCCACAGTCTCCGCTGAGACATAGCAGTGAGAATGGGACCTGAGTGTGCACTCAGCAGAATCTGTGTATGGGCCCTGAACGGCACAGGGCATGCACTGGCCCAACCACAGGGCACACACTGGGGGATCTTGTCTCAGGCATCAAGCTCCTCTGTCATTCCCAGAGCCGTGAGGATGAAGTGGCCCTTGTGCTCCAGGCAGCACCGCTGCTCCCCAAAACCAGGCCAGGGCCTTCCCACATCTGCACACACCTCGGGGCTCTGTGGTGTGGGGGTACTTTGCTTTCACACAGACTGTACATGCTGCCAGTGCCACGGGACCAAGATGGAGGATGGGGCTATTGCTCCATGGTGTGAGGGTGGGGGGACCTCTCCACAGGCCAGGTTCTCTGGGAGGCAGTGCTGGCTCAAGTGGCAGCACAATGGCAACAAGCATCAGAACCAAGACCACCAAAGCCCACGACAACAACGGCTCCCAGCTCTGGCCTGACCCTTCACGCAGGGTCTCTGCACAAGCTCACGCCTAGCATAGCCCTGCCCCAGCTCTGCTGCATCTCCTCTAGCTTCAGGCAGGATTACCTGCAAATGAAACCACAGGTCTGAGAGTGTTTTCCGAATGCTTCTTGAATCCAGGCAGGCTTGTTGCTGTGACCACTTCCGTGGGGAGCCTTTTTGAGTGCCTTAACTCACTTGCCATGCACTGCTTAGTAAAGAATACATATATTGACAGAAACGTCCTCAGAGAATGGGAACTGTGATGGGGTGGGAGCCATAAGAAGGAAATGTCTTGTGGTGAGTGAAAGACAAGAGAACAGGGAAAGTGTTTGGATACAGTCAAGGATCTTGCTCAGCATTATAGCCCCACAGGTCAGGCTCAGAAGAGGCCCAGCATCAGAGCAGAAACGGACAATGGTGTTCCTGGTACCCCCTCCGCACCCATGCTCCGAAGGAGAGCAGGAAGCAGAGTTTCTTTCTCATGACTGAGGTGTAATGCAATGCCTCGTGCGTGGCAATCGGAGAGCAACATTGTGAAGATGAGAAACTCAGTGATATCCTGGAGAAGGGGAAAAAATGTCTATGCCAGGCAGCTGGAAACACAAATGGTTCACCTGATGACATGGAAATTCTCCAGTGTTTGGGGAGCAATGGTGGTGGAGTACAAGTTCTCCAAGAAGGTGAGCAGGCTGAGGAAAAAGTGCATTGGGATACTGGGGGGCTGGTCACTCCCCACAGTGACAAAGGGGGGCCATTCCCCATAGCCTTCAGAGAGATGAGGAGAAGGTAATGACAAAGAGGATGATGTGCCAGCCGGGATGGTCTGTTAAGCTCAGAGGAATGAATTCAGTCCCAAAGGTCCTGTTCTCCTTTGCCATGGCTCTAAGGTTTCAGAAGGGGATGATGTCAGACTGAGGTTTCATGTTGTAATAAGAGCAGCAGAAAACATCAACAAAAAGCCTTTTCCTTGCCTCTCATGGCCTCTGTTGATCTCTCATTTTCCCTTCATCTGCCCTCTCTCCCTTACACTCTACTTCCGTAGAGACAGCCATACAAACAGCTGTCCATCCTTCTCCAGGCATCCACCCACCCACTCTTCACTTCATGACCCTACTGGAAGTGAGCTACAAATTACAGTCTTTCATTAGAAATATTAATGTTTTATTTTTTTTATTTCATCTTTGAAAAGAAATTTTAATATTTTTTTTTCATTGCTAGTGGAAGATTTCTTTGTGTCCCACAGTGCAGTATTACATTCAATAATTTTCTGCGTAAAAGAAGCTACCAAATCATAGAAGTTCCAGCCAGACAACAGAAATACTGCTATACACTATCATCAGTGTCAACCCAGTGATTTTTTTTTCATTCAAAGTGAAGAGAAATTAAGCTTCAGAATATTGCAAAAGAAACAAGAAATAAATGAAATTTTAGAAGTATTTTTATTCTCTACATTTCCCAGTTCAGCTTTTTCTGAACAGGTTCACGGAAAGCTCAGAAGAAGATGATGAGAAAGAAGTTTTAAATGTTTTCCTTAGTGGAACATTTTTATTCCAATATTAATTGCCTCATTCCGATTCTCATCCTGGAATTTAACAGCTGTTTGATCAGCTCCAGCCACGTTCCCAGACGAACAGGAGGGAAGGCATTGTTCCTGCAGAGGTGTTCAATGTCTCCAGAGAATCCTTGGGGCAATGATCTCGGGGGTAGATCAGACCCCTGCTGAGACAAGGCTGAGGCTGGTGCTGCCTTCCCCGAGAGCACAGAGGAAAGAGGGCCCATGGCTGCCCCCTGCTGGGAGCTGCCTAGGCCAAGCTTTTCTTTCTCCAGGTTGCTTCAATTCTTGCTCTTGCAATCAGACAAAAGAGTTTCCTCAAGTCTGAGGACATCAAAACACCACATTCAGCATGCTTTGTGAGACAGAGGAAGCTTCATCAGCACAGCCTCGTTTCTCCTGCCTGGTCTCGGCATTTGCAGCCTACAGGACACCCAGCTTGTCCCAGACATGCAATCCCCCACTGCCGCAGGAGCTGGTCATTATGACACTGCTCCCTGTGCAGGGGCTGAGGATGATCACACATGCCTCCAGCTCCCCTGAGGAGACGTCAACGAACTCAGTGGGCTGTAGGTCTTCATTTATCTCTTGCTCTGATTGCTTACTGTGATGAACATGGAGAGCTCTTGGGCCTTTGGCACTAAGGGCTGCTCTATTTGTTCTGTCCCTTAGGCACAGGCTTTGGACATGAACTGGCTGAAGGTCTGGAGGTAACCTGGTGGCTGGGATGCAAATCCAGTTTATTGACTGACTCATTGAAGAGAGAGAAGAACCCTGCAAATCTCTGTCAGAACTACTTCTAGGGGTCTCTGGGCTGGGCTGGCCAGGGCTCGAAGCAAGCTGCTTTATCATGGGCTGGCAGGAATTTACTCACCTTGGGGCTGAGGGGCTGAGAGCCAGCCCCTAGGGGAGTCTTATCTCCCAGCAGACTCTGCCCTATTCTGTCAGACCGGGAAGAGAGGAAAGTAGAGCCCTGCGGTCCAGGTCAGCCAGTCGGGGTCAGCCCTCTCTGCTCAGCCACAGACACCAGCCCGTTTGAGAAAGAGAATATGGCTGTCAGCTCTTGGAGTGAACAGGGGAAGCAGCGCAGCCAGGGGAGAGCTGAGGGCCCCATCCCAGAGCTCTGCCTTGCACACACACATCCCCTCCCCATCCGGGGTTGTTGCTCAGCCAGGGCAGCTCCCTGCACCAGGGTGTCACTCACAGCACAGAGGTACAAAGCGCTGTCAGAGAGCTCAACTCCCTTCAGCCGCAGAACACTGTATTTCCCATCAGTGTTCAGCTCCGTGGTGAAACGGTCTTTCTGCTTGGTGCCCTTTCCTGCTTGATAGGAAATCAGCTGAGGGGCTTTTCCCTTCTTCTGCTGGTACCACAATAAGCTCTGAAAGTTGGAGCTCTGGTATGTGCAATTTGTCTGGAAGGTGTTTCCCTGCTCCACGGTGACTTGTCCTTCTTCCTGGGTGATGGACACCTGCCCCATGGTTCCTGGAAGAAAGAGAAGTTCAGCAGCTCTGTGGGGAAATCTCCAGGCAGCCAAGCAGGAGTGAATTCAGACCTGTGGGAGATAGGTCTCCCTGTCCTTTACTGGGCTTAAGGGTCCTGAGGCCTGGGCACAGCAAGGTGGTTTGGGGGCAGAGCTCAGAGCTCCCTGGCCAGAGCGGACCCTGAGGAGAGCTGTGCTGTGTGCCTGCTCCTCCTGCCTGCTCTCCTTCTGCCCAGAGGACCAGGGCACAGCCTGTCATGCCTGGCTTTGTGTGCTGGATCCAGCATCCTCCAGCAGGTTGAGGCGCCCATGCAGCTACTGGGAAAAGGTTCAACCTGCTTCCTCATCCCTGTCATCTCAGGGTGCTCCAAGGCTCAACAGTACAAACAAAGCTGAGGTGAGTTGTGGCAAGAGGGAGGCCTGGCTGTGCTGACAAGCAGGAGGACATTGGAGGCCATGGCAGGAACACATCAAGCAGAAGACAGACTGGACACCCTGGTAATGTCCATGGGAGGAGAGCTTTACTGTCCCTGTATCTACTTGGACACAATCCAGCTGTTTCTACAAGAAAGGGAGAAATGAGGGACTGCAGAGACTGATGAAATCTTCTCTGGTGACAGTAGGTGGACCAGAAGAGATAGACAGAAATAAAAGGACAGAAAGTACAAGAAACAGAGGCAGAGAGAAATGGACTGAAAGAACAAGAAAAACAGGAGACGCGCCTCAGGTCTATTCTCTCTGCAATTTCTTCTCATTTTGAAGAATAACAGCATCTAGAAGAACCGGTCCAAGAAGCAGAAACAGGAGCCAACATTTACCAGCATTTTCCCTGTGATTCAAGAGTTGGTCCCCACATAAACATGGTAAGGCTGATGAGGGCTTCCCTGGGAAAGAAGATTTATGTCTTGATTAAAAGCCAGCACTTACCCAGCAGTTGCCCCAGGAAGGCAGTGAGGACGAGATACCTGCGGTGCATGCTGAGACCGACCCTCCTGTTTGCTGAGGGAGAGAGAGTCAGAAAAGCACCTCCCAGCCCCGAGAGAACAGAGCTGCCGGAAATGACTGCTGGGGGAACAAGGGGAGATTCAGTGACGAGAAATGTTCTGGTCTGACTGTGCCCAAAATGCTCCCTGGGGTTTCTCCCTCCTCCAGCAGGAGCAACCATTGAGGATTGTCACAGTCAGGGGTCCTGGGAACTCTGGGGGCCACATCATGGGAAGGGGCTGCTCTCATCTCCTCTCCCAGAGGGGTCCTCACCTCCCCAGCTACAACTGCCTTCTCTTCTGCACACGCACTGCTTGGCCATGGCTGATGTCAGGGCAGTCTTGCCCACTGAGCTTGTTCCTTTTATCCTGGGGCCCTCAGGTGCATGGGGATGTTCCTATTTCCTGTGTGAGAAGAAGACACCTCGATTTCTCTCCCACATCCCCAGAAAGAAGGGAGGAACCATGCTACGCAGCAGCCCAGCTTTTCTGGCTGTGTCCTGTTCTGGTGGGATAACGTAGCTTTTGCAAGAGGAACGGGGCTCCAGTGGGGTATGGGATGCGAAAAGCCCAGAGGGGACAAGGACAACCTGTTCCATAGGGTAAGGGGTGGGGAGTCAGCAGGGAAAAGCATGTGGGTTCAGTGGGTCACGTGCACTAACACTGATGGGCCACAGAGGGCACCCACCCACAGCCACATCCCTGGCAGTCTCTGCTTCCCTGATGCTTGGGCCCCCTCTATCACCACCCCTAACACCTTGTCTGGCTTGGCAGCACCTGGCTAGTTGTGTTGTCTTCCCCCATACCTCCCTCAGCACACCTCAACCGTGGAGCTCTCAGACACCCAAAGGAATGACACTCCAAGCCCTGCAGACCCCAACTGTTCCTTTTATACCCCCCAGGCAGTGTGAACTTTTCTCCCTCTCTCAAAAAAAATTTACCGCACGAAGCAGTGAATCCTCTTCACTGCCTGTGGAGTCCTGATACAGAAGGAGATTGCTCATGGAGAAGCTTGGGATCTGCATGGCAGCTCACCTGAGTAGCCACAGAGCTCTGCTGGGCTGTACAGAGCTGTGCTGTCCACATCCTTTGGCACGTGGCAGTGAGCATGTGGCAAGTCTGCAGGAGTGAAGCAACATGTTGTTTGACGAATAGAGTTGTCCATTTCTAAGAAGAATTACACAAAATCCCAGAAAATCTCCAAAGATAACAATGCCAGTGAATCTCGGCAGGAGCAGGATCTGCAGCATGTGCCTTGCCCTGACAAGTGGTCTGTCTTATGTTCCTTTGGTAAACTCCACCGCAACCACTCCCTCACTCCCCCTGCTCAGAAGAACTAGGGGAGAAGAAAGAAATTTGATATAAGGGAAAAGTAAGAGAGAAAAATAAGCAAGGGCCGCACAGAAGCACAGAGTGAAAAGAAAATTATTCTCTACTTCCCCTCAAAAAGTGATGTCTGGCCATCTCCTGGGAAGCAGGGCCTCAATACTCATAGCGGTCATTTGGGAGGACAGATGTCTTCATAATGAGACCTCCCCCCTTTCCTTCCCCTTTCCCAACATTTATTGTTGAGTGTGACATCACATGGTATGGAATATCCCTTTGGTTGGTTTAGGTCAGCTGCCCTGGTGATGTCCCCTCCTTTGCCTATGCTATTCCCTTTTTCTTTCTTGTGGTACCTACAGCTAATGGTATTTT
Organism: Anser anser; assembly: GCF_964211835.1. Classification (NCBI taxonomy): domain Eukaryota; kingdom Metazoa; phylum Chordata; class Aves; order Anseriformes; family Anatidae; genus Anser; species Anser anser. Next base: position 4,883,293 of record NC_139744.1, read on the forward strand.
AATCAGTACTGGAAGGCCACCCTTGCTGGCATCCATCTACATTCACAATCCACCCTCAAGAAAACAATTAAAGTCACAATTTCTAGTTCGAATTTTTCATGTTCCAGACTGTGCGCATTGCCTTGTGTTCTTTTATTTGTTCAGGAAGAGTTCGGCTCCATTTGGCTCTTGAATATATCACCTAGCAACGCAATATGAATAGACAGCTGAAAAACAAAGATTAGGAGTATTCTAATGTGAACTCACCGTGTACTATCCTAATTACAAGAGTAAAAATCACGCCCCTATACTGTGAGACCCTGGCCCAACCTTAAGAGGTGCCAGGTTTGTGGGAAACCACCAGGTACCCAGACTTTCACTATTCTGAAATAAACAATCTCTTGACCTTGTGTGTGGATTGGCTCATAGTACACCGGGTAAGAAATCTGGACATTTTACCTGGTTGTGTCTCCTCCCACCTTCACCTGCACCTCCAGCCTCCTTGGTGGAGGGTAGCGTGAGAAGCTGAAAAGTCCTCGACTTCGTCTAAGCACTGTTCTGCAACAGCCAAAACATCTGTATCTTTGGCTGATAATTCCCCTTTCCAACCTTCTGTTTTCTTCCTCTAAACTTCCAGCCCATTCCTTCTCAATTTTCCACGTTGCAGCTAACAACCAGCACACTCCTTCCTTCCTTTTGTCTTTCCTTACCATACACGCATCCTTCCATTTATTAAATTCATTCCCTGAGGCATTTGGATTGTGGTGTATTGACCTTAGCCACTCCTGCTTTGCATCTTGCCATCCATTTCCAAGAAAACCCTTCCACAGTGTGGCCCATTTATCAAGGGAACCATTCCTTATTCTAACACAAGGATCCTGCTGACTACACCCAGGTCTGTCTCCCAACACTACAGAGCACTGGCAGGTTCTTTAGGGATCCTTGGCAGAAGGAGGACTGGCCACAGGTTGTGGTTATAACTAGAGATTTATTATTACATAAGAAATTACTAGAAATACTAAAAATTACTACAAAATCCTAAAGATTACTACAAATAAATTACTAGTTGAATTACTAGAGTGATAACACTAATGCCCTTTCTCACCACAATGGTGGGTGTCTCCACATGCTGGGGCCAGTGAGAGGGAGAGACAAGGGGGCAGGGGTGCACCTTAACAGCCCCCTTCCACATTATGGATATTTGCCTTACTGTTGGTTATGCTAACCACACTGCCAGGCATCAGGAGCAGGGGCTGCCACTCACACCTGGCTCACCACAAGCCCCACGTGTCCTTGCTGGGCAGGCTCAGCTCAGAGCTCCATGCAAACTGTGATGAGAGGGAGCTGCTCCTCACAGCACCCGCACCTTCCTGTATAAAGCTGCATGCTGCACGCACCAGTGTGGGCTCAGTGCACACAGGTAGACAGCGCTGTCCTGGAGCTTGGCATCTTGCACGTGGAGAAGCACCTGGGAGTTCTCCATGGAGAGCACAGAGGAGATCCTCCCGGAATGCACATGAGGCTTGAACTTGCTCACCTGCAGCAAGAACTGAGGGGACTGGGTCGGGCGCTGCTGATACCAGAAGATGTAGGGAGCAAAGCTGCTGGTGGAGAAATTGCAGTGCAGATTTGCGTTGTGTCCCACCTGGATGGTGGTTTCTTGTGCAAACTGCAGCACAGAGTCCTTCTGTGCATGACCTGCAAAGCCAGAACAGCATTTCAGCACTGCTTGAAGGTGTGTCTGTTCTCCCCCTTTCTCTCCTGTGTCTCTCATTTCACCAACTTGCTCACTGTCTCCTCTCTCCATCTCCCTTTTCAGGGGCTGTAAAATGCTGAGCTAAGTACACAGGCACTCTTCTTTCTGCAGATGCTGTTTAATTCCCATACCCAAGTCTGTCAGCTTACCGACTTTTTAGCAGTACCTCACCAGGCTTTGAGTCCATACATACCTATCAACAATGCATGTAAGAATGCTAGGCATCTGCAAAGGAAAAGTCTAGATGCTTATTCCTCCCTGCACACTTATTGCTCCTGACATCTCCCAGACTGTCTCCTTTACTGGTCTGCAGCCCCTGCTCTCCCTACAGAAAACACTTGCAGTTCTTCCAGGGAGGCAGGACTCCAATTTCCCCCCTCCAGAAATGATGGGATGCCATCTTGCCCCTAGCTTGCCCTCCTGAAAGTCACATCTCACCAAAGTCTGACAGTGCCATCAAGGCTGCCAGAAAAAGCAGGACCATGTCACGCTCTCGCCTTCACAGGGTGCCCACGGAGTGCCCGGAAAGAGGGAGCTCAAGCTTGCGAGTTCACTTCCCCCTCTGCCAGCTCAAAGCAGCCTCTGAACCTCAGCACAGAGGGTGGAGCAAAGCTCTCCCCCTGCTGCTCCTTGGGGCACACCTCTGCCACAGCAAGGCTCTCAAGAGAGGGATGGGCCAGTGGTTAAAGCAGTCAGAAAGGAATCCAGCCAATCTTTGCTGTGCCCCAGGTTCCCCATTGCTAGTCACAGGTTCTCCAGCACCGCGAGCTTCACACTTGTGCCGTTAGCTCACAGCTGCAGGCCTGTGAAGGCTAGGACATTTCACTTGGTCAGCGGTAAGGCAAAAGGACACCAACACGGCCACTGTGTGCTTCCCTCTTTTTGCCCCCTCTGGCAGGTGGGCAGCCCCAGCAAGGGGCAAGTGTCCCCAGTGGTTTCCCGCTGCCATCCTGAACCTGGCCAGACACGGAGGCCTGCACCCAGCTCTGCTGTCAATGGAGATGGGATTGCCTCCCCCCCCTCCACCCAACCCCCTCAGGAGAGCTACACTCTCCCTCTGGCAGGGAAGGACGCCCCACCACAGCCCTCTGCTCAGCAGTCAGCACCTCTGCACACACAGACAGGAGTGAATCCTGCTCCAAGGGCACACCTTCAACGGCACTGACTAGTGCAGCAAACTCCTCAACGCCTCAGTCCTTTGGCAAGATCCAAGGTTCCAAAAGGTGTCACTAGAGGCAGTGTCCAGCACAGACATTTGTTGTGTTGCCAGGACGTCATCTCAGCGCCAGAGGTGCTGGATTTGGGCTTGGGACAAAGCCTGTACAACAAGCTCCTAAAACGAGACCACTGCAGAAAACGGAGGAAACCCAGCGTGGCTGTTCCGATGCTCCCTCGGGCCCGTGCTGTTTAACTCCGGGCCCTGCAAGGGGACTTCCAAGCACCGGCAGCGCCCCCACGTGGCTCCGGCTGTGGCTGTGCCCCCGCCTCGCCCCCGCCCCACCTGCCCGGCCCCACGCACTGCGGGGCACCCCCTGACCCCCCCAGCTCCGCAGGCCGTTGGCTGCCTTTGCTGCAAGGGCGCGCTGCTGGCTCGTGTGTGGCTGGGTGCCTCCTGCACCCAAAACCCTTTCCTGAGGCTCTGCTTCCTCGGCAGCCAGCCCCCACCCCGCATTACTCTGGGGGTGCTTCCTGCCCAAGAGGAAAATCCTTTTCTTTGCTCCTTTGCACCATCCTGAGGCTCTGGTCAGCCCCCTTCTCCAGCCTTCCTGCATTCTCCGAAGCCCCGTTGTGACCTACGCTGTCACCACCTGTGTGCCCCGGTTGGGGACCATGCACAAACTGGCCAAGGGTGCCCTCCTTCCGACTGCTCTTGGCCTTAATGAAAGCATTCAGCAGGACTGGATGTCTCTGGCATTGCCAGCTGCTACTCAGGCAGAAGGTGCCCTGCATGCCAAAGCTGCTGGTCAGGGCCCCTTGGAAGGGCTCCCAGGAACTATGAACATGGTGTTTGATGGTCAGCCATGCTGAAGCACTCCAAATGCTTAGCATTTGTCTGGCACAAGGCGGGGATCAGTTTACTCTTGGCACTGTGTGATCCCTTTGCTGTGAAATCCCACACAGGGAGGAGCGACAGCTGCCCCTGTGCCGTCAGAACCAGCCTGATGTGGGCTGGATGGGAATCTGTCCCCTCTGCGATGCATTTCTGAGACAATGCTGGCAGGTCTTTATAGACAGGTGTGAGGAGATGGGCCTGGCTCCGGCACTGACTCCCAGGAGGACCTGGCAGTGTCCAGGGGTGGAAATCCCTCACTGACAGGCACTATCAGGAGCCTCACAGCAGTCTGCTTCTCCTATACATCCCAAGGTCATCGATAGACAGCCTCGCTGAGGCACTCCAAACATTGTTACCCTGAATTAAACCAAGGACCCAAACTGTCCTGATTCGGTCCTTGTTGGGGCCTGAAGTAGGCAGTACCAGAGGGTGATCGTTGCAGCGTGAGGAAAAGGAGGGCTCAGGAGAAAGGAGCTGTGTTTCAGTGCCTCTTCCCTGGACACATCTCTGCCAGGCTGGTGCCATCTCCATTCAGCGGCTCTCAGGCTCCTTCTGACCCTGGGAACCTGCTCCCCTGCACGACTCATGCACAGATCAGGGGAGAGTGCTGACACTGTGCACATTCCCTTGAGATAAAGGGGAAACAAGGACACACGCACGTGTTCATCTATACCTGCATGGAGCCATGCACAAATCTGTGCACCCACATGCATTCACACAGATCCAGCTGCACACAGGTTTTCACAAGACAAGAGCAGATGTGTGAACACAAGCAAGCAGGCCCTCAGGTGACTGCACAAGGTGAGCCTATGAGGAGAGGTGCTATATTCTGGACCTCGTTCTCATAGCAGCTGGGGCTGGTGGGAATGTGAAGCTCAAGGGCAGCCTTGGCTGCAGTGACTGTGAAATAGTGGAATTGATGATCCTGAGCACAGCGAGGAGGAAGCACAACAGACTTCATGCACTGGACTTCTGGAGAGCAGACGTTGGCCTGCTCAGACATCTGCTTGGCCGTGTACCATGATACAATGCCCTGACGGGGAGATGGGCCCAAGAAGGCTGGTTAATATTCAAGGATCACCTCCTCCAAGCTCAGGAGTGATGCATCCCAACAAAGACAGAGTCAGGCAAAATGCCAGGAGAACTGCGTGGATGAACATGGAACAACTGGCTAAACTCAAACATGACAGAGAAGGCCACAGAGGGTGGGTGCAAGGACAGGTAACATGGAAAGAATACAGAGACATTGTCTGATGAGTAAGTTAGGAGAGCTAAATCTGCTCTAATTAGATTAGAGAGCTAATCTCTGCTCTGCTTCACTGAGACCCCACCTGGAGTGCTGTGTTCAGCTTTGGGGCCCCCAGCATGAGAAAGATATAGACCTGTTAGAGTGGGTCCAGAGGAGAGCCATGAAGATGATCAGAGGGGACCCGTCCAGCACTTCCGGTGAGTCTTCTGCCCTCACTGATGCATTCCTGCCCTAGAAATCCTTGGACATTTCATCCCAGCAATCTAGAGAAACCATTGCTGTGGAATGGCCATGGCCTAGATCTGGAAATGAAAAGGCAGCAGTGCAGGAAACCAACACACAGACCATAACATTTGTTGGAATGGTTTGCATTCAAGATGAGCTTGTCAGAAAATTGTTACCTCTGCCAAGGGTGTCCCTGGGCCTGCAGCAATGAAGTACCAGTATAAAAGGCAGCCCAGCTCCCTGCTCTCTCATCCAATTCTCTCGCCTCATCCTCCTTGGGAACCAGGTGAGTCTGAAGCCCTCTCTCCTCCTCTTCTGAACTAGAAGGGATCTTGCATCAATAGACATCACATCTGATGGTGGTTCAGTGCTATGCTGGGCCTTGGAGTTCTTTGCCATGGGAGAGGGGTGGAGGGAGACATTCTGTGTAGAGAGAGGCTGGGACATGGTGCTGAGGCAGCTTTTTGGATTACGCACTATGGGATTGTCTCATTGGTTCAGGCTGTTCTTTGAAGGGCCCTGTCAGCACAAAGCGATGAAGACCATGAGCCTCCTGGCACAGCCTCCACATCCACCCTCAGCAGTTGTCTTGGCTCCTTTGTTTTGGGTAACAGGGCTGCTCCTCACCTACCCACGCGCTCTGCTTCCTCTCTGCCCTCTCTCCCAGGTGCATCTCCAGCCCCAAGACATGTCCTGCTACAACCAGTGCCTGCCATGCCGGCCCTGTGGCCCGACCCCACTGGCCAGCAGCTGCAACGAGCCCTGCGTCAGGCAGTGCCAGAACTCCACCGTCGTCATTGAGCCCTCTCCTGTGGTGGTGACCCTGCCCGGACCCATCCTCAGCTCCTTCCCGCAGAACACCGTTGTGGGATCCTCCACCTCTGCTGCCGTTGGCAGCATCCTCAGCTGTGACGGAGTCCCCATCACCTCTGGGTGCTGTGACCTCTCGGGCATTTCCAGCCGCTACAGTGGCAGAAGGTGCCTGCCCTGCTAAAGCCACTGGCCATGGCCCTGGAGTTTCAGCACGACCATGGTGCTGGACAATAGAAGGAGGAATCTTCAGGCCATTGCTTGCAGAATGACTGACCTTCCTCACCAGAGGAGGTAACATTGGCAGGAGCCAGACCAGAGGCTACCCCGAGATTTCTGAAAACATGGCCCATGTCTCTCCTTCCATCCCTCCACCTACCTCCTTCTCTCCCTTTTTTTTGTGTTCTTCTCCTCCCTTGGGCTGTGGGGCTCCTCAGAGATAGCCCTCCCACTGCGGTAACAGCAGACACACGACCTGCATGATCTGCACCATGGGCAAGGGACGCTGTCTCTCAGTTGGTCCTGGTGATCCCTGCACTGAGGGGCCTCTGCTCAAAGTGACCTGCTTTTCCTCTGTACACTCATTAAAGATTTCTGCATCCCAGCCTTGGCTGTAGATGTTATTTTCCCTTCGTGTATGCACACCTGAGCTGCCCAGGGAGAATGGTTTTGCCCTTGCTGGGTACAAGATGGGTGTTTAAGGAGCCTCTTCCCTACTCCCAGAAGAATGGGAGGTTGCAACACGCTGCAGAGAGTCCTCTCTTAGGCACTGCCCCTTGCAGCTGCAGAAGACATCCCTGGCTTTCACAGAGCAAGGGGCAATCTACTCTTGCCTTGCAGCGTCTCTGCCCACAGCTCCCCCTGTCCTGCAAACAGAGAGCACAACCTCTGCTGTCCTCACGGGAAAAGCTACGAGTCTGTGGGAGGCTGTGGAGGCTGGGCACCCTGCAGGCTCTTAGGAATGGGCTTCCTCTTGCTCAGGACAGTGCTGTGCGGGGTAAGCAGGCGGGGACAGAAGACGGATGACAGATGTGGGGAATGGGTGGAATAAGTGCAGGGATGCCCCACCGCTTCTACTCCACCTTCATCTCCCCTCTTTTGCCCCACCTTGGGGCTATGGCCAGCACACATGGGCATGTGCAGCAGGAACATGAGGCCCAACTGCCCCCAGCACAGCACTTGGCAGGGCCCAGGTGGTGGCACACATGCAGGGCCGACCCCCTTCGCAAGTCAGCATTGGTGTTAGGCGTAATGGACCATACGCGGCAATCTCCAGTCCCTGAGGACCCTGCACCCCCATGGGCTGGGTCAGTGCAAAGACAGCAAGCAGTTTGCATGCCCCCACGCTGCTCTGTGGTGCCCTCTTGCCCCCAGGCATGCAGCAGCTTTCCTCAGGCCCAGGACCTGCACTCACAGGGACTTCCTCACGCTCCTTTCCACTTTTCCTGACCGTTTGGTTTGCTCCCACTCAGGGAGAAGGTTGTTTCTCTCTTTCTTCTTTCCGTTATGTAGAGGCTATCTTCAGGATGTTTGCAGCGCTCTGGTGCCCAGCTGCACTTCAAGGATGCCCGTTGTTTCCAGGCCCAGTTCGACTGCTGGCAGACATTTCTCCTGTCAGTGCTTTGCAGCCCCCTGATGTCTGCAGCTTCTCATTAGAGCCTGGTTACCTCTGTAACAGCTCCCATCAGCAGGGCACGCTGTCCCTGCTCGATTACAGAGCTATTTCCTTAGAGATCCACGTATGGCCCTGCTTGGTACAGCCTTGTCATGTCCAGAAGGAATCAACCATGCAGGCAAGAGAGAAGAGCCAAAGGTGTGCTGGGGTAGACCCTTTGTCTTTCCTGGTGTCAGAGGAATGGAATCAGCCACAGCTGCAAGAGAACGTAACCAGTTTAGCCCAGGTGAAGGAATGGCACTGCCAGGGCTAAGGTGTGGGGTAGACCACAGGAAAGAGACCCAGGCAGAGCTCTGAGAAACATTTCTGGTTTGTTGGGATGGCCCATTGCCCTGGAAGGGCTTGGCCTGTGTTGCAACTCAATACAGGACTGGTAGATCCTGGAGACATTGGTTTCTTAATTGCCCTACTGTTTATTGCCTACCTTCAATGCCCCAGGAGACAGTATATCAACCTTGGGTGAAGTTCTGGGCACGTGTCATTGGAAAATGGATAAAACTGTGGGTGGATTCTGCTTCTGTGTTTGCACAAGGCAGCTTAGCTTGGATGAGACACCCACTAAGCTGAGCAAACCCCTTTGCTGTGAAACCCCTCATGTGGAGCTACCCCTTTGCCTTCAGGAGAACGAGCCTGACGTGGGCTGGATGGGAATCTTTGCCCCCTGTGATGCATTTCTGAGACAATGCTGGCAGGCCTTTATAGACAGGTGTGAGGAGATGGGCCTGGCTCCGGCACTGACTCCCAGGAGGACCTGGCAGTGTCCAGGGGTGGAAATCCCTCACTGACAGGCACTATCAGGAGCCTCACAGCAGTCTGCTTCTCCTATACATCCCAAGGTGTTCGATGGACAGCCACGCTGAGGCACTCCAAACATTGTTACCTTGAATTAAACCAAGGACCCAAACTGTCCTGATACAGTCCTTGTTGGGGCCTGAAGTTGGCAGTACCAGAGGGTGATTGTTGCAGCGTGAGGAAAAGGAGGACTCAGGAGAAGGGAACTGTGTTTCGGTGCCTCTCCCCTGGACACATTTCTGCCAGGCTGGTGCCATCTCCGTTCAGCTGCACCCAGGCTCCAGACCCTTTCAGCAGAACTGGAGTGCCTTGGAGGGGCCGGGCTGGCGGGGGAACCCTCGGGGCTGCGGGGCGAGGTGGTCCCGGCGGGCGGAGCGGCAGCGCCCCCTGGGGGCTGTGCCCCTGCCTCGCCCCCGCCACACACGCCCGGCCCCGCCCGCCACGGTTCCTGCCCGGCCGCAGCCCCGGCTCCTCTCCCCGTGGCTCTCAGGGCGCAGTAATACACCGCCGCGTCCCGCAGCCGGGGCTGGGCGAGCCACAGGGCGCTGGACCGGCGGTCTGCTGCCACCCACAGCCACCCCTCCGGGTCTGACACTGGTCTGGAGTCTTTGGGACTGCTCATGAGAAATGCGGGTCCTCGGCCCGGGAGATGACGGTACCACTGGATGACTTCATTAGACTGGATGTTGGGGTGTGAGCAGGTGATGTTGATGCCGGTGCCATCCCTGGTCTGTGCCCACGGCTCCTGCTGCACCTGGGCTCTGCCTGCAGCCACTGCCAAGAAGAAAAGGAGGAGACAACTCAGAAAAGGGCTTTTCTGCTACTGAAAATGTCATGAGTGGGGGAGTGGGGAGAAGAAAACGGCTGACAGCTGATGGGAGCATTTTCTCAGAAGAAAGCACACAAAGGCATTTCTCCGGGAATGGTTATTTGGGGACCAGGTCGGAGCAGGGCTGTTTGGAAGGAGGGTCCGAGCCGAGCCAGGAGGAGAAGGGAAGCAGGCAGGAACGAGTGGGGGTGTGCCGAAAGGAGAGGAGGAAGGCAGGGAGCAAGGCAAGGTGGGAGGGAACGGCCGGCTGAGCTCGCTGGAGGCAGACGGGACGGCTGCAGAGGGAGGACAGAGGGGAGCGAGGTCCGTGAGAAGCCGGCGGGCCAGCAGCGAGGGCAGCCCCGGCCCCCCGCAGCCCCCGTCCCGGCCCCGCCGCCGGCAGCCCCGCGCACCCAGGAGCACCGCGGCCAGCCCCGCCAGCCCTGCGGCCCGGCCCTGCCGCATCCCGCCGCTCCGCCGCCCGCGCCGCGCTGCCCCCGCCAGCCCCGGCTCTGCTCCGCCCGCGGCGCCTCCTCCCCGCCGCCGCCGCCCGGCGCCGCCAGCTCCGCCCCGGGGCCGCTCGGGGGCTGGCCCGGGCTGCGAGTGCTGGGCGCCTGGGGGCGGGCAGGGCTTGGGCTGCTGCCAGCGGGGCTCTGCCCGTCCTGCAGCCCAGCCCGGGATAGGAGAGGCAGTGGGAGAGGGAGCGAGAGGGAGAGGGAGCGGAGACAGCAGCTGCCCGTCTGCTAAGGCATCTCCTTTGCGAGGGGGAAGGGGAGAAGAGGGGAGTGAACGGGGTAGGAAATGAGGAGGGAGAGAGGAGAGAAGAGGGAGAGGAGAAAGCAGCTGCCTGCCTGAAGCGTCCCCAGCAAGAGGGCAGGTGGAGGGCAACGGGTTAGGTCCGTCTGGGCCTGGGAGCTTGGCACTGCGGTGCGCTGGTTTCCTGGCTGTGGCCGGCACTGTCGCAGGTGCGGGAAGCCAGCAGCAGGAACAGATCCAGGGACACAGCGCCCTGACAGCACCCCAAACTGCCCGGGGCCCTGCTGTCAGGTGCTGCCCATTGAGCTGTCATCGCCAGTCATAGGTCTCTGCCCAGACTGAGGGGCCCAGGCTCTACTGCTATTGAAGTTGAGCACGTACCCGTGAGACACACAGACAGTGACATGCACGCCCCATTTGGGGAAGATAAATCCAGGCCGGTACCCCCATTAGCTGCTTTTGGAGACCCCAAACACTCCTGCTGCATTTGCCTAGAGGCAGAGACCCCCTTTCCCTGCTCCAGGAGCTGCAAGGGACACCCTGGCTCCAGCAGCTGACAGCACAGGGCAGGAGTGGCCTCACCCCCAGTCTGACTCCAGCACCTGGTGCCAAATCCACTCCTGCTGCTCCACCAGCAGCTGGCACTTTCTCCTTGCAGCACACATGCACATGGGACAGAGCGAGATTACGCAGAGGTAAGGAAAGATTCCAGAAGAGGACAGGACAGACGGCGGTGCTCAGGTGCAGGGCCCAGCCACACAAGTGCATGGAGCAGCCCCTTTTACACCCTGCTCTGTTTGCCCTGGTGTGCTCCTCCTGGCTCCCCTTGCCCTGCATGTCCCCTCCTGGGGTTGTATAGGTCTGTCCTGCACCCATCCCAGCCTATGTCCTGGCCCACAGCTAGAGGAGGTGCAAGGCCCAGGCTGATCTTCCTGGCAGTGGCACCTGTGGCTTCTTGATAGGCCAACAACTGGTGTGAATGGTGAGGTTTGTCTCTTGTCATTGCCTCTGTGTTTGTTTTCTCTGGTCTCGGTCTCTGTATGCTTGTTGAATGCCTCCTCTTTTCTTAGCATCCCAATTGACAAGGTCCCCAGTCTGATAACCTCACTGGCATAAACATATCCACAGCCCCGTGTACGCCCCCCAAATGGCGTGACTGCCTACATTTGGTCTCCTCACTGCCTCCCTCGTCATCTGTCAGTCAGGTTTGTATCTCTGTGTGTTTTTTCCAGCTTCCTACTGTTCTTTCTCTCTGCCCCCCTCGCAAGTGCTGAAGGGCTGCTTCTAGGGTAGGAAACAAGGAGGGAGTAGCTGAAAGGTAAGAAAGAAAATAAGGGCTGCTGTGGAAGCAGTGATGGCAGCTTCCCCAAGACCTCCATTGCGGAAGAGAGTAGAGAAAAGGGCATGGCCCTGAAAGCAGAGACAGAGAACACAGCAGAGGAAACAAACAAACAACCTCCCTCTGTTTCTCAGGCTTCCCATGGCTTCCTTTACATTTTTGGTCCTTAGGCTGTAGATTGGTGCATGGAGCAGGGGCGTCACAGCCCTGGAGAAGATGGACACCACTTTGTTGAGGGAGACATTGTCAATGGGGTGGGTATAGAGGAGGGAATGTAGCCCCTGGAATGATACAAGTGCAGCCAAGTGAGAGTGAGCAGACAGTGTCTTGTGTCTCCTCACATGTCTACATTCAGAGGGAGACCAGGAGCACCCTGCAGGAGCTCAAGGAGGACAGGAAAACTGGTGGTGCTGTTGTAGTCAAGCAGCACAGCAGTCCAGAAGCTCTCTGCAGAAGCCAGCTGCATGAGAGATAGCGAATCCCAGAAGAAGCTGTGATTGTGTAGGGCCAGAGCAGGGCAAACGAAGGGTGAGCGCCACTTGTGCCAAGGAAGGGAGCAAGAGCTCAGACCACAGGCCTCCCACCAGACTGGAGTACTGCAGTGGGTGGTAGATGCACACAGCTTGGTCATAGGCCATGAGTGAGAAGAGGACATCCCTGTTTAGGCCCACTAGTGGAGGCAGAGGAGCGAGAGCACACAGCTGGAAAAGTAAATTGTCCTATCTGCAGAGAAGGCATCTAAAAGCATAACAGGCATCCTGACCAAGACATGGCACATGTCAGTGAATGGGAGGTTTCCGAAGACAAACTACAGGGAAGGATGCAAGGGCTGGTTGGGCTCCACCATCATGAGTGTATTCCCAGTCTGGATCAAGAGGTAGATGGCTGAGTCCAGAATGAAGAGCAGTAGCTCTCAGCTCTCAGCCAAACCCAGCAGAAACAAAAGAAACCACTCTGTAGACCTTCCCCTCACCCCTGTGGGAAGATACCAGGGGCAGGAGGAAGGAGGAGATGGAGTTGCTGCTCAGGATTCATGGTCTTTCACCACTCGATATCTTCTGAGGAAAAACACAGCAGGGTCTCAGCAAGCCAGGATGTTCCTTCAGAGACAGGAGAAAGTAATATCAGAACCCTGGAGTTCAGGAGAGCAGCATTAGCTTTCTTTGCTGTGTGCACACATACCTGTCTGTGTGCGCCCAAATATACTTCAGTATGCATCCAGGAGTGTCTGTGAGTGCACCCATGAGTTCATGCATCTTTTTACATGAGCAGCAGTGTGCATGAGTGCTGTTCCCTCCACCCACTTTTGATGTCATGAATGATATCGGTATGTGAGCGAGGGTTACAGTGGGAATTAATAGAAACAGTGATTTGTCAACAACATCCCTCCAAGGCTGAGATGTGGTGACTGTGCATGTTGCCCCAGGCTTCCTGAGCAGTCCGAATGAGAGGTCATCTGAGAAACCCTCCAGAGGATCACAGGCTGCACCTCCAGCACGCACGTAGTCCAACCCTGTGTTCAGAGCGGGTCTCATCAGATCAGGTTGCTCAGGATCAAGTCCAGGCAAAGTCTGAACTCTTCCAAGGATGGAGCTCCCCTAGCATCTCTTTGGCAATCTGCTCCAGGCCTTGACCGCCTTCAGGGTAAATAGGACCCATGTTCCTCTGGTTCAGTGCCACTTCTGCCCAAGGTTTCAGCCCCTGCATGACTCAGCTCCAGGCCCATGAGTCACAGAAGTATGTGTGGCATTGGTTTCCCCATGGGGGACCCCTGTCCCACCCCAGACACCACTGACACCACACCAGCAGCAGATCTACGTAGGGCTGGGCCTGCTCGAAGAGGGCAGGATTTCTCAGCCTGTCTCCCTGTACATAAAGCTAACACCATCCTTTTGAACTCTCTAGCCATGGGGAGTGCAGCTGTGTCCTGGCCTGGAGAAGCAGGGAGGGGTGACTGGCACCACAGTCTTACACTCTGAATCTTGTGTTACAGAATTAAAATAAGGATCCAAACTGTTGTGGGCCCATTCTTGTTGGGGACTGAAATTGGCAGTGAACTTCCTAGGGTCGGGAGGCAGTGGGCTACAGATACAGAAGGCCGCATTTCATCATGTGTGCTGTGGGCACTTCTGGGCTGGGTTTGTTCTGTGATTGTTCAGCTGTTCTCAGGTTCCTTCTTGCCCTGGCTGCTCTCTGGAGCTCATGGACAGAGCAGTGGAGAATGCCCTGAGGTGACCAGCACATCTTCTTGTGAAGGGGGCCACACAGTTCTCACAAACACACACCTGATCATGCACACCTGCGTGGAATCATGCAAAACTGCACCCACAGACACTTGCACAAATCCAGCACACAGGCTGTCGTAGTTTCACACTGATGGCCAACTAAACTCCACCACACAGCTCTCTCACACCCCCTGCTGAAAGGAAGATGTGGGGAGAGAATGTGATTTAAGCTAAAGGGCTTAAAAGTTGAGATAGGGATAACATAATTAAAGGAAAAAAAAACAAAAAAAGAAAAAAAAATGAGCAAAGGCCATTTGGAACAAATTGAGAAAAAATTATTTTCCACTTCCCATCAACAACTAATGTTTGTCCATGTCTTTGGAAGCACAGACTCAATATGCCCACCCCTGGATTTCCTTCCCCTTTCACATCTTCACTGCTGAATGTTTGTGTATGGAATATCCCTTTGGTTGGTTTAGGTCAGCTGCCCTGGTGATGTCCCCTCCCTACCTCTTGCCCACCCCCTACCTCCTGGCTTTGGGGGGCTTGGAGAGAGTCCTGATGCTGTGCCAGCACTGCTCCACTATAGCCCCAACACTGGTGTGATGGCAATGCTGTTCTAGCTCCAAGCGCAGAGCACAGCATTCTAGGGGCTGCTGTGGGGAATGTTAACTCTGTCCCAGGCAGCCCCAGTACAGGCAAGTGCCCACAAGAGAGGAACATGTGCATGAACGTGACACAGTGTGCAGCAAAGATTCTGGACAACATTTGGTCAAAGTACATGGTTTGATGTGGTAGAGAGGGGAGGTGGACTGGGAGCCTTGCAGAAGGCACTGGAGCTAGGGCTCTTGACAAGACAACGTCAGCTTTCTTGGGCCTTGCACTTAAGGCCTGAGAATCCCATTTGTTAGCCTGAGTAGCAGTGGTAAGGGAAAGTGCTGGAGTGCCCCTACTGATCACTGGTGGGTGTCATGACAGAAATAAGCTTGCATCATGTAAGGAGGAGGTGTATGATTTTATTTATTTTTTAAAACAATAAATGAAAGGCATGAAGTTATGGGAGTGAAGAAGGAATTCCCTATGGACAGGATCTGCACTGTGTGTCTTGGGAAAACCCAGCCGGCTCTGTCCGATGCTGGTAGAAGGCAGGGTCACCTGCACATGAAAGGTTTACTATCTGTCTACATTCATGTTCTTATTCCTTCTAACTAAAACAGACATTGTCCTGTTGGGCCTTACTTTTGGGATCCAGAAAGGGCCCTGCACAACCTCTCCCCCTATACAGACATCCCTGGGTCAGAGCAGGAGGAGGCAAAGCAGGCCAGCAGGTTTTCCCTGAGGGCAGTGTCAGGAGGGGTAGGGTCACAGGCAGGAGCTGGGTCACCTGTAGCCAAAAGGGCCCCAAAGAGCCCCTAAGGAGTCACCCAAGCTGACCTCATTTGCCTTTCCTGGACTCTTCCAGCACGTGAGCTGAGTCTTCTGCCCACACTGACGTGTGTTGCCTGGGATTACTTGGGCCTCCCTACCTGCCACTCAGAAGTTGCCTTCTCTGGGGAAAGGGCATAAAGCAGGAAATGAAAAGCAGCATCACAGGAAGGCAACACACAGCCCGTATCATTAGGTGGGATGTTTTGCATGCACGAGTAGCTTGTCAGAAAATAGTCCCTGCTTCAAGGGATGCCTCTGGACATGGGGCAGCTAAGGCCCAGTATAAAAGCCAGCCCAGCTCTGTGCTCTTTCATCCACTTCTCTGGCCTTCTTCTCCTTGGGAACAAGGTGAGTGTGAAGCCCCTCCTTCTCCCCCTCACTCTCCAAAAGCCGATCTCGACTACATGGACCTTTCAGCTGCTATCAGCTGTGTTCCACGCCAAATTTTGGGGCTGCTGGTTGTGGGAGAGTCAAGGGGTAGAAGATTTGTCATGGAGGAAGACTGGGCCTGTAGTATGATGGCTCCTGGGCTGGAGCCTAGAGTGTAGCCAGGCTCTGGTGGTTCTTTTTGGGTCCTGGCAGGATGAGACCAAGAAGGCCTCACACATCCCTGCACAGCCTCCAGCTCACAGCACTGCCTGTGCCTTGGTTCCCTCAGGGTGTGGTGACAGGCTTTTCCTCATGCACGCCCATGTTCTGCTTCCTCTCTGCCCTCTCTCCCAGGTGCACCTCCTGTCCCCAGACATGTCCTGCTACGACCAGTGCCGGCCATGCCAGCCCTGCGGCCCGACCCCACTGGCCAGCAGCTGCAACGAGCCCTGCGTCAGGCAGTGCCAGAACTCCACCATCGTCATTGAGCCCTCTCCCGTGGTGGTGACCCTGCCCGGACCCATCCTCAGCTCCTTCCCGCAGAACACTGTTGTGGGATCCTCCACCTCTGCTGCCGTTGGCAGCATCCTCAGCTGTGACGGAGTCCCCATCAACTCTGGGTGCTGTGACCTCTCCTGTATTGCCAGCCGCTACTGTGGCAGCAGGTGCCGCCCCTGCTAAAGATGCCAGACAGTGCCCCAGACCAGGACCCCAGGAACTCAGAACATGCTGCTGGAGAAAAATGGACAGAAGAACAGACCTCGTGCTGTTGTTTTAAGAGGACCTGACCATCTCTGGTTTGTCCTGTAAAGACAGACAGGCAGGGGCCAGCCTGGATTCTATGACAACATGGCCGATTTATACCTTTCCTGTTTTCCACACACTCTTTTCCTTTCTTTTCTTTCTTGCCCTCTGCTTTCCGTGAGGCCCCCAGAAACCCGTCTGGAGTGACCTGCTAGCACCTGTCCACTTGTGGGCCAGGCAGATTGATGTCCTGTTGCAAATCTGCCATTGGAAAAGCTGAACAGATTTTTGTCTGCTCCTGCTGTGCTACGATCTCGGGGCCTCCTCTTGGAGTCACCTCATTTCCCTCCTGAGACTTGATAAACATTTGCAGCAACCCTGAGTGTGTCCCTGTGTGGTCTTTTCCTCTGCATAGAGATGGCCAAGGGAGAAAACCATTCCTTAGTGGGAATATGTTGAGGGCACTGCCTTATGCCTCTAGGCACTGGAATGCAGGACATACTGCAGCAATTCATCTTTCAGGCACTGTCTGTTGAAGCTGAGGAAGACATCCCTAGTTCTTCACAGCCAATGGACACCAGTCCTTGACTTGTGACGTCTCCGCCTAGACAAGTGCTGTTGACATTGGAGGCCCCAGCTCTTGGGGAAGAGAGCTCCTATTGCTTTGGGTGGAGCTGTGCTGGGGATGGAGGCTCAGACAAAGATGATCCCAAAGGACTGCAGAAACTGGGAATGGTTAATTGTCTTGGGGATGGCCCTCTGTCTCTACTCCACTTTCACCTTTCCTCCACCACCTGATCATGGGCATCATGTCTGGGCATGGAGAGCAGGTAGAGCTTCCCTGTGCATCCCCATCACCCTTCAGCACAGCATCTGGCATCGCTCAGCTGTTGCCAAGATGTGTAGGGCTGAGGGGATCCACAAGTTCGTACTGCTACCAGTCACATCAGGCCACACACTGGAGCCCCCAGTCCCTGTGAACCCAACTCCATTTTCATGAAGACAGGCTCAGGACGGGGACTGATGCCCAAACACTCATGGCTGCTCGGTCTTGCTTTCTTTTCCCCAAGCATGGATCAGCTTTCATCAGGCCCTGGAACTCAGAGGCCCCATAGGTGGCACAACCCCACCATGCTCCAGAAAAGACGTTCTGTGGGTGCAGATATCCCACAGTCTCCGCTGAGACATAGCAGTGAGAATGGGACCTGAGTGTGCACTCAGCAGAATCTGTGTATGGGCCCTGAATGGCACAGGGCATGCACCGGCCCAATCACAGGGCAAACACTGGGGGATCTTGTCTCAGGCACCAAGCTCCTCTGTCATTCCCAGAGCCATGAGGATGAAGTGGACCTTGTGCTCCAGGCAGCACCGTTGCTCCCCAAAACCAGGCCAGGGCCTTCCCACATCTGCACACACCTCGGGGCCCTGTGGTGTGGGAGTACTTTGCTTTCACACAGACTGTACATGCTGCCAGTGCCACGGGACCAGGATGGAGAACTACTTCTAGGGGTCTCTGGGCTGGGCTGGCCAGGGCTCGAAGCAAGCTGCTTTATCATGGGCTGGCAGGAATTTACTCACCTTGGGGCTGAGGGGCTGAGAGCCAGCCCCTAGGGCAGTCTTATTTCCCAGCAGACTCTGCCCTATTCTGTCAGACCGGGAAGAGAGGAAAGTAGAGCCCTGCGGTCCACGTCAGCCCATCAGGGTCAGCCCTCTCTGCTCAGCCACAGACACCATCCCGTTTGAGAAAGAGAATATGGCTGTCAGATCTTGGAGTGAACAGGGGAAGCAGCGCAGCCAGGGGAGAGCTGAGGGCCCCATCCCAGAGCTCTGCCTTGCACAGACACATCCCCTCCCCATCCGGGGTTGTTGCTCAGCCAGGGCAGCTCCCTGCACCAGGGTGTCACTCACAGCACAGAGGTACAAGGCGCTGTCAGAGAGCTCAACTCCCTTCAGCCGCAGAACACTGTATTTCCCATCAGTGTTCAGCTCCGTGGTGAAACGGTCTTTCTGCTTGGTGCCCTTTCCTGCTTGATAAGAAATCAGCTGAGGGGATTGTCCCTTCTTCTGCTGGTACCAGAGCAATGTATCAAATCTGGAGCTCTGGTATGTGCAATTGGTCTGGAAGGTGTTTCCCTGTTCCACGGTGACTTGTCCTTCTTCCTGGGTGACGGACACCTGCCCCATGGTTTCTGGAAGAAAGAGAAGGTCAGCAGCTCTGTGGGGAAATCTCCAGGCAGCTAAAAAGGAGTGAATTCAGACCTGTGGGAGATAAGTCTCCCTGTCCTTTACTGGGCTGAAAGGTCCTGAGGCCTGGGCACAGCAAGGTGGTTTGGGGGCAGAGCTCAGAGCTCCCTGGCCAGAGCGGACCCTGAGGAGAGCTGTGCTGTGTGCCTGCTCCTCCTGCCTGCTCTCCTTCTGCCCAGAGGACCAGGGCACAGCCTGTCATGCCTGGCTTTGTGTGCTGGGTCCAGCATCCTCCAGCAGGTTGAGGCGCCCATGCAGCTACTGGGAAAAGGTTCAACCTGCTTCCTCATCCCTCTCATCTCAGGGGCCTCCAAGGCCCATCAGTACACACAAAGCTGAGGTGAGTGGTGGCAGGAGGGAGCCCTGGCTGTGCTGACAAGCAGGAGGACATTGGAGGCCATGGCAGGAACACATCAAGCAGAAGACAGACTGGACACCCTGGTAATGTCCATGGGAGGAGAGCTTTAATGTCCCTGTATCCCCTTGGACACAATCCGGCTGTTTCTATAGGAAAGGGAGAAATGAGGGACTGCAGAGACTGATGAAATC
This sequence comes from Anser anser, assembly GCF_964211835.1. Taxonomy (NCBI): domain Eukaryota; kingdom Metazoa; phylum Chordata; class Aves; order Anseriformes; family Anatidae; genus Anser; species Anser anser. Next base: position 4,902,294 of record NC_139744.1, read on the forward strand.
TTCTCTGGTGACAGTAGGTGGACCAGAAGAGAGAGGCAGAGAGAAATGGACTGAAAGAACAAGAAAAACAGGAGACGCGCCTCAGGTCTCTCCTCTCTGTATTTTCTTCTCATTTCAAAGAATAACAGCATCTTGAAGGAACCGGTCCAAGTTGATCCCCACATAAACATGGTAAGGCTGATGAGGGCTTCCTGGGGAAAGAAAATTTATGTCTTGATTAAAAGCCAGCACTTACCCAGCAGTTGCCCCAGGAAGGCAGTGAGGACGAGAAACCCGCGGTGCATGCTGAGACCGACCCTCCTGTTTGCTGAGGGAGAGAGAGTCAGAAAAGCACCTCCCAGCCCTGAGAGAACAGAGCTGCCGGAAATGACTCTGCTGGGGGAACAAGGGGAGATTCAGTGACGAGAAATGTTCTGGTCTGACTGTGCCCAAAATGCTCCCTGGGGTTTCTCCCTCCTCCAGCAGGAGCAACCATTGAGGATTGTCAAAGTCAGGGGTCCTGGGAACTCTGCAGGCCACATCATGGGAAGGGGCTGCTCTCATCTCCTCTCCCAATGGGGTCCTCAGCTCCCCAGCTACAACTGCCTTCTCTTCTGCACGCACACTGCTTGGCCATGGCTGATGTCAGGGCAGTCTTCGCCACTGATCTTGTTCTTTTTACCCTGGGGTCATCTGCTCCATGAGGATGTTCCTATTTCCTGTGTGAGGAGAAGACACCTCGATTTCTCTCCCACATCCCCAGAAAGAAGGGAGGAACCATGCTACACAGCAGCCCAGGGTTTCTGGCTGTGTCCTGTTCTGGTGGGATAACATAGCATTTGCAAGAGGAACGGGGCTCCAGCGTGGTGTGGGATGCCACAAGCCCAGAGGGGACAAGGACAACCTGTTCCATAGGGTAAGGGGTGGGGAGTCAGCAGGGAAAAGGATGTGGGTTCAGTGGGTCACGTGCACTCACACTGGTGGGCCACAGCGGGCACCCACCCACGGCCACATCGCTGGCACTCTCTGCTTCCCTGATGCTTGGGCCGCCTCTATCACCACCCCTAACACCTTGTCTGGCTTGGCAGCACCTGGCTAGTTGTGTTGTCTTCCCCCATACCTCCCTCAGCACTCCTGAAACGTGGAGCTCTCAGACACCCAAAGGAATGACACTCCAAGCCCTGCAGACCCCAACTGTTCCTTTCATACCCCCAGGCAGTGTGAAGTTTCTCCTGAGAGAGGGAGTTAGGAGAATCTTACCAAGTAGAGATAGAGTGTTGACAGCATTAAACTAGGTTGCTACTTAGTGTTTTTGCTAACTATGGTGCATTGTGCAAATTAACTAAAGCTTGAAGCCTTGGGCCCCTTAGCAAGGTCAGTCTCTTAATAAGAGTGTGAGCCTATCTTAAGAAACTGGCAGAAACTGGTCCTGTGGATGGACAAGAGCCAAGGAGCAACTGAGTCTGCACAAAGACAAGAGGTCAACTAGCGGTGATGAGGAAGAGTAATCAACCTTCATCCCCACGACCCCCGACGACCACCACGAGGAGACACTGCACTAGCGCAGATGGGAGGAGTTTATGGAAATAACTCCTTGGAACTAATTTTAATATGAAGTGGGGACAGGTTATGAATATGTATAGGTGTGTTGTGAAACTTCATGTATATGTAACTCTTTACTGCATATAACCAAGGCAAGTTGCCGCGTAAGGTGCACACAACTTTCATGGGACTAACCCCTGTGCTGCCCAGTGCTGAATAAACATACCTACTTCACAGTCTTGCTGATTGTGGAGTCCGTTTTCCGCAAGTCACTTCCTCTCTCCAAAAAAATTTTCCGCATGAAGCAGTGAATCCACTTCAGTGCCTTTGGTGGACCGAAACAGAAGGAGATTGTTCGTGAGGAAGTTTGGGATCCGCATGGCAGCTCACCTGAGTAGCCACAGAGCTCTGCTGGGCTGTACAGAGCTGTGCTGTCCACATCCTTTGGCACGTGGCAGTGAGCATGTGGCGAGTCTGTAGGAGTGAAGCAACCTGTTGTTTGATGAATAGAGTTGTCCATTTCTAAGAAGAATTACACAAAATCCCAGAAAATCTCCAAAGATAACAATGCCAGTGAACCTCAGCAGGAGCAGGATCTGCAGCATGTGCCTTGCCCTGACAAGTGGTCTGTCTTATGTTCCTTTGGTGAACTCCACCGCAACCACTCCCTCATTCCCCCTGCTCAGAAGAAGAAGGGGAGAAGAAAGAAATTTGATATAAGGGAAAAATAAGAGAGAAAAATAATCAAGGGCCGCACAGAAGCACAGAGAGAAAAGAAAATTATTCTCTACTTCCCCTCAAAAAGTGATGTCTGGCCATCTCCTGGGAAGCAGGGCCTCAATACTCATAGCGGTCGTTTGGGAGGACAGATGTCTTCATGATGAGAGCTCCCCCCTTTCCTTCCCTTTTCCCACATTTTATTACTGAGTGTGACATAACATGGTATGGAATATCCCTTTGGTTGGTTTAGGTCAGCTGCCCTGGTGTTATCCCATCCCCAACTCTTGCCAACCCCCTGCTTCCTGGCTTTGTTAGTGTTGGGGAGAATCGAATGGATGTTCTATTAATGTTTCTCAGGTGATGGATCATACGGTATAATTAAATATTATTAAATGTACTTACATTATCAAGTAATCTATGTATACTGGAAACCTAGGGAGTACACTGAACATTTAAAGGAATCGTTGAAGGGGAACCCTGGGAGGGAATAGGTACAACCTGACCTTGGATAAGGGCCTGGAGATGATGAAATGAGTTGAAGTAGAACCAAGGAGCGGAGGGAGCATGCGTCGAGTGAGAAAGGTGAAAGAGTTTAGCGGAGAGGAAGACTCCTTACTTCATCTGGACGACCACCTGGACGACCACCAGAGTGCGCCACGCATGTGCAAAGGGGAGGGGAGCTAATTAGAATGAAAAGCGAGGCTGATGTTGCAACCTGTAATGAATATGTATACCTGACGCAATATTGTATGTATAAATAACGGCTGGGAAGTAACGGGACTTGAAGCCAGATTTGGGCACCTGCCCCGGCTTCCAGCGCTGAATAAAGCACCTTCATATAATCACTTGGTGGTTATGTGGTTGCTACGCTAACATTTTGGCGACCCAGATGGGACAGCGTGGGCACTGCTGAGGCGGATCGTGTCTCGGTTTCGCTCCAGCCGGCACCGAGGGATTCTCGGGGAGCAGTCGACCACGACCGACCTCCGCTGCTCACGACGTACCACTGGAGTGGTAAGCAAAGGTGCTTTCAACTTTGGGTATTCGGTACCGATTTGGTTGGGAAAGCCTGCCGGTCAGACGCGGCGAAAGCCACGCTCGGTTGGGCAGGGAGCTCCCGGGGTAAGCCTAGGCGCCGTCCGTTAGACAGAGCGAAAGCTCTGCAGGTTCGGCATTGGTAATTGTATTGGTTTGTGCTGAAGGGTCAGCACCTGGTATTATTGGTATGTAAAAAGCGTGCTGCTGCTGCTCCGGCAGCTTTTGGGAAAGCACGCTGCTGCTCCGGCAGCTTTTGGGAAAGCACGCTGCTGCTCCGGCAGCTTCCGGAAAGTGTGCTGTTGCTGCTCCGGCAGCTTTTGGGAGAGTGTGTTGCTGCTCCGGCAGCTTTCGGAAGAGTGTGTTGCTGCTCCGGCAGCTTTCGGGAGAGTGTGTTGCTGCTCCGGCAGCTTTCGGAAGAGTGTGTTGCTGCTCCGGCAGCTTTCGGGAGAGTGTGTTGCTGCTCCGGCAGCTTTCGAGAGAGTGTGTTGCTGCTCCGGCAGCTTTCGGGAGAGTGTGTTGCTGCTCCGGCAGCTTTCGGAGAGTGTGTTGCTGCTCCGGCAGCTTTCGGGAGAGTGTGTTGCTGCTCCGGCAGCTTTCGAGAGAGTGTGTTGCTGCTCCGGCAGCTTTCGAGAGAGTGTGTTGCTGCTCCGGCAGCTTTCGGGAGAGTGTGTTGCTGCAGCTTTCGGGAGAGTGTGTTGTTGCTCCGGCAGCTTTCGGGAGAGTGTGTTGTTGCTCCAGCAGCTTTCGGGAGAGTGTGTTGTTGCTCCAGCAGCTTTCGGGAGAGTGTGTTGTTGCTCCAGCAGCTTTCGGGAGAGTGTGTTGTTGCTCCAGCAGCTTTCGGGAGAGTGTGTTGCTGCTCCGGCAGCTTTCGGGAGAGTGTGTTGCTGCAGCTTTCGGGAGAGTGTGTTGTTGCTCCGGCAGCTTTCGGGAGAGTGTGTTGTTGCTCCAGCAGCTTTCGGGAGAGTGTGTTGTTGCTCCAGCAGCTTTCGGGAGAGTGTGTTGTTGCTCCAGCAGCTTTCGGGAGAGTGTGTTGCTGCAGCTTTCGGGAGAGTGTGTTGTTGCTCCGGCAGCTTTCGGGAGAGTGTGTTGTTGCTCCAGCAGCTTTCGGGAGAGTGTGTTGCTGCTCCGGCAGCTTTTGGGTCCGTATTATAAGCTCAAAATGAAAAAGATTAAAGAAATTCTGGGAAAAGATGTACCTATCCCGCGGACATCCCCGCTGGGGTGTTTGCTAGCACACTGGAAAGAGGGAGGTTTTGGTCAAGAAATGCGGAAAGGAAAGCTGATTGATTATTGTAATATTTGGTGGCCACAATATAAACTAGAGGACCAAGAAACTTGGCCTGAGAATGGAACATTGCAATATAATACAATTTTACAATAATGCTATTTTGTAAGTGGGAAGGAAAATATGATGAACTGCCGTATGTGGAATTATTCTTTTATTTGCGCCGAAAGCCTGAATGGTAGCATGCTTGTGGAATAATGGTGCTTGAAGTTTAAACTGAGGAACGTTGTTGTGCATGTACTAAGGAGGGACGCTGTATACAGCATCAGGCAATAGAGAATAATAAGTATTATGGGAAATGAATAATGGAAATATTGATCTGGAAGTTGCGCTGTCGGCTCCGCCGGAAGAGCCAGGACAGGGAGGGAAAAGAGAAAAGGAAGATAGCAGTAGTGATGGAGAATCCCCGATTTTAGTCTCCCCGTGTCACATAGGACCCGGCAACAGCGAAGGGCAGGAGAAACTATAAACGAACAGGGAGGGAAAATAATCGCTCCCCTCAGGCAAGGAGTGGGGACAGAAGGACCAGTATATGTTAAGGTGCCTTTTTCAGCTGGGGATTTAATGATATGGAAGCAAGCAGCCGGCACCTACAGGGAAAACCCAGATAAAGTAGCTAGGATAACGAAAATGATAATTAAAACCCAAAATCCCGATTGGGATGATCTCCAGGTGATCCTGGATACTTTGATGGATTCAACAGAAAAGGACATGGTATTACGGGCAGCCAGAGAGAGAGCCCGAGAAGATATACGTAATGGATTAGTGCTTGGAAATCTAGATCAAAACTTCCCCACCGAGGATCCCCAATGGGATTATAACTCAGGGGATGGAATAAGGAGGCTGAAGAGATATCAAGATTGGGTACAAATCGGGGTACAGAATGCCATGCCCCGGACCATAAATTGGTCAAAATTGTATAATGTCAGGCAAGAAAAAGCGGAATCACCTTCCGCCTTTTTAGAGAGATTGAAAGAAAATGCTAAGAAATATACAGATTTAGACGTAGAGACTGAGCAAGCTAAAGCTCAATTAGCACTCATTTTCTTGGGACAAGCCCAAGAGGATATTAGGAAGAAATTGCAAAAGTTAGAAGGTGCAGATTTGAGAAATTTGGATAGGCTGTTGGAAATAGCCTGGAAAATCAAAACTAGCCCAGCCAGTAAAAATTGAACTTAAGGAAGGGGCCCGACCGGTACGGATTAAACAGTACCCGTTGAAGCTAGAAGCTAGGCTAGGGATAGTAAAGATTATAGATAAATTTCTTAGCTACCACATTCTGGAGGAATGCAAATCTGAATATAATACCCCAATTTTCCCAGTAAAGAAACCTAATGGGGAATACAGGCTAGTGCAGGACCTTAGGGCAATAAACGAAATAACAAAAGATATTCACCCAGTGGTGGCTAATCCTTATACATTGTTAACATCTGTAAAAGAGAAATATAAGTGGTTTACGGTAATTGATTTAAAAGACACCTTCTTCTGCATACCCATTGACAAGGAAAGTAGAAAGCTTTTTGCTTTTGAATGGGAAAATCCACGGAACGGACGAAAGATGCAACTAACCTGGACAAGGTTGCCTCAAGGATTCAAGAATAGCCCGACCCTCTTCGGCAGTCAACTAGCTAAAGAAATAGAAGACTGGATTAACCAAGAACAGATTCAGGTATCAAAGGACCGATACTTGCTGCTACAATATGTGGACGATATATTAATAGCTACCGAAGGAGAGTCAGAATGTATTCAGGTAACTATTGATATTTTGAATCAATTGGGACTAAATGGGTACAAGGTTTCTAAACAAAAGGCACAAATCGCGTGCACAACAGTAATTTATTTGGGATGTGAAATTTCTCAAGGACAAAGAAAATTGGGAGTTAACCGAATACAAGCTATTTGTGAAATCCCCGAGCCGCGAAATCTGCACGAACTACGGGCTTTCCTAGGTATGGCCGGGTGGTGTAGACTGTGGGTAATGGACTATGGACTCATAGCAAAGCCCCTCTATGAAACCCAAAAGGCCTGTACATTTACCTGGGGAAAGCCACAACAAGAGGCCTTTAAGAAATTAAAAGAAGCCCTGATGAAGGCGCCTGCCTTGGGCTTGCCGGACTTATCAAAGGACTTTCAGCTGTTTGTGCATGAGAGACAACGATTGGCATTAGGAGTACTGACCCAGCGACTTGGGAGCTGGAAAAGACCTGTGGGGTATTTTTCTAAACAATTGGATGCGGTAAGCGCCGGATGGCCCTCGTGTTTAAGGGCCGTGGCAGCCACAGTCCTTTTAATACAGGAAGCCAGGAAGCTCACATTAGGGAAACAAATTGAAGTGTTCGTGCCACATATGGTGACTACGGTATTGGAGCAAAAGGGGGGCCATTGGCTATCGCCCAGCCGAATGATGAAATATCAAGCTATACTAACTGAGCAAGATGATGTAATCTTAAGAACTACTAACCTATTGAACCCAGCAGTGTTTCTAGGAACAACTGCGGAGGAAGGAGACCTCAGTCATGATTGCGTGGAGATCATCGAACATACCTATGCCAGCAGAACAGACTTAAAAGATCAGCCTCTGGAGAGACCAGATTGGGAACTTTTCACGGATGGAAGCAGCTTCGTGGAAAATGGGACTCGTTATGCAGGATACGCAGTAACTACATCAAAGGTAGTGATCGAGGCAAATTCCCTACCTCCGGGGACTTCAGCCCAACGAGCAGAAATAGTCGCCCTGACGCGGGCCCTGGAACTAAGCGAGGGTAAGAATGTGAATATTTGGACAGATTCAAAATATGCATTCGGGGTAGTCCACGTACATGGGGCATTATGGAAAGAAAGGGGAATGCTATCCTCATAAGGGACTAATATAAAATATCAGGAAGAAATATTGAAATTAATAACAGCTGTACAGAAACCCCAACAGGTGGCCATAATGCATTGTAAAGCTCATCAAGGAGGGATGTCAGAGATTGCAGAAGGTAACAGATTGGCAGATTTGACGGCCCGGAAGGTCGCGCGTGAAGTACGGAAAGTAATGGCTCTAATTCCATCGAAGGTAGGCCTCTCTTGTTTCAAATTACCTAAAAACCCAAAGTATTCAGCAGAAGATGAGAGACTTGCAAATTTGATGAAGGCCCAGAAGAATCCTGACGGCTGGTATGTGACTGCGACAGGACAACTTATAGTGCCTATCTTACAAATAAAACATAATGAATGTCACTGGGGTGCAGGAGCAATGGTGACCTATTTGAAACGAGGTGTCATCTCGGTACACATGTTAACAATGGCAAAGTCAGTAATGTCAAAATGTGAGCTTTGCTTAAAGAATAACTCGGTAGCAAGGAAACATGCTGAGATGGGAAGAACTAGAGCTGGGATAGAGCCTGGAGATTACTGGCAAATAGATTTCGTGGAACTGCCTAAAGCAAGAGGTTATAAATACCTATTGGTAGGGGTTGATACTTTTTCAGGATGGCCAGAGGCCCTTCCCTGTCGAACCAACCAAGCTAAAGAAACGGTAAAATGGTTACTATGGGAAATAGTCCCTAGATTTGGTGTACCATTGGGTATTTCTTCAGACAGGGGACCACATTTCATTGCCAGTGTGGTTAAGGAGGTTAGTAGGTTACTGGGAATTACCTGGAACTTACATACCCCATGGAGGCCTCAATCTAGTGGTCAGGTAGAGAGGATGAACCAAACTTTAAAAGGACGATTAAGCAAAATTTGTCAGGAAGCTAAGATACAGTGGCCACAGGCCTTACCAATAGCTTTGCAAAGAATTAGAATAAAGCCAAGAAGTGGGATGTCAGTAAGTCCCTATGAAATCATGTATGGAAAACCTTATGAGCCTCCTGAACCGAACCCGAATATGCATGTTACCGGTAAACAGGATGTATATAATTATGTTTTAATAGTAATGAAAATACTTGCTCTTGGTATGAGTGAAGTATTTTCAAAGGGGGGAAATGTTAGTGTTGGGGAGAATCGAATGGATGTTCTATTAATGTTTCTCAGGTGATGGATCATACGGTATAATTAAATATTATTAAATGTACTTACATTATCAAGTAATCTATGTATACTGGAAACCTAGGGAGTACACTGAACATTTAAAGGAATCGTTGAAGGGGAACCCTGGGAGGGAATAGGTACAACCTGACCTTGGATAAGGGCCTGGAGATGATGAAATGAGTTGAAGTAGAACCAAGGAGCGGAGGGAGCATGCGTCGAGTGAGAAAGGTGAAAGAGTTTAGCGGAGAGGAAGACTCCTTACTTCATCTGGACGACCACCTGGACGACCACCAGAGTGCGCCACGCATGTGCAAAGGGGAGGGGAGCTAATTAGAATGAAAAGCGAGGCTGATGTTGCAACCTGTAATGAATATGTATACCTGACGCAATATTGTATGTATAAATAACGGCTGGGAAGTAACGGGACTTGAAGCCAGATTTGGGCACCTGCCCCGGCTTCCAGCGCTGAATAAAGCACCTTCATATAATCACTTGGTGGTTATGTGGTTGCTACGCTAACAGCTTGATGCTGTGCCCTCTGCTCAGCAGTCAGCACCTCTGCACACACAGACAGGAGTGAATCCTGCTCCAAGGGCACACCTTCAACGGCACTGACTAGTGCAGCAAACTCCTCAACGCCTCAGTCCTTTGGCAAGATCCAAGGTTCCAAAAGGTGTCACTAGAGGCAGTGTCCAGCACAGACATTTGTGGCATTGCCAGGACGTCATCTCAGCGCCAGAGGTGCTGGATTTGGGCTTGGGACAAAGCCTGTACAACAAGCTCCTGAAACGAGACCACTGCAGAAAACGGAGGAAACCCAACGTGGCTGTTCCGATGCTCCCTCGGGCCCGTGCTGTTTAACTCCGGGCCCTGCAAGGGGACTTCCAAGCACCGGCAGCGCCCCCACGTGGCTCCGGCTGTGGCTGTGCCCCCGCCTCGCCCCCGCCCCACCTGCCCGGCCCCACACACTGCGGGGCACCCCCTGACCCCCCCAGCTCCGCAGGCCGTTGGCTGCCTTTGCTGCAAGGGCGCGCTGCTGGCTCGTGTGTGGCTGGGTGCCTCCTGCACCCAAAACCCTTTCCTGAGGCTCTGCTTCCTCGGCAGCCAGCCCCCACCCCGCATTACTCTGGGGGTGCTTCCTGCCCAAGAGGAAAATCCTTTTCTTTGCTCCTTTGCACCATCCTGAGGCTCTGGTCAGCCCCCTTCTCCAGCCTTCCTGCATTCTCCGAAGCCCCGTTGTGACCTACGCTGTCACCACCTGTGTGCCCCGGTTGGGGACCATGCACAAACTGGTCAAGGGTGCCCTCCTTCCGACTGCTCTTGGCCTTAATGAAAGCATTCAGCAGGACTGGATGTCTCTGGCATTGCCAGCTGCTACTCAGGCAGAAGGTGCCCTGCATGCCAAAGCTGCTGGTCAGGGCCCCTTGGAAGGGCTCCCAGGAACTATGAACATGGTGTTTGATGGTCAGCCATGCTGAAGCACTCCAAATGCTTAGCATTCATCTGGCACAAGGGGGGGGATCAGTTTACTCTTGGCACTGTGTGATCCCTTTGCTGTGAAATCCCACACAGGGAGGAGCGACAGCTGCCCCTGTGCCGTCAGGAGAACCAGCCTGACATGGGCTGGATGGGAATCTGTGCCCTCTGCGATGCATTTCTGAGACAATGCTGGCAGGCCTTTATAGACAGGTGTGAGGAGATGGGCCTGGCTCCGGCACTGACTCCCAGGAGGACCTGGCAGTGTCCAGGGGTGGAAATCCCTCATGATAAAGGGGAAACAAGGACACACGCACGTGCTCATCTATAGCTGCATGGAGCCATGCACAAATCTGTGCACCCACATGCGTTCACACAGAGCCAGCTGCACACAGGTTTTCACAAGACAAGAGCAGATGTGTGAACACAAGCAAGCAGGCCCTCAGGTGACTGCACAAGGTGAGCCTATGAGGAGAGGTGCTATATTCTGGACCTCGTTCTCATAGCAGCTGGGGCTGGTGGGAATGTGAAGCTCAAGGGCAGCCTTGGCTGCAGTGACTGTGAAATAGTGGAATTGATGATCCTGAGCACAGCGAGGAGGAAGCACAACAGACTTCATGCACTGGACTTCTGGAGAGCAGACTTTGGCCTGCTCAGACATCTGCTTGGCAGTGTACCATGATACAATGCCCTGAAGGGGAGATGGGCCCAAGAAGGCTGGTTAATATTCAAGGATCACCTCCTCCAAGCTCAGGAGTGATGCATCCCAACAAAGACAGAGTCAGGCAAAACGCCAGGAGACCTGCGTGGATGAACATGGAGCAACTGGCTAAACTCAAACATGACAGAGAAGGCCACAGAGGGTGGGAGCAAGGACACGTAACATGGAAAGAATACAGAGACATTGTCTGATGAGTAAGTTAGGAGAGCTAAATCTGCTCTAATTAGATTAGAGAGCTAATCTCTGCTCTGCTTCACTGAGACCCCACCTGGAGTGCTGTGTTCAGCTTTGGGGCCCCCAGCATGAGAAAGATATAGACCTGTTAGAGTGGGTCCAGAGGAGAGCCATGAAGATGATCAGAGGGGACCCGTCCAGCACTTCCGGTGAGTCTTCTGCCCTCACTGATGCATTCCTGCCCTAGAAATCCTTGGACATTTCATCCCAGCACTTTAAAGAAACCATTGCTGTGGAATGGCCATGGCCTAGATCTGGAAATGAAAAGGCAGCAGTGCAGGAAACCAACACACAGACCATAACATTTGTTGGAATGGTTTGCATTCAAGATGAGCTTCTCAGAAAATTGTTACCTCTGCCAAGGGTGCCCCTGGGCCTGCGGCAATGAAGTACCAGTATAAAAGGCAGCCCAGCTCCCTGCTCTCTCATCCAATTCTCTCGCTTCATCCTCCTTGAGAACCAGGTGAGTCTGAAGCCCTCTCTCCTCCTCTTCTGAACTAGAAGGGATCTTGCATCAATAGACATCACATCTGATGGTGGTTCAGTGCTATGCTGGGCATTGGAGTTCCTTGCCATGGGAGAGGGGTGGAGAGAGACGTTCTGTGTAGAGAGAGGCTGGGACATGGTGCTGAGGCAGCTTTTTGGATTACGCGCTACGGGATTGTCTCATTGGTTCAGGCTGCTCTTTGAAGGGCCCTGTCAGGACAAAGCGATGAAGACCATGAGCCTCCTGGCACAGCCTCCACATCCACCCTCAGCAGTTGTCTTGGCTCCTTTGTTTTGGGTAACAGGGCTGCTCCTCACCTACCCACGCGCTCTGCTTCCTCTCTGCCCTCTCTCCCAGGTGCATCTCTAGCCCCCAGACATGTCCTGCTACAACCAGTGCCTGCCATGCCGGCCCTGTGGCCCGACCCCACTGGCCAGCAGCTGCAACGAGCCCTGCGTCAGGCAGTGCCAGAACTCCACCGTCGTCATTGAGCCCTCTCCTGTGGTGGTGACCCTGCCCGGACCCATCCTCAGCTCCTTCCCGCAGAACACCGTTGTGGGATCCTCCACCTCCGCTGCCGTTGGCAGCATCCTCAGCTGTGACGGAGTCCCCATCACCTCTGGCTGCTGTGACCTCTCAGGCATTTCCAGCCGCTACGGTGGCAGAAGGTGCCTGCCCTGCTAAAGCCACTGGCCATGGCCCTGGGGTTTCAGCACGACCATGGTGCTGGAGAATAGAAGGAGGAATCTTCAGGCCATTGCTTGCAGAATGACTGACCTTCCTCACCAGAGGAGGTAACATTGGCAGGAGCCAGACCAGAGGCTACCCCGAGATTTCTGAAAACATGGCCCATGCCTCTCCTTCCATCCCTCCACCTACCTCCTTCTCTCCCTTTTCTTTGTGTTCTTCTCCTCCCTTGGGCTGTGGGGCTCCTCAGATCCAGCCCTCCCACTGCGGTAACAGCAGACACATGCCCTGCATGATCTGCGCCATGGGCAAGGGACGCTGTCTCTCAGTTGGTCCTGGTGATCCCTGCACTGAGGGGCCTCTGCTCAGAGTGACCTGCTTTTCCTCTGTACACTCATTAAAGATTTCTGCATCCCAGCCTTGGCAGTAGATGTTATTTTCCCTCCGTGTATGCCCTCCTGAGCTGCCCAGGGAGAATGGTTTTGCCCTTGCTGGGTACAAGATGGGTGTTTAAGGAGCCTCTTCCCCACTCCCAGAAGAATGGGAGGTTGCGACGCTGCAGAGGGTCCTCTCTTGGGCACTGCCCCTTGCAGCTGCAGAAGACATCCCTGGTTTTCACAGAGCAAGGGGCAATCTATTCTTGCCTTGCAGCGTCTCTGCCCACAGCTCCCGCTGTCCTGCAAACAGAGAGCACAACCTCTGCTGTCCTCACGGGAAAAGCTACGAGTCTGTGGGAGGCTGTGGAGGCTGGGCACCCTGCAGGCTCTTAGGAACGGGCTTCCTCTTGCTCAGGATAGTGCTGTGCTGGGTAAGCAGGTGGGGACAGAAGATGGATGGCAGATGTGGGGAATGGGTGGAATAAGTGCAGGGATGCCCCACCGCTTCTACTCCACCTTCATCTCCCCTCTTTTGCCCCACCTCAGGGCTATGGCCAGCACACATGGGCATGTGCAGCAGGAACATGAGGCCCAACTGCCCCCAGCACAGCACTTGGCAGGGCCCAGGTGGTGGCACACAGGCAGGGCCGACCCCCTTCACAAGTCAGCATTGGTGTTAGCCGTAATGGACCATACACGGCAATCTCCAGTCCCTGAGGACCCTGCACCCCCATGGGCTGGGTCAGTGCAAAGACAGCAAGCAGTTTGCATGCCCCCACGCTGCTCTGTGCTGCCCACTTGCCCCCAGGCATGCAGCAGCTTTCCTCAGGCCCAGGACCTGCACTCACAGGGACTTCCTCACATTCCTTTCCACTTTTCCTGACCGTTTGTTTTGCTCCTGCTCAAGCAAGAGGTTGTTTCTCTGTTTCTTCTTTCCGTTATGTAGAGGCTATCTTCAGGATGTTTGCAGCGCTCTGGTGCCCAGCTGCACTTCAAGGATGCCCACTGTTTCCAGGCCCAGTTCGACTGCTGGCAGACATCTTTCCTGTCAGTGCTTTGCAGCCCCCTGATGTCTGCAGCTTCTCATTAGAGGCTGGTTACCTCTGTAACAGCTCCCATCAGCAGGGCACGCTGTCCCTGCTCGATTACAGAGCTGTTTCCTTAGAGATCCACGTATGGCCCTGCTTGGTACAGCCTTGTCATGTCCAGAAGGAATCAACCATGCAGGCAAGAGAGACGAACCAAAGGTGTGCTGGGGTAGACCCTTTGTCTTTCCTGGTGTCAGGAATGGAATCAGCGACAGGTGCAAGAGAACGTAACCAGTCTAGCCCAAGTGAAGGAATGGCACTGCCAGGGATAAAACCGTGGGTGGATTCTGCTTCTGTGTTTGCACAAGGCAGCTTAGCTTGGATGGGACACCCACTAAACTATGCAAACCCCTTTGCTGTGAAATCCCACACAGGGAGGAGCGACAGCTGCCCCTGTGCCGTCAGGAGAACCAGCCTGACATGGGTTGGATGGGAATCTGTCCCCTCTGCGATGCATTTCTGAGGCAATGCTGGCAGGCCTTTATAGACAGGTGTGAGGAGATGGGCCTGGCTCCGGCACTGACTCCCAGGAGGACCTGGCAGTGTCCAGGGGTGGAAATCCCTCACTGACAGGCACTATCAGGAGCCTCACAGCAGTCTGCTTCTCCTATACATCCCAAGGTCATCGATGGACAGCCACGCTGAGGCACTCCAAACATTGTTACCTTGAATTAAACCAAGGACCCAAACTGTCCTGATACGGTCCTTGTTGGGGCCTGAAGTTGGCAGTACCAGAGGGTGATTGTTGCAGCGTGAGGAAAAGGAGGGCTCAGGAGAAGGAAACTGTGTTTCAGTGCCTCTTCCCTGGACACATCTCTGCCAGGCTGGTGCCATCTCCGTTCATCTGCACCCAGGCTCCAGACCCTTTCAGCAGAACTGGAGTGCCTTGGAGGGGCCGGGCTGGCGGGGGAACCCCCGGGGCTGCGGGGCGAGGTGGTCCCGGCGGGCGGAGCGGCAGCGCCCCCTGGGGGCTGTGCCCCTGCCTCGCCCCCGCCACACACGCCCGGCCCCGCCCGCCACGGTTCCTGCCCGGCCGCAGCCCCGGCTCCTCTCCCCGTGGCTCTCAGGGCGCAGTAATACACCGCCGCGTCCCGAAGCCGGGGCTGGGCGAGCCACAGGGCGCTGGACCGGCGGTCTGCTGCCACTACGAGCCACCCTGCCAGGTCCGTCAGTGCTTTGGAGCCTTTAGTACCGAGCACGAGGAATGCAGGGCCTCGGCCCGGGAACTGACGGTACCAGTGGATGTAGTCATCGGTTTGGATGTTGGGGTGTGAGCAGGTGATGTTGATGCTGGTGCCATCCCCGGTCTGTGCCCATGGCTCCTGCTGCACCTGGGCTCTGCCTGCAGCCACTGCCAAGAAGAAAAGGAGGAGAAAAATCAGAAAATGACTTTGTTGCGCCGGAAATATCACGCAAGGGGAGAGGAGAGAAGAAAAAGGTTGACAGCTGATGGGAGCATTTTCTCAGAAGAAAGCACACAAAGGCATTTCTCCGGGAATGGTTATTTGGGGACCAGGTCGGAGCAGGGCTGTTTGGAAGGAGGGTCCGAGCCGAGCCAGGAGGAGAAGGGAAGCAGGCAGGAACGAGTGGGGGTGTGCCGAAAGGAGAGGAGGAAGGCAGGGAGCAAGGCAAGGTGGGAGGGAACGGCCGGCTGAGCTCGCTGGAGGCAGACGGGACGGCTGCAGAGGGAGGACAGAGGGGAGCGAGGTCCGTGAGAAGCCGGCGGGCCAGCAGCGAGGGCAGCCCCGGCCCCCCGCAGCCCCCGTCCCGGCCCCGCCGCCGGCAGCCCCGCGCACCCAGGAGCACCGCGGCCAGCCCCGCCAGCCCTGCGGCCCGGCCCTGCCGCATCCCGCCGCTCCGCCGCCCGCGCCGCGCTGCCCCCGCCAGCCCCGGCTCTGCTCCGCCCGCGGCGCCTCCTCCCCGCCGCCGCCGCCCGGCGCCGCCAGCTCCGCCCCGGGGCCGCTCGGGGGCTGGCCCGGGCTGCGAGTGCTGGGCGCCTGGGGGCGGGCAGGGCTTGGGCTGCTGCCAGCGGGGCTCTGCCCGTCCTGCAGCCCAGCCCGGGACGCGGAGGCGAGTGCGGGGAAAGGCTGAGGCAGCTCCTTCGGCACGGGAGAGGAGAGGGGATAGGAGAGGTAGTGGGAGTGGGAGCAAGGGGGAGAAGAAGCGGAGAAAGCAGCTGCCTGTCTGCAGCGTCCGCAGGAAGAGGGGCAGGCAGAGGGCAGCGGGGCCCGGCCTGGTAGTGTGGTGATGAGAAGCACTGGTCCCAGTTGCGGCCGGCACTGCCGGCAGCTCCAATGGTATCGAAGCTGAGCACGTATCCGGGAGACACACAGACAGGGACATGCACGCCCCATTTGGGGAAGATTCACCAAGGTCGGTTCCCCCCAGTAGCTGTTTTCAGAGACCCAAAATGCTCCTGCTGCATTTGCCTGGAGTCTGAGACCCCCTTTCCCTGCTCCAGGAGCTGCACAGGGACCCCCCTGGCTCCAGCAGCTGACAGCACAGGCCAGGGGCAGCCTCGCCCCCAGTCTGACTCCAACTGCTGGCACCAAATCCACCTCCGCCGCTTTACCAGCAGCTGGCACTTTCTCCTTGCAGAACACATGCACATGGGACAGAGCGGTATTACTCAGAAGTAAGGACAGATTTCAGAAGCGGATAGGACAGTTATCAGTGCTCAGGCACAGGGTCCAGCCAGAAAAGCATGCAGAGCATCTCCTTTTACACCCTGCTCTGTCTGCCCTCATGTGCTCCTCCTGGCTCCCCTTGCCCTGCACGTCCCCTCATGGCATTGTATAGGTCTGTCCTGCACCCATCCCAGCCTGTGTCCTCAATCACAACCATAGCAGTTGAAAGGCCCAGGCTGATCTCCCTGGCAGTGGTGCCTGTGGCTTCTTGATAGACCAACAACCTGTGTGAATTGCGAGGATTCTCTCTTCTTATCGCCTCCATGTTTGTTTTTTCTGCTGTTGGTCTCTGTATACTTGTTGATTGCCTCCCCTTTTCTTAGTACCCCAATTGACAAGGTCCCCAATCTGACAACCTCACTGGCATAAGCATGGCCAGAGCCCCATGCACCCCCCACAAGTGGTGCGACTGCCCACATTTGGTCTCCTCACTGCCTCCCTCATCATCTGTCGGTCAGGTTTGTGTCCGTGCATGTTCTTCTTTCCAGCTTCCTGCTGTTCTTTCTCTCTACCCCCCTCTCAAGTGCTGAAGGGCTGCTTCTAGGGTAGGAAACAAGGAGGGAGAAGCTGAAAGGTAAGAAAGGAAATCAGAGCTGTTGTGGAACCACTGATGGCCGCTGCCCTTAATCCTCCATTGTGGATGAGATTGGAGGAACACCGTGGTGCTGAAAGCAGAGACATAAATCACAGCAGACAAAACAGACAAACCTCTGTTTCTCAGTTTTCCCACAGCTTCCTTCAACCTCTGGGTCCTCAGGCTGTAGATTGGTGCATGGAGCAGGGGCATCACAGCCCTGGAGAAGATGGACACCACTTTGTTGAGGGAGACCTTGGCAACGGGGTGGGTATAGAGGAGGGAATATGGCCCCAGGCACAACTCAACCGCAGCTAAGTGAGAGTGAGCAGACAGTATCTTGTGTCTCCTCACATGTCTATGTTCAGAGGGAGACCATGGAGCACCCTGCAGGAGCTCAAGGAGGACAGGAAGTGCACTGGAAAGCTGCTGGTGGTATTGTAGTCAAGGAGCACAGCAGTCCAGAAGCTCTCAGCAGGGGCCAGCTGCATGACAGGTAGCAAGTCCCAGAAGAAGCTGTGACTGTCTAGGGCCCGTGCAAGGCCAACGAAGGGGGTGTTCCACTTGTGCCAAGGAGGGCAGCATGAGCTCAGCTCACAGGCTTCCTACGAGACAGGCACACACCTTCCCTCCCATGGCAGAGGGGCAGATGGCCACAGATCAGTCATAGACCATGAGTGTGAAGAGGAGATCCCAGTTTCGGCCCACTAGTAGGTAATGGTGAGCCACACCACACAGACAGAAAAGTAAATTGCCATCTCTGCAGAGAAGGCATCTATAAGCATAAGAGGCATCCTGACCAAGACATGGCATGTCAGTGAAGAGGACGTTTCCAAAGACAAACTACATGAGAGTGTGCAAGTGCTGGTTGGGTACCACCATCATCACCACGAGTGTATTCCCTGTCTGGATCAGGAGGTAGATGACTGAGACAAGGATGACAGAATCACAGAATGGCTTTGGTTGGAAGTTACCTTAAAGATCATCAATTTCCAACCTCCCTGCCATGGGCAGGGATGCCACCCACTAGGTCAGGATATCCAGGGCAACCTGGTCTTGAGCACCTCCAGGGATGGGGCATCCTCATGGGACCTCACAAGGTTATAACAGAGGGGGACAATCACCTCCATTGATCTGCTGGCCACTCCTCTTTTGATGCAGCCCAGGATGCAGTTGCCCTTCTGGGTTACAAGTGTGCACTGCTGGCTCATGTTGTGCTTCTTGTCCACCAGAACCTCCAAGTCCTTCTCTGCAGGGCTGCTCTCAATTTGTTCTTCACCCAGCCTTTGCTCGTGTCTGGGATTACCCTGATCCAAGTGCAGCACCTTGCAGTTGGACTTGTTGAACCTCTTTAGGTTCACGTGGGCCCACTTCTCAAGCTTCTCCAGGT
This sequence comes from Anser anser, assembly GCF_964211835.1. NCBI lineage: Eukaryota > Metazoa > Chordata > Aves > Anseriformes > Anatidae > Anser > Anser anser. Next base: position 4,920,596 of record NC_139744.1, read on the forward strand.
CCCTTTGGATGGCATCCCTTCCTTCTGTTGTATCAGCAGCACCACTCAGCTTGGAGTCATCTGCAAACTTGGTGAGGGTGCGCTCAATCCCATTTTCTATGTAACTGACAAAGATCTGAAAGAGTACCAGTCCCAAGACAGACCCCCGAGGAACACCACTTGTCACCAGCCTTCACCTAGACATAGCGCCATTGGCCACCACTCTCTGGGTGTGGCCTTCAAGCCAATTCCTTATTCACTGAATGGTCCAACCTTCAAATCCATCTCTATCCAATTTAGAGCCCAGGATGTCATGTGGTAGTGTGTCAAAGACTTTACAGTTCAGTTTTGGGCCCCTCACTACAAGAAAGACATCAAGGCTCTGGAGTGTGTCCAGAGAAGAGCTACAAAGCTGATGAAGGGTCTGGTACAAAAGTCCTATGAGGAGCAGCTGAGGGAACTGGGATTGTTTAGTCTGGAGAAGAGGAGGCTGAGGGGAGACCTTATTGCTCTTTACAACTGCCTGAAAGGAAGTTTTGGGGAGATGGGGGTTGGCCTCTTCCTGCAGATAACTAGTAATGTGACCAGAAGGAATGGCCTCAAATTGTGCAAGGCGAGGTTTGAAAGAAAACACTCAATTTCTACTTCCCATCTGCAAGTAATGTTTGTCCATGTCTTGGGAAGCAGGGCCTCAATAAGTCTAGTGGACCCCCTTTTCCTTCCCCTTTCACAACTGCCCTTTGGTTGGTTTAGGTCAACTGCCGTGGTGATGTCCCCTCCCCACCTCTTGCCCACCCCCTACCTCCTGGCTTTGGGGGACTTGGAGGGAGTCCTGATGCTCTGCCAGCACTGCTCTACTATAGCCCAAATATGGCAATGCTGTTCTAACTCCAAGTGCAGAGCACAGCACTACAGGGGCTGCTGTGGGGAACATTAACTCCGTCCCAGGCAGCCCCAGTACAGGGAAGTGACACAAGAGTGCATGTGCGTGAACCTGACAGTGTGCACTCAGCTGAGACCCCATCAGGAAACAAGCCCAGCAGTTTCTGGACAGCATTTAGGCGAAGTACGTGGTTTGAAATGGTACCCAGAGAGACTGCACAGAGAGGGGATGTGGACTGGGAGCCTTGCAGGAGGCACTGGAGCCAGGGCTCTTGGCACAACAATTTCAGCTTTCGTGGGATCTGCACTTAAGGCCTGAGACTCCTGTTGTTAGCCTGAGTAGCAGCAGTAAGGGAATGTGCTGGAGTACCCTGTGCTAAGAACTGGTTGCCGTCAGGACAGACATAAGCTTCCATCACATTAGGAGAATTTGTAAGATTTTTTATTGATTTTTTATATGTAAAATGGAAGGTATGAGAGTGAAGAAAGAAGTCTCTATGGACAGGATCTGCACTGTGTGTCCTGTTAAAATCCACCTGATGCTGCACAAAAGCAAGGTCACCTGCACATGAAAGATTTACTTTCTGTCTACAACCCTCTTTTTCTTCTATCTAACTAAAACAGACACTTGATTTCCTACTGGGCCTTTCTTTTGGGATCCAGAAAGGGCCCTGCACAACGTCTCCCCCAATTCAGACATCCCTGGGTCAGAGCAGGAGGCAAAACAGGCCAGCAGGTTTTCCCTGAGGGCAGTGTCAGGAGGGGTAGGGTCACAGGCAGGAGCTGGGTCACCTGTAGCCAAAAGGGCCCCAAAGAGCCCTTAAGGAGTCACCCACACTGACCTCATTTGCCTTTCCTGGACTCTTCCAGCACGTGAGCTGAGTCTTCTGCCCACACTGATGTGTGTTGCCTGGAAATACTTGGGCCTCCCTACCTGCCACTCAGAAGTTGCCTTCTTTGGGGAAAGGGCATAAAGCAGGAAATGAAAAGCAGCATCACAGGAAGGCAACACACAGCCCATATCATTAGGTGGGATGTTCTGCATGCATGAGTAGCTTGTCAGAAAATAGTCCCTGCTTCAAGGGATGCCTCTGGACATGGGGCAACTAAGGCGCACTATAAAAGGCAGCCCAGCTCCGTGCTCTCTCATCCACTTCTCTGGCCTTCTTCTCGTGAAGACTCAGCAGGTGAGTGTGAAGCCCCTTCTTGTCCCCCTCATTCTCCAAAAGCAGACCTTAGCTCCATGGACCTCTCAGCTGCTATCAGCTGTGTTCCATGCCAAATCTTGGGGCTGCTGGTTGTGGGAGAGTCAAGGGGTAGAAGGTTTGTCATGGAGGAAGACTGGGCCTTCAGTATGATGGCTCCTGGGCTCAGGCCTAGGCTGTAGCCAGATAGGCTCTGGTGGCTTTTTTTGGGTCCTGGCAGGATGAGACCAAGAAGCCATGGCACATCCCTGCACAGCCTCCAGCTCACTGCACTGCCTGTGCCTTGGTTCCGTCAGGGTGTGGTGACAGGCTTTTCCTCATGCATGCCCATGTTCTGCTTCCTCCCTGCCCTCTCTCCCAGGTGCACCTCCTGCCCCCAGACATGTCCTGCTACGACCAGTGCCGGCCGTGCCAGCCCTGCGGCCCAACCCCGCTGGCCAGCAGCTGCAATGAGCCCTGCGTCAGGCAGTGCCAGAACTCCACCATCGTCATCCAGCCCTCTCCCGTGGTGGTGACCCTGCCCGGCCCCATCCTCAGCTCCTTCCCGCAGAACACCGCTGTGGGATCCTCCACCTCTGCTGCCGTTGGCAGCATCCTCAGCTGTGATGGAGTCCCCATCAACTCTGGCTGCTGTGACCTCTCCTGTATTACCAGCCGCTACTGTGGCAGCAGGTGCCGCCCCTGCTAAAGATGCCAGACAGTGCCCCAGACCAGGACCCCAGGAACTCAGAACATGCTGCTGGAGAAAAATGGACAGAAGAACAGACTTTGTGCCATTGTTTTAAGAGGACCTGACCATCTCTGGCTTGTTCTGTAAAGACAGACAGGCAGGGGCCAGCCTGGCTTCTCCGACAACGTGGCCAATGTCTATCTTTTTTGTTTTCTACTCACTCTTTTCCTCTCTTTTCTTTGTTGCCCTCTGCTCCCCTTCAAGCTCCCTGTGATGCCCCCAGAAACCAGCCTGGAGTGACCTGCTAGCCTGTCCCCACTTGTGGGCCAGGTAGTTGGGGCAACTATGCTAAAGGAGAAGTCGAACAGATTTTTGTCTGCTCATCCTGCTCAGTGTTCTGGGGACTTCCTCTTGGAGTCACCTCATTTCCCTCCTGAGACTCAATAAACATTTGCAGCAACCCTGAGTATGTCCTAGTCTGGTCTTTCCATCTGCAGAAATGGACAGGGGAGAAACCTGTTGTTTTGGTGCGATTTATCTGGGGGCACTGCCTCACTCTTTTGGGCATTGGAGGCGAGGGCACACTGCAGCATTTCATCTTTCAGGCACTGTCTCTTGAAGCTGAGGAAGACATGCCTGGTTCCTCCACAGCCAGTGGACACCAGTCCTTGACTTGTGATACCTCCACCAAGACACAGTCCCTTGATCTTGGAGGCCCCAGATCTTGGGGAATAGTGTTCCTCTTGCTTTTGTTGGAGCTGTGCTGGGGACGGAGGCCCAGACAAAGATGATCCCAAAGGATCCCAAAGGATTGCAGAAACTGGGAATGGGTAATTGTCTTGGGAATGGCCCTCTGTCTCTACTCCACTTTCCCCTCTCCTCCACCACCTGATCATGGGCACCACGTCTGTGTTGCTGTCTTGCTTTCATTTCCCCAAGCATGGATCAGCTTTCTTCAGGTCTGGGAACTCAGAGACCCCATAGGTGCCACAAATCCACTTGCTCCAGAAAGGACCCTCTGAGGGTGCAGAAATCCTAGGCTCCATTGAGACGTAGCAATGAGAATGGGAGCTGTTCTTCTTTACCATGATTCTAAGATTTCAGGAGATGATATCATAATGACCTTTCATGTTGCAACATGAGTAGCAGTAAGCATCAAAGGAAAAGCCTTTTCCTCACCTAAAAGGCTCTTCCCATGGCCTCTCTTGATCACAGCCAGTCTCATTCTCCCTCCATCTCCACTCTCTCCCTCACACTCTGTATGGCTGTCTATATGGATGAGGCTCTGGGCAACGTTTTCCAGTGCCCATAGCAGGGAGTCTGAACTCAATGATCTTTAATGTACCTCCCAACCAAAGACATTCTATGATTCTGCAATTCTGTGGTCGTATCATTTGTGATCTCACTGAAAAGGGTGGACGAAATAATATATTTTTTGGAGTGCAGTGTTAGTGGGGATGGTGTCCAAACCCAGTAGAACAACCTGCACACCTGAGGAGGCAACAAGTTAGCATCAGAGTGAGATGATGAGGGAAGGAAAGAGAAGAATGTGGCATGTCCTCATACACACAAGCCCTTTGAAATTCAACTGAAGCTTGCTAGATACTCAGGACGGCAGTTCAAAGATGCCCAAGAAAGTGACCCAAACAGACATCACCTGACTGCTTCGGACACATCCAGCAATAGAGCTGTGCCTTATGCCCTCATTAACGCAATCTTGTTCTAGAAATCCTTGGGCCTTTCATAACAGCACTCTAAAGAAACCATCGTTGCGGAATGGCCGTGGCCTAAATCTGGAAATGAAAAGGCAGCAGTGCAGGAAACCAATGCACAGCCCATATCATTTGTTGGGATGGTTTGCATTCAAGATGAGCTTCTCAGAAAATTGTTACCTCTGCCAAGGGTGCCCCTGGGCCTGCAACAATGAAGTACCAGTATAAAAGGCAGCCCAGCTCCCTGCTCTCTCATCCAATTCTCTCACGTCATCCTCCTTGGGAACCAGGAGAGTCTGAAGCCCTCTCTCCTCCTCTTCCAAAGTGGAAGGGATCTTGCATCAATAGACATCTCATCTGATTGGTGGTTCAGTGCTATGCTGGGCCTTGGAGTTTCTTGCCATGGGAGAGGGTTGGATAGAGAAGGTTTGTGTAGAGAGAGGCTGGGACATGGGGCTGAGGTGGCTTTTGGTTTATGCACTTGTTGTGGTTTAACCCGGCTGGCAGCTAAACACCACACAGCCGTTCGCTCACCCTCCCCCCTCCCTCTCTGGGATGGGGGAGAGAAACGGGAAAGTGAAGCCGGTGAGTTGAGATAAAGACAGTTTATTAAGACAGGAATATAATAATAACAATAATAATAATAATAGTGATAATGATAATAGTATTAACAATAATAATGTGTAAGAAAACAAGTGATGCACAATGCAATTGCTCACCACCCGCTGACCGATGCCCAGCCTATTCCCGAGCAGCCGGCCCCCCCACCCCGGCCAGCCACCCCTATATATTGTTTAGCATGACGTCAGATGGTATGGAATACCCCTTTGGCCAGTTTGGGTCAGCTGTCCTGGGTCTGTCCCCTCCCAGCTCCTGCTGCACCCCCAGCCTGCTCGCTGGCAGGACAGAGCGAGAAGCCGAAAAGTCCTTGGCCTGGTGTAAACACTGCTCTGCAACAATTAAAACATCAGCATGTTATCAGTGCTCTTCTCATCCTAATCCAAAACATAGCACCCTACCAGCTACTATGAGCTACTTAACTCTGTCCTAACTGGAACCAGGACAGATATCCACCCCTTATTCCATACCATTTATGTCATGCTCAGGTTACACCCTGTCCAATACATTCTAATTAATCACCATTTTCATCTATGATATATAGCAATCATGGTAGTGATGACATACAGTATTATATAATAATTAACATACTACAATTCAACTCATGGGCTATTCTCACCCAGTATCAAATCCCCTTGAGGTACACACCGGACTTCCCCATTCTTTTGCATTACCCACCAAGTGCATCCAGGTCCCTGAGCAAAAGCAATTCCACGAATGGGCTTGCCTTTTCCTGAGGCAGGAGTAGCCCAGACTGTTTTACCCAGCATGTTTCTTACGTGCACTACAGGAACTTTATCCCCTTCTACAGTGCGTAACAGGTTTGATTGGGCAGGTCCAGCTCGGTTGGCAGATCCCCTGGTATTGACTAACCAGGTGGCCTTTGCCAAATGTGTATCCCAATTTTTGAATGTCCCAGCACCCATTGCTTTCAGTGTAGTCTTCAACAGTCCATTGTATCGTTCAACTTTTCCAGAGGCTGGTGCATGATAGGGGATGTGATACACCCACTCAATACCATGTTCTTTGGCCCAAGTGTCTATAAGGTTGTTTCGGAAATGAGTCCCATTGTCTGACTCAATCCTCTCTGGGGTGCCATGTCGCCATAGGACTTGCTTTTCAAGGCCCAGGATAGTGTTCCGGGCGGTGGCATGGGGCACAGGATATGTTTCCAGCCATCCGGTGGTTGCTTCCACCATTGTAAGTACGTGGCGCTTGCCGTTGCGGGTTTGAGGGAGTGTGATGTAATCAATCTGCCAGGCCTCTCCATATTTATATTTCAGCCATCGTCCTCCATACCAAAGAGGTTTTGACCGTTTGGCTTGCTTGATTGCAGCACATGTTTCACAGTCATGAATAACCTGTGCTATAGTGTCCATGGTCAGGTCCACCCCTCGATCACGAGCCCATCTGTAGGTTGCATCTCTACCTTGATGGCCTGAGGTGTCATGGGCCCATCGGGCTATAAATAATTCACCTTTATGTTGCCAGTCCAGGTCCACCTGAGCCACTTCAATCTTAGCAGCCTGATCCACCTGCTGGTTGTTTTGATGTTCTTCAGTAGCCCGATTCTTGGGCACATGAGCATCTACATGGCGTACCTTTACAACCAGGTTCTCTACCCGGGCAGCAATATCTTGCCACAATGCCGCAGCCCAGATGGGCTTGCCCCTGCGCTGCCAGTTGTTCTGCTTCCATTGCTGTAACCACCCCCACAGGGCATTTGCTACCATCCATGAATCAGTATAGAGATAGAGAACTGGCCACTTTTCTCGTTCAGCAATATCTAAAGCCAGCTGAATGGCTTTTACTTCTGCAAACTGACTCGATTCACCTTCTCCCTCAGCAGCTTCTGCAACTCGTCGTGTAGGACTCCATACAGCAGCTTTCCATCTCCGATGCTTTCCCACAATACGACAGGACCCGTCAGTGAACAAGGCATATTTCTTCTCATTTTCCGGTAGCTTGTTGTACAGGGGGGCTTCTTCAGCACGAACCACCTCCTCCTCTGATGATATCCCAAAGTATTTGCCTTCTGGCCAGTCCATAATCACCTCCAAGATTCCTGGGCGACTGGGGTTTCCTATTCGAGCCCGCTGAGTAATCAGTGCAACCCACTTGCTCCATGTAGCATCAGTTGCATGATGTGTAGAGGGGACCCTTCCTTTGAACATCCAGCCTAGTACCGGCAGTCGGGGTGCCAGGAGGAGCTGCGCTTCAGTACCAACCACTTCCGAAGCAGATCGAACTCCTTCATATGCTGCCAATATCTCCTTTTCAGTTGGAGTATAGCGGGCTTCAGATCCTTTGTATCCCCGACTCCAAAACCCCAGGGGTCGACCTCGAGTTTCCCCAGGTTCTTTCTGCCAGAGGCTCCAGGTGGGACCATTCTCCCCGGCTGCGGTGTAGAGCACATTCTTTACATCTGGTCCTGTTCGGACTGGCCCGAGGGCTACTGCATGAACTATTTCCTGCTTAATTTGTTCAAAGGCTTGTCGTTGCTCAGGGCCCCATTCAAAAGCATTCTTCTTACGGGTTACTTGGTAGAGCGGGTTTACAATCAGACTGTAATTTGGAATATGCATTCTCCAAAACCCCACGACACCTAGGAAAGTTTGTGTTTCTTTTTTGCTAGTTGGTGGAGACATAGCTGTTATCTTGTTGATCACATCCATTGGGATTTGACGACGTCCATCTTGCCATTTTATTCCTAAAAACTGGATCTCTCGTGCAGGTCCTTTAACTTTATTCTGTTTTATGGCAAAACCGGCCTTCAGAAGGATTTGGACTATTTTCTTCCCTTTCTCGAAAACTTCTTCTGCAGTGTCACCCCACACAATGATGTCATCGATGTACTGCAGGTGTTCAGGAGCTTCCCCCTGCTCCAGCGCAGACTGGATCAGTCCATGGCAAATGGTAGGGCTGTGTTTCCACCCCTGGGGCAGCCGATTCCAAGTATATTGGACTCCCCTCCAAGTGAAAGCAAACTGTGGCCTGCACTGTGCTGCTAGAGGGATGGAGAAAAATGCATTAGCGATATCAATTGTGGCATACCACTTGGCTGCCTTTGATTCCAGTTCATACTGGAGTTCTAGCATGTCCGGCACTGCAGCACTCAGTGGTGGCGTGACTTCGTTCAGGCCACGATAGTCCACTGTTAGTCTCCACTCACCATTAGACTTTCGCACTGGCCATATGGGACTATTAAAAGGTGAATGAGTCTTGCTGATCACTCCTTGGCTCTCCAGTTGACGAATTAGCTTATGGATGGGACTCAGGGAGTCTCGGTTGGTGCGATATTGCCGCCGGTGCACAGTTGTGGTAGCGATCGGCACTTGCTGTTCTTCAACCCTCAGCAACCCCACAACAGAAGGGTCCTCTGAGAGACCAGGCAAGGTAGACAACTGTTTAATGTCCTCTGTCTCTAAGGCAGCTATGCCAAAAGCCCAGCGGAACCCTTTTGGGTCCTTGAAATATCCTCTTCTAAGATAGTCTATGCCAAGGATGCACGGAGCATCTGGGCCAGTCACAATACGGTGCTTTTGCCACTCATTACCGGTTAGACTCACTTCAGCCTCCAATACAGTTAACTGCTGGGATCCCCCCGTCACACCATAAATACAGATGGGCTCTGGCCCTTTATAGCTTGATGGCATTAGAGTACATTGTGCACTGGTGTCTACCAAAGCCTTATACTTCTGTGCGTCTGACGTGCCAGGCCATCGAATCCACACAGTCCAATAAACTCGATTGTCCCTTTCCTCCCCCTGGCTGGAGGCAGGGCCCCTCTAGTCCTGGTCAGAATCTTCGTTTCTGTGTCTAAAGGACTGCCTGCTGGAAGTTGGAGCAGCAAACTTTTCAGAGAATTCCTTTTTCCCACTTGTTTTCCTTTGCAATCCACGTACCCGTGCCTCTAGGGTCGCAGTAGATTTTCCATCCCATTTTCTCATGTCCTCTCCATGGTCACGTAGGTAAAACCACAGGGTGGCGCGGTGTGTGTGCCCACCATATTGTCTTCCTTGCATAGATGAACGTTTACCCCTAATAGCTGAGACACTGGTTTGTACAGGTGGGGAGGAAAATAATCTCTCTTCAAGTTGGTGGATCTTTTCAGAAAGTTTCTCCAAAGTATTCTCTTTTAGCTGGTGGACACTGTTTCGTTCAGGTGGAGGGGAAGATAATCTTTCTTCAAGTTGGTGGATCTTTTCAGAAAGTTTCTCCAAAGCATTCTCTTTTAGCTGGTGGACACTGGTTCGTTCAGGTGGAGGGGAAGATAAATTCTCTTTAAGTTGGTGGACCTCTTCAGAGAGTTTCTCCACAGCCGAGACACAGGCCTGTAGGGAAGAGGAGAGATTTCCTTCGTACTGCCGGAGTAATTTAGCCACTTCATTCACTGGGGGATTCTCCTCCGCTTTCCAGGCTATTATCGCCAATGAGCTGGCATATGATGATGGTGCACTCCGTACAAACTTCCGCCACATAGGTGGTGTACACTGGACTGCATCTGGATCTGCGGATGTTTGTGCGTCGTCTAGGTCCTTATAAATTACTTTCCGTACGGCCAATTCCCTCAGGTACTGAATTCCCTTCTCCATGGTGGTCCATTTGCCTGGTAGACATACAAGTTCTTCCTTGAAGGGATACCTTTCCTGCACAGCTGACAGGAGACGCCTCCAGAGGCTGTGAGATCGTGCTCCATCTCCAATTGCTTTGTCAATGCATGCGTCCCGAGCAAGGGATCCCAGCCGCCTGGCTTCCTTGCCCTCTAATTCCACACAATTGGCTCCAGTGTCCCAGCACCGGAGCAGCCAGGTGACAAGCTGCTCACCTATACAGCGACCAAAATCTTTTCGCACATCTCGTAGCTCACGCTGGTATAGAGTCCGGGTAGTTACTGTTGATTTTTCGACACCCTCATGCTCATCTTCAGTCTCCTGCACCTTTGATGGCTGGTGTAGAGTCCGGGTAGTTACTGTTGATTTTTCGACATCCTCATCCTCATCTTCAGTCTCCTGCACCTTTGATGGCCCAGCCTCGTCTTCACTATGCCCAGACTTAGCCGAAGACTGTTTGCGTTGTAAACGACCTGAGCCTCTATACCATTTCTTCACCTTGTCTACAGGGGCAACTTGCACTGCTACAGCTCGTTTCTCTAATCCAGACACAGGGTCTGCCACAGGGGTTGGAATACCCTCTGCGGGGTCAACTTGCACTGCTACAGCTCGTTTCTCTGACCCAGCCACAGGAGTGGGAGCAGCTGCAGGAGCTGGAGCTGCTGCAGGGGCTGGAGTGGCTGCGGGAGCTGGAGCTGGAGCGGCTGCAGGAGCTGGAGCAGCTGCAGGAGCTGGAGCTGGAGCTGGAGCGGCTGCAGGGGCTGGAGCTGGAGCGGCTGCAGGGGCTGGAGCTGGAGCGGCTGCAGGGGCTGGAGCGGCTGCAGGAGCTGGAGCTGGAGCGGCTGCAGGGGCTGGAACTGGAGCGGCTGCAGGGGCTGGAGCGGCTGCAGGAGCTGGAGCTGGAGCGGCTGCAGGGGCTGGAGCTGGAGCGGCTGCAGGAGCTGGAACTGGAGCGGCTGCAGGAGCTGGAGCTGGAGTGGCTGCAGGAGCTGGAACTGGAGCAGCTGCAGGAGCTGGAGCGGCTGCAGGAGCTGGAGCTGGAGCGACTGCAGGAGCTGGAGCTGGAGCGGCTGCAGGAGCTGGACCTGGAACGGCTGCAGGAGCGGGAGCTAGGTTGCTAGTAGCATCAATTGCAGCTCGATAGGCACAAGCCAGACCCCAGCACGCTACAGTGATTTGTGTCACTTTGGAACTGCCAGAGTCATGACACCTTTTTTTCAAGCATTCTGCCAGCTTTTTAGGATTTTGCAGTTGTTCAGGGGTGAATGTCCAAAACACTGGAGGTGACCACTGCTCTAGAAACCTGCCCATATCCTCCCACACTCCCTGCCACTCGCAACTATCCCGCCTCAAGACAGATCTCCGGATGAGATTCCTAAGTAGTTGTTTAACCCTCCACAAAACCTGAAGCGCATTCAGGAGACATAACAACAAGAGCAGGCTGGTCTGAGTATCCCAAGGATATTCAACATCTCGGAGAACCACCGTAACTAGCTCGGGGGATAAGAGGGTGGTGGTGAAGGAGAAAGGGAGAGTGAACAGGTAGGGAAACATGTCTTCCCCTGTCCCCTTCACAGATTGGCTCCCTAACGAAAACAGGCAATAGGTGTAATTGCTAATAGTTTCCGAGATATGGTTTCCAAAGTATAGAGTCGACGTCAGTGCTGAGTACAAATACCAGGTTAAAGTCGTGACCAGATATTTCATCATTTCATAAGCCATTGCTATACCGCACAGTACCATAACAATCTTAAACCAGGGCCCGGAAAGGATAAACAGTGCAACAGGGAGCACATACAGAAAGTAACGCACCATAAAACTCAATTTGGAATACAGGCACAGCAGACTGGAGATTAAGGCAATCAACATCGTGACTAGCAACTATTAAGCAGGTCCAATACTTATACCAATTTTAGTTTAACACACTCTGGTCAGATTTGTCGATATCTCAACCCTTCGTGCCCCACGTTGGGCACCAAAAAGGACTGTTGTGGTTTAACCCGGCTGGCAGCTAAACACCTCACAGCCGTTCCCTCCCCCTCCCCCTCCCTCTCTGGGATGGGGGAGAGAAACGGGAAAGTGAAGCCGGTGAGTTGAGATAAAGACAGTTTATTAAGACAGGAATATAATAATAACAATAATAATAATAATAGTGATAATGATAATAGTATTAACAATAATAATGTGTAAGAAAACAAGTGATGCACAATGCAATTGCTCACCACCCGCTGACCGATGCCCAGCCTATTCCCGAGCAGCCGGCCCCCCCACCCCGGCCAGCCACCCCTATATATTGTTTAGCATGACGTCAGATGGTATGGAATACCCCTTTGGCCAGTTTGGGTCAGCTCAGCTGCCTGGGTCTGTCCCCTCCCAGCTCCTGCTGCACCCCCAGCCTGCTCGCTGGCAGGACAGAGCGAGAAGCCGAAAAGTCCTTGGCCTGGTGTAAACACTGCTCTGCAACAATTAAAACATCAGCATGTTATCAGTGCTCTTCTCATCCTAATCCAAAACATAGCACCCTACCAGCTACTATGAGCTACTTTACTCTGTCCTAACTGGAACCAGGACAGCACTATGCGAGAATGCCTCTGGGCCGGGATGCTCTTTGAAGGACCCTGTCATGAGCCTCCTAGCACAGCCTCCACATCCACCCTCAGCAGTTGTCTTGGCTCCTTTCCGATGGGGTAAGCAGGCTGCTCCTCACCTACCCATGCGCTCTGCTTCCTCCCCGTCCTCTTTCCCAGGTGCATCTGCTGCCCAAGTCATGTCCTGCTACAACCAGTGCCTGCCGTGCCAGCCCTGTGGCCCGACCCCGCTGGCCAGCAGCTGCAACGAGCCCTGCGTCAGGCAGTGCCAGAACTCCACCGTCGTCATTGAGCCCTCTCCTGTGGTGGTGACCCTGCCCGGACCCATCCTCAGCTCCTTCCCGCAGAACACCGTTGTGGGATCCTCCACCTCTGCTGCCGTTGGCAGCATCCTCAGCTGTGACGGAGTCCCCATCACCTCTGGCTGCTGTGACCTCTCGGGCATTTCCAGCCGCTACGGTGGCAGAAGGTGCCTGCCCTGCTAAAGCCATGGCCCCGGGGTTCTTCTCCCAGGAACTATGAACATGGTTCTGGACAAAGGAGAAATCTTCAGGCCCTTGCTTTCAGAATGACTGACCTTCCTCACCTCCTCTGGCAGACATTGGCAGGAGCCAGACCAGGGGCTATCCTGAGTTTTCTGAAAACATGGCCCATGTCTCTATTTCCATCCCTCCACCAACCTCCTTCTTTCCCTTTTCTTGTGTTCTTCTGCTCCCTTGGACTGTGGGGCTCCTCAGAGCCAGCCCTCCCACTGCGGTAACAGCAGACACATGCCCTGCATGATCTCTGCCATGGGCAAGGGATGCTGTCTATTTGTTGGCCCTGGTGATTCCTGCACTGAGGGGCCTCTGCTCAGAGTGACCTGCTTTTCCTCTGTACAGTCATTAAAGATTTCTGCATCCCAGCCTTGTTTGTAAATGTTTCTTCCCTCTGCATATGCCCTCCTGAGCTGTCCAGGGAGAATGTAGCGGTGGGGGAAAGACCAGGGAAGGAGTGGGGCATCCATGGAGAAAAAAGATTTTACAAAGCTAAAGGTGAAGAAAGGACGAGGGTGGATCAAAGCGGCCATGAAGGAGCTGAGATTGGTTCTGAAGGAAGGAGAACAGTTTGGTGGAAGGAGTGTTAACGTGTTGTTTGTATTCACTGAAGAAGAGCTTCTGCAAAAGTGGCTTCTGGTATGGAAGATGAGCCCTCAGGGATCATGAGGCAAAGAAGCAAAATATTCCAGTCACTGGTTCCTTGAGGTCTATTTCGTCGTCTGTTGGCAGGAACCTGACACAGCGTGGAAGGTTTGGCAAGGACAGTGGCAGTCTGCAGGGCTTGCAGGGTTGTTCCTTCAGTCGTCCCTGGGAGCCAGAGCCTTCGGGTGTCCCAAGAGGGCTTTGGGGCCAGACAGTGGAGTAGGCAGGTGCAGGCAAGGCAGACAAGGAATGGGGGAGGTGGCAGAGTAGATGTAGGTATCAAGAAAAGAGACATGCAAGCATGTATCCGGGGCATATGGTTCAGAAAGGCCAGCTGTTGGGGTGAGGACATTCTCCAGCAAGGGGAGCACAGAAAGTAGAAGGGAAGGGTGGAAGAAGAGGGAAGGAAACTCTGCACATCTTGGAGTGCCCTGAAAACGAAGTCTGATCCTCTGAGCCGTGTGTCAAATTTCAAAACCCATCAATTTGCAGGCCTCCCTCTGTAAGGTGTTAGTGACTTGAAAGAAGCAGTGGGAGCAGAACTGCGTGGAGGTCTCTCTGGTGCAACACACAGCTCATGCAGTCAGGTGTGCTCCAGTCGCCCGACATCAACATTACTAGATGTGCCGTCCTGCCCCCTCACACCCAGCTGGGTCTGACCTACATCGGACCCTCAAAGAAGGATGAACTGAAGGGTCTCGTCGGGACCAGGGGAACCCCGGTGCTGCGGGGCGAGGTGGTCCCGGCGGGCGGAGCGGCAGCGCCCCCTGGGGGCTGTGCCCCTGCCTCGCCCCCGCCACACACGCCCGGCCCCGCCCGCCACGGTTCCTGCCCGGCCGCAGCCCCGGCTCCTCTCCCCGTGGCTCTCAGGGCGCAGTAATACACCGCCGCGTCCCGAAGCCGGGGCTGGGCGAGCCACAGGGCGCTGGACCGGCGGTCTGCTGCCACCCACAGCCACCCCTCCGGGTCTGACACTGGTCTGGAGTCTTTGGGACTGCTCACGAGGAATGCGGGGCCTAGGCCCGGGAGCTGACGGTACCACTGGATGTACTCGCCGGTTTGGATGTTGGGGTGTGAGCAGGTGATGTTGATGCCGGTGCCATCCCTGGTCTGTGCCCACGGCTCCTGCTGCACCTGGGCTCTGCCTGTAGCCACTGCCAAGAAGAAAAGGAGGAGAAAACTCATGAAAGGGCTTTTCTACTACTGAAATTGTCATGTGGGGGGAGGGAAGACGAAAACGGTTGACAGCTGATGGGAGCATTTTCTCAGAAGAAAGCACACAAAGACATTTCTCCGGGAATGGTTATTTGGGGACCAGGTCGGAGCAGGGCTGTTTGGAAGGAGGGTCCGAGCCGAGCCAGGAGGAGAAGGGAAGCAGGCAGGAACGAGTGGGGGTGTGCCGAAAGGAGAGGAGGAAGGCAGGGAGCAAGGCAAGGTGGGAGGGAACGGCCGGCTGAGCTCGCTGGAGGCAGACGGGACGGCTGCAGAGGGAGGACAGAGGGGAGCGAGGTCCGTGAGAAGCCGGCGGGCCAGCAGCGAGGGCAGCCCCGGCCCCCCGCAGCCCCCGTCCCGGCCCCGCCGCCGGCAGCCCCGCGCACCCAGGAGCACCGCGGCCAGCCCCGCCAGCCCTGCGGCCCGGCCCTGCCGCATCCCGCCGCTCCGCCGCCCGCGCCGCGCTGCCCCCGCCAGCCCCGGCTCTGCTCCGCCCGCGGCGCCTCCTCCCCGCCGCCGCCGCCCGGCGCCGCCAGCTCCGCCCCGGGGCCGCTCGGGGGCTGGCCCGGGCTGCGAGTGCTGGGCGCCTGGGGGCGGGCAGGGCTTGGGCTGCTGCCAGCGGGGCTCTGCCCGTCCTGCAGCCCAGCCCGGGATAGGAGAGGCAGTGGGAGAGGGAGCGAGAGGGAGAGGGAGCGGAGACAGCAGCTGCCCGTCTGCTAAGGCATCTCCTTTGCGAGGGGGAAGGGGAGAAGAGGGGAGTGAACGGGGTAGGAAATGAGGAGGGAGAGAGGAGAGAAGAGGGAGAGGAGAAAGCAGCTGCCTGCCTGAAGCGTCCCCAGCAGGAGGGCAGGTGGAGGGCAACGGGTTAGGTCCGTCTGGGCCTGGGAGCTTGGCACTGTGGTGCGCTGGTTTCCTGGCTGTGGCCGGCACTGTCGCAGGTGCGGAAAGCCAGCAGCAGGAACGGGTCCGGAGACAGAGTGCCCCAACAGCACCCCAAACCTCTCGGGCCCTGCTGTGTAGCGCTGCCCTTTGAGCTGTCGTCACCGGTCATAGGTCTCTGCCCAGACTGAGGGGCCCGGCTGCCCCTTTCCCCTTTACAGGCTCTACTGCTATTGAAGTTGAGCACGTACCCGTGAGACACACAGACAGTGACATGCACGCCCCATTTGGGGAAGATAAATCCAGGCCGGTACCCCCATTAGCTGCTTTTGGAGACCCCAAACACTCCTGCTGCATTTGCCTGGAGGCAGAGACCCCCCCTTCCCTGCTCCAGGAGCTGCAAGGGACACCCTGGCTCCAGCAGCTGACAGCACAGGCCAGGAGTGGCCTCACCCCCAGTCTGACTCCAGCACCTGGTGCCAAATCCACTCCTGCTGCTCCACCAGCAGCTGGCACTTTCTCCTTGCAGCACACATGCACATGGGACAGAGCGAGATTCTGCAGAGGTAAGGAAAGATTCCAGAAGAGGACAGGACAGACGGCGGTGCTCAGGTGCAGGGCCCAGCCACACAAGTGCATGGAGCAGCCCCTTTTACACCCTGCTCTGTCTGCCCTGGTGTGCTCCTCCTGGCTCTCCTTGCCCTGCATGTCCCCTCCTGGGGTTGTATAGGTCTGTCCTGCACCCATCCCAGCCTATGTCCTGGCCCACAGCTGGAGGAGGTGCAAGGCCCAGGCTGATCTTCCTGGCAGTGGCACCTGTGGCTTCTTGATAGGCCAACAACTTGTGTGAATGGTGAGGTTTGTCTCTTGTCATTGCCTCTGTGTTTGTTTTCTCTGGTCTCGGTCTCTGTATGCTTGTTGAATGCCTGCTCTTTTCTTAGCATCCCAATTGACAAGGTCCCCAATCTGATAACCTCACTGGCATAAACACATCCACAGCCTCATGTACCCCCCGCAAGTGGTGCAACTGCCCAGGTTTGGTCTCCTCACTGCCTCCCTCGTCATCTGTCGGTCAGGATTGTGACCCTGCGTGTTCTTTCGAGGTTCATGCTGTTCTTTCTCTCCACAACCCAGGGAGGTTGTGGAGTCTCCTTCTCTGGAGATATTCAAGGCCTGTCTGGATGCCTACCTGGGTAATCTGGAGCTTGGAGAGAGTCTTGATGCTGTGCCAGCACTGCTCCACGGTAGCCCAAACATTGGTGCAATGGCAGTGCTGTTCTTGCTCCAAGTGCAGAGCACAGCACTGTTGGGGCTGCTGTGGGGAACGTTAACTCCATCCCAGGCAGCCCCAGTACAGGCAAGTGCCCACAAGAGAGGAACATGTGCGTGAACATGACACAGTGTGCACTCAGCTGAGACCCCATCGGGAAACAAGCCCAACAGTTTCTGGACAGTATTTAGACGAGGTACATGGTTTGAAATGGTACCCAGAGAGACTGCACAGAGAAGGGAGATGGACTGGGAGCCTTGCAGAAGGCACTAGAGCCAGGGCTTTTGGCAAGACAATGTCAGCTTTCCTGGGCTTTGCACTTAGGCGCTAAGAAACCCATTTGTTAGCCTGAGTAGCAGCAGTAAGGGAATGTGCTGGAGTACACCATGGTGAGCACTGGTTGGTGTCAAGAGAGACAAAAGCTTCCATCTTATAAGTACAAGCTGTATGATTTCTTTATTTATTTTTTAACTGTAAAATGGAAGATATGAGAGTGAAGAAAGAAGTCTCTATGGACAGGATCTGCACTGTGTGTCTTGTTAAAATCCACCTCGCTCTGTCTGATGCTGCAAAAAAGCAAGGTCACCTGCACATGAAAGATTTACTTGCTGTCTACATTTCTCTTCTTGTTCTTTCTAAATAAAACAGTGTCCTGTTGGGCCTTTCTTTTGAGATCCAGAAAGGCCCTGAACAACCTAGCCCCCCCCATACAGACATCCCTGGATCAGAGCAGGAGGAGGCAAAACAGGCCATCAGGTTTTCCCTGAGGGCAGTGTCAGGAGGGGTAGGGTCACGGGCAGGAGCTGGGTCACCTCTGGCCAAAATATCTTTAAAGAGACCCTAAGGAGTCACCCAGGCTAACATCATTTGCCTTTCCTGGACTCTTCCAGCACGTGAGCTGAGTCTTCTGCCCACACTGACGTGTGTTGCCTGGAAATACTTGGGCCTCCCAACCTGCCACTCAGAAGTTGCCTTCTTTGGGGAAAGGGCATAAAGCAGGAAATGAAAAGCAGCATCACAGGAAGGCAACACACAGCCCATATCATTAACTGGGATGTTTTGCATGAACGAGTAGCTTGTCAGAAAATAGTCCCTGCTTCAAGGGATGCCTCTGGACATGGGGCAACTAAGGCGCACTATAAAAGGCAGCCCAGCTCCGTGCTCTCTCATCCACTTCTCTGGCCTTCTTCTCCTTGGGAACAAGGTGAGTGTGAAGCCCCTTCTTGTCCCCCTCATTCTCCAAAAGCAGACCTTAGCTCCATGGACCTTTCAGCTGCTATCAGCTGTGTTCCATGCCAAATCTTGGGGCTGCTGGTTGTGGGAGAGTCAAGGGGTAGAAGGTTTGTCATGGAGGAAGACTGGGCCTTCAGTATGATGGCTCCTGGGCTGGAGCCTAGAGTGTAGCCAGGCTCTGGTGGTTCTCTTTGAGCTCTGGCAGGATGAGGCTAAGAAGCCCTGGCACATCCCTGCACAGCCTCCAGCTCACAGCACTGCCTGTGCCTTGGTTCCGTCAGGGTGTGGTGACAGGCTGTTCCTCATGCATCCGCATGTTCTGCTTCCTCCCTGTCCTCTCTCCCAGGTGCACCTCCCGCCCCCAGACATGTCCTGCTATGACCAGTGCCAGCCATGCCAGCCCTGTGGCCCGACCCCGCTGGCCAGCAGCTGCAATGAGCCCTGCGTCAGGCAGTGCCAGAACTCCACCATCGTCATCCAGCCCTCTCCTGTGGTGGTGACCCTGCCCGGCCCCATCCTCAGCTCCTTCCCGCAGAACACCGCTGTGGGATCCTCCACCTCTGCTGCTGTTGGCAGCATCCTCAGCTGTGATGGAGTCCCCATCAACTCTGGCTGCTGTGACCTCTCCTGTATTACCAGCCGCTACTGTGGCAGCAGGTGCCGCCCCTGCTAAAGATGCCAGACAGTGCCCCAGACCAGGACCCCAGGAACTCAGAACATGCTGCTGGAGAAAAATGGACAGAAGAACAGACTTTGTGCCATTGTTTTAAGAGGACCTGACCATCTCTGGCTTGTTCTGTAAAGACAGACAGGCAGGGGCCAGCCTGGCTTCTCCGACAACGTGGCCAATGTCTATCTTTTTTGTTTTCTACTCACTCTTTTCCTCTCTTTTCTTTGTTGCCCTCTGCTCCCCTTCAAGCTCCCTG
The DNA here is from genome assembly GCF_964211835.1 of Anser anser. Taxonomy (NCBI): domain Eukaryota; kingdom Metazoa; phylum Chordata; class Aves; order Anseriformes; family Anatidae; genus Anser; species Anser anser. The sequence goes on from NC_139744.1 coordinate 4,939,564, forward strand.
TGATGCCCCCAGAAACCAGCCTGGAGTGACCTGCTAGCCTGTCCCCACTTGTGGGCCAGGTAGTTGGGGCAACTATGCTAAAGGAGAAGTCGAACAGATTTTTGTCTGCTCATCCTGCTCAGTGTTCTGGGGACTTCCTCTTGGAGTCACCTCATTTCCCTCCTGAGACTCAATAAACATTTGCAGCAACCCTGAGTATGTCCTAGTCTGGTCTTTCCATCTGCAGAAATGGACAGGGGAGAAACCTGTTGTTTTGGTGCGATTTATCTGGGGGCACTGCCTCACTCTTTTGGGCATTGGAGGCGAGGGCACACTGCAGCATTTCATCTTTCAGGCACTGTCTCTTGAAGCTGAGGAAGACATGCCTGGTTCCTCCACAGCCAGTGGACACCAGTCCTTGACTTGTGATACCTCCACCAAGACACAGTCCCTTGATCTTGGAGGCCCCAGATCTTGGGGAATAGTGTTCCTCTTGCTTTTGTTGGAGCTGTGCTGGGGACGAAGGCCCAGACAAAGATGATCCCAAAGGATCCCAAAGGATTGCAGAAACTGGGAATGGGTAATTGTCTTGGGAATGGCCCTCTGTCTCTACTCCACTTTCCCCTCTCCTCCACCACCTGATCATGGGCACCACGTCTGCGCTGCTCAGTCTTGCTTTCATTTCCCCAAGCATGGATCAGCTTTCTTCAGGTCTGGGAACTCAGAGACCCCATAGGTGCCACAAATCCACTTGCTCCAGAAAGGACCCTCTGAGGGTGCAGAAATCCTAGGCTCCACTGAGACGTAGCAATGAGAATGGGAGCTGTTCTTCTTTACCATGATTCTAAGATTTCAGGAGATGATATCAGAATGACCTTTCATGTTGCAACACGAGCAGCAGTAAGCATCAAAGAAAAAGCCTTTTCCTCACCTAAAAGGCTCTTCCCATGGCCTCTCTTGATCACAGCCAGTCTCATTCTCCCTCCATCTCCACTCTCTCCCTCATACTCTACTTCCATGTAGACAGCCATACAAATTTTTATCCATCCTTCTCCTGGCATCCATCCACCCATTCTTTATTTCAGGACCCTCCTGGAAGTGAGCTAGAAATTACAGTCTATCAAATCCAGATTACTTTTTTTTCTCTTGTTCCTTCTTTCTTTTCTTGTATCATTTTGCAATAACCAAGTAGGTCTGAAAAAACTGGAATATTTGATAGAATCTTAATTAATTGCCAAGGCTTAAAAGAGATTTTTAAGTTGATGGAAAGTAATGCAGGAGTTCTCCTGCTTTCCCTTAGGCTATGGGGCTGTGAAACCAGGCGTCCTACACTTCATCCAAGCTTGAACAGTGAGGAAGGTCTCTGGGAGGTCTCTCATGTAAGGTTTCCTTTGGGATTTGATGCTAGAGCCAGACTGGGATGGTGTATCCAGAGGAGAGGACAACACAGGTTGGAGATGTGCAGGGACAGCCCAGAGAGAGGAGTCCAAGGAGGTCAACCCATTTCTTCAGTAGGCAGCTTTAGAAGGAAGAGAAGGGAAACCGCACAGTGCAGCCCACCTGCCTGGAAGCCCACCCCATGGGACTGTTGGAGTAAGTTGGGAGGGAGGGAAAGAGGAAGACATGGCACGTCTGCGTGCAGGGAAGCCCGCGGGTGACCAGGCAAGAATTGCAGGGCTGGGAGCTGCTGGGCCCCATCCTGTCACTACAGCCACAAACAATGCCACCACAGTGTCCCAGGCCAGCTTTGCTTGCCTGTGCTGGATCCATCATGCTCTTCAGCTGAGTCCTCTGCCACCAGTGACTCAGTCCTGGCTCAGAAATCCTGGGATCTCTCCATCCCATACTCAGAAGAAACCTCCAAGAGGGAATGGGTGTGGCATAAGCCAGGAACTGAAAATGTATCGTGGAGGGGCAAAAAAGCCACACAGCCCATGTCAGTAGCTGAGAGGTTTTCCATTCATCACAAGAATCCTAGAAAATTATCACTTCTGTGGAGGCTACTTTTGGGCCTGGGGTGGTGCAGGGCCATCAGAAAATCCACACCAGCACCTCGACCCCCTCAACTTCTTTTTCTTGGGAACCCGTGTGTCAGAAGCCCTTTCCACATGTCCTTTTCTAATAATGCTGATACCTGTTGTGCTGGGTTTTGACGATGATGGTCATGAGAGAGGGATCGGGAAAGGTGTGACTCAGAGACCATCTGGGACCTGGCTGAGTAGGATTTTCACCTAAGAGAGAGGCAGCATTCTTGTTGGTCCTGGCCACTCTTTTCAGATCATGTCTTGATGAAGACATTTTGCTCCCCACATATCCCTGTGCTCTTCTTCCTCCCTGCCATCCCATCGGGTCCCGTTCATTTGTGTATGTCAGGTTTGTTTAGATGATCTCTGACTGGATCCTCTTCAGCCAAGGGAAAGTCTTCCTTTCTCAGGACTTCCTCTCTTGTCTCCAGGGTCTGAGATTCCTGAGATTTACATGATTTAAATAAATAAATAAATACAAATAGAAAAGCAACATATTTCATAATTTTTTGTTAGAATATTCCATGTTACAGACTGTGCCCATTGCCTTGTGTTCTTTCAAGTTGTTCAAGAAGAGTTTGGCTCCATTTGTCTCTTTATCCTACCGCCAAGTGTCAGAAGCATCAAAATGCTCTTCTTTACTTTCTCTTCTGAAGACTGAAGAAGAACGGTTCTCTCTGCCTCTCCTCATGGCTCCCATTGCAGAACCTCCACAGAGAGGATCACAGCATGGTGCTAACCTACACCTCCACAAATCCTTGATAAACAGGCGCAGACAGCAGGTCGGTGATCTTTGAGCATGGGCTGAGCTTAGCAGTGCCTGCATCCCCACTTGTGTGTCTCTGTCCGAGTGTAGCTTCAGAGATACCCCAGCAGTGAGGTAATGACCATAAATGTCCTCTTTGTGTTTCAGCCATGGCTGTGTTGTTGCTGGTGCCTGCTTGTGCTGAACCACACACCATCAATAGCAGCACAGGCCCTCAGCCCATCTCATGACCATGCCCAGAGCCTGGCTCCTACCCAGCATGTGGGCCCCCTCCTTTCCTCTAGCAAGGCCAGCCTGATGTTTGCTAGCCAAGGGATGTGTGCTGTCACCCACTTATCTCACAAGCATCCCCACAGTCACAGGGATCCCTCAAAGATTACCATGGGTTCTCAGCCTGCCCAGTCTTCATGCCTGGGCCCTGGGCTCCCTTACCCACCTCTGGCTCAGACCTTTCAGGCAGTTTTTCCTCTCATTCACCAGCCAGTCCATCTTGGAATATGCTAATGCATGGCACATACACACCCCTGCTTATCATGTTAAATTCTTTAATTGTTGTGATACGATCACAGCCTTGACTCAGGCTTTACATAGAAGACCACCAGTTGCTCACTCAGTCCTCACAGGAAGAAGACGATGGTGGAGGCCTCCCTGGCCAGCAGTGATCACACGCTTTGCCATCCATCAACAGTCCTGGACTAAGTCCCACTTAGGGCTTGCTGCTGCCTTATCTTATAGACAGGGCTTGCTGTGCTGTTATTCTTCCCTGCTCCCGAACAGGTGTCACCATCTCCTGGCAACCCAGAACCTGGGTATTGATAACCCTGATGGGCTTAATCACCCTGTCAGTAGGTGCTCCCAATACCCTCATGGTGACTCAGCACTGGGGGCTTGATAACACTGGTGTCCCTTCTCACCACAACAATGGGTGTCTCCACACACTGGGGCCATTGAGAGGGAGAGACAAGGGGGCAGGGGTGCGCATTAACAGCCCCCTTCCACATTATGGATATTTGCCTTACTGTTGGTTATGCTAACCACACTGCCAGGCATCAGGAACAGGGGCTGCCACTCACACCTGGCTCACCACAAGCCCCACGTGTCCTTGCTGGGCAGGCTCAGCTCAGAGCTCCATGCAAACTGTGACGAGAGGGAGCTGCTCCTCACAGCACCCGCACCTTCCTGTATAAAGCTGCATGCTGCAGACACCAGTGTGGGCTCAGTGCACACAGGTAGACAGCGCTGTCCTGGAGCTTGGCATCCTGCATGTGGAGAAGCACCTGGGAGTTCTCCACGGAGAGCACAGTGGAGAACAACCTGGAAATTACCTGCAGCTAGAACTGAGGGGACTGGGTCACGCGCTGCTGGTACCAGAAAATTTAGAAAGCAGAGCAGCTGGTGGAGAAATTGCAGTGCAGAGTTGCATTGTGTCCCACCTGGATGGTGGTTTCCTGTGCAAAGTGCAGCACAGGTCCTTTTGTGCATGACCTGTGAAGCCAGAAAGACATTACAGCATGGCTAGACTGTGTATCCGTTCTCCTCCTCTCTCTACTGTTTCTATCATTTCAGCAACTGGCTCACTCTGCATCTCCCTTTTCATGGGCTGTAAAGTGCTGAGCTAAGTACACATGCACTCTTCTTTCTGCAGATGCTATTCAATTCCCATATCCATCTGTCAGGTTACCTGCTTTTTAGCAGTATCTCACCAGGTTTTGAGTCTATCTTTTCTCAGTCTCCCTCAGCTCTCTTAACAGTTTATCTCTCTTCCTGCAGCACAAGAGATGAGCCATTCCTGCCCTACCTTACTTCATCATTTCTTACTGCAACTTGTCCTTTTGCAACATCTCTGAGGGGTGACCTTATTAATGTTTATAAATATGTAAAGTGGGATTGTCAGGAGGATGGAGCCAGGCTCTTCTCAGTGACTTCTAATGATAAGACAAAGGGCAATGTGTGCAAGCTGGAACATAGGAGGTTCCACTTAAATATGAGAAGAAACTTCTTCACGGTGAGTGTGAGAGAGCACTGGAACAGGCTGCCCAGAGGGGTTGTGGAGTCTCCTTCTCTGGAGACATTGAAAACCCACCTGGACGCATTCCTGTGTGGCCTGATCTAGGTGTTCCTGCTCTGGCAGGGGGATTGGACTAGATGATCTTTCAATGTCCCTTCCAATCTCTAACATTCTGTGCTTCTGTGATCTAATTTCTTGCATATAATTAACTTTCTTTCCAGATCTTCCGGGAAATCATCCTACCGAGGATTACAGCCATCCCCACATATGCTGATGGTATTTTGTCCAACACATTTAGGAGGGCACAAGCTCCTATCTGTCATTCCGATCTGTTGCCTAGCAGCAACCTCTCTTTCACCATACATACCTATGAACAGTGCATGTAAAAATGCTAGGCATCTGCAAAGGAAAAGTGCAGAATCATCTTGAATCTTCAATCCATGCAGAATTCATCCCTGTACACTCGTTGCTCCTGACGTCTCCCAGACTGTCTCCCATTCCTGTCTGCAGCCCCTGCTCTCCCTAGAGAAAAGACTTCCAGTTCTTCCAGGGAGGCAGGACTCCAATTTCCCCCCTCCAGAAGTGATGTCATCTTGCCCCTATCTTGCCCTCCTGAATGTCACACCTCACCAATGTCTGCCAGTGCCATCAAGGCTGGCAGAAAAAACAGGACCATGTCATACTCTTGCCTTCACAGTAGTGCCCAGAAAGGAGCTCAAGCTTGCGAGGTCACTTCCCTCTCTGCCAGCTCTGGATGGTCACACTCAAAGAGTTGTGGTCAATGGTTCAATGTCCAGGATGAGACCAGTGATGAGAGGTATTCCTCAAGGGTCTGTTCTGGAACCGGTATTAGTTAATATCTTTGTCAGTGACATGGACAGTGGCACTGAGTCCACCCTCAGAAAGCTTGGTGACAACACCAAGAGGTGCATTTCTCACACTGGAAGGAAGGGATGCCATCCACAGAGACCTAGTCAGGCTTGAGAAGTGGACCCATGCAAGTCTCCTGAGGTTCAATGAGGCCAAGTGCAAGGTTCTTTATGTGGATCAGGACAATCCCTACCACAAACACAGGCTGGGCTGACAATGGTTTGAGAAGAGCCCTGAAGGACTTGGTGGTGGTGTTTGATGAAAAACTCAAGATGAACAGGCAAAGTGCACTTATAGCCCAGAAAGCTAACCTTAATCTCAGCTGCAATGAAAGAGGCATGAATGCCCAGTGGAGGGAGATGATTGTGCCCCTCTACTTTGCTCCTGCGAGACCCCACCTGGAGTGCTGCATTCAGCTCTGGGGCCCCCATCATAAGAAAGACACAGACCTGTTAGAGTGGGTCCAAAAGAGGGCCACGAAGATGATCAGACAGCTGGTCAAGGGGTTATGGTTTTAAATTGTCCAGCACATTTTAAAATGGTTTTAAAATTTAAATGGTTTTAAAATTTAAAATGGTTTTACGAGAGAGTAGATTTGGATTAGCTATTAGGAAGCAATTCTTTTCTATGAGGATGGTGATACAGAGGAATAGGTTGTGCAGAGAACTTGTGGATGTCCCATCCCTGGAAATGTTCAAGGCCACTGTAGTGGTGACCTGGCAGGAGCTGCTGCCCGTCAGGGACACATTTTGGAACAGTTTTCTCCTGATGGATGGACCCCCTGGTACGGGCATATATTGGAGCAGTTCTTGAAGAGCTGCTGCCTGTGGGAAGCCTGCATAGGATCAGTTCAGGAAGGACAGTATCCCATGGGAGGGACCGCACACTGGAGAATAGAAGACAGTGACTGTGAAGGAGTGGCAGATGTAAAGCGCTATGGACTGAATGCAGCCCCCATGCACTGTTCCCCTGTGCCGCTCGGGGGAAGGAGGTGGAAGAGGGTGGATGAGGGGAACGTGGTTCTAGTCCTTAGACATTTCATCCCAGCAATCTAAAGAAACTATCACTGCGGAATGGCCATGGCCTAGATCTGGAAATGAAAAGGCAGCAGTGCAGGAAACCAATGCACAGCCCATATCATTTGTTGGGATGGTTTGCATTCAAGATGAGCTTCTCAGAAAATTGTTACCTCTGCCAAGGGAGACTCTGGGCCTGCAGCAATGAAGGACTAGTATAAAAGGCAGCCCAGCTCCCTGCTTTCTCATCCAATTCTCTCGCATCGTATTCCTTGGGAACCAGGTGAGTCTGAAGCCCTCTCCTCCTCCTCTTCCAAAGTGGAAGGGATCTTGCATCAATAGACATCTCATCTGATGGTGGTTCAGTGCTATGCTGGGCCTTGGAGTTTCTTGCCATGGGAGAGGGTTGGATAGAGAAGGTTTGTGTAGAGAGAGGCTGGGACATGGGGCTGAGGTGGCTTTTGGTTTATGCACTATGCGAGAATGCCTCTGGGCCGGGATGCTCTTTGAAGGGCCCTGTCAGGACAAAGTGTTTAAGACCATGTGCCCCCGGCACAGCCTTGACACTCAGCATTTGCCTTGGCTCCTTTCCGATGGGGTAAGCAGGCTGCTCCTCACCTACCCATGTGCTCTGCTTCCTCCCTGTCCTCTTTCCCAGGTGCATCTCCTGCCCCCAGACATGTCCTGCTACAACCAGTGCCTGCCATGCCGGCCCTGTGGCCCGTCCCCACTGGCCAGCAGCTGCAACGAGCCCTGCGTCAGGCAGTGCCAGAACTCCACCGTCGTCATTGAGCCCTCTCCTGTGGTGGTGACCCTGCCTGGACCCATCCTCAGCTCCTTCCCGCAGAACACCATTGTGGGATCCTCCACCTCTGCTGCCGTTGGCAGCATCCTCAGCTGTGACGGAGTCCCCATCACCTCTGGCTGCTGTGACCTCTCGGGCATTTCCAGCCGCTACGGTGGCAGAAGGTGCCTGCCCTGCTAAAGCCACTGGCCATGGCCCTGGGGTACTTCTCCTAGGAACTACGAATATGATTCTGGACAAAGGAGAAATCTTCAGGCCCTTGCTTTCAGAATGACTGACCTTCCTCACCTCCTCTGGCAGACATTGGCAGGAGCCAGACCAGAGGCTACCCCGAGATTTCTGAAAATATGGCCCATGTCTCTCCTTCCATCCCTCCACCTACCTCCTTCTCTCCCTTTACTTTGTGTTCTTCTTCTCCCTTGGGCTCTGTGGCTCCTCAGAGCCATCCCTTCCCCTGTGGGAACAGCAGACACATGCCCTGCATGATCTCTGCCATGGGCAGGGGATGCTGCCTCATCGTTGGCCCTGGTGATTCCTGTACAGAGGTCACTAAGTGACCTGCTTTTCCTCTGTACACTCATTAAAGATTTCTGCATCCCAGCCTTGCCTGTAGATGTCATTTTTTTCTCCGTGTATGCCCACCTGAGCTGCCCAGGGAGAATGGTTTTGCCCTTGCTGGGTACAAGATGGGTGTTTAAGGAGCCTCTTCCCCACTCCCAGAAGAATGGGAGGTTGCGACACGCTGCAGAGAGTCCTCTCTTGGGCACTGCCCCTTGCAGCTGAAGAAGACATCCCTAGCTTTTGCAGAGCAAGGGGCAATCTACCCTTGCCTTGCAGCGTCTCTGCCCACAGCTCCCCCTGTCCTGCAAACAGAGAGCACAACCTCTGCTGTCCTCACGGCAAAAGCTATGAGTCTGTGGGAGGCTGCGAAGGCTGGGCACCCTGCAGGCTCTTAGGAACGGGCTTGTTCAGGACAGTGCTGTGCAGGGGAAGCAGGCAGGGACAGAAGATGGATGGCAGATGTCGGGATGTGTGGAATAAGTGCAGGAATGACCCACCGCTTCTACTCCACCTTCATCTCCCCTCTTTTGCCCCACCTCGGGGCTATGGCCACATGGGCATGTGCGGCAGGAACATGTGTCACATGTGGCCCACCCACCCGCAGCACAGCACTTGGCAGACAGAACCAGCCTGACATGGGCTGGATGGGAATCAGTCCCCTCTGTGATGCATTTCTGAGACAATGCTGGCACGCCTTTATAGACAGGTGTGAGGAGATATGCCTGGCTCTGGCATCGACTCCCAGGAGTGAGACAGGGAACAAGATAAAGGATGTTTAATAATCAATAACTTTCTTAAATATGGACTGTTAGAAGACTGTGGGTCAGAATATAATACTCTTATCCTCCCAGTTAGAAAGGCAGACGGAACCTGTCGTATAGTCCAGGACTTAAGGGCCTTCAACAGGATCACAAAAGATTTATACCCTGTAGTAGCCAACCCCTATAACCTTTTGACAAAATTAGAAAACAGTCAAGTTTGGTTCACAGTACTAGATTTAAAGGATGCTTTTTTTCTGCCTGCCCGTGGCGACTGAAAGCCAGAAACTCTTTGCCTTTGAATACGAAAATCCCAGGAGAGGACAAAAAAACTCAGCTTACTTGGACTGTCTTACTACAGGGGTTCAAGAATAGCACCAACATATTCAGGAAACAACTAGCCCATGATCTTGAGGCTTGGAAAACCCCTTCAGGGAAGGGGACACGGTTGCAATACGTAGATGACCTGTTGATAGATACTGAAGAAGAAAACGAATGTGTAGAATGGACTATTAGTTCACCAAATTTTCTGGGACTAATATTAGGAACCCAGCCTCTTTCGTCAGTAACTAAGTTTCCAAATTACCCATTTACTTTTGTATCGAGACCATGGAAATGGTATACGCCAGCTGACCAGACTTAAAGGATACACCCCTAGAACATGCAGAGGATTGGTATATAAATGACAGCAGCTTCGTTTGCCAGGGAGTTGGCCTCGCAGGATATGCAGTAAAAAAACTTAATAAGGTAATTGAGGCGAAGCCTCTTTCCCCTGGAGCATCAGCCCAAGAGGCAAAAAATCATCACCTTGATAAGAGCTCTTGAGCTGGCGAAAGGAAAAAGAATTAACATTTGGACAGATTCAAAATAGGCTTTTGGTGTGGTGCATGCACATGGGGAAATTTGGAAGGAGAGCGGACTCTTATCATCCCAAGGGAAATCAATTAAACATGCAGAAGAGATACTGAAGTTACTCCAAGCGGTATACCTGCCTACTAAAGCTGCTACTGTGCACTGTAAATGACATCAAACAGTTTGGTGGTGGTGGTGTTAATGTGTTTGGTATTCACAGAAGAGGAGCTTCTGCAAAAGCGGCTTCTGGTATGGAAGATGAGCCTCAGGGATTGTGAGGCAAAGAAGCAAAAGATTCCAGTCACTGGTTCCTTGAGGTCTATTTGGTCATCTGTTGGCAGGAACCTGACACAGCCTGGAAGGCTTGGCAGGGACAGTTGCAGTCTGCAAGGCCTGCTGGATTGTTCCTTCAGGCGTCCCTGAGAGACGGAGCTTTCAGGTGTCCTGAAAGGGCTCTTGGGCCAGACGCAGTGGAGCAGGCAGGTGCAGACAAGGAACCAGGAAGGTGGTAGAGGGCATGAAGCTGTATCAAGGAAAGAGACTTCCAAGCATACAGCTGGCTGTCAGGATGAAGACTTTCTCCAGCAAGGGGAGTACAGAGGGGAGAAGGGAAGGGTGGAAGGAGAGGGAAGGAAGCTCTGCATGTCTGGGAGCACACTGAAGATGAACTGTGATCCCTCTGCCGAATTTCCACACCTGTTGATTTGCTGGCCTCTCTGCAACGTGCTAGAGACTTGAAAGAAGCAGCGGGAGCAGGACTGTGTGGAGGTCTCTCTAGGGCTACACACAGCTCATGCAGTCAGGTGTGCCCCTTCCCTTGCCAGACATCAGCGTTGCTGGGTGTGCCGTCCTGACCCCTCACACCCAGCTGGGTCCGACCCACATCGGACCCTCAGCGTCTGACCCGGGAGAACTGACGGGCCTCAGCGGGGCCGGGCCAAGGCTGGGGCTTGGCTGGTGGGGGACCGCCCGGGGCTGCGGGGCGAGGTGGTCCCGGCGGGCGGAGCGGCAGCGCCCCCTGGGGGCTGTGCCCCTGCCTCGCCCCCGCCACACACGCCCGGCCCCGCCCGCCACGGTTCCTGCCCGGCCGCAGCCCCGGCTCCTCTCCCCGTGGCTCTCAGGGCGCAGTAATACACCGCCGCGTCCCGAAGCCGGGGCTGGGCGAGCCACAGGGCGCTGGACCGGCGGTCTGCTGCCACCCACAGCCACCCCTCCGGGTCTGACACTGGTCTGGAGTCTTTGCGACTGCTCACGAGCAATGCGGGGCCTCGGCCCGGGAGCTGACGGTACCACTGGATGAAGTCGCCGGTTTGGATGTTGGGGTGTGAGCAGGTGATGTTGATGCCGGTGCCATCCCTGGTCTGTGCCCACGGCTCCTGCTGCACCTGGGCTCTGCCTGTAGCCACTGCCAGGAAGAAAAGGAGGAGAAAACTCAGAAAAGGGCTTTGCTACCACCAAAATATCACGCAAGGGGAGAGGGGAGAAAAAAACGGTTGACAGCTGATGGGAGCATTTTCTCAGAAGAAAGCACACAAAGGCATTTCTCTGGGAATGGTTATTTGGGGACCAGGTCGGAGCAGGGCTGTTTGGAAGGAGGGTCCGAGCCGAGCCAGGAGGAGAAGGGAAGCAGGCAGGAACGAGTGGGGGTGTGCCGAAAGGAGAGGAGGAAGGCAGGGAGCAAGGCAAGGTGGGAGGGAACGGCCGGCTGAGCTCGCTGGAGGCAGACGGGACGGCTGCAGAGGGAGGACAGAGGGGAGCGAGGTCCGTGAGAAGCCGGCGGGCCAGCAGCGAGGGCAGCCCCGGCCCCCCGCAGCCCCCGTCCCGGCCCCGCCGCCGGCAGCCCCGCGCACCCAGGAGCACCGCGGCCAGCCCCGCCAGCCCTGCGGCCCGGCCCTGCCGCATCCCGCCGCTCCGCCGCCCGCGCCGCGCTGCCCCCGCCAGCCCCGGCTCTGCTCCGCCCGCGGCGCCTCCTCCCCGCCGCCGCCGCCCGGCGCCGCCAGCTCCGCCCCGGGGCCGCTCGGGGGCTGGCCCGGGCTGCGAGTGCTGGGCGCCTGGGGGCGGGCAGGGCTTGGGCTGCTGCCAGCGGGGCTCTGCCCGTCCTGCAGCCCAGCCCGGGACGCGGAGGTGTGCGGGGAAAGGCTGAGGCAGCTCCTTCGGCACGGGAGAGGAGAGGGGAGGGGAAGGGAGTGGGAGAGGGAGAAGGAGCGGAGAAAACAGCCGCCCGTCTGCAGCGTCCCCAGCAGGAGGGGTGAACAGACGGCAGTGGGCCGGGCCGGGGAGAACGTTGGTGCGGATCGCTGGTCCCGCAGCTGTGCTTGGCGCCGCCGCAGCTGCGGAAAGCCGGCAGCAGGAACGAGTCGTATGCTGGTACCCGGGGACATGTCACCCCGACAGCACACCGAGGCCCGGGGCCTCGTCAGCTGTTACAGCACATGGAGCTGGTGTCAGCAGTGGAGTGTTTCAGCCCAGGCCAAGAGGTGCAGCTGCCGCTTTCCCCTTTGCAGTCTCCACTGTTATGGAAATTGAGCACGTTTCTGCAGGACACACAGACAGGGATGTGCACGTGCCCCATTTGGGGAAGATGCACCCAGGATGGTACTGGCAGTAACTGGTTTTGGGGGCCCAAACCGTTGCTGACACATTTGTCTGGAGGCTGAGACCCCCTTCCCCTGCTCCAGTGGCTACACGGGGACCCCCTTGGCTCCAGCAGCTGACAGCACAGACCAGGAGTGGCCTCACCCCCAGTCTGACTCCAGCAGCTGGTGCCAAATCCACTCCTGCTGCTCCACCAGCAGCTGGCACTTTCTCCTTGCAGCACACATGCACATGGGACAGAGCGAGATTACGCAGAGGTAAAGAAAGATTCCAGAAGAGGACAGGACAGACAGCAGTGCTCAGGTGCAGGGCCCAGCCACACAAGCACGTGGAGTGGCTCCTTTTCCACCTTGCTCTGCCTCCCCTCATGTGCTCCTCCTGGCTCCTCTTGCCCTGCATGTCCCCTCATGGTTTTGTATAGGTCTGTCCCACACCCATCCCAACCTATGTCCTGGCCCACAGCTGTAACAGTTGCAAAGCCCAGGTTGATCTTCCTCGTAGTGGCACCTGTGGCTTCTTGATAGGCCAACAACTTGTGTGAATGGTGAGGTTTGTCTCTTGTCATTGTCTCCATGTTTGTTTTCTCTGGTCTCGGTCTCTGTATGCCCGTTGCTTGCCTCCCCTTTTCTTAGCATCCCAATTGACATGGTCCCCAATCTTAGAACCTCGCTGGCATAAACATGGCTACAGCGCCATGTACCCCCCACAAAAGGTGCAATGCCTCGGGGTTTGATCTCCTCACTGCCTCCCTCATTGTCTGTCATGAAGCAGGAGCATCACAACACTGGAGAAGTTGGGCGCCAGTTATGTTCAGGGAGATGTTGACAACGGGGTGGTGTAGCGGAGGGAATATGACCCCAGGAATGACACAACTGCAGCCAAGTGAGAATGAGTGAACAGTGTCTTGTGTCTCCTCGTAGGTCTATGTCCAGAGGGACACCTGGAGCACCCTGCAGGAGCTCAAGGAGGACAGGAAAACTGGTGGTGGTATTGTATTCAAGGAGCACACCAGTCCAGAAGCTCTCAGCAGAGGCTAGCTGTGTGATGGGTAGCAAGTCCCAGAAGAAGCTGCCAGTGACTGTGTAGGGCCAGTGCAGGGCAAACAAAAGGGTGTGCCACTTGTGCCAAGGAGGACAGCAGGAGCTCAGCCCAAAGGCCTCCCACCAGACAGGCACACACCTTCCCTCCCATGGCACTGGAGTACTGCAGTGGATGGCAGATGGCCACAGATCAGTTGTAGGCCATTAGTGTGAAGAGGAGATCCCAGTTTAGGCTCACTAGTGGGTGACGAAGAGCCAGACCACACAGCTAGAGAAGTAAATAGCCCTCTCTGCAGAGAAAGCATCTAAAACCATAAGTGGCATCCTGACCAAGACATGGCACATGTCAGTGAAAGGAGCAGTTGCCAAAGACAAACTACATGGGAGGGTGCAAGTGCTGGTTAGGCACCACCATCACCATCACTGGTGTATTCCCACTCTGGATCAAGAGGTAGATGTCTGAGACCAGGATGAAGAGCAGCAGCTCTCAGCTCTCAGACAAACCCAGCAGCAACAAAAGAAAGCACTCTGTAGGCCTTCCCCCACCCCTATGGGATGACAGCGGCAGCAGGAGGAAGGAGGAGATGGAGTTGCTGCTCAGGATTTATTGTCTTCCACCACTCGATATCTTCTGGACGAACAACACAGCAGGGCATCAGCAAGCCAGAATGTTCTTGCAGAGACAGTAGAAAGTAAGGTCACAACCCTGGACCTCAGAAGAGCAGCCTTTGGTCTCTTCGCTGTGTGTGTACACCTATCTCCGTGTGTGTGTGCCTGAGTATACTTCAGGATGCATCTAAGAGTGCCTGTGTGTGCACCCATGAGTTCATGCATCTTTATACATGAGCAGCAGTGTGCGTTTGTGCTGTTCTCTCCACCCGCTTTTGATGTCATGAGTGATATCGGTATGAGATCAAGGGTCACACTGGGATTTAACAGAAATAGTGATCTAGGAACAGCATCCCACCAAGGCTGAGACGTGGTGACTGTGCATGTTGCCCCATGCTTCCTGAGCAGTCCCAACTAGAGGCTGTCTGAAAAACCCTCCATATGATCACAGGCTGCACCTCCAGCACCCACATAGTCCAACCCTGTGTTCAGAGCAGATCTCATCAGATCAGGTTGCTCAGGATCAAGTCCAGGCAAAGTCTGAAGTCTTCCAAGGATGAAGATCCTTGGCAATCTGCTCCAGGACTCAACCACCTTCAGGGTAAATATTTCTTCCATATATCTAACTAGAACAAAGCATTTCTGAACTTGCACCTAGTGGCCCCAGTCTAAGTACGCTTCATCTCAGGAGTCCAGCTTCATCTCCTTTGCATCTTCCAGTGAAGTGGAAGTAGACAATACAAATGTCTGTTTGGCTTTCCCCGTGATGCTCACAGGGTCTGTCCTTCCTCCCAAAGCACAGCAAAACCAGGACCCATGTTCCTCTGATTCAATGCCACTTCTGTGCAAGGTTTCAGCCCCTGCATGACTCAGCACCAGGCCCATGAGTCAAAAAGTATGTGTGGCATTGGTTTCCCCATGGGGGACCTCTGTCCCACCCCAGACTCCACTGACAGCACACTGGCGGCAGATCCATGCAGGGCTGGGCCTTCTCGAAGAGGGCAGGATTTCTCAGCCTTTCTCCCTGTACATAAAGCTAATGCCATCCTTTTGAGGAACATTAGAGCCCCCTCTTTTCCTTCCCCTTTCACAACTTTACTGCTGAATGTGACATCATCCAGTGTGGAATAGCCTTTTGGACGGTTTAGGTCAGCTGCCCTGGTGATGTCTCCTCCCCACCTTTTGCCCACCTCCTGTCTCCTGGCTATGGGGTGCTTGGAGAGAGTCTTGATGCTGTGCCAGCACTGCTCCACTATAGCCTCAAAATTGGTTAGATGGCAGTGCTGTTCTAACTCCAAGTGCAGAGCACAACACTCAAGTGGCTGCTGTGGGGAATGTTAACTCTGTCCCAGGCAGCCGCAGTAGAGGCAAGTTCCCACAAGAGAGGAACATGTGCTTGAACATGACACAGTGTGCACTCAGCTGAGGCCCCCCTGGGAACAACCCGAGCAGAGTTTCTGGGCAGCATCTGGGTGAAGTACACTCTTTGATGTGGTACCCAGAGTGACTGCGCAGAGAGGGGACGTGGACTGGGAGTCTTGCAGAAGTCACTAGAGCCAGGGCTCTTGGGAAGACATGTCAGCTTTCTTGGGCCTTGCACTTAGAGCTTAAGAATCCCATTTGTTAGTGTGAGTAGCAGTGGTAAGGGAAAGTGCTGGAGTGCCCCTACTGATCAGCGGTGGGTGTCATGCAGAAATAAGCTTCCACCAGGTATGGAGAAGATGTATGATTATTTTATTTTTTATTTTTTAAATAAAAATGGCAGGCACAATGGTATGGGAGTGAAGAAGGAATTCGCTATGGACAGTATCTGCACTGTGTGTCTTGGGAAAACCCATCTGGCTCTGTCTGATGCTGCACAAAAGCAGGGTTCCAGCACCTGAAAGATTTACTCACTGTCTATATTCCTCTTCTTAATCTATCGTACAAAAACAGACACGATTTCCTGTTGGGCCTTTCTTTTGAGATCCAGAAAGGCCCCGCGCAAACTCTCCCCCCATACAGACATCCCTGGGTCAGAGCAGGAGGAGGCAAAATTGCCAGCAGGTTCTGCACAGGGGCAGTTTTAGGTAGGGTAGGGTCACAGGCAGGAGCTGGGACACCTCTGCCCAAAAGGGCCCCAAAATACCCCTAAAGAGTCATCCAGGCTAACATCATTTGCCTTTACTGGACTCTTCCAGCACGTGACTCTTCTGCCTACACTGACGTGTGTTGCCTGGAAATACTTGGGCCTCCCTACCTGCCACTCAAAAGTTGCCTTCTCTGGGGCAAAAGCACAGCATAAAGCAGGAAATGAAAAACAGCATCACAGGAAGGCAACACACAGCCCATATCATTAGGTGGGATGTTTTGCATTCAAGAGGAGCTTGTCAGAAAACAGTCCCTGCTTCAAGGGATGCCTCTGGACATGTGGCAGCTAAGGCGCACTATAAAAGGCAGCCCATCTCCGTGCTCTCTCATCCACTTCTCTGGCCTTCTTCTCGTGAAGACTCAGCAGGTGAGTGTGAAGCCCCTTCTTGTTCCCATCATCCTCCAAAAGCAGACCTCAGCTCCATGGACCTCTCAGCTGCTATCAGCTGTGTTCCATGCCAAATCTTGGGGCTGCTGGTTGTGGGAGAGTCAAGGGGTAGAAGGTTTGTCATGGAGGAAGGCTGAGCCTTTACTATGATGGCTCCTGTGCTAGGGTCTAGGTTGTAGCCAGATAGGCTCTGGTGGTTCTTTTTGGGCCCTGGCAGGATGAGGCCAAGAAGCGCTGGCACATCCATGCAGAGCCTCCAGCTCTCAGCACTGCCTGTGCCTTGGTTCCGTCAGGGTGTGGTGACATGCTTTTCCTCATTCATCCCCATGTTCTTCTTCCTCCCTGTCCTCTCTCCCAGGTGCACCTTCTGCCCCCAGA
The DNA here is from genome assembly GCF_964211835.1 of Anser anser. Classification (NCBI taxonomy): domain Eukaryota; kingdom Metazoa; phylum Chordata; class Aves; order Anseriformes; family Anatidae; genus Anser; species Anser anser. The sequence goes on from NC_139744.1 coordinate 4,956,343, forward strand.
CATGTCCTGCTATGACAAGTGCCAGCCGTGCCAGCCGTGCCAGCCCTGCGGCCCGACCCCGCTGGCCAGCAGCTGCAACGAGCCCTGCGTCAGGCAGTGCCAGAACTCCACTATCGTCATCCAGCCCTCCCCTGTGGTGGTGACCCTGCCCGGCCCCATCCTCAGCTCCTTCCCGCAGAACACCGCTGTGGGATCCTCCACCTCTGCTGCCGTTGGCAGCATCCTCAGCTGTGACGGAGTCCCCATCAACTCTGGCTGCTGTGACCTCTCCTGTATTACCAGCCGCTACTGTGGCAGCAGGTGCCGCCCCTGCTAAAGATGCCAGACAGTGCCCCAGACCAGGACCCCAGGAACTCAGAATATGCTGCTGGACAAAAATGGACAGAAGAACAAACTTTGTGTTGTTGTATTAAGAGGAGCTGACCATCTCTGGCTTGTCCTGTAATGACAGGAAGGGGCCAGCCTGGCTTCTCCGACAACGTGGCCAATGTCTATCTTTTTTGTTTTCTACTCACTCATTCTTTTTCTCTCTTTTCTTTGTTGCCCTCTGCTTTCTCTGAGGGCCCCAGAAACCAGCCTGGTGTGACCTGCAAGTCTCTCTCCATTTGTGGGCCAGGTAGATGGATGCCCTGTGGGAACTGTGCTGTAGGAGAAGCTGAAAAACTTTTGTCTGTTCCTCCTGCTCTCCACTCCCAGGGCCTCTTCTTGGAGTCACCTCATTTCCCTCCTGAGATTCAATAAACATTTGCAGCAACTGTGAGTGTGTCTTGGTCTGGTCTTTCCATCTGCATAGAGATGGCTAAATGAGAAAGCCATTCCTTACTGGGAATTAGTTGTGGCCAATGCCTCACTCCTCTAGGCGTTGGAGGGTGGGGCACACTGCAGCAATTCATCTTTCAGGCACTGTGTCTTGAAGCTGAGGAAGACATCCCTGGTTCCTCCACAGCCAATGGACACCAGTCCTTGACTCATGACGTCTCCACCTAGACACAGTCCCTTGATCTTGGAGGCCCCAAATCTTGGGGAAGAGTGTTCCTCTTGCTTTGGGTGGAGCTGTGTTGGGGACGGAGGCTCAGACAAAGATGTTCCCAAAGGATTGCAGTAACTGGGAATGGGTAATTGTCTTGGGGATGGCCCTCTGTCTCTACTCCACCTTTCCCTCTCTTCCACCACCTGATCATGAGTGGCATACCTGGGCATGGAGAGGAGGTACAGCTTCCTTGTGTGTCCCGATCACCTTTCAGCACAGCATCTGACATGGCCTACCATTTGCCAGGATGTGAAAGACTGAGGGGATACACAAGTTCATACTGCCGACAGCTATAGCAGGGAACCCTCTGCTCCCCTCCAAGCTCTCTGTGAGGTCCCCAGAAATGAGCCTGGAGTTACCTTCTAGCCTCTCCCCACTTGTGGGTTCAGTTAGATGGATGTCCTGTGTCAGTTCTGCCATAGGATGATTTTTGTCTGCTCCTGATGCTCTCCGCTGTCGGGGCCTCCTCTTGGAGTCACCTCATTTCCCTCCTGAGACTCAATAAACATTTGCAGGAACCCTGATTTTGTCCCTGTCTGGTCTTTCCATCTGCATAGAGATGGCCAAAGGAGAAAGTCGTTGCTTCCGTGGGAATTTTGGTGTCCTTCAGATGTCTGCCTTCAGAATGGTACTCTTTCAGGTCGTTATCAACCTGCTCCACTGATGGTTCCCCCATGGGCTGCATTGTGGAGATCTGCTCCACTGGGGTACCCACGGATTGCAGGGATACAACCTGCTCCTCCATGGGCCTCTCCACAGGCTTCAGGGGAACTTCTGCTCTGGCACAGTGAAACATCTCCTGCCCTCCTTCTTCACTGACCTTGGTGTCTGCATGGCTGTTTGTCACTCCTCTCTCTCCCAACTGCTGTTGTGCAGCAGGTTTTTTATTTTTATTTTTTTATCTTTCTCAAATCTGCTCTCACGGAGGCACAAACAACATCGTTCATGGTTTGGCTCTGGGCAGTGGTGGGTTCCTCTGGGGCCATCTGAAATTAGCCCTTATCTAACATGGGGCAGCTCCTGGGCTATTCTCATTGGTGTGTTAAAGGGTGTAGGCAATTAACTGTTATAAGTCCAGTCAGGTTCAGGGTACTGAACAATCACAATCACAGATTCACATATAACATAGCACAGTCTCTATCTCATCATGTTCCATGAGCTACTACAGACACACTTAAAGAGTTCGGTCGCATTCTACGAGAACTATCATGGCTAGGTTCAATGCAATCTAGTGCAATTTATTAAAGCAACAGGTACACAGGTTCTTTGGATTGCCAGTGATAAATACACTGTCTGCAAAGCACACTTAAATGCCAAAAATATGAATAACTCAGCCTGGCTACTAATGCGTTAAAAGGCACAAAGACCCTACAGAGATTTCTAAGTTTCCTGGGGAGGCACTTGGTGTAACCAAGTGTTCAGATCTTACCCAAAGGCGTCCCCATGGTGGGGGGAAGAGAGGTTCAGTCCATTGACTGATCCCAGAAGTCGCAATGGTATCTTCCCTAACATCCCCTTTCTCTTAAGCCAATTTATATTATTTTCTATCTTTTAGTTGTCTTTCTATCTTTGGGACTCTAGTCATGCATATCTTGGTTATGACTGGTGCAAAGTTTTCTCGCTTTCATTTAAAGGTATAGGCTCCAAGAAATTCAGAGCGTATGCTCAGTGAGGGGTGGCCGCACCTTGGAGGTGGGTGGCTTTTGGGATGGAGGTGTGTTTTGGTATTATAATGATATTATAATGAGCAAAGTTCACTAGAGTACAGCATTTTGTCAAAAATATGACAGGTCGTTGGCTCAGGGTAGCAAATGTGCAGCTTATCGGTCTCAGTGTGCACAAGAACAATCAAGTCTCCATCTCGTCACAGAGCCTAGCTGCGGTGTCTCTAGTCTGCTCTACACTCTGTACTGGTCCTTACAGTCAGCACACCAGGTTTCCCTGGTGTGATTAACATCTAAAGTTGGAAACCTAGGGAACCTTTATGTAGTGCAGCTACACTCCACCCTGGAAGCTTCTTCAATGTTGTACCTTTTCTTTAAAATGTGAATATCAGTTTAATTTCCAAGTTATTTTAGGCAATTATTCCACACTCATAGAGGCCACCCCTGCAGCTCCCTGCTACCAAAACCTTGCCACATAAACCCAAGACATTGCTGCTTCAAATTGACTTGATTCATTTCTCCTTCAGCAATTTCTGCAACTTGCTGTGTAGGACTGCATAGAGCAGCCTTCCACTTCTGATGCTTTCCCACAATACAACAGGACCCATCAGTGAACAGGGCACATTGCTTCTCATTTTCTGGCGGTTTGGGGTACAGTGAGGCTTCTTCAGCATGCCACTTCCTCCTCTGGTGATATTATGAAATTTTGCCTTCTGGCCACGGTCACTTCCAAGATTCCTGGGTGACTGTGTTTTTCTACCTGTTGTGTGATCACTGTGGCCTGCTTGCTCCACATAGCAGCAGTTGCATGATGTGTAGAGGGAACCCTGCCTTTGAATATCCAGCCCAGCACCGGCAGACAGGGTGCCTCAAGGAACTGTGCTTCGGTACCAGCTGCTTCTGAAGCAGCTCAAACCTCTTCATGTGCTTCCAGTATCTATTTTTCAGTTGGAATATAGCAGGCCTTAGATCCTCTGTATCCCCAGCTCCAAAACCCTAGGAGTTTCCCTCAAGTCTCCCTGGGGTCTTTTAGCCAGAGATCCCAGGTGAGGCCATTCTTCCTGGCTGCAGTGTAGAGTATGTTTTATACATTATGTCCTGCCTGGACTGGCCCAAGAGGTACTGCATGAACTGTCTCCCATGTAATTTGTTCAAAGGCTTGTCATTGCTCAGGGCCCCATTTGAATCATTTGTCTTCCAGGTCACTTGGTAGAGAGGGCTTACAATCAGTCTGTAATTTGGAATATGAATTCTCCAGAAGCCCACAATGCCTAAGAAAGCTTGTGTTTCCTTTTTGCTAGTTGGTAGAGTTATTTTAATGATCACATCCACTGGGATCTGAAGTTCATCTTGCCTTTTTATTCCTAAAAACTGTATCTCCTGTGTGGGTCCTTTGACCTGAGGCTGAGAGGAAGAGGCACAGGACTTAGGAGACACTCTGTAGCAGTGGGGGAAAGGCCAGGGAAGGAGAGGTGCAGCCATGGAGTGAAAAGAGATTTCCCAAAGATAAAGATGAAGAAAGGATGAAGGCAGATCAAAGTGGCCATGAAGAAGCTGAGATTGAAGGAACGAGAGCAGTTTGGTGGAGGCGATGTTATTGTGTTGTTTTTATTCACAGAAGAAGAGCTTCTGAAAAAGTGGCTTCTGGTATGGAAGACAAGCCCTCACACATCCTGGAAGGCTTGGCAGTCTGCAAGGCCTGCGGGGTTGTTCCTTCAGGCATCCCTGAGAGCTGGAGCCTTCGGGTGTCCTGAGGGGGCTTTGGGGCCAGACACAGTGGAGCAGGCAGCTGCAAGTAAGGCAGGCAAGGAAAGGTGGAGGTGGTACAGGAGACGCAGGCATCCAGGAAACAGACTCACAAGCGTATGGCTGTGGCAGATGGGTCGGGCCTTTCTCTGCAGGGTGTTAGCGAGGCGATCAGCTCTGAGGCAGATGCATTCTGCAGTGGAGTGGGGGATCATGTAGAATGTTTCCCTTGATTGAGGCCCCTTTGAGGCAGTTGAGGGAGCCACCAGAACCTGGCAGCCCTCATGTGGGTGGCTGACAAAGCTTGGGTGGAGCCAGGAGCGGTAGAGGCAGGCCATTTAAATCAGGCATAGCTGACATTTTACAGTCCCTTGCCAAGGCGACCGGCTCCCATGCAGACACGTTCTGCAGCAGAGCAGGGGATTGCAGCGTGCAGGGGTTTCTCTTCATCAAGGCCACTTCAGGCAGCTGAGGTAGCTGTCCAGATGTGACCAAAGAGCAATCAAAAGGGACATAAGGACTTTGGGGTGATTGATTGAAGGATCAGGTGCACAGGGAGCATTTTCCTCTATCCTTCCAGTAGCAGGGATCAATACTGAAAGGAACAGGTGAACCCAACTGATCAATACATGGCTCCAAGGCTGGTGCCACCAGCACAGTTTTGGGTTTCTTGATCATGGGAAGGTCTACATGACACCGAACCCACTGACTCCTGATGGGGAGCACCTTTCTCTGAGGAATTTTTGCCCAGGAACTAGCAGGGCTGATTGGCAGGGATTTAAACTAGGTTTGAAGGGGGAAAGGGACAAAACGAGGCCCACCAGTGAAAAGTTATGGGACTGCACACCAGTATTTGAGGGACTGCATGCTAGTGAGTCCCTTCAGGCTGCCCCACGAGGGGCTGAGTTGAATGAAAGACATCTGAAATGTTTCTATACAAACAAGCAGCACGAGAAACACTAATGCACATAGTATGGAAAACAAACAGGAAGAACTGGAGATCTGTGTGCAGTCACAAGGCTATGATCTCATTGTAATCACAGAGACATGGTGGGACAGCTCCCATGACTAGAATACTGTCATGGAAGGCTACATGCTTTTTAGAAAAGACTTTTCAGGAAGGCAAGGAGGTGGAGTTGCTCTTTATGTGAGAGAGCAGCTGGAATGTGTGGAGCTCTGCCTAGGGGTGGGTGAAGAGTGAGTTCAGAGCTTATGGGTAAGGATTAAAGGGCAGGCCATGGCTGACAGTATTGTGGGTGTTTGCTACAGGCCACCTCATCAGGAAGAGGAGGTAGATGAAACCTTTTTCAGACAGCTCAAAATAGCTTCTCAATCACAAGCCCTGGTTCTCATGGGGGTTTTCAGCCACCCTGATATCTGCTGGGAAGATCACACAGCTAGGCACAAACTGTCCAGGAGGTTCCTGCAGTGCATTGATGACAACTTTTTGACACAGGTGGTGGTGGAGTCAAAAAAGAGAAGTGTGCTGCTGGACCTTGTATTAATGAATGAGGAAGGACTAGTTGGAGATGTGAGGGTTGGGGGCAGCCTTGGTTGCAGAGACAATGATATGGTGGAGTTCAGGATCTTGTGAGGAGGAAGCAGGGCAAAATGTAGGATTGTGACCCTGGACTTCAGGAGAGCAAACTTTGGCCTCTTAAGGGATCTACTTGGAAGAATCCCATGGGTTAGGGCCCTAGAAAGAAGGATGGTCCAAGACAGCTGGTCAATATTCAAGCATCACTTCCTCCAAGCTCAAGATCAGTGCATCCCTCTGAGTAAAAAGGCAAGCAAAGGGGGCAGGAGACCTGCACAGTTGAGCAGGGAGCTCCTAGCAAAGCTCAGATGGAAGAAGGAAGTTTACAGCATGTGGAAAAAGGGACAGGCCACTTGGCAGAAATATAGGGTCACTGTTAGGGTATGCAGGAACACAACAAGGAAGGCCAAGGCCTATTTGGAATTAGATCTGGCAAAGAATGTTAAAGACATTAAGAAAGGCTTCAGAGTTGCTGAATGCCTTTTCTGCTTCAGTGTTTACTGTTAAGATCAGACCTCAGGAATCTCAGACCCTGGAGACAAGAGAAGAAGTGCGGAGTAAGGAGGACTTTCCCTTGGCCGAAGAAGATCAGGTCAGAGATCATTTAAGCAAACCTGATATCCACAAATCCATGTGCCCCGATGGAATGCACCCACAGGTGCTGAGGGAACTGGCTGATGTTATTGCTAGGCCACTCTCCATCAGCTTTGAAAGGTTGTGGAGAACAGGAGAGGTGCCTGAAGACTGGAAGAGAGCCACTATCATGCCAGTCTTCAAAACGGGCAAGAAGGAGGACCCAGGCAACTACAGGCCAGTCAGCCTCACCTCCATCCCTGGAAAGGTGATGCAACAGCTCATTCTGGAGGTCATCTCCAGGTATGTGGAGGATAAGAAGGTGATCAGCAAGTCAGCATGGATTCACCAAGGGGAAATCATGCTTAACCAATCTGATAGCATTCTATGATGAGAAGACTAGCTGGGTAGATGAGGGAAGAGCAGTGGATGTGGTCTACCTTGAATTCATCAAGGCTTTTGACAGTGTCTCCCATTATATCCTCATAGACAAGCTGAGAACGTGCAGCCTAGATGAGTGGACAGTGAGGTGGATTGATAATTGGCTGGATGACAGAGTTCAGAGGGTTGTACTCAGTGGTGCAGTGTCTAGTTGGAGGCCCATAGCTAGCGGTGTCCCCCAGGGGTCAGTACTGGGTCCAGTGTTGTTCAACTTATTCATCAATGACCTTGACTGTGGAACAGAGTGCACCCTCAGCAAGTTTGCTGATGACATGAAGCGCGGAGGAGTGGCTGATACCCCAGAGGGATCTCAGCAGACTGGAGGGTTGGGCCAAGAGGAATCTCATGAAGTTCAACAGGGGCAAGTGCAGGCTCCTGCATGAAGGGATGAATAACCCCAAGCACCGGTACAGGCTGAGGGCTGACCTGCCACAGAGCAGTTCTGCAGAGAGGGACTGGGGAGTCCTGGTGGACAGCAGGCTGACCATGAGTCAGCAAAATGCACTTGTGGCCAAGAAGGCCTACAGTATCCTGGGGTACATTTGGAAGAGTGTTGTCAGAAGGTCAAGGGAGGTCATCCTCCCCCTCTATTCAGCCCTGGTGAGGCCACACCTGGAGTATTGTGTCCAGTTCTGGGCTCTCCAGTACAAGAGGGACATTGAACTTCTGGAGTGAGTCCAGAGGAGGGCTATGAAGATTAGTAGAGGACTGGAGCACCTGTTGTACAAGGACAGGCTGAAAGAACCAGGCCTGTTTAGCCCGGTAAAGAAAAGACTGAGGGGAAACATCATCAATGTGTATAAACATCTGAGGGCACATCTTTACTGTGAGGGTGACAGAGCACTGGGACGGGTTGCCCAGAGAGGTTGTGAAGTCTCCTTCTCTGGAGATATTCAAAACCCTCCTGGATGCTGTCCTGCACAATGTGCTCTAAGTGATCCTGATCAGCAGGGGAGTTGGACTAGATGATCTTCAGAGGTCCCTTGCAACCTCAGCCATTCTGTGATTCTGTGATTCTGTGGAAGAAGCTGTGGGAGCAGGACTGTGTGGAGGTCTCTCTAGTACCACACACAGCTAATGCAGTCAGGCACGCCCCTCTCCTTGCCCAACATCGCTGGATGTGCCATCCTGACCAATAAACAGGAGTTGGAAGCCATTGTGTGGCAGGCAAACTAGCACGTAGTTGCCATCACTGAAACGTGGTGGGACCACTCCCATGACTGGAGTGATGCAATGGATGGCTACAAGCTCTTCAGAAGGGACAGGCAACTAAGGAGGGGAGGTGGTGTGGCTCTCTATATTAGAGAGTGTTTTGACACTGTTGAGATTGGGGTTGGGAATGATAAGGTAGAGTCCCTGTGGATAAGGATCAAGGGGCTGGCCAACAAGGCAGACATCCTGGTGGGGGTCTGTTATAGACTGCCAAACCAGGATGAAGAGATGGATGAGGAGTTCTATAAGTAGCTGGCAGAAGTCACTCAATCACCAGTGCTTGTCCTCATGGGAGACATTAACTTCCCAGACATATGCCGTAAGGAAGCAGTATGGAAGGTTCTTGGAGTGCGTGGAAGACAGCTTCCTGACTCAGCTGGTTAGTGAGACTACCAGAGAGGGTGCCCTGCTAGACTTGCTGTTCACGAACAGAGAAGGACTGGTGGAAGATGTGGTGGTAGGGAGTTCTCTTGGGCAGAGTGACCATGAAATGGTAGAGTTCCCTATTGTCGGTGAAGCCAGAAGCGGGTGTCAGTAAAACTGCCACCTTGGAATTCCGGAGGGCAGACTTTGAATTGTTCAGGACACTGGTAGGGAGGATCCCTTGGGAGTCAGTCCTCAAGGGCAGAGGGGTCCAGGAAGGCTGGACACTCCTCAGGAAGGAAGTCTTAAAGGCACAGGAGCAGGCTGACCCTCTGTGCCATAAGATGGGCCGGCAGGGAAGAAGACTGGTGTGGCTGAACAGGGACCTTTTGCTGAGTGTCCAGGAGAAAAAGAGAGTTTATGTCTGATGGTAGAAGGAGCAGGCAACTCGGGGAGTGTACAACGAAGTTGACAGCATATGCAGAGAAAAAATCAGGAAGGCCAAAGCCCAGCAAGAGCTCAACCTGGCCACTATGGTTAAGGATAACTACAAATTTTATAAATATATTAATGGCACGAGGAGGGCCAAGGAGAATCTCCATTCTTTACTGGATGGAACATTCTTTACTGGGGAACATGACTACTGAGGATAAGTAAAAGTCTGAGGTTCTTAATGCCTTCTTTACATCTGTCTTTACTCACCAAATCACTTATCCATGAGGTACTCAGACCTGGAAGTCTGGGATGGGGAGCAGAAGAAACCTCCCCACAGTTCAGGTGGAAACAGTTAGAGACCTGCTGCTCCACCTGGACTGTCACAAGTCCATGCGGCCAGATGGGATCCATCTGAGGGTACTGAGGGAGTTGGCGGATGTGATTTATGGGCCGCTTTCCATCATCTATCAGTGGACATGGTCATCTGGAGAGATGCCAGGAAAGGTGATGGAACAGGTCATCTGGAATGCAATCATGCAAGGTATGCGGGACAAGGAGGGGATCAGGCCCAGTCAACATGTGTTCATGTGTTCATGGTCCTGCCTGACCAACCTCATCTCCTTCTATGACCAGTGACCCGCCTGGTGGGTAAGGGAAAGCCTGTTGACATAGTCTACCTAGACTTCAGCAAGACATTTAACATGGTCTCCCACAGTATTCTCCTGGAGAAGCTTGCAGCTCATGGCTTGGACAGGTACACTCTTTGCTGGGTTAAAAATTGACTGGACGGCCGGGCCCAGAGAGTAATGGTGAATGGAGCGAAATCCAGCTAGTGACCAGTCGGTCATAAGTGGTGTTCCCCAAGGGTCGATGTTGGTGCCCATCCTCTTAAATATCTTTACTGATGATTTGGATGAGGGAATGGAGTGCACCCTCAGTAAGTTTGCAGACAACACCAAGCTGGGGGGAAGTATTGATCTGCTGGAGGGTGGGAAGGCCCTGCAGAGGGACCTGGACAGGATGGGTTGATAGGCAGAGGCAAATGGTTCAACATGGCTAAGCTCCAGGTCCTGCAGTTTGGTCACAACAACCCCGTGTAGTGATACAGGTTTAGGGCGGAGTGGCTTGAAAGCTGTGTAGAGGAAAAGGATCTGGGGGGGCTGATTGATGCTCACCTGAACATGAGCCGGCAGTGTGCCTAGATGGCCAAGAAGGCCAATGGCATCCTGGCTTGTATCAGGAATAGTGTAGCCATCAGGAGCAGGGAGGTGATTTTTCCCCTGTACTCTGCTCTGGTGAGGCCGCACCTCAAGTACTGTGTTCAGTTTTAGGCCCCTCACTACTAGAAAGTCATCAAGGCCCTGGAACATGTCCAGAGAAGGGCTACAAAGCTGGTGAAGGGCCTGGAAACAAGTCCTGTGAGGAGCTGCTGAGGGAACTTGGGTTGTTTAGTCTGGAGAAAAGCACTTTGTGGGGAGCCAGGGGTTGGCCTCTTCTCGCAGGTAGCTAGTGATAAGACTAGAGGGAACGGCCTCAAGTTGCGCCAGGGGAGGTTTAGTTTGGAAATGAGGAGACATTTCTTCTCAGAAAGAGTAGTCAGGCATTGAAACAGGTTGTCCAGGGAAGTGGTGGCGTCACCATCCCTGGGGGTGTTCAAGGAAAGGTTGGATGTGGTGCTTAGGAACATGTTAGTGGGTGATATTGGTGGTAGAGTGATGGCTGGACCAGATGATTTGGAAGGTCTTTTCCAACCTTAATGATTCTATGATTCCATGAGTCTATGGGTCTGACCCCCATTGGATCCCCCAGCATTTGACCGGAAAAACTGAAGTGCCTCAGCAGGGCCAGGCTGGCAGGGGAACCCCAGGGGCTGTGGGTCAACGGGGTACTTTCTGGCAGGGTAGCAGAGTCCCGGGGGGGCTGTGCCCCCACCCTGCACCCACCACATGCCCGGCCCTGCCCACCATGGTTCCTGCCCAGCCACAGCCCCCGCTCCTCTCCCCATGGCCCTCAAGGCACAGTAATACACCGCCGCGTCCCTGTGCTGGGGCCAGTCAAGCCACAGGGTGCTGGACCAGCAGTCTGCTGCCAGGAAGAACCACCCCTCCAGGTTTGCCACTGGTTTGGAGCCTTTGTGACTGCTCAGGAGGAATGCATGGCCTCAGCCCAGAAGGTGATCGTACCACTGGATGAACTCACCGGTTAGTATGTTAGGTTGTGAACAGGTGCCCTCACTGGTCTCTGTACATGGCTCCTGCTGCACCTGGGCTCTGCCTGCAGCCACTGCTGAGAAGAAAAGGAGGAGAAAACTCAGAAAATTTTGTGGCTTTGCTGCCACAAAAAAATGTCACGTGGGGAGAGGGAGATGAAAAAGGTTGACAGATGATGGGAGCATTTTCTCACTAGAAAGCACACAAAGGCATTTCTGAGAGGGGAGAGGGAGAGGGGCGGGAGAGGCAAAGCAGCTGCCCATCTACAGTGTCCCCTTCAAGAGGGGCAAGTGGAGGCTGAGACTCCCTTCCCTGCTCCAGAAGCTGCACAAGAACCCCCTGGCTCCAGCAGCTGACAGCACAGACCAGGGTCAGACTCATCCCCAGTCAGACTCCAGCAGCTGGTGCCAAATCCACTCCTGCTGCTCCACCAGCAGCCGGCACTTCTTGCAGCACACATGCACATGGGACAGAGCGAGATTACGTAGAGGTAAGGAAAGATTCCAGAAGAGGACAAGAAATATCGTGGAGCTCAGGCGCAGGGCCCAGCCAGACAAGCATGTGGATTGGCCCCTTTTACACCCCACTCTGTCTGCCCTCATGTGCTCCTCCCGGTTCCCCTTGCCAAGCATGTGCCCTCACGGGTTTGTATAGGTCTGTCCTGCACCCTTTCCAACCTATGTCCTGGCCCACAGCTGTAGCAGTTGCAAGGCCCAGGTTGATCTTCCTCGTAGTGGCACCTGTGGCTTCTTGGTAGGCCTACAACTGGTGTGAATTGCGAAGTTTGTCTCTTGTCATCACCTCCATGTTTTCTTTGGTGTTGGTCTCTGTATACTTGTTGATTGCCTCCTCTTTTCCTAGCATCCCAATTGACAAGGTCCCCTGATAACCTTGCTGGCAAAAACACAGCCACAGTCCTGTGTACGCCCCACAAGTGATGAAGGTTTGGTCTCCTCACTGCTTCCCTCATTATCTGTCATGAAGCAGGAGCATCACAGCACTGGAGAATATGTACGCAACTTTGTTGAGGGAGACCTTGGCAATGGGGTGGGTATAGAGATGGCAGTGCAGCCCCAGGCATGACACAAGTGCAGCCAAGTGAGAGTGAGTGGATAGTGTCTTGTGTCTCCTCATAGGTCTATGTCCAGAGGGACACCTGGAGCACCCCACAAGAGCACAAGGAGGACAGGAAAACTGGTGGTGGTATTGTATTCAAGGAGCACACCAGTCCAGAAGCTCTCAGCAGAGGCTAGCTGTGTGATGGGTAGCAAGTCCCAGAAGAAGCTGCCAGTGACTGTGTAGGGCCAGTGCAGGGCAAACAAAAGGGTGTGCCACTTGTGCCAAGGAGGACAGCAGGAGCTCAGCCCAAAGGCCTCCCACCAGACAGGCACACACCTTCCCTCCCATGGCACTGGAGTACTGCAGTGGATGGCAGATGGCCACAGATCAGTTGTAGGCCATTAGTGTGAAGAGGAGATCCCAGTTTAGGCTCACTAGTGGGTGACGAAGAGCCAGACCACACAGCTAGAGAAGTAAATAGCCCTCTCTGCAGAGAAGGCATCTAAAACCATAAGTGGCATCCTGACCAAGACATGGCACATGTCAGTGAAAGGAGCAGTTGCCAAAGACAAACTACATGGGAGGGTGCAAGTGCTGGCTAGGCACCACCATCACCATCACTGGTGTATTCCCACTCTGGATCAAGAGGTAGATGTCTGAGACCAGGATGAAGAGCAGCAGCTCTCAGCTCTCAGACAAACCCAGCAGCAACAAAAGAAAGCACTCTGTAGGCCTTCCCCCACCCCTATGGGATGACAGCGGCAGCAGGAGGAAAGAGGAGATGGAGTTGCTGCTCAGGATTCATTGTCTTCCACCACTCGATATCTCCTGGACGAACAACACAGCAGGGCATCAGCAAGCCAGGATGTTCTTGCAGAGACAGTAGAAGGTAAGATCACAACCCTGGACCTCAGAAGAGCAGCCTTTGGTCTCTTCGCTGTGTGTGTACACCTATCTCCGTGTGTGTGTGCCTGAGTATACTTCAGGATGCATCTAAGAGTGCCTGTGTGTGCACCCATGAGTTCATGCATCTTTTTTACATGAGCAGCAGTGTGCGTTTGTGCTGTTCTCTCCACCCGCTTTTATGTCATGAGTGATATCGGTATGAGATCAAGGGTCCACACTGGGACTTAACAGAAACAAAAATTGAGAGATAATTATTCTCTACTTCCTATCAGCAACTAATTTTTCAAGAAGTAATGTTCGTCCATGTCTTGGGGAGAAAGGCCTCAATATGCCTAGCCATTTTCTGAGAGGAACATAAGAGTCGTCGTGTCCCGTGTCCGTTCCCGCCCCCCCCCCCCCCCTTTTCCTTCCCCTTTCACATCTTTACCGCTGAATGTGACAACATCCAGTATGGAATAGCCTTTTGGACGGTTTAGGTCAGCTGCCCTGGTGATGTCTCCTCCCCACCTCTTGTCTACCTCCTGACTCCTGGCTTTGGGGTGCTTGGAGAGAGTCTTGATGCTGTGCCAGCACTGCTCCACAATAGCGCCAATATGGCAATGCTGTTCTAGCTCCAAGTACAGAGCACAGCACTCAAGGGGCTGCTGTGGGGAACATTAACTCTGTTCCAGGCAGCCCCAATACAGGCAAGTTCCCACAAGAGAGCAACATGTGCTTGAATGTGACACAGTGTACACTTACCTAAGGCCCCACCTGGCAACAACCTGAGCAGACATTCTGGGCAGCATTTGGATGGTGTACATAGTTTGATGTAGTATCCAAAGTGGGGTAGGGTCACAGGCAGGAGCTGGGACACCTCTGGCCAAAAGGGCCCCAAAATACCCCTAAAGAGTCATCCAGGCTAACATAATTTGCCTTTACTGGACTCTTCCAGCACGTGAGCTGAGTCTTCTACCCACACTGACGTGTGTTGCCTGGGAATACTTGGGCCTCCCTACCTGCCACTCAAAAGTTGCCTTCTCTGGGGCAAAAGCACAGCATAAAGCAGGAAATGAAAAACAGCATCACAGGAAGGCAACACACAGCCCATATCATTAGGTGGGATGTTTTGCATTCAAGAGGAGCTTGTCAGAAAACAGTCCCTGCTTCAAGGGATGCCTCTGGACATGTGGCAGCTAAGGCGCACTATAAAAGCCAGCCCATCTCCGTGCTCTCTCATCCACTTCTCTGGCCTTCTTCTCCTTGGGAACAAGGTGAGTGTGAAGCCCCTTCTTGTCCCCCTCATTCTCCAAAAGCAGGTTTCAGCTCCATGAACCTCTCAGCTGTTATCAGCTGTGTTCCATGCCAAATCTTGGGGCTGCTGGTTGTGGGAGAGTCAAGGGGTAGAAGGTTTGTCATGGAGGAAGACTGGGCCTTCAGTATGATGGCTCCTGGGCTGGGGCCTAGGCTGTAGCCAGACAGGCCATGGTTGGTCTTTTTAGGACCTAGCAGGATGAGACCAAGAAGCGCTGGCACATCCATGCAGAGCCTCCAGCTCTCAGCACTGCCTGTGCCTTGGTTCCGTCAGGGTGTGGTGACAGGCTGCTCCTCATGCATCCCCATGTTCTTCTTCCTCCCTGTCCTCTCTCCCAGGTGCACCTTCTGCCCCCAGACATGTCCTGCTATGACAAGTGCCAGCCGTGCCAGCCCTGCGGCCCGACCCCGCTGGCCAGCAGCTGCAACGAGCCCTGCGTCAGGCAGTGCCAGAACTCCACTATCGTCATCCAGCCCTCCCCCGTGGTGGTGACCCTGCCCGGCCCCATCCTCAGCTCCTTCCCGCAGAACACTGCTGTGGGATCCTCTACCTCTGCTGCCGTTGGCAGCATCCTCAGCTGTGATGGAGTCCCCATCAACTCTGGATGCTGTGACCTCTCCTGTATTACCAGCCGCTACTGTGGCAGCAGGTGCCGCCCCTGCTAAAGATGCCAGACAGTGCCCCAGACCAGGACCCCAGGAACTCAGAATATGCTGCTGGACAAAAATGGACAGAAGAACAAACTTTGTGTTGTTGTATTAAGAGGAGCTGACCATCTCTGGCTTGTCCTGTAATGACAGACAGGCAAGGGCCAGCCTGGCTTCTCTGACAACATAGACAATGTCTACCTTTCCTGTTTTCCACTTACTCACTCTTTTTCTCTCTTTTCTTTGTTGCCCTCTGCTTTCTCTGAGGGCCCCAGAAACCAGCCTGGTGTGACCTGCAAGTCTCTCTCCATTTGTGGGCCAGGTAGATGGATGCCCTGTGGGAACTGTGCTGTAGGAGAAGCTGAAAAACTTTTGTCTGTTCCTCCTGCTCTCCACTCCCAGGGCCTCTTCTTGGAGTCACCTCATTTCCCTCCTGAGATTCAATAAACATTTGCAGCAACTGTGAGTGTGTCTTGGTCTGGTCTTTCCATCTGCATAGAGATGGCTAAATGAGAAAGCCATTCCTTACTGGGAATTAGTTGTGGCCAATGCCTCACTCCTCTAGGCGTTGGAGGGTGGGGCACACTGCAGCAATTCATCTTTCAGGCACTGTGTCTTGAAGCTGAGGAAGACATCCCTGGTTCCTCCACAGCCAATGGACACCAGTCCTTGACTCATGACGTCTCCACCTAGACACAGTCCCTTGATCTTGGAGGCCCCAAATCTTGGGGAAGAGTGTTCCTCTTGCTTTGGGTGGAGCTGTGTTGGGGACGGAGGCTCAGACAAAGATGTTCCCAAAGGATTGCAGTAACTGGGAATGGGTAATTGTCTTGGGGATGGCCCTCTGTCTCTACTCCACTTTTCCCTCTCTTCCACCACCTGATCATGAGTGGCATACCTGGGCATGGAGAGGAGGTACAGCTTCCTTGTGTGTCCCGATCACCTTTCAGCACAGCATCTGACATGGCCTACCATTTGCCAGGATGTGAAAGACTGAGGGGATACACAAGTTCATACTGCCAACATCTATAGCAGGGAACCTTTCTCTCTCCCTTCTCCAGCAGGAGCAAACATCAAGGACTGTCAGAGTCAGGGGCCCTACAGACTGTGGGAGCGAGATCATGGGAAAGGGCTGCTCTTGTCTCCTCTCCTAGTGCAGTCCTCACCTCCCCAGCTAGAACTGCCTTCTCTTCTGCACGATCCCTGCTTGGCTGTAGCTGATGTCAGGGGATTCTTCCCCACTGAGCTTGGGGAAGCTCTACCTCTGGGGTCGTCAGCTCCATGGGGATGTTCCTATTTCTTCTGGGAGAAGAAGACTCATCAGTTTCTCTCCCACATCCCCAGAAAGAATGGAGGAAACATGCTTCACAGCAGCCCAGGGGCTCTGGCCATGTCCTGTTCTGGTGGGATAACCTAGCATTTGCAAGAGGAACCATTTTCGATTGGGGTGTGGGATGCCAAAAGACCAGAGAGGACAAGGACAACCTGTTCCATAGGGCAAGGGGTAGGAAGTCAGCAGGGAAAAGGATGTGGGATCAGTGGGTCACCTCCACACACTCTGATGGGCCACAAGGGGGCACCCACCCAGGGCCACATCCCTGGCAGTCTCTGCTTCCCTGATGCTTGGGCCCCCTCTATCACCACCCCTAACACCCTGTCTGGCTTGGCAACAAGTGGATCCATTGCACTGTCTTCCCCCACACCTCCCTCAGCACACTTTGGAGGTGCAGCACTCAGACACCCAAAGGAATGACAGTCCTATTTCTGCAAATCTCAACTGTTCCTTTCAAACCCTCCAGGCAGTGTGAGCATTCTCCCTCTCTCAAAAAAAAATTACTGCATGGAGCAGCAAATTAACTTCACTGCCTGTGGTGGCCTGAAACAGAAGAAGACTGTTCATGGAGAAGTTTGGGATCTGCGTGGCAGCTCACCTGACTAGCCACAGAGCTCTGCTGTGCTGTACAGTGCTGTGCTGTCCACATCCTTTGGCATGTGGCAGTGAAGCCTGTGGTGAGTCTGTAGGAGTGAAGCAGCATGTTGTCATATGAACAGCCTTTGGCTCAACTGTAGAATTGATGAATAGAATTGTTCATTTCTAAGAAAAATCACACAAAATCCCAGAAAAGATGACGATGCCAGTGAATCTCAGCATGAGCAGGATGTGCAGTGTGTGCCTTGCCCTGACATGTGGTCTGTCTTATGCTCCATATCTTAGGAATCCCAGCATCTGAAAGGGCATAACCTTGTGTATGCTATTCCCCTTTTTCTTTTTTGTGTTATCTCCAGCTAATCATATTTTAATTGACTTTGGAATGCCACTCTTACTGGCATCCATCTACATTCATTCTCCACTGTCATGAATTTTTTAAAAAAAAAAGTAGTGTTGTTGGTAATTTCTAGTGGAAATTTTTCATGTTCCATACTGTGCCCATTGCTTTGTGTTCAAGAATAGCTCGAATAGTTTTGCTCCATTCATCTCTTTATCATACAGTCAAGTATCAGAAGTACTGAAAAGCCCTTACTGTCCCTTCTCTTTTGAAGGCTTAAGAAGCCCGGTTCTCTCTGCCTCTCCTCACAGATAACGTTGCGGAATCACAGAATTGTCACATCTGGAAGGGGCCTTTAGAATTCACCTGGCCCAACAATCTGATCACGGATGGTCAGCAGGGTTCCCAGGGCCATGTCCAGAAGGCTTTTGACGATCTCTCAGGATGGAGACTCTACAGCCTGTCGGGACAACTCTTGCATGGCTTGGTCAATCATACAGTGAAAAAGTATATTCTAATAATAACAAAGAGCCTTTGGTGTTTCATATTATACCCATTGCTTCTTGTCTTGGCACTGTTCCCCATGGAGAGGAGCCTGGCTCCATCTTCTTTGCACCCTCCCTTCAATTACTCCTATACATGGATGAGATCCCTCCAAGACTTCTCTTCTCCAGGCCGAGCAGTCCCAGCTCTCTCAGCCTTTCCTCAGAGGAATCATAGAATGGCCTAGGTTGGAAGCGACCTCAAAGATCATCTAGTTCCAATCCCCCTGCCATAGGCAGTGATGCCACCCACTAGATGAGGTTGCTCAAGGCCTCATCTAACCTGGTCTTGAACACCTCCAGGGATGGCGCATCCACAACCTCTCTGGGCAACATGTTCCAATGCCTCACCACCCTCTGAGTGAAAAATTTCTTTCTAACCTCTAATCTAAATCTCCCCTCTTTTAGTTTAAAACCATTCTCCCTTGTTCTGTCAATATCTGCTTGAGCAAAGAGTTGCTCTCCATCTTTTTTATAAGCCCCCTTCAAGTAGTGAAAGGTTACAATGAGGTCATCCCAGAACCTTCTCTTCTGTAGGCTGAACAGTGCCAGCTCTCTCAGCCTATCTTCGTAGGAGAGGTGCTCCGGCCCCTTAATCATCTTTGTGGCCCCCCTCTGGACCCGCTCCAACAGATCAAAATCCTTCTTGTGCTGGGGGCTCCAAACCTGGACACAGTACTCCAAGTGGAGAGTAGAGAGGGACAATCACCTGCCTTGACCTGCTGGCCACTTCTCTTTTGGTGCAGCCCAGGATGCAGTTGGCCTTCTGGGCTGCAAGTGCACACTGACGATTCATGCCAAGCTTCTCATCCATGAGAGCCCCCAAGTCCTTCTCTGCAGCACTGGTCTCAATGAATTCTTCTCCTATTCTGCACTCATGTCCAGGATTGCTCTGGCCCAGGTGCAGCACCCTGCATTTAGACTTGTTGAACCTCATTATGTTCACATGGGCCCACTTCTCAAGCCTGTCCAGGTTCCTTTGGATGGCATCCCTTCCTTCTACAGTATCAACCGCACCACTCAGTTTGGTGTCATCTGCAAATTTGCTGAGGGTGGACTCGATCCCACTGTCTATGTTGTTGATGAAGATATTAAACAGTACCTGTCCCAGGTCAGACCCCTGTACACCACTCATCACTAGCCTCCACTTTGACATAGATCCATTGACTGCCACTCCCTGGGTGTGACCTTCAAGCCAATTCCTTATCCATTGGATGGTCCACCCATCAAATCCATATCTATCCAATTTGGAGACCAGGATGTCATGTGGGACTGTGTCAAAGGCCTTGCAGAATTCCAGGTAGATGACATTGGTGAGTCTTCCTCTATTAACTGCTACAGTCACTCCATCATAGCAAGCAACCAGATCGGTCAGGCATGATTTACCTTTGGTGAAGCCATGCTGACTATCTCAGATCACCTCTTTGTCTTTCATGTGCCTAGATGTTGCTTCCAGGAGGATCATTTCCATAATCTTGCCAGGCACAGAGTTGAGGCTCCCCAGTCTTAGTTCCCCAGGTCCTCTTTTCTACCATTTTAAAAAATGGGAATGATGTTTCACTTTTTCCAGTCACCAGGGTCTTTGCCTGACTGCCAGAACTTTTCAAATAAGATGGATAGAGGCTTGGCAACTACATCAGCAAATTCCTTCAGGACCTTGGGATGGATGTCATCAGGCCCCATAGACCTGTATGTGTTTAATTTCACTAGGTGGTCTCAAACCTGCTCTTCACTTACAGTGGGTGGGACTTTTCTGCCCCAGCCTCCATCTGTGGGTTCAAGGAAACAAAACACTTGGGAAGCCTGACTATCAGTGAAGACTGAGGCAAAGAATTTATTGAGTACCTCAGCCTTCTGCATGTCTGTCGTTACCAGTTCACCCTTCTTATCCATCAGAGGAGGTGCACTCTCTTTGGCCTTTCTTTTCTGAGCAATGTATCTATAGAATCCCTTCCTGTTATTCTTTGCATCCCTTTCCAAGCTCAGTTCCATCCATGCCTTGGCTTTCCTGATCCCATCCCTGCTCACTCGGACTGCATCCCTGTACTCTTCCCAGGCCTCATGTCCCTGCTTCCACTGCCTGTGCATTTCCTTCTTGTGCCTCAGTTTGACCTGCAGGTCGCTGCTCAGCTATCCTGATTGTCTGCCCTCCCTGCCTGCTTTTTTAGGCAGAGGGATGGAGAGTTCTTGCACTGTAAGGAAAACATCCTTAAAGAGTCTCCAGCTCTTTTCAGCTCCTTTGTCCCTAAGGATGGTGTTCCAGGGGATCTCATCTGCTAGGTCTTTAAATAGGTTGAAGTTCGCTCTTCAGAAGTTCAGGGTCCTGACTTCGCTCTGTGCCAGGCCTGTATTCCTCGAGATCACAAACTCAACCAGGGCATGGTCACTGCAGCTCAGACTGCCTCCAGTCCTGACCTCTTTAATGAGCTCTTCCGTGTTGGTGAGCACCATGTCAAGTAATGCTTCTCCTCTGGTTGGTTTGTCTAATACCTGGACCTGGAAGTTATTCTCAGTGCACTCTAAGAATCTTCTGGATTGCTTACAAACTGCTGTGTAGTTTACCCGGTAAACATCTGGGTGGTTGAAGTCCCCCATCACAATGAGGGCATGTGAGCATGACGCTTCTTGTAGTTGAAGCAAGAATGCCTCATCTGGACTCCCTTGATCGGGCGGCCTGTAGTAGACCCCAACCACAAACTGTTCTTTATTGGTGCGGTCTTTAACTCCCACCCATAAGCACTCAACCTGTCTGTGTCTGTGGCTGTTTCTCAAAGGCAACTCTTCACAATCAATTCCTTCCCTAATGTAGGGGGCAACACCCCCTCCCTTCATTCCCTGTCTATCCCTTCTGAAGAGTTTGTAGCCCTCTATTCTAATATTCCAATTATGTGATCCATCCCACCATGTTTCCATGATAGCAATCAGGTCACATTTGTCTAATTGCACCATGGTTTCCAATTCCTCTTGCTTGTTTCCCATGCTGCATGCTTTGGTGTAGAGGCATTTCAGCTGGGCAATCAGTCATATTGTGTTTCTAGAACCCTTCCTGATTGCACTGGGACAGTTCCCAACTATTTCCCTGCCATTACTTAGAGTGATATTTTTCTCAGGTATGCTTTCTTCACTCAGAGGTCCATCCCCGTCCCACACCACATCTAGTTTAAAGCCCTCCTGATAAGCCCAGACAGCTTATTGCCCAGAACACTCTCACCCTACCTGGACAGCTGTGCCATATCCGGCATCAGCATGCCAGGTCCCTCAAAAGTGGGTCCAAGATCATAAAACAGAAAACCTTGGGCATGGCACCAGCCTCTCAGCCAATCATTCACTCAGCCCATTTGTCTCCTTCTTCCTGGGTCCCAGTCACCAATTGCGCTCCCTATCCCTTCAATATCTTTCTAAGGGACATAAAATCCTTTTTGATACTTCAGAGTTTCCTTGTTACAGCTTCATTTGATCCTACTTGATAAAGTAGCAAGAGGTGGTAGTCTTTGGGACCCACCAGACTCGGTAGCCTCTTTGTAATATCATGAATATGGACCCCAGGCAGGCAGCAAACCTCTCTGGAGAGATTGTCCGGATGGCAAATGGGAACCTTGGTGCCTCTCAGAGAGGAGTCTCCAATGTCTAACACACTTCCTGCCTTCACAGTGAAGGAGAGATGCTCCAGTCTCTCAGTTGTCGATGTGGTCCTTCATTGCCTCTCGTCAGTATGTCTGTGACTCTCCTGTCCTGAGGAGCCAAGACGTAGACACACTACTCCAAGACTGGCCTCTCCAGCGCTGCGTCAAGGGGAAGGATCACCATCCTCGACCTGCTGGCACTCCTCCTACTGCAGCTGAGGACACCATTAGCCTTCTTAACAGCCAGGACACAGTGTTGGCTCACGTCCAGCTTGGTGTCCACCACAACCTCCAGAGCCTTTTCTGCCAAGCTGCTCTCCAGAAGGTCGACATGTTCTGCACCCCATGAACATCTTGGTGGCTGATGAGAGGATGCCAGGAAAGCTGCTGCCTCTGGTAGGCATCAGCACCTTGGGATTCCCGTTCCAGACATCTTGGTGCATCTGGAGACCCACAGGACTCTGTTCCGGGCTGATGGATGGGGCTGCTGCTCTCCCTTTTGCAGGCTGGGCCAGTAGCAAACACGAGCATGTTTCAGAGGAAGGTACACAGAGGGAGACATGCACAGGACACTAATACAGCTGCCCACACAGACTGCAGTCACAGGCAGGGCACTGCCTTTAACAATATACAGAAGAACGCCACCAGTACTCATCAAAACTTTACCTACAGAGATGCAAGCCCCGTTCCTCCTCTCTAGCTGGTCAGGTTTGGAGATCACAGAATCACAGAATCACAGAATTGTAGGGGTTGGAAGAGACCTCAAGAGATCATTGGGTCCAACCCCCCTGCCAAAGCTGGCTCCCTAGAGCAGGTTGCCCATGTAGGCAACCAGACGGGCCTTAAATATCTCCAGAGAAGATCCCTGCTGGAAATACACACCTTCACCTACTAGATGCACAAGCACACCCATTTTCATGCATCCCATCTGTTGGGAGGAATGGGTTAAAAGGGAATGATTGATGAGGGGAATGGCATAAGAATGGAAGATTGGCAAGGAGGATTGTAAATATACCAAGTCCCGAGAGTAATAACGGATGCATGCAGGCACCCATTCATCTCACAAGCACCCCCACCCTTGTGGGGATCCCTCAAATATTACCATGGGTTTTCAGCCTGCCCAGCTTCCATGTTTAGGCCCTGGGCGCCTTTACACCACTCTGGCTCAGACTTTACAGACAGCTTTTCCTCTCATTCACCAGCTAGTCCATCTTGAATATGCTAAGGAATGGCACAGATACACCACTGCATATCATGTTAAAGTCACTAAGTGTTGTGGTTTAACCATCAGGCAGCTATGCACCGTGAGATGTGCCCCCCTCTTGTGGTAGGGGAGAGAGAATTGGAAAAAAGAAGTGCAAGAACTCATGGGCTAAGAAAAGGACAGTTCAATGAGAAGGAAAGGAAGAAATAAAAATAACAAAAGCAAGCAACCTCCAAACTACTGATGGACAATGCAATTGCTCACCAAAAGCTGAGCAATGCCCAGCCGGTCCCTGAGCAATGGCAGCCCCCTTGGCCAACTCCCCCAGGTTTCATTGCTAAGCAGGACATTAAGTGGCATGGGATATATTTTTGGTGAGTTTGAGTTCACTGTCCTTGAAACCAGTCAATCGCTAATTCTGTTTTCTCTGAAAGAGATAAAACATGTACTTTGAGGACAAGGCAAGATGACCCAGGCCTTGGAGATGTCAAAAGGATGATTAACTGAGGAACTGCTAATCAGGAAGACCATGATATTGACATTCTTGAGGGAAAACTTCCTGACGTGTGCTGAAAAACAAAGATTAGGAGCATTATATTGTAAACTCTCCATGTATTATCCTCATTATAAGAGTAAATATCACACCCCTGTGCTGGAAGACCCCGGCCCAACAAGGGACCCTTCCTCTCTGAGGATGCGCAGAATGATTCTATCATGGCAGCACTATGCTAATGTAACCAATTGGAGGAGTGGGGATTGTACAAACATGTAAATGTACTGAGAAGGGGTTCTATAAAAGTGGTGTGGAAAGCCCTAAGGGGTGCCATCTTTCTGGGAAACCACTGCATACCCAGACTTGCACTATTCTGAAATAAACAATCTCTTGACCTTGTGTGTGGAGTGGCTCATTGCACACCAGGTAACGAATCTGGACTTTTTACCTGCTTGTGTCCCCTCCCATCTTCTTCTGCACCTCCAGCCTCCTTGGTAGGAGTCTGGTATGAGAAGCTGAAAAGTTCTGAACTTAGTGTAAGCACTGTTCTTCAACAGCTAAAACATCTGTATCTTTGGGTGATAATGCCTTTTTCAACCTTCTGTTCTCTTGGTGTCACCATCTCCCAGCAACCCAGTACCTGGGTATTGATAATACTGATGGGCTTAATCACCCTGTCAGTAGGTACTCCTCACACTCTCTTGGTGACTCAGTGTCCTGGTTTTGGCTATGATACAGTTATTTTTACTCCTAGTAGCTGTCATGCTCCGTGTATCCTTGGCATAGACTGTCTCAGGAGAGGATATTTCAAGGACCCCAAAAGGTACCAGTGGGCTTTTGGCATAGCTGCCTTAGAGACAGAGGACACTAAATAGTTGTCTACCTTGCCCGGTCTCTCAGAGGACCCTTTTGTTGTGGGGTTGCTGAGAGTCAAAGAACAGCAGGTGCCAATCGCTACCACAACAGTGCACCAGTGTCAATATTGTACCAACAGAGACTCCCTGATTCCCATCCATAAGATAATTCATCAACTGGAGAACTAAGGAGTGATCAGAAAGACTCATTCACCCTTCAGTAATCCCATACAGTCAGCGCAAAAGTCTAATGGCGAGTGGAGACTAACAGTGGACTATCCTGGCCTGAATGAAGTCATACCACTGCTGAGAACTGCATTGCCGGACATTCTAGAACTCCAGTACAAACTGGCAGCCAAGTGGTATGCCACAACTGATATCGCTAATGCATTTTTCTCCATCCCTCTAGCAGCAGAGTGCAGGCCACAGTTTGCTTTGACTTGGAGTGGTGCCCAATACACCTAGAATAGACTGCCCCAGGGGTGGAAACATAGCCCTACCATTTGCCATGGACTTACCCAGTCTGCATTGGAAGAGAGGGAAGCTCCTGTACACCTGCAGTACATTGATGACATCATGGTGTGGGGTGACACAGCAGAGGAAGTTTTTGAGAAAGGGAAGAAAGTAGTCCAAATCCTTCTGAAGGCTGGTTTTGTCACAAAACAAAATAAAGTGAAAGGACCTTCACAAGAGATCCAGTATTTAGGAATAAAACGTCAAGATGGACATTGTCAAATCCCAATGGATGTGATCATCAAAATAACAGCTATGTCTCCACCAACTAGCAAAAAAGAAACAGAAACTTTCCTAGGTGACATGGGTTTTTGGAGAATGCACATTTCAATTTACAGTCTGATTCTAAGCCCACTCTATAAAGTAACCTGTAAGAAGAATGATTTCAAATGGGGCCCTGAGCAATGACAAGCCTTTAAACGGATTAAACGGGAGATAGTTCATGCAGTAGCCCTTGGGCCAGTCCAAGCAGGACAAGATGTAAAGAATGTGCTCTACACCACAGCTGGAGAGAATGGCCCTACCTGGAGACTCTGGCAGAAAGATCCTGGGGAAACTCAAGATCGACTTCTAGGGTTTTGGAGTCAGGGATACAGAAGATTTGAGGCCTGCTACACTCCAACGAAAAAAAAAGATACTGGCAGTGTATCACAGAACCACAGAATCACTGAATTGTAGGGGTTGGAAGGGACCTCAAGAGATCATTGGGTCCCAACCCCCTGCCAAAGCAGGTTCCCTAAAGCAGGTTGCCCAGGTAGACGTCCAGATGGGCCTTGAATATCTCCAGAGAAGGAGACTCCACAAAATCCCTGGGAAGCCTGTTCCAGTGCTCTGTCACCCTCACCGTGAAGAAGTTCTTTCGCATGTTGGTGCAGAACTTCCTGTGCTCCATTTTTTGGCCATTGCCCACTGAAAAGTGGTTGGCCAAATACCACTGTCTCCCACACTTAAGATATTTGTAAACATTGATAAGATCCCCTCTCAGTATTCTCAAGGCTGAACAGACCCAGGTCTCTCAGTCTTTCCTCACAGGGAAGATGCTCCAGGCCCTGTATCATCTTTATTGCCCTCCGCCAGACTCTTTCCAGGAGATCCTGTCTTTTTTGTACTGGGGAGCCCAGAAATTAAATTAACATTGAACATACCATTAATATGACATGGTTGAATGTTCACAGAAGGCAAAAATAACTCAACATCCTCATCAAGAAGAGGACAGAGGCTGAGAGGAAGAGGCACAGGACTTGGGAGACACCCTGTAGCAGTGGGGGAAACGCCAGGGAAGAAGAAGGGCACCCATAGAACAAAAAGATTTCCCAAAGCTAAAGGTGAAGAAAGGACAAAATTGGATCAAAGTGGCCATGAAGGAGCTGAGATTGGGTCTGAAGGAAGGAGAACAGTTTGGTGGTGATGGCGTTATTGTGTTGTTTTTATTCACAGAAGAACTTCTGCAAAAATGGCTTCTGGTATGGAAGATGAGTTCTCAGGGATCGTGAAGCAAAGAAGCAAAACATTCCAGTCAGTGGTTCCTTGCGGTCTATTTGGTCATCTGTTGGCAGGAACCTGACACAGCGTGGAAGGCTTGGCAGGGACAGTGGCAGTCTGCAGTGCATGCAGGGTTGTTCCTTCAGGCGTCCCTGAGAGCCGGAGCCTTCGGGTGTCCCAAGAGGGCTTTGGGGCCAGAGACAGTGGAGCAGGCAGGTGCAGGCAGGGAATGGAGGAGGTGGTAGAGCAGACACAGGCATCAGACGCAGGCATCAAGGAAAGAAACTTGCAAGCATACAGCTGGCTGTCAGGATGAAGACTTTCTCCAGCAAGGGGAGTACAGAGGGGAGAAGGGAAGGGCAGAAGGAGAGGGAAGGAAGCTCTGCATGTCTGGGAGCACACTGAAGATAAGCTCTGATCCCCGTGCCGATTTTCAACACCTGTCAATTTGCAGGCCTCTCGCTGCAATGTGTTAGTGACTTGAAAGAAGCAGTGGGTGCAGAACTATGTGGAGGTCTCTCTGGTGCTACACACAGCTCATGCAGTCAGGTGTGCCCCTTCCCTTGCCTGACATCCGCGTTGCCGGTTGTGCCGTCCTGACCCCTCACACCCAGCTGGGTCCGACCCGGAAGAATTAAAGGGCCTCAGCCGCGCCGGGCAAGGGCCTGGCGCGCGGGAGAACCCCCGCGGCTGCGAGCGGTAAGGCGGCCCCGGCGGGCGGAGCGGCAGCGCCCCCTGGGGGCTGTGCCCCTGCCTCGCCCCCGCCACACACGCCCGGCCCCGCCCGCCACGGTTCCTGCCCGGCCGCAGCCCCGGCTCCTCTCCCCGTGGCTCTCAGGGCGCAGTAATACACCGCCGCGTCCCGAAGCCGGGGCTGGGCGAGCCACAGGGCGCTGGACCGGCGGTCTGCTGCCACCGATAGCCGCCCTGCCGGGTCCGTCACATCTTTGGACCCACTATAAGCCCACACGAGGAGTGCGGGTCCTCCGACCGGGAACTGACGGTACCAATAGATGTACTCGTTTGACTGGATGTTGGGGTGTGAGCAGATGATGTTGACGCCAGTGCCCTCGGTGGTCTCTGCCCGTGGCTCCTGCTGCACCTGGGCTCTGCCTGTAGCCACTACCAAGAAGAAAAGGAGGAGAAAAATCAGAAAATGGCTTTTTTTTGCACTGAAAGTATCACGCAAGGGGAGAGGAGAGAAGAAAACGGTTGACAGCTGATGGGGGCATTTTCTCAGAAGAAAGCACACAAAGGCATTTCTCCGGGAATGGTTATTTGGGGACCAGGTCGGAGCAGGGCTGTTTGGAAGGAGGGTCCGAGCCGAGCCAGGAGGAGAAGGGAAGCAGGCAGGAACGAGTGGGGGTGTGCCGAAAGGAGAGGAGGAAGGCAGGGAGCAAGGCAAGGTGGGAGGGAACGGCCGGCTGAGCTCGCTGGAGGCAGACGGGACGGCTGCAGAGGGAGGACAGAGGGGAGCGAGGTCCGTGAGAAGCCGGCGGGCCAGCAGCGAGGGCAGCCCCGGCCCCCCGCAGCCCCCGTCCCGGCCCCGCCGCCGGCAGCCCCGCGCACCCAGGAGCACCGCGGCCAGCCCCGCCAGCCCTGCGGCCCGGCCCTGCCGCATCCCGCCGCTCCGCCGCCCGCGCCGCGCTGCCCCCGCCAGCCCCGGCTCTGCTCCGCCCGCGGCGCCTCCTCCCCGCCGCCGCCGCCCGGCGCCGCCAGCTCCGCCCCGGGGCCGCTCGGGGGCTGGCCCGGGCTGCGAGTGCTGGGCGCCTGGGGGCGGGCAGGGCTTGGGCTGCTGCCAGCGGGGCTCTGCCCGTCCTGCAGCCCAGCCCGGGACGCGGAGGCGAGTGCGGGGAAAGGCTGAGGCAGCTCCTTCGGCACGGGAGAGGAGAGGGGAGGGGAAGGGAGTGGGAGGGGGAGAGGGAGTGGAGAAAGCAGCTGCCCGTCTGCAGCGTCCCCAGCAAGAGGGGCAGGTGGAGGGCAGCGGGCTGGGCTAGACTGGGCCTGGTAGTGTGGTGATGAGAAGCACTGGTTCCTCAGCTGTGGGCGGCACTGCCGGCAGCTCGAATGGTATCAAAGCTGAGCACATATCTGGGAGACACAGACAAGTTCATGCGCACCCCATTTCAGGATTGTACACCCAGGCCGGTACCCCCAGTAGCTGCTTTTGGAGACCCAAAAGACTCCTGCCACATTTGCCTGGAGTCTGAGACCCGCTTCCCCTGCTCCAGGCGCTTCACAGGGACCCCCTGGCTCCAGCAGCTGACAGCACAGACCAAGGGCGACCTCACCCCCAGTCTGACTCCAGCACCTGGTGCCAAATCCACTCCTGCTGCTCCACCAGCAGCTGGCACTTTCTCCTTGCAGCACACATGCACATGGGACAGAGCGAGATTACGCAGAGGTAAGGAAAGATTCCAGAAGAGGACAGGACTGACGGCGGTGCTCAGGTGCAGGGCCCAGCCACACAAGTGCATGGAGCAGCCCCTTTTACACCTTGCTCTGTCTGCCCTGGTGTGCTCCTCCTGGCTTCCCTTGCCCTGCATGTCCCCTCATGGCATCGAATAGGTCTGTCCTGCACCCATCCCAGCCTATGTCCTGGCCCACAGCTGGAGGAGGTGCAAGGCCCAGGTTGATCTTCCTGGCAGTGGCACCTGTGGCTTCTTGATAGGCCAACAACTGGTGTGAATGGTGAGGTTTGTCTCTTGTCATTGCCTCTGTGTTTGTCTTCTCTGGTCTTGGTCTCTGTTTGCTTGTTGAATGCCTCCTCTTTTCTTAGAATCCCAATTGAGAAGGTCCCCGATCTGATAACCTCACTGGCATAAACATGTCCACAGCCCCGTATATGCCCCCCAAATGGCGTGACTGCCCACATTTGGTCTCCTCACTGCCTCCCTCATCATCTGTCAGTCAGGTTTGTATCTCTGTGTGTGTTTTCCAGCTTCCTACTGTTCTTTCTCTCTGCCCCCCTCGCAAGTGCTGAAGGGCTGCTTCTAGGGTAGGAAACAAGGAGGGAATAGCTGAAAGGTAAGAAAGAAAATAAGGGCTGCTGTGGAAGCAGTGATGGCAGCTTCCCCAAGACCTCCATTGCTGGAGAGTAGAGAAAAGGGCATGGCCCTGAAAGCAGAGACAGAGAACACAGCAGAGGAAACAAACAAACAACCTCCCTCTGTTTCTCAGGTTTCCCATGGCTTCCTTTACCTTTTCAGTCCTTAGGCTGTAGATTGGTGCATGGAGCAGGGGCATCACAGCCCTGGAGAAGATGGACACCACTTTGTTGAGGGAGACATTGTCAATGGGGTGGGTATAGAGGAGGAAATGTAGCCAGCTCTCTGCAGAAGCCATCTGCATGAGAGAGAGCGAATCCCAGAAGAAGCTGTGATTGTGTAGGGCCAGAGCAGGGCAAACGAAGGGTGAGTGCCACTTGTGCCAAGGAAGGGAGCAGGAGCTCAGACCACAGGCCTCCCACCAGACTGGAGTACTGCAGTGGGTGGCAGATGCACACAGCTTGGTCCTAGGTCATGAGTGAGAAGAGGACATCCCAGTTTAGGCCCACTAGTGGAGGCAGAGGAGCCAGAGCACACAGCTGGAAAAGTAAATTGTCCTATCTGCAGAGAAGGCATCTAAAAGCATAAGAGGCATCCTGACCAAGACGTGGCACATGTCAGTGAATGGGAGGTTTCCAAAGACAAACTACATGGAACGATGCAAGGGCTGGTTGGGCTCCACCATCATGAGTGTATTCCCAGTCTGGATCAAGAGGTAGATGGCTGAGTCCAGAATGAAGAGCAGTAGCTCTCAGCTCTCAGACAAACCCAGCAGCAACAAAAGAAACCACTCTGTAGACCTTCCCCTCACCCCTGTGGGAAGATACCAGGGGCAGGAGGAAGGAGGAGATGGAGTTGCTGCTCAGGACTCATGGTCTTCCACCTCTTGATATCTTCTGAGGAAAAACACAGCAGGGCCTCAGCAAGCCAGGATGTTCCTTCAGAGACAGGAGAAAGTGAGATCAGAACCCTGGAGTTCAGGAGAGCAGCATTTTCTTTCTTTGCTGTGTGAACACGTACCTGTCTGTGTGTGCACAAATATACTTCAGTATGCATCCAGGAGTGTCTGTGAGTGCACCCATGAGTTCATGCATCTTTTTACATGAGCAGCAGTGTGCATGAGTGCTGTTCCCTCCACCCACTTTTGATGTCATGAATGATATCGGTATGTGATCAAGGGTCACATTGGGAATTAACAGGAAAAGTGATCTGTCAACAGCATCCCTCCAAGGCTGAGATGTGGTGACTGTGCATGTTGTCCCATGCTTCCTGAGCAGTCCGAATGAGAGGTCATCTGAGAAACCCTCCAGAGGATCACAGGCTGCACCTCCAGCACGCACGTAGTCCAACCCTGTGTTCAGAGCGGGTCTCATCTGATCAGGTTGCTCAGGATCAAGTCCAGGCAAAGTCTGAACTCTTCCAAGGATGGAGCTCCCCTAGCATCTCTTTGGCAATCTGCTCCTGGACTTGGCCGCCTTCAGGGTAAATAGGACCCATGTTCCTCTGGTTCAATGCCACTTCTGCCCAAGGTTTCAGCCCCTGCATGACTCAGCTCCAGGCCCATGAGTCACAGAAGTATGTGTGGCATTGGTTTCCCCATGCGGGACCCCTGTCCCACCCCAGACACCACTGACACCACACCAGCAGCAGATCTACGTAGGGCTGGGCCTGCTCGAAGAGGGCAGGATTTCTCAGCCTGTCTCCCTGTACATAAAGCTAACACCATCCTTTTGAACTCTCTAGCCATGGGGAGTGCAGCTGTGTCCTGGCCTGGAGAAGCAGGGAGGGGTGACTGGCACCACGCTCTTACACTCTGAATCTTGTGTTACAGAATTAAAATAAGGATCCAAACTGTTGTGGGCCCATTCTTGTTGGGGACTGAAATTGGCAGTGAACTTCCTAGGGTCGGGAGGCAGTGGGCTACAGATACAGAAGGCCGCATTTCATCATGTGTGCTGTGGGCACTTCTGGGCTGGGTTTGTTCTGTGATTGTTCAGCTGTTCTCAGGTTCCTTCTTGCCCTGGCTGCTCTCTGGAGCTCATGGACAGAGCATTGGAGAATGCCCTGAGGTGACCAGCCCATTTTCTTGTGAGGGGGGCCACACAGTTCTCACAAACACACACCTTCTCTTGCACACCTGCGTGGAATCATGCAAAACTGCACCCACAGACACTTGCACAAATCCAGCACACAGGCTGTCGTAGTTTCACACTGATGGCCAACTAAACTCCACCACACAGCTCTCTCACACCCCCTGCTGAAAGGAAGATGTGGGGAGAGAATGTGATTTAAGCTAAAGGGCTTAAAAGTTGAGATAGTGATAATGTAAATAAATGAAAAAGGAAAAAAAAAAAAAAAAACAACAAAAAAAAAACCAAACAAACAAAAAAAACAACGAGCAAAGGCTGTTTGGAAACAAATTGGGAGAAAATTATTCTCCACTTCCCATCAGCAAGTAATGTGTTTGGAAGCACAGACTCAATATGCCCACCCCTGGTTTTCCTTCCCCTTTCACATCTTCACTGCTGAATGTTTGAGTATGGAATATCCCTTTGGTTGGTTTAGGTCAGCTACCCTGGTGATGTCCTCTCCCAACCCCTTGCCCACCCCCTACCTCCTGGCTTCGGGGGGCTTGGAGAGAGTCTTGATGCTGTGCCAGCACTGCTCCACTATAGCCCCAACACTGGTGTGATGGCAATGCTGTTCTAGCTCCAAGCGCAGAGCACAGCATTCTAGGGGCTGCTGTGGGGAATGTTAACTCTGTCCCAGGCAGCCCCAGTACAGGCAAGTGCCCACAAGAGAGGAACCTGTGCATGAACGTGACACAGTGTGCAGCAGAGATTCTGGACAACATTTGGTCAAAGTACATGGTTTGATGTGGTAGAGAGGGGAGGTGGACTGGGAGCCTTGCAGAAGGCACTGGAGCCAGGGCTCTTGACAAGAGAACGTCAGCTTTCTTGGGCCTTGCACTTAAGGCCTGAGAATCCCATTTGTTAGCCAGAGTAGCAGTGGTAAGGGAAAGTGCTGGAGTGCCCCTACTGATCACTGGTGGGTGTCATGACAGAAATAAGCTTGCATCATGTAAGGGGGAGGTGTACGATTTTATTTATTTTTTAAAACAATAAATGAAAGGCATGAAGTTATGGGAGTGAAGAAGGAATTCTCTATGGACAGGATCTGCACTGTGTGTCTTGGGAAAACCCAGCCGGCTCTGTCCGATGCTGGTAGAAGGCAGGGTCACCTGCACATGAAAGGTTTACTTTCTGTCTACATTCATGTTCTTATTCCTTCTAACTAAAACAGACAATGTCCTGTTGGGCCTTTCTTTTGTGATCCAGAAAGGGCCCTGCACAACCTCTCCCCTTATACAGACATCCCTGGGTCAGAGCAGGAGGCAAAACAGGCCAGCAGGTTTTCCCTGAGGGCAGTGTCAGGAGGGGTAGGGTCACAGGCAGGAGCTGGGTCACCTGTAGCCAAAAGGGCCCCAAAGTGCCCCTAGGGAGTCACCCAAGATGACCTCATTTGCCTTTCCTGGACTCTTCCAGCACGTGAGCTGAGTCTTCTGCCCACACTGATGTGTGTTGCCTGGAAATACTTGGGCCTCCCTTCCTGCCACTCAGACGTTGCCTTCTTTGGGGAAAGGGCATAAAGCAGGAAATGAAAAGCAGCATCACAGGAAGGCAACACACATCCCGTATCATTAGGTGGGATGTTTTGCATGCACGAGTAGCTTGTCAGAAAACAGTCCCTGCTTCAAGGGATGCCTCTGGACATGGGGCAGCTAAGGCCCAGTATAAAAGCCAGCCCAGGTCTGTGCTCTCTCATCCACTTCTCTGGCCGCCTTCTCCTTGGGAACAAGGTGAGTGTGAAGCCCCTTCTTGTCCCCCTCACTCTCGCATGGGAGGACTCAGTTCCATGGACCTTTCAGCTGCTCTCAGCTGTGTTCCACGCCAAATCTTGGGGCTGCTGGTTGTGGGAGAGTCAAGGGGTAGAAGGTTTGTCATGGAGGAAGACTGGGCCTTTAGTATGATGGCTCCTGGGCTGGAGCCTAGAGTGTAGCCAGGCTCTGGTGGTTCTTTTTGGGCTCTGGCAGGATGAGGCCAAGAAGCCCTGGCACATCCCTGCACAGCCTCCAGCTCACAGCACTGCCTGTGCCTTGGTTCCCTCAGGGTGTGGTGACAGGCTTTTCCTCATGCATGCCCATGTTCTGCTTCCTCCCTGCCCTCTCTCCCAGGTGAACCTCCTGCCCCCAGACATGTCCTGCTACGACCAGTGCCGGCCGTGCCAGCCCTGCGGCCCGACCCCGCTGGCCAGCAGCTGCAATGAGCCCTGCGTCAGGCAGTGCCAGAACTCCACCATCGTCATTGAGCCCTCTCCCGTGGTGGTGACCCTGCCTGGACCCATCCTCAGCTCCTTCCCACAGAACACCGTTGTGGGATCCTCCACCTCTGCTGCCGTTGGCAGCATCCTCAGCTGTGACGGAGTCCCCATCAACTCTGGATGCTGTGACCTCTCCTGTATTACCAGCCGCTACTGTGGCAGCAGGTGCCGCCCCTGCTAAAGATGCCAGACAGTGCCCCAGACCAGGACCCTAGGAACTCAGAACATGCTGCTGGACAAAAATGGACGGAAGAACAGACTTTGTGCCGTTGTTTTAGGAGGACCTGACCATCTGTGGTTTGTCCTGTAAAGACAGACAGGAAGGGGCCAACCTGGATTCTATGACAACATGGCCTATTTATACCTTTCCTGTTTTCCACACACTCTTTTTCTTTCTTTTCTTTCTTGCCCTCTCCTTTCCGTGAGGCCCCCAGAAACCAGCCTGGAGTGACCTGCTAGACCCTCTCCCCTTGTGGGCCAGGTAGATTGATGCTCCGTTGCAAGTCTGCCATTGGAAAAGCCGAACAGATTTTTGTCTGCTCCTGCTGTGCTACGATCTCGGGGCCTCCTCTTGGAGTCAACTCATTTCCCTCCTGAGACTTGATAAATATTTGCAGCAACCCTGAGTGTGTCCCTGTGTGGTCTTTTCCTCTGCATACAGATGGCCAAGGGAGAAAACGGTTCCTTAGTGGGAATAGGCTGGGGGCACTGCCTCATGCCTCTAGGCACTGGAATGCAGGACATACTGCAGCAATTCATCTTTCAGGCACTGTCTGTTGAAGCTGAGGAAGACATCCCTAGTTCTTCCACAGCCAATGGACACCAGTCCTTGACTTGTGACGTCTCCACCTAGACAAGTGCTGTTGACATTGGAGGCCCCAGCTCTTGGGGAAGAGTGTTCCTCTTGCTTTGGGTGGAGCTGTGCTGGGGATGGAGGCTCAGACAAAGATGATCCCAAAGGATTTCAGAAACTGGGAATGGTTATTTGTCTTGGGGATGGCCCTCTATCTCTACTCCACTTTCACCTTTCCTCCACCACCTGGTCATGGGCATCATGTCTGGGCATGGAGAGCAGGTAGAGCTTCCCTGTGCATCCCTGTCACCCTTCAGCACAGCATCTGGCATGGCCCAGCTGTTGCCAAGATGTGCAGGGCTGTGGGGATCCACAAGTTCGTACTGCTACCAGTCATATCAGGCCACACACTGGAGCCCCCAGTCCCTGTGAACCCAGCTCCTTTTTTATGAAGGCAGGGCAAGGACAGGGACTGATGCCTAAAAACTCATGGCTGCTCGGTCTTGCTTTCTTTTCCCCAAGCATGGATCAGCTTTCATCAGGCCCTGGAACTCAGAGGCCCCATAGGTGGCACAACCCCACCATGCTCCAGAAAAGACATTCTGTGGGTGCAGATATCCCAGTGTCCGCTGAGACATAGCAGTGAGAATGGGACCTGAGTGTGCACTCAGCAGGATCTGTGTATGGGCCCTGAATGGCACAGGGCATGCACTGGCCCAACCACAGGGCATACACTGGGGGATCTTGTCTCAGGCATCAAGCTCCTCTGTCATTCCCAGAGCCGTGAGGATGAAGTGGCCCTTGTGCTCCAGGCAGCACCGCTGCTCCCCAAAACCAGGCCAGGGCCTTCCCACATCTGCACACACCTCAGGGCTCTGTGGTGTGGGGGTACTTTGCTTTCACACAGACTGTACATGCTGCCAGTGCCACGGGACCAAGATGGAGGATGGGGCTATTGCTCCATGGTGTGAGGATGGGGGGACCTCTCCACAGGCCAGGTTCTTTGGGAGGCAGTGCTGGCTCAAGTGGCAGCACAAGGGCAACAAGCATCAGAACCAAGACCACCAAAGCCCACGACAACAACAGCTCCCAGCTCTGTACTGACCCCTCACCCGGGGCCTCTGCACAAGCTCAGGCCTAGCATAGCCCTGCCCCAGCTCTGCTGCATGTGTGCCTGTGCCTGGCCTCGCCTAATCTTTTCAGCCTGGCCTGGCCAGCCTCCTAGATGGCCGGATCCATCACTGGATGGAGCCTTTAGCCAGGCCTCTCTGGGGTCTGGCCTTAGCCTGCGCCCCAGCCCCAGCTCTCACCCGGGGACCGAGACCTTCTACACATAACACATCTATTGCCTGGGTTAGAGCAATAATCAATAGGTGCTCCTGAGCCAGAATTGTCTCCTGGCTAACACTGAAGTCTGAGACGGAGGAGCACACTCACAATTTGGAGATTCACTTTTGTCTTGGAAATGACAAAATCCTTCTAGAGAACAGGTCAACTTGTTGATTCCATCTTTCCTATTCCCAGCCTGCAGCATAAGTTACCTGAGGAGAACAAGAACAACATTTTAAAAAGACATTGTCCACATAGCTTCTCGTTGTCTCTGAAAACCATAGAATAACAGAACTCTAGGATATCCTAAGTTAGAACAGACAAACAAGGATCATCAAGTCCATCTCCTCTAGCTTCACGCAGGATTACCTGCAAATGATACCACAGGTCTGAGAGTGTTGTCTGAATTCTTCTTGACTCCAGGCAGGCTTGTTGCTGTGACCACTTCCATGGGGAGCCTTTTTGAGTGCCTTAACTCACTTGCCATTCACTGCTTGGTAAAGAATATATATATTGACAGAAACGTCCTCAGAGAATGGGAACTGTGATGGGGTGGGAGGCACAAGCAGGAAATGTCTTGTGGTGAGTGAAAGACAAGGGAAAAGGGAACGTGTTTGTATACAGTCAAGGATCTTGCTCAGCATTATAGCCCCACAGGCCAGGCTCAGAAGGGGCCCAGCACCAGAGCAGAAACGGACAATGGTGTTCCTGGTACCCCCTCTGCACCCATGCTCCTAAGGAGAGCAGGAAGCAGAGTTTCTTTCGGGGGCTGGTCACTCCCCACAGTGACAAAGGGGGGCCATTCCCCATAGCCTTCAGAGAGATGAGGAGAAGGTAATGACAGAGAGGATGATGTGCCAGCCGGGATGGTCTGTTAAGCTCAGAAGAATGAATTCAGCCCCAAAGGTCCTGTTCTCCTTTGCCATGGCTCTAAGGTTTCAGAAGGGGATGATGTCAGACTGAGGTTTCATGTTGTAATTTCAGCAGTAGTAATTTGAGACAAGGCTGAGTCTCGTGCTGCCTTCCCCGAGGGCACAGAGGAAAGAGGGCCCATGGCTGCCCCCTGCTGGGAGCTGCCTCGGCCGAGCTTTTCTTTCTCCAGGTTGCTTCAATTCTTGCTCTTGCAAGCAGACAAAAGAGTTTCTTCAAGTCTGAGGACATCAAAACACCACATTCAACATGCTTTGTGAGACAGAAGAAGCTTCATCAGCTTGCCTGGTCTCGGCATTTTCAGCCTACAGGACACCCAGCTTGTCCCAGACATGCAATCCCCCACTGCCGCAGGAGCTGGTCATTATGACACTGCTCCCTGTGCAGGGGCTGAGGATGATCACAAATGCCTCCAGCTCCCCTGAGGAGACATAAACGAACTCAGTGGGCTGTAGGTCTTCATTTATCTCTTGCTCTGATTGCTTACTGTGATGAACATGGAGAGCTCTTGGGCCTTTGGCACTAAGGGCTGCTCTATTTGTTCTGTCCCTTAGGCACAGGCTTTGGACAGGAACTGGCTGAAGGTCTGGAGGTAACCTGGTGGCTGGGATGCAAATCCAGTTTATTGACTGACTCATTGAAGAGAGAGAAGAACCCTGCAAATCTCTGTCAGAACTACTTCTAGGGGTCTCTGGGCTGGGCTGGCCAGGGCTCCAAGCAAGCTGCTTTAACATGGGCTGGCAGGAATTTACTCACCTTGGGGCTGAGGGGCTGAGAGCCAGCCCCTAGGGGAGTCTTATCTCCCAGCAGACTCTGCCCTATTCTGTCAGACCGGGAAGAGGAGAAAGTAGAGCCCTGCGGTCCAGGTCAGCCAGTCGGGGTCAGCCCTCTCTGCTCAGCCACAGACACCAGCCCGTTTGAGAAAGAGAATATGGCTGTCAGCTCTTGGAGTGAACAGGGGAAGCAGCGCAGCCAGGGGAGAGCTGAGGGCCCCATCCCAGAGCTCTGCCTTGCACACACACATCCCCTCCCCATCCGGGGTTGTTGCTCAGCCAGGGCAGCTCCCTGCACCAGGGTGTCACTCACAGCACAGAGGTACAAGGCGCTGTCAGAGAGCTTAACTTCCTTCAGCCGCAGAACACTGTATTTCCCATCAGTGTTCAGCTCCGTGGTGAAACGGTCCTTCTGCTTGGTGCCCTTTCCTGCTTGATAAGAAATCAGCTGAGGGCTTTGTCCCTTCTTCTGCTGGTACCAGAGCAATGCATCAAATGTGGAGCTCTGGTATGTGCAATTGGTCTGGAAGGTGTTTCCCTGTTCCACGGTGACTTGTCTTTCTTCCTGGGTGACGGACACCTGCCCCATGGTTTCTGGAAGAAAGAGAAGGTCAGCAGCTCTGTGAGGAAATCTCCAGGCAGCCAAACAGGAGTGAATTCAGACCTGTGGGAGATAGGTCTCCCTGTCCTTTACTGGGCTGAAGGGTCCTGAGGCCGGGGCACAGCAGGGTGTTTTGGGGTCAGCTCAGAGCTCCCTGGCCAGAGCGGACCCTGTGAGAGCTGTGCTGTGTGCCTGCTCCTCCTGCCTGCTCTCCTTCTGCCCGGAGGACCAGGGCACAGCCTGTCATGCCTGGCTTTGTGTGCTGGGTCCAGCATCCTCCAGCAGGTTGAGGCACCCGTGCAGCTACTGGGAAAAGGTTCAACCTGCTTCCTCATCCCTGTCATCTCAGTGGCCTCCAAGTCCCACCAATATAAACAAAGCTGAGGTGAGTGGTGGCAAGAGGGAGCCCTGGCTGTGCTGACAAGCAGGAGGACATTGGAGGCCATGGCAGGAACACATCAGGCAGAACACATCAGGCAGAAGACAGACTGGACACCCTGGTAATGTCCATGGGAGGAGAGCTTTCATGTCCCTGTATCCACTTGGACACAATCCGGCTGTTTCTGTAGGAAAGGGAGAAAAGAGGGACTGCAGAGACTGATGAAATCTTCTCTGGTGACAGTAGGTGGACCAGAAGAGAGAGGCAGAAGGAAATAGACAGAAAGTACACGAAACACAGGAGACGCACCTCAGGTCTCTCCTCTCTGTATTTTCTTCTCATTTCAAAGAATAACAGCATCTTGAAGGAACCGGTCCAAGAAGCAGAAACGGGAGCCAACATTTACCAACACTTTCCCTGTGATTCAAGAGTTGGTCCCCACATAAACATGGTAAGGCTATGAGGGCTTCCTGGGGAAAGAAGATTTATGTCTTGATTAAAAGCCAGCACTTACCCAGCAGTTGCCCCAGGAAGGCAGTGAGGACGAGATACCCGCGGTGCATGCTGAGACCGACCCTCCTGTTTGCTGAGGGAGAGAGAGTCAGAAAAGCACCTCCCAGCCCCGAGAGAACAGAGCTGCCGGAAATGACTCTGCTGGGGGAACAAGGGGAGATTCAGTGACGAGAAATGTTCTGGTCTGACTGTGCCCAAAATGCTCCCTGGGGTTTCTCCCTCCTCCAGCAGGAGCAACCATTGAGGATTGTCACAGTCAGGGGTCCTGGGAACTCTGGGGGCCACATCAGGGGAAGGGGCTGCTCTCATCTCCTCTCCCAGAGGGGTCCTCACCTCCTCAGCTACAACTGCCTTCTCTTCTGCACACGCACTGCTTGGCCATGGCTGATGTCAGGGCAGTCTTGCCCACTGAGCTTGTTCTTTTTACCCTGGGGTCCTCTGCTCCATGAGGATGTTCCTATTTCCTGTGTGAGGAGAAGACACCTCGATTTCTTTCCCACATCCCCAGAAAGAAGGGAGGAACCATGCTACGCAGCAGCCCAGGGTTTCTGGCTGTGTCCTGTTCTGGTGGGATAACGTAGCATTTGCAAGAGGAACGGGGCCCCAGTGCGGTATGGGATGCGAAAAGCCCAGAGGGGACAAGTACAACCTGTTCCATAGGCTAAAGGGTGGGGAGTCATCAGGGAAAAGCATGTGGGTTCAGTGGGTCACGTGCACTCACACTGATGGGCCACAGAGGGCACCCACCCACGGCCACATCGCTGGCACTCTCTGCTTCCCTGATGCTTGGGCCGCCTCTATCACCACCCCTAACACCTTGTCTGGCTTGGCAGCACCTGGCTAGTTGTGTTGTCTTCCCCCATACCTCCCTCAGCCCACCTCAAATGTGGAGCTCTCAGACACCGAAAAGAATGACACTCCAAGCCCTGCAGACCCCAACTGTTCCTTTTATACCCCCCAGGCAGTGTGAACTTTTCTCCCTCTCTCCAAAAAAATTTACCGCAGGAAGCAGTAAATCCACTTAACTGTGTTGTTGTGTCTCCTCCCACCTTCACCTGCACCTCCAGCCTCCTTGGTGGAAGGTAGCGTGAGAATCTGAAAAGTCCTCGACTTCGTCTAAGCACTGTTCTGCAACAGCCAAAACATCTGTATCTTTGGCTGATAATTCCCCTTTCCAACCTTCTGTTTTCTTCCTCTAAACTTCCAGCCCATTCCTTCTCAATTTTCCACGTTGCAGCTAACAACCAGCACACTCCTTCCTTCCTTTTGTCTTTCCTTATCATACACGCATCCTTCCATTTATTAAATTCATTCCCTGAGGCATTTGGATTGTGGTGTACTGACCTTAGCCACTCCTGCTTTGCATCTTGCCATCCATTTCCAAGAAAACCCTTCCACAGTGTGGCCCATTTATCAAGGGAACCATTCCTTATTCTAACACAAGGATCCTGCTGACTACACCCAGGTCTGTCTCCCAACACTACAGAGCACTGGCAGGTTCTTTAGGGATCCTTGGCAGAAGGAGGACTGGCCACAGGTTGTGGTTATAACTAGAGATTTATTATTACATAAGAAATTACTAGAAATACTAAAAATTACTACAAAATCCTAAAGATTACTACAAATAAATTACTAGTTGAATTACTAGAGTGATAACACTAATGCCCTTTCTCACCACAATGGTGGGTGTCTCCACATGCTGGGGCCAGTGAACAGGAGAGACAAGGGGGCAGGGGTGCACCTTAACAGCCCCCTTCCACATTATGGATATTTGCCTTACTGTTGGTTATGCTAACCACACTGCCAGGCATCAGGAGCAGGGGCTGCCACTCACACCTGGCTCACCACAAGCCCCACGTGTCCTTGCTGGGCAGGCTCAGCTCAGAGCTCCATGCAAACTGTGACGAGAGGGAGCTGCTCCTCACAGCACCCGCACCTTCCTGTATAAAGCTGCATGCTGCAGGCACCAGTGTGGGCTCAGTGCACACAGGTAGACAGCGCTGTCCTGGAGCTTGGCATCTTGCACGTGGAGAAGCACCTGGGAGTTCTCCATGGAGAGAACAGAGGAGATCCTCCCGGAATGCACATGAGGCTTGAACTTGCTCACCTGCAGCAAGAACTGAGGGGACTGGGTCGGGCGCTGCTGATACCAAAAGATGTAGAAAGCAGAGCTGCTGGTGGAGAAATTGCAGTGCAGAGTTGCGTTGTGTCCCACCTGGATGGTGGTTTCTTGTGCAAACTGCAGCACAGAGTCCTGTGCATGACCTGCAAAACCAGAACAGCATTTCAGCACTGCTTGAAGGTGTGTCTGTTCTCCCTCTCTCTCTCCTGTGTCTCTCATTTCACCAACTTGCTCACTGTCTCCTCTCTCCATCTCCTTTTTCACGGGCTGTAAAATGCTGAGCTAAGTACACATGCACTCTTCTTTCTTCAGATGCTGTTTAATTCCCATACCCAAGTCTGTCAGCTTACCGACTTTTTAGCAGTACCTCGCCAGGCTTTGAGTCCATACATACCTATCAACAATGCATGTAAGAATGCTAGGCATCTGCAAAGGAAACGTGCAGATGCTCATTCATCCCTGTACACTCGTTGCCCCTGACATCTCCCAGACTGATTCCTGTACCTGTCTGCAGCCCCTGCTCTCCCTACAGAAAACACCTGCAGTTCTTCCAGGGAGGCAGGACTCCAATTTCCCCCCTCCAGAAATGATGGGATGCCATCTTGCCCCTAGCTTGCCCTCCTGAATGTCACATCTCACCAAAGTCTGACAGTGCCATCAAGGCTGCCAGAAAAAGCAGGACCATGTCACGCGCTCGCCTTCACAGGGTGCCCACGGAGTGCCCGGAAAGAGGGAGCTCAAGCTTGCGAGTTCACTTCCCCCTCTGCCAGCTCAAAGCAGCCTCTGAACCTCAGCACAGAGGGCGGAGCAAAGCTCTCCCCCTGCTGCTCCTTGGGGCACACCTCTGCCACAGCAAGGCTCTCAAGAGAGGGATGGGCCAGTGGTTAAAGCAGTCAGAAAGGAATCCAGCCAATCTTTGCTGTGACCCAGGTTCCCCATTGCCAGTCACAGGTTCTCCAGCACCGCGAGCTTCACACTTGTGCCATTGGCTCACAGCTGCAGGCCTGTGAAGGCCAGGACATTTCACTTGGTCAGCGGTAAGGCAAAAGGACACCAACATGGCCACTGTGTGCTTCCCTCTTTTTGCCCCTTCTGGCAGGTGGGCAGCCCCAGCAAGGGGCAAGTGTCCCCAGTGGCCTCCCACTGCCATCCAGAACCCAGCCAGACACAGAGGCCTGCACCCAGCTCTACTGTCAATGGAGAAGGGATGCCTTTTGCTGCCCTTCTTCCCTGTCCCTGTCCTCTTCTTCCCTAGGGGCTGCGTGGATGGAGGTAGGACCAGGCACAGACCCAGGTACCCAACTTTCTCTGCCAGTCTGGTTATACTTCACCTCTTCCCTGGGCAAGGGGGAAGGCTCTGCAAGGAAATATCTCCATTGACAGAGCCAGCTCAGAAAGCCCCCCCTAGGCAGAGCCTCATTCTCCCTCTGGCAGGGAAGGACGCCCCACCACAGCCCTCTGCTCAGCAGTCAGCACCTCTGCACACACAGACAGGAGTGAATCCTGCTCCAAGGGCACACCTTCAACGGCGATGACTAGTGCAGCAAACTCCTCAACGCCTCAGTCCTTTGGCAAGATCCAAGGTTCCAAAAGGTGTCACTAGAGGCAGTGTCCAGCACAGACATTTGTGGCATTGCCAGGACGTCATCTCAGCGCCAGAGGTGCTGGATTTGGGCTTGGGACAAAGCCTGTACAACAAGCTCCTGAAACAAGACCTCTGCAGAAAACGGAGGAAACCCAACGTGGCTGTTCCGATGCTCCCTCGGGCCCGTGCTGTTTAACTCCGGGCCCTGCAAGGGGACTTCCAAGCACCGGCAGCGCCCCCACGTGGCTCCGGCTGTGGCTGTGCCCCCGCCTCGCCCCCGCCCCACCTGCCCGGCCCCACGCACTGCGGGGCACCCCCTGACCCCCCCAGCTCCGCAGGCCGTTGGCTGCCTTTGCTGCAAGGGCGCGCTGCTGGCTCGTGTGTGGCTGGGTGCCTCCTGCACCCAAAACCCTTTCCTGAGGCTCTGCTTCCTCGGCAGCCAGCCCCCACCCCGCATTACTCTGGGGGTGCTTCCTGCCCAAGAGGAAAATCCTTTTCTTTGCTCCTTTGCACCATCCTGAGGCTCTGGTCAGCCCCCTTCTCCAGCCTTCCTGCATTCTCCGAAGCCCCCTTGTGACCTACGCTGTCACCACCTGTGTGCCCCGGTTGGGGACCATGCACAAACTGGCCAAGGGTGCCCTCCTTCCGACTGCTCGTGGCCTTAATGAGAGAAGTCAGCAGGACTGGATGCCTCTGGCATTGCCAGCTGCTATGGTGGAAAGGTGGAACTGAGGATCCTGAGCACAGCGAGGAGGAAGCACAACAGACTTCATGCCCTGGACTTCTGGAGAGCAGACTTTGGCCTGCTCAGGCATCTGCTTGGCAGTATACCATGATACAAAGCACTGTAGGGCAGATTGGCCCAAGAAGGCTGGTTAATATTCAAGGATCACCTCCTCCAAGCTCAGGAGCGATGCATCCCAACAAAGACAGAGTCAGGCAAAATGCCAGGAGACCTGCGTGGATGAACATGGAGCAACTGGCTAAACTCAAACATGACAGAGAAGGCCATAGAGGGTGGGAGCAAGGACAGGTAACCTGGAAAGAATACAGAGACATTGTCTGATGAGTAA
Source organism: Anser anser (assembly GCF_964211835.1). NCBI lineage: Eukaryota > Metazoa > Chordata > Aves > Anseriformes > Anatidae > Anser > Anser anser. The sequence continues at coordinate 4,999,963 of NC_139744.1, forward strand.
GTTAGGAGAGCTCAATCTGCTCTAATTAGATTAGAGAGCTTATCTCTGCTCTGCTTCACTGAGACCCCACCTGGAGTGCTGTGTTCAGCTTTGGGGCCCCCAGCATGAGAAAGATATAGACCCGTTAGAGTGGGTCCAGAGGAGAGCCATGAAGATGATCAGAGGGGACCCGTCCAGCACTTCCGGTGAGTCTTCTGCCCTCACTGATGCATTCCTGCCCTAGAAATCCTTGGACATTTCATCCCAGCACTCTAAAGAAACCATTGCTGTGGAATGGCCATGGCCTAGATCTGGAAATGAAAAGGCAGCAGTGCAGGAAACCAACACACAGACCATAACACTTGTTGGAATGGTTTGCATTCAAGATGAGCTTGTCAGAAAATTGTTACCTCTGCCAAGGGTGCCCCTGGGCCTGCGGCAATGAAGTACCAGTATAAAAGGCAGCCCAGCTCCCTGCTCTCTCATCCAATTCTCTCGCCTCATCCTCCTTGAGAACCAGGTGAGTCTGAAGCCCTCTCTCCTCCTCTTCTGAACTAGAAGGGATCTTGCATCAATACACATCACATCTGATGGTGGTTCAGTGCTATGCTGGGTCTTGGAGTTCCTTGCCATGGGAGAGGGGTGGAGAGAGACATTCTGTGTAGAGAGAGGCTGGGACATGGTGCTGAGGCAGCTTTTTGGATTACGCGCTATGGGATTGTCTCATTGGTTCAGGCTGCTCTTTGAAGGGCCCTGTCAGGACAAAGCGATGAAGACCATGAGCCTCCTGGCACAGCCTCCACATCCACCCTCAGCAGTTGTCTTGGCTCCTTTGTTTTGGGTAACAGGGCTGCTCCTCACCTACCCACGCGCTCTGCTTCCTCTCTGCCCTCTCTCCCAGGTGCATCTCCAGCCCCAAGACATGTCCTGCTACAACCAGTGCCTGCCATGCCGGCCCTGTGGCCCGACCCCACTGGCCAGCAGCTGCAACGAGCCCTGCGTCAGGCAGTGCCAGAACTCCACCGTCGTCATTGAGCCCTCTCCTGTGGTGGTGACCCTGCCCGGACCCATCCTCAGCTCCTTCCCGCAGAACACCGTTGTGGGATCCTCCACCTCCGCTGCCGTTGGCAGCATCCTCAGCTGTGACGGAGTCCCCATCACCTCTGGCTGCTGTGACCTCTCGGGCATTTCCAGCCGCTACGGTGGCAGAAGGTGCCTGCCCTGCTAAAGCCACTGGCCATGGCCCTGGGGTTTCAGCACGACCATGGTGCTGGACAATAGAAGGAGGAATCTTCAGGCCATTGCTTGCAGAATGACTGACCTTCCTCACCAGAGGAGGTAACATTGGCAGGAGCCAGACCAGAGGCTACCCCGAGATTTCTGAAAACATGGCCCATGTCTCTCCTTCCATCCCTCCACCTACCTCTCTCTCCCTTTTCTTTGTGTTCTTCTTCTCCCTTGGGTTGTGAGGCTCCTCAGATCCAGCCCTCCCACTGCAGTAACAGCAGACACACGACCGGCACGATCTGCGCCATGGGCAAGGGACGCTGCCTCTCAGTTGGTCCTGGTGATCCCTGCACTGAGGGGCCTCTGCTCAGAGTGACCTGCTTTTCCTCTGTACACTCATTAAAGATTTCTGCATCCCAGCCTTGGCTGTAGATGGTATTTTTCCTCCGTGTATGCCCTCCTGAGCTGCCCAGGGAGAATGGTTTTGCCCTTGCTGGGTACAAGATGGGTGTTTAAGGAGCCTCTTCCCCACCCCCAGAAGAATGGGAGGTTGCGACACGCTGCAGAGGGTCCTCTCTTGGGCACTGCCCCTTGCAGCTGAAGAAGACATCCCTGCCTTTCACAGAGCAAGGGGCAATCTACCCTTGCCTTGCAGCGTCTCTGCCCACAGCTCCCCCTGTCCTGCAAACAGAGAGCACAACCTCTGCTGTCCTCACGGGAAAAGCTACGAGTCTGTGGGAGGCTGTGGAGGCTGGGCACCCTGCAGGCTCTTAGGAACGGGCTTCCTCTTGCTCAGGATAGTGCTGTGCTGGGTAAGCAGGTGGGGACAGAAGATGGATGGCAGATGTGGGGAATGGGTGGAATAAGTGCAGGGATGCCCCACCGCTTCTACTCCACCTTCATCTCCCCTCTTTTGCCCCACCTCAGGGCTATGGCCAGCACACATGGGCATGTGTGGCAGGAACATGTGTCCCATGAGGCCCAACTGCCCCCAGCACAGCACTTGGCAGGGCCCAGGTGGTGGCACACATGCAGGGCTGACACACTTCACAAGTCAGCATTGGTGTTAGCCGTAATGGACCATACACGGCAATCTCCAGTCCCTGAGGACCCTGCACCCCCATGGGCTGGGTCAGTGCAAAGACAACAAGCAGTCTGCATACCCCCACGCTGCTCTGTGGTGCCCACTTGCCCCCAGGCATGCAGCAGCTTTCCTCAGGCCCAGGACCTGCACTCACAGGGACTTCCTCACGCTCGTTTCCACTTTTCCTGACCGTTTGGTTTGCTCCCACTCAGGCAGAAGGTTGTTTCTCTCTTTCTTCTTTCCGTTATGTAGAGGCTATCTTCAGGATGTTTGCAGCGCTCTGGTGCCCAGCTGCACTTCAAGGATGCCCGTTGTTTCCAGGCCCAGTTCGACTGCTGGCAGACATTTTTCCTGTCAGTGCTTTGCAGCCCCCTGATGTCTGCAGTTTCTCATTAGAGCCTGGTTACCTCTGTAACAGCTCCCATCAGCAGGGCACCCTGTCCCTGCTCGATTACAGAGCTGTTTCCTTAGAGATCCACGTATGGCCCTGCTTGGTACAGCCTTGTCATGTCCAGAAGGAATCAACCATGCAGGCAAGAGAGAAGAGCCAAAGGTGTGCTGGGGTAGACCCTTTGTCTTTCCTGGTGTCAGAGGAATGGAATCAGCCACAGCTGCAAGAGAACGTAACCAGTTTAGCCCAGGTGAAGGAATGGCACTGCCAGGGCTAAGGTGTGGGGTAGACCACAGGAAAGAGACCCAGGCAGAGCTCTGACAAACATTTCTGGTTTGTTGGGATGGCCCATTGCCCTGGAAGGGCTTGGCCTGTGTTGCAACTCAATACAGGACTGGTAGTTCCTGGAGACATTGGTTTCTTAATTGCCCTACTGTTTATTGCCTACCTTCAATGCCCCAGGCGACTGTTAGCAGGATATAAACCCTGGGTGAAGTTCTGGGTGGGTGTCATTGGCAAATGGATAAAACTGTGGGTGGGATCTGCTTCTGTGTTTGCATGAGGCAGCTTAGCTTGGATGAGACACCCACTAAGCTGAGCAAACCCCTCATGTGGAGCTGCCCCTTTGCCTTCAGGAGAACCAGCCTGACATGGGCTGGGTGGGAATCTGTCCCCTCTGCGATGTATTTCTGAGACAATACTGGCAGGCCTTTATAGACAGGTGTGAGGAGATGGGCCTGGCTCCGGCACTGACTCCCAGGAGGACCTGGCAGTGTCCAGGGGTGGAAATCCCTCACTGACAGGCACTATCAGGAGCCTCACAGCAGTCTGCTTCTCCTATACATCCCAAGGTCATCGATGGACAGCCACGCTGAGGCACTCCAAACATTGTTACCCTGAATTAAACCAGGAACCCAAACTGTCCTGATACGGTCCTTGTTGGGGCCTGAAGTTGGCAGTACCAGAGGGTGATTGTTGCAGCGTGAGGAAAAGGAGGGCTCAGGAGAAGGGAACTGTGTTTCAGTGCCTCTCCCCTGGACACATCTCTGCCAGGCTGGTGCCATCTCCGTTCAGCTACACCCAGGCTCCAGACCCTTTCAGCAGAACTGGAGTGCCTTGGAGGGGCCGGGCTGGCGGGGGAACCCCCGGGGCTGCGGGGCGAGGTGGTCCCGGCGGGCGGAGCGGCAGCGCCCCCTGGGGGCTGTGCCCCTGCCTCGCCCCCGCCACACACGCCCGGCCCCGCCCGCCACGGTTCCTGCCCGGCCGCAGCCCCGGCTCCTCTCCCCGTGGCTCTCAGGGCGCAGTAATACACCGCCGCGTCCCGAAGCCGGGGCTGGGCGAGCCACAGGGCGCTGGACCGGCGGTCTGCTGCCACCCACAGCCACCCCTCCGGGTCTGACACTGGTCTGGAGTCTTTGCGACTGCTCACGAGGAATGCGGGGCCTCGGCCCGGGAGATGACGGTACCACTGGATGAAGTCGCCGGTTTGGATGTTGGGGTGTGAGCAGGTGATGTTGATGCCGGTGCCATCCCTGGTCTGTGCCCACGGCTCCTGCTGCACCTGGGCTCTGCCTGCAGCCACTGCCAAGAAGAAAAGGAGGAGACAACTCAGAAAATGGTTTTTTTTTGCACTGAAAGTATCACGCAAGGGGAGAGGAGAGAAGAAAGCGGTTGACAGCTGATGGGGGCATTTTCTCAGAAGAAAGCACACAAAGGCATTTCTCCGGGAATGGTTATTTGGGGACCAGGTCGGAGCAGGGCTGTTTGGAAGGAGGGTCCGAGCCGAGCCAGGAGGAGAAGGGAAGCAGGCAGGAACGAGTGGGGGTGTGCCGAAAGGAGAGGAGGAAGGCAGGGAGCAAGGCAAGGTGGGAGGGAACGGCCGGCTGAGCTCGCTGGAGGCAGACGGGACGGCTGCAGAGGGAGGACAGAGGGGAGCGAGGTCCGTGAGAAGCCGGCGGGCCAGCAGCGAGGGCAGCCCCGGCCCCCCGCAGCCCCCGTCCCGTCCCCGCCGCCGGCAGCCCCGCGCACCCAGGAGCACCGCGGCCAGCCCCGCCAGCCCTGCGGCCCGGCCCTGCCGCATCCCGCCGCTCCGCCGCCCGCGCCGCGCTGCCCCCGCCAGCCCCGGCTCTGCTCCGCCCGCGGCGCCTCCTCCCCGCCGCCGCCGCCCGGCGCCGCCAGCTCCGCCCCGGGGCCGCTCGGGGGCTGGCCCGGGCTGCGAGTGCTGGGCGCCTGGGGGCGGGCAGGGCTTGGGCTGCTGCCAGCGGGGCTCTGCCCGTCCTGCAGCCCAGCCCGGGACGCGGAGGCGAGTGCGGGGAAAGGCTGAGGCAGCTCCTTCGGCACGGGAGAGGAGAGGGGAAGAAGAGGAGGGAAGCAGAGGAGAGGTGAGGGAAAAGGAGAGGGAGTGGCAAAGCAGCTGCCTACCTGCAGTATGCCCAACAAGATGGGCAAGCAGAGGCTGAGACCCCCTTCCCCTGCTCCAGGCGCTGCACCAGGAACCTCCTGGCTCCAGCAGCTGAGAGCACGGGCCAGGTGTGGCCTAACTCCGTTTGACTCCAGCAGCTGGCACCAAATCCACTCCCGCCGCTCCACAAGGAGCTGGCACTTTCTCCTTGCAGCACATGTGCATACAGGACAAAGCGAGATTATGCAGAGGTAAGGACAGATTGCAGAAGAGGACAGGACAGACAGCAGTGCTCAGGCGCAGGGCCCAACTGGACAAACACCCAGAGTGTCCCCTTTTACACCCCACTCTGTCTGCCCTTGTGTGCTCCTCCTGGCTCCCCTTACCCTGCACCTCCCGTCATGGGTTTGTATAGGTCTGTCCCACACCCACCTTGCCTGTGTCCTGGCTTTCAACTGTAGCAGTTGCAAGGCCCAGGCTGATCTTCCTGGCAGTGGCACCTGTGGCTTCCTTGGCAGGCCAACAACTGGTATGAAGGTTTTTCTCGTTATCACGTCTGTATTTGCTTTCTCTGGTCTCAGTCTCTGTATGCTTGTTGATTGCCTTCCCTTTTCCTAGCATTCCAATTGATATGGTCCCCAATCTTAGAACCTCGCTGGCATAAACATGGCCATGGCCCCATGTATCCCCCACAAGTGGTGCCCCCCCCCCCCCCCCCCCCAGGTTTGGTCTCTTCATTGCCTCCCTCATCATCTGTAACAGAGCAGGGGCATCACAACACTGGAGAAGTTGGGCGCCAGTTATGTTCAGGGAGATGTTGACAACGGGGTAGGTGTAGAGGAGAGGATATGACCCCAGGAATGACACAACTGCAGCCAAGTGAGAGTGAGTGGACAGTGTCTTGTGTCTCCTCATAGATCTATGTCCAGAGGGACACCTGGAACACCCTGCAGGAGCTCAAGGACAGGAAAACTAGTGGTGCTATTGTATTCAAGGAGCACACCAGTCCAGAAGCTCTCAGATGAGGACAGCTACATGACAGGTAGCATGTCCTAGAAGAAGCTGCCAGTGACTGTGTAGGGCCAGCGCAGGGCAAACAAAAGGGTGTGCCACTTGTGCCAAGGAGGACAGCAGGAGCTCAGCCCAAAGGCCTCCCACCAGACAGGCACACACCTTCCTCTCCATGGCATTGGAGTACTGCAGTGGATGGCAGATGGCCACAGATCAGTTGTAGGCCATTAGTGTGAAGAGGAGATCCCAGTTTAGGCTCACTAGTGGGTGACGAAGAACCAGACCACACAGCTAGAGAAGTAAATAGCCCTCTCTGCAGAGAAGGCATCTAAAACCATAAGTGGCATCCTGACCAAGACATGGCACATGTCAGTGAAAGGAGCAGTTGCCAAAGACAAACTACATGGGAGGGTGCAAGTGCTGGTTAGGCACCACCATCACCATCACTGGTGTATTCCCACTCTGGATCAAGAGGTAGATGTCTGAGACCAGGATGAAGAGCAGCAGCTCTCAGCTCTCAGACAAACCCAGCAGCAACAAAAGAAAGCACTCTGTAGGCCTTCCCCCACCCCTATGGGATGACAGCGGCAGCAGGAGGAAGGAGGAGATGGAATTGCTGCTCAGGATTTATTGTCTTCCACCACTCGATATCTCCTGGACGAACAACACAGCAGGGCATCAGCAAGCCAGGATGTTCTTGCAGAGACAGTAGAAAGTAAGATCACAACCCTGGACCTCAGGAGAGCAGCCTTTGGTCTCTTCGCTGTGTGTGTACACCTATCTCCGTGTGTGTGTGCCTGAGTATACTTCAGGATGCATCTAAGAGTGCCTGTGTGTGCACCCATGAGTTCATGCATCTTTTTTACATGAGCAGCAGTGTGCGTTTGTGCTGTTCTCTCCACCCGCTTTTGATGTCATGAGTGATATCGGTATGAGATCAAGGGTCACACTGGGATTTAACAGAAATAGTGATCTAGGAACAGCATCCCACCAAGGCTGAGACGTGGTGACTGTGCATGTTGCCCCATGCTTCCTGAGCAGTCCCAACTAGAGGCTGTCTGAAAAACCCTCCAGATGATCACAGGCTGCACCTCCAGCACCCACATAGTCCAACCCTGTGTTCAGAGCAGATCTCATCAGATCAGGTTGCTCAGGATCAAGTCCAGGCAAAGTCTGAAGTCTTCCAAGGATGAAGGTCCTTGGCAATCTGCTCCAGGACTCAACCACCTTCAGGGTAAATATTTCTTCCATATATCTAACTAGAACAAAGCATTTCTGAACTTGCACCTAGTGGCCCCAGTCTAAGTACGCTTCATCTCAGGAGTCCAGCTTCATCTCCTTTGCATCTTCCAGTGAAGTGGAAGTAGACAATACAAATGTCTGTTTGGCTTTCCCCGTGATGCTCACAGGGTCTGTCCTTCCTCCCAAAGCACAGCAAAACCAGGACCCATGTTCCTCTGATTCAATGCCACTTCTGTGCAAGGTTTCAGCCCCTGCGTAACTCAGCACCAGGCCCATGAGTCTAAAAGTATGTGTGGCATTGGTTTCCCCATGGGGGACCTCTGTCCCACCCCAGACACCACTGACACCGCACCGGCAGCAGATCCATGTAGGGCTGGGCCTTCTCGAAGAGGGCAGGATTTCTCAGCCTTTCTCCCTGTACATAAAGCTAACACCATCCTTTTGAACTCTCCAGCCATGGGGAGTGCAGCTGTGTCCTGGCCTGGAGAGGCAGGGAGGGATGACTGCCACCATGCTTTTACACTCTGAACCTTGCACTATGGAATTAAATTATGGATCCAAACTGCTGTGGAGCTGTCCTTGTTGGGGACTGAAATCGGAAGTAGTAGAGGGTGAACTTCCCATGGTCAGGAGAAGGAAGTCTGTAGAAACAGTCACAGAAGGTTGCATTTCAGCACATGTGCTGTGGGCACTTCTGGGCTGGGTTTGTTCTGTGGTTGTTGAGCTGTTCTCAGATTCCTTTTGCCCTGGCTGCTCTCTGGAGCTCACAGACTGAGCAGTGGAGAATGCCCTGAGGTGACCAGCACATTCCCTTGTGAGAAGGGACATATAGATCACACAAACATGCACCTGCTCATGCACACTTGTGTGGAATCATGCAAAAATCACCGCCCACAGACATGTGCACAAATGCAGTACACAGGCTGTGGTGTTTTCAAACGGATGGCCAACTAAACTGCACCACGTGGCTCTCTCATTCCCCCACTTCAAAGGAAGATGTGAGGAGAAAATATTTATACTACAGGGCTTATGAGTTGAGATAGGGTAGTTTAATTAAAGGAAAAGAAAAGAAAGAGAGAAAAAAAAAAAGGAGAACCAATGAGCAAAGGCCATTTGAAAGCAAATTTAGAGAAAACAATTAGTCTCTACTTCCCATAAGCAAGTAATGATCATCCATGTCTTTGTAAGCAGGGCCTCAATAAGCCTAGCTGTTTTTTGAGTGGAACATAAGAGCTCCCCCTTTTCCTTCCTCTTTCACAACTTTACTGCTGAGTGTGACATCATCCAGTATGTAATATCCCTTTGGTCAGTTTAGGTCAGCTGCCCTGGTGATGTCCCCTCCCCACCTCTTGCCCACCCCTACCTCCTGGCTTTGGGGGGCTTGGAGAGAGTCTTGATGCTGTGCCAGCACTGCTCCACAATAGACCCAACATGGGTGTGATGGCAATGCTGTTCTAGCTCCAAGTGCAGAGCACAGCACTCTAGGGGCTGCTGTGGGGAACATTAAGTCTGCCCCAGGCAGCCCCAGTACAGGGAAGTGACACAAGAGAGGAACATGTGCATGAACATGACAGAGTATGCGCTCACTGAGGCCCACCTGGGAGCAACCCCAGCAGAGTTTCTGGGCAGCATTTGGGTGAAGTACATGGTTTCATGTGGTATCCAGACTGGGGTAGGGTCACAGGCAGGAGCTGGGACACCTCTGGCCAAAAGGGCCCCAAAATACCCAAAAAAGAGTCACCCAGGCTAACATCATTTGTCTTTACTGGACTCTTCCAGCACGTGAGCAGTCTTCTGCCCACACTGACATGTGTTGCCTGGAAATACTTGGGCCTCCCTACCTGCCACTCAAAAGTTGCCTTCTCTGGGGCAAAAACACAGCGTAAACCAGGAAATGAAAAACAGCATCACAGGAAGGAAACACACATCCCGTATCATTAGGTGGGATGTTTTGCATTCAAGAGGGGCTTGTCAGAAAATAGTCCCTGCTTCAAGGGATGCCTCTGGACATGTGGCAGCTAAGGTCCACTATAAAAGCCAGCCCATCTCCGTGCTCTCTCATCCACTTCTCTGGCCTTCTTCTCGTGAAGACTCAAGAGGTGAGTGTGAAGCCCCTTCTTGTCGTGGTCATTCTCCAAAAGGACTGGAGCTGCTGGTTGTGGGAGAGGGAAGTGGGGAGAAGGTTTGCCATGGAGGAAGACTGGGCCATCTGTACTGAGGTGGCTTCTGGGCTGTGGTCTAGGTTGTACCCAGATAGGTCCTGGTGGCTCTTTTTGGGCCCTGGCAGGATGAGGCCAAGAAGCCTTCACACACCCCTCCAGCTCACAGCACAGCCTGTGCCTTGGTTCCGTCAGGGTGTGGTGACAGGCTGCTCCTCATGCACGTCCATGTTCTGCTTCCTCCCTGCCCTCTCTCCCAGGTGCACCTCCTGCCCCCAGACATGTCCTGCTACGACCAGTGCCAGCCGTGCCAGCCATGCCAGCCCTGCGGCCCGACCCCGCTGGCCAGCAGCTGCAATGAGCCCTGCGTCAGGCAGTGCCAGAACTCCACCATTGTCATCCAGCCCTCTCCCGTGGTGGTGACCCTGCCCGGCCCCATCCTCAGCTCCTTCCCGCAGAACACTGCTGTGGGATCCTCCACCTCCGCTGCTGTTGGCAGCATCCTCAGCTGTGACGGAGTCCCCATCAACTCTGGATGCTGTGACCTCTCCTGTATTGCCAGCCGCTACTGTGGCAGCAGGTGCCGCCCCTGCTAAAGATGCCAGACAGTGCCCCAGACCAGGACCCTAGGAACTCAGAACATGCTGCTGGACAAAAATGGACAGAAGAACAAACTTTGTGTTGTTGTATTAAGAGGAGCTGACCATCTCTGGCTTGTCCTGTAATGACAGACAGGAAGGGGACAGCCTGGCTTCTCTGACAACATGACTAATGTCTACCTTTCCTGTTTTCCACTTACTCACTGTTTTTCTCTCTTTTCTTTGTTGCCCTGTGCTCCCCTCCAAGCTCTCTGTGAGGCCCCCAGAAACCAGCCTGGAGTGATCTTCTAGCCTCTCTCCACTTGTGGGTCCAGTTAGATGGATGCCCTGTGTCAACTCTTCCTTAGAATGATTTTTGTCTGCTCCTGCTGCTCTCCCCTGTCGGGGCCTCCTCTTGGAGTCACCTCATTTCCCTCCTGAGACTCAATAAACATTTGCAGGAACCCTGATTTTGTCCCTGTCTGGTCTTTCCATCTGCAAAGAGATGGCCAAAGGAGAAAGTCGTTGCTTTGGTGGGAATTCTGGTGTCCTTCAGATGTCTGCCTTCGGAATGGTACTGTTTCATATCCTTATTAACAGCATAGACTTTGGAATCAAGTGCTCCCTGAGCAAGTTTGAAGATGACATCAAACTGAATGGAATATTCTCTACAACTGAAAGAAGGGATGCCATCCAAAGAGACCTGGGCAAGCTTGAGAATTGGGCACAGATGAACCTAATGACGTTCAACAAATCTAAATGCAGGGTGCTGCACCTGGTCTGAGGCAATCCTGGACATGATTGCAGACTAGGAGAAATAGTCATTGAGACCAGCCCCGCAAAGAATGACTTGGGATTTCTGGTGGACAAAAAGCACAACATGAAACAGCAGCGTGTGCTTGCAGTCCAGGAGGGCAACTGCTTCCTGCAATGTATCAAAGAAGGAGTGGCCATAAGGCTGAGGGAGGTGATTGCCCCCTCTACTCTGCCCTCGTGAGGCCCCACTTGGAGTGCTGCATCCAGGTCTAGGGCCCTCAGCACAAGAAGGATGTGGACCTGTTAGAACGAGTCCAGAGGAGGGCTGGAAAGATGATCCGAGGGCTGGAGCACCTCCCCTATGAAGAAAGGCTGAGAGTGCTGAGGCTGTTCAGTCTACAGATGAGAAGGCTCTGGAGAGACCTCACTGCAGCTTTTTAATACTTAAAGGGGGCTTATAAAAAAGATGGAGAACAACTTTTTACTTGGTCAGAAAATTTGACCTGGTCCCCCAGGATATTCTTGTCTCTAAAATGGAGACACAGGGATTTGACAGATGGACCACTTGGTAGGTAAGAAATTGGCTGATTGTTCACACTCAGAACATTGCAGTGAATGGCTCAATGTCCAGGGGGAGATCAGTAACGAGTGTTGTTTTTCAGGGGTCAGTATTGGGACTGGCACTCTTAAATATCTTTGTCAGTGACATGGACAGTGAAATTGAGTGCATCTGAACAAGTTTCCCAAAGACACCAAGCTGTGTGGTGCGGTCAACACACTGAAGGGCAGGGACACCATCCAGAGGGACCTTGACAGGCTTGAGAGGTTGGCTGGTGTGAACCTCATGAGGTTCAACAAAGGCCAAGTGTAAGGTCCTGCATCTGGGTCGGTCAATGCCAAGCACAACTACAGGCTATGTGGAGAATGGATTGAGAGCAGCCCTGAGAAGAAGGACCTGGGGGTGCTGGTTGATGAGAAGCTCCGAGCACTTCTTGAAGCCCAGCAGGCTTGATGCTTTTACCACTTCCCTGTGGAGTCTTTTCCAGTGCCTGAACCACGCTAGTCTCACCTGCCATAGACTGCTTAGTAAAGTATAAATGTTGACAGAAAGGTCTTCAAAGAATGGGAACCGTGGTGGGATGGGAGGCAGAAGCAGAGAATGCCTTGTGGTGAGTGGAAGACTATGAAACAGGATGAGAGAATGGCAAAGATGGTGCAGATGTAGGAGTCTGCCATGAAAAGCAGCATGCTTCAGATGATGAGGGCAGAAAGGATACATTCAAGGTTCTCGCCCAGCATTGTACTCCCCAGGCCAGGCTCAGAAGAGGCCCAGCACCACAGCAGAAACAGACAATAATGTTCCTGGTATCCACTCTGCACCTATGCTCCTAAGGAGAACAGGAAGCAGAGTTTCTTTCTCATGACTGAGGTGTAATGCAATGCCTTGTGTGTGGCAATCAGAGCTCAATATTGAGAAGATCAGAAATTTCGTGATATCCAGAAGAAGTGGAAAAATGACTGTAATAGGCAGCTGGAAACACAAAGTTTCTTTCTCCTGATGACATGGAAAGTCTCCAGTGTTCGGGGAGCACTGGTAATGGTATACCAGCTCTCCAAGAAGGTGAGCAGGCTGAGGAAGAAGTACGTTGGGATCCTCAGGTGCTCGTCACTCCCCACAGTGACAAAAATCATTCCCATCAGGATTAGGAGAGAGGTGGAGAATATAATGACCAAAAGGACGATATGCCAGTGGCAATTTTCTGTTGAGCCTAGGAGAATGAATTCAGTCCCAAAAGTCCTGATCTCCTTTCCCATGGTTCTAAGATTTCAGGAGATGATGTCAGAGGTAAGTTTCATGCTGCAATAAAAGCAGCAGTAAACATCCACAAAAAAGCCTTTTCCTAGCATAAGTGGCTCTTCTCATGGCCTCTCTTGATCACTGCCACTCTCATTCTCCCTCCGCCTCCCCTCTCTCCTTCGCAATCTACTTCCATATAGACAACCATACAAACAGCTGTCCATCCTTCTCCAGGTATACATCTACCCACTTATTTTTCAAGACCCTTCCAGAAGTCATCTACAAATTACAGTCTGTCAAGTCCAGATTCGTTTTTTTCCTTGTTTCTGCCCTCTTATATCAGTTTCCAATTACCAAGTAGGTCTGAAAAATTTGGAATATTTTATAGAAATTAATTCCCAAGGTTTCAAAGAGATTTTTAAGTTGATGGAAAGCGATGATGGAATTCCCCTGCTTTCCTGCGTACTATGGGGCTGTGGAGCCAGGTCTACCGCGCTTCAGCTAAGCCTGAATAGCGAGGAAGGGCTGCTGCTGAGAAGTATCTCATGTGAGGTTTCCTTTGGGATATGATGCCAAGGCCATATTGGGATGGTGTTGCACATCCTAGATGTCCCAGGACTCTTACAGTGTCAGTGATGCTTTCATCCCCAGGGAGCCAGCTGAGACTCACGGAACTGTGTTTTTACCTGTTTCAGGAGCCAGGATGGCCTCAGAAACAGATGAGTGCTGGGAGGCACTAGGGAAGGACTTGGCCAAAGCTCGGGACCCTCCACAGGCAGACCCAAGCACTCCAGCCCTGAACCCATATCGTCGGATTACCAGGGGCTGAGGCTGCACCAGCACCTGGCACCACCATACAGACATGACACTATAGGTCCTGGGACAGTCTGGACACATGCCTAGGATCAGGAGAATTACATGCACACGTGCACTAGCACATACCAAGAATACATACACAGATCCATGGACACATGCAAACATGCATGTGCATACATGCACACACAGTTCCATAGATGTCCTGACAAATGCAGGTGCAAACACTGCGTGCACAGGAACACGAGGCCACGCATGTGTGCACATGCAGACATGAGGTACATGTGTGCACTCAGTGCCTCTGATGGGAGCCACAAGGACTCTGCTGCACACGCAAGTGCGCACACATTCCCGACAGGGCAGGGGCAGAGGCCAAGGGGAGCTGACAGAGGAGATGCTGAGGACCTTCTGGCAGGGCAGGGCTGTGGAACTCTGAACAGGACAAGGCTCCAGAGGAGAGGACAGCACAGTGTGGGGATGTGCAGGGACTGCCCAGAGAGAGGAGTCCAAGGATGTCAACCCATTTCTCCAGAGGGCAGCTTTAGGAGGAAGAGAAGGGAAACCGCACAGTGCAGCCCACCTGCCTGGAAACCGGCCCCATAGGGTTGTTGGAAGAAGTTGGAAGGGAGGGAAAGAGGAAGACAGGAAGACATGGCACGTCCACATGCAGGGAAACCCTCAGGTGACCAGGCAAGGATTGCAGGTCTGGGAGCAGCTGGGCCCCTTCCTGTCACTGCAGCCACATACAACGCTGCCAAAGTGCCCCAGGCAAGCATTACTTGCCTGTGCTGGACCCATCTGGCACTTGAGCTGAGTCCTCCGCCACCACTGACTCAGTCCTGGCTCAAAAATCCTGGCTCAAAAAGCCTCTCCATCCCAGCACTCAGAAGAAGCTTCTAAGAGGGAATGGGTGTGGCATAAGCCGGGAAACAGCCCCACAGCCCATGTCATTAGGTGGGAGGTTTTCTATTCATCACAAACACCCAGAAAATTATCACTTCTGTGGAGGCTACCTCTGGGCCTGGGGCAGTTCAAGGCCACCAGAAAAGCCAACCCTGCTCCTCGACGCCCTCATCTCCTTCTTCTTGGGAACCCAGTGTATCTGAAGCCCTTTCCACGTGTCCATTTCTACTAATGCCAATACCTGTTGTGCTGGGTCCTGGCGATGGTGGTCATGAGAGAGCAATTGGGAAAGGTGTGACTCAGAGCCCATGTGGGACTTGGCTCAGATGGATTTTCATCTAAGAGAGATGCAGGAGCCTTGTTGGTCCTGGCCACTCTTTTCAGATCATGTCTGGATGAAGATATTTTGCTCTTCACATGTCCCTGTGCTCTGCTTCCTCCGTGCCCTCTCTCCCAGGTGCATCTCCTGCCCCAACACATGTCCTGCTACGACCAGTGCCTGCCGTGCTAGCCCTGTGGCCCGATCCCACTGGTCAGCAGCTGCAATGAGTCCTGTGTCACGTAGTGCCAGAACTCCATTGTCATCATCCAGCCCTCTCCTTTGATCATGGCTCTGCCAGGACCCATCCTCAGTTCTTACCCACAGAACACCATTGTGGGATCCTCCACCTCCACTGCTTGATTGCAGCATCCTCAGCTGTGACAGAGTCCCCATCACCTTTGGGTGCCGTGACTTTTCTGGCATTTCCAACCACTACTGTGGCAGAAAGTGCCCCCCTGCTAAAGCTGCTGGTGACACACCACACAAGGACCCCTGGGAACCCAGAAGGTGATGCCAGACTGAGGACAGAACTTCTTGCCAATGATGTCTGAGAGGCTGAGCATCCAGTGTCCCCTCTCAAAAGGAAGGGAGATGGAGCTCTCTGAAAATATGGCCAAAGCCTATCTTCCATGTCTTTTACTCCCTCCACTATCTTCCCACTCTTTTGTTCTTCTGGGCCATAACGCTACCCATACCCATTCTGGGGGATCTGCTGGCCCCTCTTCCTCTGTGGGGAGACAGATGGATGTCCTGTGGGATCTCTGCAATGGGTGATGGGCACAGACTTCTGGCACCTCCTGGTGCTGCTTGCACTGACAGCCTACTCTAGAAGTGACCCCATTTCCCTTGTCAGAGTCATTAAAATTTTCTGCATCCAACCCTTTGCCTCCACATCAGCCTTTTCATGGTGGTCTCATGTTGCCAGGGAAGAAAGGCATTCCCTTGGTTGGCAGGGGATATGGTGAGCACAGGAGGGGGCCTTTCATCATTCCCAGAGTAATATGACAGTAAGGCAGATGACAGTGAGGCTCTTTCAGGCACTGCCCCTTGGAGATACAGTTGCGGACAAAGTCACAGAGATCTGTACAAGAAAACAAAGGATTATCTCCTATGCTTCTCCCCACTCAGGGATCCCCTGCTCCCTGAGGGCAGAGGGAATCCGGATCTTGCTGAAGTTGTGTGCCAGCACTGTTATGTTCTCTTGAAATACCCTCAGAGGGAAGGTCCATCCTACCAGAGCTCTGGGGAAAAGTCAGAGGACAAAGAAGCTTTTTGCATGGAACTGCCAGCCTCAGGTGAGTCTCTGTCCTGTTTCTTCCAGCCCTTGGTATGGAGCAGAGACCGTACATCTGAATGGACCATGAGCTTTTTGAACAGAAAATGGCAAAAGCTGCCTTGTGCAGAGGTGCAGGGGGAGAAGATTTCCAGGGCAGAGGCTCTTTCTGCACCTTCTCTTTTGTCTTAAACCACTGACCCCAGAGTAAGGCACTATGCCTGTCCCTGTGGAGGGAGTTTCTGCAGCAGTTGTTGTTCATGGAGGAATTTCCCTTGAGGAGCCTTCTCTGTGCTCAGGGAAGAAAGGACACAAAAACCCTTGGAGAAGAGAGCAGTACTCCAGGCACTGTTGATTCCAGGGAGACTGAGCAGGTACAGGACATGTGGTACCAAGAGTTCCAGTCCGTAATCCCAGGCAAGAATAGGAGGGAAGGCACTGTTAATACAGTGTTAATACACTGTTAATACAGTTAATACAGATCCCAAGGGGTTGATTAGACCCCTGCTGAGACAAGCCTGAGGCTGATACTGACTTCCCTGAGAGCACAGAGGAAAGAGGGCCCATTGATGCCCCCTGCTGGAAGCTGCCTGGGCTGAGCTTTTCTTTCTCTGGGTTGCTTTGCTTCTTGCTCTTTTGATGTCTGAGGACATCAAAACACCACATTCAGCATGGTTTGTGAGATGGAGGAAGCTTCATCAGCACAACCATGTTTCTTCTGCTCTGCCTAAGCATTTACAGCCTGCAGGATGCCTGGCTTGACCCAAACTTGCAATACCGTACTGCGGTGGGAGCTGGTCACTATGACACTTCTCCCTGTGCAGGAGATGGGGATGATAGATTTCCTCGGCTCCCCTGAAGAGACGACAATGACCCCATCAGGTTGTAAGTCTTTATGTCTTGCTCTGCTTGCTTATTGTGATGAACATGGAGTGCTCTTGGGCCTTCAGCAATCAGGGTTGCTCTGTGTGTTTTGTTCTGTCCCTCAGGCACAGGCCTTGCACACAGGCTGGCTGGAGGTCTGGAGATAACCTGGTGGCTGGGATGCAAATCCAGTTCATTTACTGACTCATTAAGGAGAGAGAAGAACCCTGCAAATCTCTGTCAGAACTTCTTCTAGGGGTCTCTGGGCTGGACTGTTGACAAAGGCTTGAAGCAAGCTGCTTAGTCATGGGCTGGCAGGAATTTGCTGAGAGCAAGCTCCCACGGGGAGCCCTGGTTCCAAGCAGGATCTGCCAGCCCTGAAAGGGGAGAAAAACAGCCTTCGGTGGATCAGGTCAGCCAGTCAGGGTCAGCCCTCTCTGCACAGTTTTGCTCCTTCTCAGGAAAGAAGTTGTTCCTGTGTTTCTTCTTTTGCCTTTGTTGAGGGTAACTTCAGGATGTCTGCAAGTTCTCTGGTGCTCAGCTGTACTTCAAGGATGCCAAGGACCAGTTCCATGGCTGGCAGACATTTTTCCTGTCAGTGCTTAGCTGCCATCTGATGTCAGCACTTTCTAATTACAGACAGGTTACATCTGTAACAGCTCCCACCAGCAAGGCGCCTTGTCCTTGCTTGATTACAGCACTGTTTTCTTAGGATTCCACGTATGGCCCTGCTTGGTACAGCTTTGTCATGTCCAGAAGTAATCAACAGTGAAGGCAAGAGGGACGAGACAAAGGTGTGCTGGGGCATCCTTGGGGCAAAGACCTTTCGTTTTTCCTGGTGTCAGAGGAATATAATCAGCCACAGCTCCAAGAGAAAGTAACCAGTTTAGCCCAGGTGAAGGTATGGCACTGCCAGGGCTAAGGTGTGGGGTAGACCGCAAGAAAGAGACCCAGGCAGAGCTCTGACAAACATTTCTGGTTTGTTGGGATGGCCCATTGCCCTGGAATGGCTGGCCTGTGTTGCAATACCCTAACTGCTTGGTAATTCCTGGGGACATAGGTTTCTTAATTGCCCTACTCTTTATTGCCTACTCTGAAAGCCCCAGGAGACTGTTAGCAGTATATAAGCCTTGGGTGAAGTTCTGGGCACATGTCCTTGGCAAGTGGAGCTGCTTCTGCGTTTGCACAAGGGAGCTGAGCTTGGATGAAGCACCCACTAAGCTGAGCATCCCTCTGGCACAACTGGAAATCACTTTGCTGGTTGCACTCTGAAACCCCTGTGCTCAGAAATCCCTCAGGTGAAGGAGTGACAGATGTCCCCTTTGCCTTCAGGAGAACCAGCCTGACATGGGCTGAATGAGAATCTGTCCCCTCTGCGATGCATTTCTGAGACAATGCTGGCAGGTCTTTATAGACAGGTGTGAGGAGATGGGCCTGGCTCAGGCATTGACTCCCAGGAGGACCTGACATTGTCCAGGGGTGGAAATCCCTGACTGACAGGCACTATCAGGAGCATCGCAGCAGTGTGATTCTCCTGTACATCCCAAGGCACAAGACAGAGGAGACATGCTTGGGGACTGGAAGAGATCTCTGGCAGACTTAAAAGATCCATGAGATTTCCACTTTTCCCCCGTTTCAAGCACAGGAGGAACAAACATCTGTTGGCCATGGCAGAAATAACACTGATTGTAACTTGAACACGACATGGTTGAATGTTCATACAAGGCAAAAAGAGCTCAACATCCTTATCAAGAGGAGGACATATGCTGAGAGAAAGAGGTACAGGACTTGAGAAACAACCTGTAGTGAAGGGGAAGAGTTCTGGGAAAGTAAGGGACACCCATGGCAGCTGAAGAAGCTGATATTGGAGTCTGAAAGAATGAGAACAGTTTCTTGGTGTTGGTGATACTTTGTAGTTTTTATTTGCAGAATATGACCTTCTGCAAAAGTGGCTTCTGATATAGAAGACAAGCCCTCAGGGACTGTGAGAAAGAAGCAAAACATTCTGGTCAGAGGCTCCTTAAGGTCTATTTGTTCATCTGCTGGCAGGAACCTGACACAGCCTGGAAGGCCTGGCAGGGACAGTGGCAGTCTGCAGTGCATGCGGGGTTGTTCCTTCAGGTGTCCCTGACAGCTGGAGCATTCAGGTGTTCTGAAAGGTCTTTGGGGCCAGACACAGTGGAGCAGGCAGGTGCAGGCAAGGCAGGCAAGGGAGGAGGGAGCTAGTAGAGAAGACACAGGCATCAAGGAAACAGACTCACAAGTGTATGGATGGTGGACATAGTTGTTCAATAAAAAGTATGGATTCGTTACATGGTGTGTAATGAGCCACTCCACACACTAGGTCAAAGGATTTTTTCTTTCAGAATTACACAAGTCTGGGTACCTGGTGGCTTCCTTCAAAAGCTGTCACACCTAAGGACATTCCACACCACCCTTTTTAATATCCATTCCCAATACCTTTACATGTTTGTGCAATGCTGTAGCCCGCTATTGGTTACATAATTAGCATAGTGCTGACATGACAGAGTTGTTTTGCACATCCTCAGATACTCGCTGTGATAAGGGAATCTGCTGGAGTGCCCCATGCACACCTGTGCTGGTGGCTGTCGTGACAGAAAAAAACTTTCATCACATTACAATCCTCTTCTACTTCTACCTTAATAAAACAGACATCCTAGCTCAAAGGAGGAGGAGGCAAAACAGGCCAGCAAGTTTTCAATGAGGGAAGTTTTAGGTGGGTTATGGTAACAGGCAGGAGCTGGGCCACCTGTGGCCAAAAGAGCTTCAAAGAGACCCTAAGGCGTCACCCAAGCTGACATCACTTGACTTTCCTGGACCCTTCCAGCAGGTGAGCTGAGTCTTCTGCCCACACTGACGTGTGTTGCCTGGAAATACTTGGGCCTCCCTACCTGCCACTGAGAAGTTGCCTTCTTTGGGGAAAAGGCATAAAGCAGGAAATGAAAAGCAGCAGCATCACAGGAAGGCAATGCAAAGCCCATATCATTAGGTGGGATGTTTTGCATTCAAGAGGAGCTTGTCAGAAAATAGTCCCTGTTTCAAGGGATGCCTCTGGTCATGGGGCAGCCATGGTCCACTATAAAAGACAGCCCAGCTCTGTGTTCTCTCATCCACTTCTCTGGCCTTCTCCTCCTTAGGAACCAGGTGAGTGTGAAGCTTCTTCTTGTCCTCCTTATTCTCCAAAAGGACTCAGTGTTCAGTGGACCTCTCAGATGTAATCAGCTGTGTTCCATGCCATATCTTAGGGCTGCTGGTTGTGGGAGAGGGTAGTGGGAAAAGGTTTGTCATGGAGGGAGGTTCGACTTTACTACGATGGCTCCTGGGCTAGGGCCTAGCCTGTGGCCAGATAGGCCATGGTGGCTCCTTTTGGGCCCTGGCAGGATGAGGCCAAGAAGCCCTCACACATCCCTGCACAGCCTCCAGCACACAGCACTGCCTGTGCCTTGGTTCCATTAGGGTGTGGTGACAGGCTGCTCCTCATGCATCCCCATGTTAAGCTTCCTCCCTGTCCTCTCTCCCAGGTACACTGAGACATGTCCTGCTACGATCAGTGCCAACCGTGCCAACCCTGCGGCCCGACCCCGCTGGCCAGCAGCTGCAATGAGCCCTGCGTCAGGCAGTGCCAGAACTCCACCATCGTCATCCAGCCCTCTCCCGTGGTGGTGACCCTGCCCGGACCCATCCTCAGCTCCTTCCCGCAGAACACCGCTGTGGGATCCTCCACCTCTGCTGCTGTTGGCAGCATCCTCAGCTGTGAAGGAGTCCCCATCAACTCTGGATGCTGTGACCTCTCCTGTATTGCCAGCCGCTACTGTGGCAGCAGGTGCCGTCCCTGCTAAAGATGCCAGACAGTGCCCCAGACCAGGACCCTAGGAATTCAGAACATGCTGCTGGACAAAAATGGACAGAAGAACAGACCTCGTGCTGTTGTATTAAGAGGAGCTGACCATCTCTGACTTGTCCTGTAAAGACAGACAGGAAGGGGCCAGCCTGGCTTCTCTGACAACATGGCCAATGTCTACCTTACCTGTTTTCCACTCACTTTTTGTCTTTTCTTTGTTGTTCTCTGCTCCCCACCAAACTCTCTTGAAGGCCTTGGAAACCAGCCTGGATTGACCCGCAAGACTCTCTCCACTTGTGGGCCAGGTAGATGGATGCCCTGTGACAAGTCTGCCATAAGAAAAGCAGAACAGATATTTGTCTGCCCCTGTTGCAATCTACACTCAGGGCCTCCTCTTGGAGTCACCTTATTTTCCTTCTTAGACTGAATAAACACTTGCAGGAATCCTGAGTGTGTGCCTGTCTGTTCTTTCCATCTGCACAGAGATGGCTAAATGAGAAAGCCATTCTTTACTGGGAATTAGCCGGGGGCACTGCCTCGGTCCTCTAGGCATTGGAGGGTGGGGCACACTGCAGTGATTCATCTTTCAGGCACTGTCTCTTGAAGCTGAGGAAGACATCCCTAGTTCTTCCACAGCTAATGGAGACTTGTGAAGTCTCTGCATAGACATGTTCTGCTCATCTTGTAGGCCCCAGCTCTTGGGGAGGAGTGTTCCTCTTGCTTTGGATGGAGCTGTGCCAGGGATGGAGGCTCAGACAAAGATGTTCCCAAAGGATGGCAGAAATTGGGAATGGGTAATTTTCTTGGGGATGACCCTCTGTCACTACTCCACTTTCCCGTCTCCTCCAGCATCTGAACATGGGCAGCATACCAGGTCATGAAGAACAGGTACAGCTACCTTGAGGAGCCCTATCACCCTTCAGCACAGCACATGGCCCAGCTGTTGCCAATGTGCGAAGAGATGAGGGGATCCACAAGTTTGTAGTCCTGCCAGCTATGGCAGGCCACACACTGGAGCCCCCAGTCCCTGTGAACCCAACTCCTTTTTACATGAAGGCAGGCCCAGGACAGGGACGGGTGCCCAAACACTCATGGCTGTTCGGTCTTGTTTTCTTTTCCCCAAGCATGGATCGGCTTTCATCAGGCCAGGAAACTCAAAGGCCCCATAGGTGCCACAACCACACTGTGCTCCAGAAAAGACATTCTGTGAGTGCAAAAATCCCAGGCACCACTGAGACATAGCAGTGAGAATGGGACCTGATTGTGCACTCAGAGGGATCTGTGTACAGGCTCTGAACGGCACAGGGCATGTACCAGCCCAACCACAGGGCACATGCTCCTCCTGAGCACTAAGCTACTCTGTCTTTGTGAGGATGAAGTTGCCCTTGTGCTCCATGCAGCACCTCTGCTACCAACACCCAAACCAGGGCCTTCCCACATCTGCACACCTCGGAGCCCTGTGGTGCTTTGCTTTCACACAGACTATTCACGCTGCCAGTGCCACAGGAACAGGATGGAGGATGAGGTTAGTGGTCCACGGGGTGAGGATGGGGGAACCTCTCCTCAGGCCTCGACCAAGGCTGAGTCTTGCGCTGCCTTCCCTGACAGCACAGTGGAGAAGAGGGCTCATGGATGCCCCCTGCTGGGAGCTTCCTGGGCTGAACTTTTCTTTCTGAGTTGCTTTGCTTCTTGCTCTTGCAAGCAGACAGAAGAGTTTCCTCAAGTTTGAGGACATCAAAACACCACATTCAGCATGCTTTGTGAGACAGAGGAGGCTTCATCAGCACAGCCATGTTTCTCCTGCCCGGTCTCAGCATTTGCAGCCTGCAGGACACCTGGCTTGTCTCAGGCATGCAATCCCACAGTGCTGTGGGAGCTGGTTGCTACAATACTGCTCCCTTTGCAGGAGATGTGGATGATAGATTTCCCCAGCTCCCTTGAAGAGATGGCAATGACCCCAGCATGTTGTAGGTCTTCATTTGTCTCTTGCTATAAATTGCTTACTGTGATGAACATGGAGAGCTCTTGGGCCTTTGGCACTAAGGGCTGCTCTATTTGTTCTGTCCCTTAGGCACAGGCTTTGGACATGAACTGGCTGAAGGTCTGGAGACAACCTGGTGGCTGGGATGCAAATCCAGTTCATTTACTGACTCATTGAAGAGAAAGAAGAACCCTGCAAATCTCTGTCAGAACGTCTTCTAGGGGTCTCTGGGCTGGGCTAGCTAGGACTTGAAGTAAGCTGCTTTATCATGGGCTGGCAGGAATTTACTCACCCTGGTCCTGAAGGGCTGAGAGCAACCGCTGTGTAAGTCCTGGTTCCCAGCAGACTGCTCTACTCTGGAAGTCCAGGAAGGGAGAAAAACTGAGGTCCTGGTCAGCCAGTCGGGGTCAGCACTCTCTGCTCAGCCACAGACACCAGCCCCTTTGGGAAAGAGAATATGGCTGGCAGATATCAGGGTGAACAGGGGAAGAGCGCTGCCAGGGAAGAACTGAGGGCCCCATCCTAGAGCTCTGCCTTGCACAGACACATCCCCTCCCTTCCCAGGGTTATTGCTCAACCAGGGTACCTCTCTGCACCAGGGTGTCACTCACAGCACAGAGGTACAAGGCGCTGTCAGAGAGCTCAACTCCCTTCAGCTGCAGAACACTGTATTTCCCCGTGATGTTCAGCTCTGTGGTGAAACGGACGTTCTGCTTGGTGCCTGCTATTGCTTGATTTGAAATCAGCTGAGGGCCTTGGCCCTTCTTCTGCTGGTACCAAAGCAAGCCATTAAAGTAGGAGGTCTCGTATGTGCAAGTGGTCTGGAAGGCATTTCCCTGCTCTGTGGTGACTTGTCCTTCTTGCTGGGTGACAGACACCTGCCCCATGATTTCTGGAAGAAAGAGAAGGTCAGCAGCTCTGCAGGGAAGTCTCCAGGCAGGCAAACAGGAGTGGATTCAAACCTGTGGGGGATAAGGCTCCCTGTCCTTTGCTGGGCTGAAAGGTCCTGAGGCCCGGGCACAGCAGGGTGTTTTGGGGGCAGAGCTCAGAGCTCCCTGGCCAGAGCGGATCCTGAGGAGAGCTGTGCTGTGTGCCTTCTCCTCCTGCCTGCTCTCCTTCTGCCCAGAGGACCAGGGCACTGCCTGTCACCCACATACACAGCACCCTCCAGCCATTTGAGGTGCTTATGCAGCTACTGGGAAAAGGTTCAACCAGGGATGACATCCCTGTCATCTCAGGGGGTTCTGAGACCAACCAGTATACACAGGCTAGCTGAGTCATGGCAGGAGGGAGCCCTGACTGTGCAGACAAGCAGGAGGACATTGGAGGCCACAGCAGGGACATGTCAGGCAGAAGACAGACTGGACACGCTGGTAATGTCCATGGGAGGAGAGCTTTAATGTCCCTATACCCACTTGGACAGGATCTTGCTTCTTACTGTAGTAAAGGGAGAAATGTGGGACTGCAGAGATGGCTGCAATCTCCTCTGTTGACAGTAGGTGGATCAGAACAGAGAGGCAGAGAGAGATGCATTTAAAGGACAAAAAAAGCAGGAAGAGACAACTTTTTCCAACGTTTCCCTGTGATTCAAGAATTGTTCCCCACATAAACGTGGTAAGGTTAATGAGGGCTTCCTGAGGAAAGAAGATTTATGCCTTGATTAAAAGCCAGCACTTACCCAGCAGTTGCCCCAGGAAGGCAGTGAGGACGAGATACCCGCGGTGCATGCTGAGACCGACCCTCCTGTTTGCTGAGGGAGAGAGAGTCAGAAAAGCACCTCCCAGCCCCGAGAGAACAGAGCTGCCGGAAATGACTCTGCTGGGGGAACAAGGGGAGATTCAGTGACGAGAAATGTTCTGGTCTGACTGTGCCCAAAATGCCCCCTGGGGTTTCTCCCTCCTCCAGCAGGAGCAACCATTGAAGATTTTCACAATGAGTGGCCCTGGGAGCTGTGGGGGCCACATCATGGGAAGGGGCTGCTCTCATCTCCTCTCCCAGAGGGGTCCTCACCTCCTCAACTACAACTGCCTTCTCTTCTGCACGCACACTGCTTGGCCATAGCTGATGTCAGGGCAGTCTTGCCCACTGAGCTTGTTCTTTTTACCCTGGGGTCCTCTGCTCCATGAGGATGTTCCTGTTTCCTATGTGAGGAGAAGACACCTCGATTTCTCTCCCACATCCTCAGAAAGAAGGGAGGAACCATGCTACGCAGCAGCCCAGGGTTTCTGGCTGTGTCCTGTTCTGGTGGGATAACCCAGCATTTGCAAGAGGAACAGGGCTCCAGCGTGGTGTGGGATGCCACAAGCCCAGAGGGGACAAGGACAACCTGTTCCATAGGGTAAAGGGTGGGGAGTCAGCAGGGAAAAGGATGTGGGTTCAGTGGGTCACATGCACTCACACTGATGGGCCACAGGGGGCACCCACCCAGGGCTATGTCTGTGGCAGTCTTTGCTCCCCTGATGCTTGGCCCCCCTCTATCACCACCACTAACACCTTGTCTGGCTTGGCAATAAGTGGGTCCATCGCGCTGTCTTCCCCCACACCTCCCTCAGCACATTTTGAAGGTACAGCACTGAGACACCCAAAGGAATGACACTCCAAGCCCTGCAGACCCCAACTGTTCCTTTCAAACCCCCCAGGCAGTGTGAACGTTCTCCCTCACTCCAAAAAATATGTACCGCATAGAGCACTGAATCCACTTTCCTGATTGTTGTGGCTCGAAACAGAAGGAGACCGTTCATGGAGAAATTTGGGATCTGCATGGCAGCTCACCTGAGTAGCCACAGAGCTCTGCTGTTCTGTACAGTGGGGCTCTGTACAGGGGCTCTGGCCTTGTCCTGTTCTGGTGGGATAATCTAGCGTTTGCAACAGGAATCTAGCTCCAGTGGGGTGTGGGATGCCACAAGCCCAGAGGGGACAAGGACAACCTCTTCCATAGGGCAAGGGGTGGGGAGTCAACAGGGAAAAGGATGTGTGATCAGTGGGTCACCTCCACACACTGTGATGTGCCACTGGAGGCACCCACTTATGGTGGTTTTACTCAGGTGGGCAAATGAGCTCCACTACAACCACTCTCTCACTCCTGCTCTTCAAAGGGAAATACAATGAAAAGGGCTCAAGGGTTAAGATAAGGACAGGGAGATGACTCAGTAATTGTCGTGACAGGCAAAACAGTCTCAGCATATGGAGATTATAGAAATTTATTGCCTATTGCTAACAAGCTAGAGATGCGAGAAACAAAGAAAACAAACTAAAAACGCCTTCCCCCCATCCACACTCATCCACCTCCTCCCCCTGAGTGACACAGGGGAAAGGGGAAATGGGGGCTGCGGTCAGTCAATAACACTTTCACCTCTGTCACTACTTCATGGTCACTCTATTCTTCTGCTCCAAAATGGGGTCCCACCCATGTGTTGCTGTCCTTCCCTAACTGATCCTGCGTGGGCTTCCCACAGGCAGCAGCTCTTCAAGAACTGCTCCAATATGGGTCTGTACCACAGGGTTCCATCCATCAGGAGCACACTGCTCCAACATTGGTCCCCCATTGGCAGCAGCTCCTGCCAGGTCACCTTCTCCTGCATGAACTCCTCTTTACAGGTGACAGGTCCAGCCTGGAGTCTACTCCAGCGGGGGTTCTCCACCGGCCACAGCCTCCTTCAGGTCAGATCCACCTGCTCCACTGTGGTCTTCTCCATGGGCTACAGTGTGGAAACCTGCTCCAACATGGTACACCATGGGCTGCAGGCAAACAACCTGCTCCACCATGGTCCTCTCCACAGGCTGCAGGGGATATTCAGCTCTGGCTCATGGAGCACCTACTGCCCTCCTTCTTCACTGTCTGTAGGGGCTGTTTTTCACTCCTCACTCTCCCAGCTGCTGTTGTGTAACATTTTTTTTTTCTTTCTATTTTTTACATCTGCTGTCACAGAGGCAAACAACATCACTTATTGGCTTGGCTTTGGGCAGCGGCTGGTCGCTTTGGAGCAGGCTGAACCTGGCCCTTATCTAACATGGGGCAGCTTCTGGGCTCTACTAACAGAAGCCATCCGTGCAGCCCTCTGCTACCAAAACCTTGCCACATAAACCCCCCTACACTACCCAAGGCCACACCCCTGGCAGTCTTTGCTTCCCTGATGCTTTGGCCCCATCTATCACTGTTCCTAACACCTTGTCTGGCTTGGCTGCACCCAGCTCCATCTTGCTGTCTTCCCCCACACCTCCCTCAGCACATCGTGAAGGTGGAGGACTCAAATACCCAAAGGAATGGCACGCTAAGCCCTGCAGACCCTGACTGTTCCTTTCAAACCCTCCAAGCAGTGTGAACATTTTCTCTCTCTCCAAAAATATGTACTGCATGGAGCAGTGAATCCACTTTCCTGTCGTGGCCTGAAACAGATTGTTCAAGGAGAAGTTTGGGATCTGCATGACAGCTCACCTGAGTAGGCACAGAGCTCTGCTGTGCCGTACAGAGCTGTGCTGTACACATCCTTTGGCAGGTGGCAAGGAGCTTGTGGCGAGTCTGTAGGAGCGAAGCAGGATGTTGTCATATAAACAGACTTTGGCTCAACAGCAGCATTGATGAATAGAGTTGTTCATTTCTGAGAAAAATCACACGAAATCCCAGAAGAGCTCCAAAGATGACAATGCCAGTGAATCTCAGCATGAGCAGGATGTGCAGCGTGTGCCTTTGTGGGAAACCACTGGGTACCCTGACTTGTGCAATTCTGAAATAAACAATTTCTCGACCTTTTGTGTAGTTTGGCTCATTGCACACCGGCTAACAAATCTGGACATCTTACCTGGTTGTGTCCCCTCCCAGCTTCTTCTGCACCTCCAGCCTCATTGGTGGGATGGTGGCATGAGAAATTGAAAATCCCTCGACTTAATGTAAGCGCTGTTCTGCAACAGCTAAAACATCTGTATCTTTGGCTGCTAATTCCCTTTTCAACCTTCTGTTTTCTTCCTCTAAACTTCCAGCCCATTCCTTCTCAATTTTCCACACTGCAGCTGACAACCAACACCTTCCTTCCTTTTCCCTTTCCTTACCTTACACATCTTTCCATGTATTAAGTTAATTCCCTGCAGCATTTGGATGGTGGCTTATTGACCTTAGCCTTTCCTGCTTTGGATATTGCCATCCATTTCCAAGAAAAACCTTTCACAGTGTGGCCCATTTGTCAAGGGAACTATTCATTATTCTAACAGAAGGATCCTGCTGCCTACTCACAATTCTGTCACCCAACACTACAGAACACAGGCAGGTTCTTTTGGGATCCTTGGCAGAATGAGGAGTGGTCAGAGTTTGTGGTTATAGTTAGAAATTTATTATTACATAAAAAAAAAAAAAAAAAAAAACAGCATAGCTTATCTACAGTTTCTAGTGCTTAGCATAGACTAGAGTTGCACTAAATTTTTAGAAGGCTCAGTTACACAAGTTTTTAATCACCTTGACAGACCCTCTGCAGATCACCAATCACAATGTGATAAACTCACAGCCTGGAAACAGGCTTTACATAAAGGAACACCAGTCGCACACTCAGTCCTCAGACGAAAAAGACAATGGTGGAGGCATCCCTGGCCAGCAAGGATCACAAGCTTTACCATCCAGCAGCAGTCCTGGACTAAGTCCCACTTAGGTCTTGCTGCTGCCTGATTTTATAGACAGGGCGTGCTGTGCTGTTAACCTTCCCTGCTCTCAGACAGGTGTCACCATCTCCTGGCAAAACAGAACCTGGGTATTGATAACCCTGATGGGTTTAATCACCCTGTCAATAGCCGCCCCCCACACCCTCTTGGTGAGTCAGCACTGGGGGCTTGATAACACTGGTGTCCCTTCTCACCACAGCAATGGGTGTCTCCACACACTGGGGCCATTGAGAGGGAGAGACAAGGGGGCAGGGGTGCGCATTAACAGCCCCCTTCCACATTATGGATATTTGCCTTACTGTTGGTTATGCTAACCACACTGCCAGGCATCAGGAGCAGGGGCTGCCACTCACACCTGGCTCACCACAAGCCCCACGTGTCCTTGCTGGGCAGGCTCAGCTCAGAGCTCCATGCAAACTGTGATGAGAGGGAGCTGCTCCTCACAGCACAAGCACCTTCCTGTATAAAGCTGCATGCTGCAGGCACCAGCGTGGGCTCAGAGCACACAGGTAGACAGCGCTGTCCTGGAGCTTGGCATCTTGCACGTGGAGAAGCACCTGAGAGTTCTCCATGGAGAGCACAGAGGAGATCCTTCCGGAATGCACATGAAGCTTGAACTTGCTCACCTGCAGCAAGAACTGAGGGGACTGGGTCGGGCGCTGCTGGTACCAGAAGATGTAGGGAAGAGAGCTGCTGGTGGAGAAATTGCAGTACAGAGTTGCGTTGTGTCCCACCTGGATGGTGGTTTCTTGTGAAAACTGCAGCACAGAGTCCTTCTGTGTATGACCTGCAAAGCCAGAACAGCATCTCAGCACTGCTTGAAGGTCTATCTGTTCTCCCTCTCTCTCTCCTGTGTCTCTCATTTCACCAACTTGCTCACTGTCTCATCTCTCCATCTCCCTTTTCAGGGGCTGTAAAATGCTGAGCTAAATACACATGCACTCTTCTTTCTGCAGATGCTATTCAATTCCCATACCTAAGTCTGTCAGCTTACCTGCTTTTTAGCAGTATCTCACCAGGCTTTGAGTCTATGTGTTCTCTCTGTCCCTCAGCTCTATTAATAGTTTGTCTCTCTTCCCGCATGCAGCACAAGAGATGAGCCATTCCTGCCCTACCTCACTTCATCATTTCTTATTGCAAAATTTAATCCATACTTCACACAATGTGATGTGTCCTTGCTTTGTCCTCATGTAGCATTTCTGTTCTTGCATGGACTTAGCCTTCTTTCCACGTCTACCGAGGATTACATTCATGCAGATGGCATTTTCTCCAGCACATCTAGGAGGGCACAAGCTCCTATCTAGCATTCTGATCTTTTCCCTAGCAGCAACCTCTCTTTCACCATACATACCTATGAACGATGCATGTAAGAATGCTAGGCATCTGCAAAGGAAACGTGCAGAAGCTTATTCATCCCTGTACACTCGTTGCTCCTGACATCTCCCAGACTGATTCCTGTACCTGTCTGCAGCCCCTGATCTCCCTACAGAAAGCACTTGCAGTTCTTCCAGGGAGGCAGGACTCCAATTTCCCCCCTCCAGAAATGATGGGATGCCATCTTGCCCCTAGCTTGCCCTCCTGAAAGTCACATCTCACCAAAGTCTGACAGTGCCATCAAGGCTGCCAGAAAAAGCAGGACCATGTCACGCTCTCGCCTTCACAGGGTGCCCACGGAGTGCCTGGAAAGAGGGAGCTCAAGCTTGCGAGTTCACTTCCCCCTCTGCCAGCTCAAAGCAGCCTCTGAACCTCAGCACAGAGGGCAGAGCAAAGCTCTCCCCCTGCTGCTCCTTGGGGCACACCTCTGCCACAGCGAGGCTCGCAAGAGAGGGATGGACTAGTGGTTAAAGCAGTCAGGAAAGGAATCCAGCCAATCTTTGCTGTGCCCCAGGTTCCCTATGGCTAGGCACAGGTTGTTCAGCACTGCGAGCTTCACACTTGCACAGTCAGCTGAAGGCTTCCGAAGGCCACTTGGTCAGCGGTAAGGCAAAAGGACACCAACATGGCCACTGTGTGCTTCCCTCTCTTTGCCCCTCCTTGAATGGGGCAGCCCCAGCAAGAGGCAAGTGTCCTCAGTGGCCTCCCCCTGCCATGCAGAACCCAGCCAGACACAGAGGCCTGCATCTACCTCTGCTGTCAACGGAGAAGGGATGACTTCTGCTGCCCTTGTCCTCTTCTTCCCTAGGGGCTGTCTGGATGGAGGTAGGGCCAGGCACAGACAAAGGCACCTAGACCCAGGTGCCCAACTTTCTCTGCCCATCTGGTTATCCTTCACCTCTTCCCTGGGCAAGATGGAAGGCTCTGCAAGGAAACATCTCTATTGACAGTGCCTGCTGCAGAAAGCCCTCGCCACCCCCCCCTCCTCCTCCCAGGGAGAGCCACACTCTCACGCTGGCAGAGAAGGACGCCCCACCTCTGCTCAGCAGTCAGCACCTCTGCACACACAGACAGGAGTGAATCCTGCACCATGGGCAGACCTTCAACAGCGCTGACTAGTGCAGCAAACTCCTCAACGACTCAGTCCTTTGTCAAAATCCAAGGTTCCAAAAGATGTCACTAGAGGCAGTGTCCAGCACAGACATTTGTGGCATTGCCAGGACGTCATCTCAGCGCCAGAGGTGCTGGATTTGGGTTTGGGACAAAGCCTGTACAACAAGCTCCTGAAACGAGACCACTGCAGAAAACGGAAGAAACCCAGCGTGGCTGTTCCGATGCTCCCTCGGGCCCGTGCTGTTTAACTCCGGGCCCTGCAAGGGGACTTCCAAGCACCGGCAGCGCCCCCACGTGGCTCCGGCTGTGGCTGTGCCCCCGCCTCGCCCCCGCCCCACCTGCCCGGCCCCACGCACTGCGGGGCACCCCCTGACCCCCCCAGCTCCGCAGGCCGTTGGCTGCCTTTGCTGCAAGGGCGCGCTGCTGGCTCGTGTGTGGCTGGGTGCCTCCTGCACCCAAAACCCTTTCCTGAGGCTCTGCTTCCTCGGCAGCCAGCCCCCACCCCGCATTACTCTGGGGGTGCTTCCTGCCCAAGAGGAAAATCCTTTTCTTTGCTCCTTTGCACCGTCATGAGGTCCTGGTCAGCCCCTTTCTCTAGCTTGCCCATGTTCTCTGAAGCCAAAGAAACAGCTCAACAGAGACCAGCCCTGCAGAGAGGGATCTTTTTTTTCTTTTTTTTTTTTTTTTTTTTTTTGATAGCAAGCTGAATATGAACCAGCAGTGTGCACTGGCAGCCAGAAGGGCCAACCATATGCTGGGGTGCATGAAGCACGGCATCGCTAGTCGGTCAAGGGACGTGATTGTCCTGCTCTACTCTGCACTGGTGTGGCTTCACCTCGAGTACTATGTGCAGTTCTGGGCACCACAGTACAAAAAGGACATGAAACTGTTGGAGAGTGTCCAGCAAAGGGAAACTTAGATGGTGAAGGACCTAGAGGGGGAGACTTATGAGGAGCGGCTGACGTCACTTGGCCTGTTCAGCCTGGAAAAGAGGAGGCTGAGGGGAGACCTCATCGTGGCCTACAGTTTCCTCACTAGGGGAAGTGGAGGGGCAGGCCCCGATCTATTCTCTCTGGTGACCTGCAATAGGACCTGAGGGAATGGAGTCAAGCTGTGACAGGGGAGGTTTAGGCTGGATATCAGGAAGAGGTTCTTCGCTGAGAAAGTGTTCACGCACTGGAACAGGCTCCCCAGGGACGCAGTCACAGCACCAAGCCTGTCAGAGTTTAAGAAATATTTGTACTATGCTCTCAGTCATATGGTCTGAAGTTTTGGGTAGACCTGTGTGGAGCCCGGAGTTGGACTTGATGATCCTTATGGGTTCCTTCCAACTCAGGATATTTTACGATTCTATAAGCCCAGTCGTGACCTACGCTGTCACCACATGTGTGCCCCAGTTGGGGGCCATGCACAAACTGGTCGTGGGTGCCCTCTTCTGACTGGTGTGGCCTTAATGAAAGCATTCAGCAGGACTGGATGACTCTGGCATTGCCAGCTGCTGCTCAGGCAGAAGGTGCCCTTCATACCAAAGCTGCTGGCCCAGGGCCCTTGGGAAGGGCTCACAGGAACATGGTGCTTGATGGACAGCCACACTGAGGCACTCCAAATAGTGTTACCCTGAATTAAACCGAAGATCCAAACTGTCCTGATATAGTCCTTTTGGGGGCCTGACGTTGACAGTAGCAGAGGGTGATCGTTGCAGTGTGAGGAAAGGGAATGCTCAGGAGAGAGGAGCTGAGTTTCAGTGCCTCTTCCCTCATGTCCTGGTTTCAGCCAGGATAGAGTTAATGTTCCTCCTAGTAGCTGGTAGTGTGCTGTGTTTGGGATTCAGGATAATAATGTGGATACCACGCTGATGTTTTAATTGTTTCAGAGCAGTGCTTACACTAAGCCAAGGACTTTTCAGCTTCTCACACTGTCCTGCCAGTGGGCAGCCTGGGCGTGCAGCAGGAGCTGGGAGGGGACAGAACCAGGACAGATGATCCAAACTGGCCAAATGGATATACCGTACCATAGGACATCATGCTGAGCAATTAATATGGGGTGGCTGGCCAGAGAGCGGGGACCACTGTTCAGGGATAGGCTGGACATCAGTCATCTGGTGGTGAGCAATTGCACTGTGCATCACTTGTTTTGTACATTATTATTATTATTTTCCTTTCTTTTCTGTCCTAATAAACTGTCTTTATCTCAACCAACAAGCTTTCACTTTTTTTTTTCGATTCTCTCCCCCATCCCACAGAGGAGGGCAGGAGGGTGAGCGAACTGCTGTGTGGTGCTTAGCTGCTGGCCGGGTTAAACCACAACACCTGGACAGATCTTTGCCAGGCTGGTGCCTTCTCCATCCAGCTGCACTTAGGCTCCTCCTGACCCTGGGAACCTGCTCCTCTGCAGGGCTCATGCGCAGAGCAGGGGACAGCGCTGCCACTGTGCACATTCCCTCGTGATGAGGGGCAAACAAGGACACACACACGTGCTCATCTATACCTTCATGGAGTCATGCACAAATCTGTGCACCCACATGCGTTCACACAAAGCCAGCTGCACACAGGTTGTCAAAAGACAAGAACAGATGCGTGAACACAAGCAACCAGACACTCAGGTGAGTACACAAAGTGAGCTTACGAGGAGAGATGCTATGCTGGACCTTGTTCTCACAGCAAGTGGGGCTGATATCATCTGAATCTCAAGGGCAGCCTTGGCTGCAGTGACCATGAAATGGTGGAATTTAGGATCCTGAGCACAGCGAGGAGGGAACACAGAAAGCTTGCTGCACTGGACTTTGGGAGAGCAGACGTTGTCCTCCTCGGGGATCTCCTTGGTAGAGTACCATGATACAAAGCCCTGGAGGGAACAGAGGCCTAAGAAAGCTGGTTAATATTCAAGGATCACCTCCTCCGAGCTCAGGAGTGATGCATCCCAACAAAGAGGGAGTCAGGCAAAATGCCAGCAAGCTGCATGGATGAACAAGGAGCAACTGGTAAACTCTACGAGAAAAAGGAGGCCTACAGAGGGTGAAATCTAGGACAGATGGCCCAGGAGGAGCACAGAAAAATCATCAGAGCAGCCAGGGATCAGGTTAGGAAAGCTAAAAGCCCTATTAGAATTTAATTTGGCCAGGGACATCAAGGGCAACAAGAAAGGCTTCTATAGGTATGTCAGTGTTAAAAGGAACAGTAGGGAAATTGTGGGCCCTCTCCAGAAGGAAATGGAAAACCTGGTTACTCAGGATGTGGTGAAGTCTGAGTTACCCAATGACTTTTTTACTTCAGCCCTCACCATAAAGAGCTCTAGCCACCTAGCCCAAGTCCCAGAAGGCAAAGGAAGGAACTAGGAGAATGAAGAACCACTCACCATACGGGAAGATCAGGTTCAAGACCAGCTGAGGAACATGGAGGTGCACAAGTCCATGGGACCTGATGAGGTGCATCTGTGGGTCCTAAGGGAAGTGATGGATGATGTTGCCAAGCTACTGTGCATCCTAATTGAGAAGACAAAGGGAACTACATGCCATCCAGCCTCACCTCTGTGACCCGCAAGATCATGGAGCAGATCCTCCTGGAAACTATGCTCAGGCACACAGAAAATAAGGAGGTGATTGGTGAAAACAAACATGGCTTCACTAGGGGCAGATTGTGCCTGACAAATCTGGTGGTTCTTTTACAATGGTGGATAGGGGAAGAGCAATTGACATCATCTACCTGGACTTGTGCAAAGTATTTGACACCATCCAGCACAACATCCTTCTCTCTGAGCTGGGGAGGCATGGATTTGACAGATGGAATGCTCAGCGGATAAGGAATTAGCTGCATGGACGCACTCAGACCATGCAGCTAATGGACCCTTGGTATCCTTCAAGGGTCTGTACTGGGACCGGTATTAGTTAATATCTTTCTTGGGGACATGGAGTGTGGCACTGAGTGGCACTCAGAAAGTTTGTTGATGATACCAATAGGTGCATTTGACACATTAGAGGGAAGGGATTCCATTCATGGAGACCTAGACAGGCTTGAGAAGTGGGCCCATGCGAGTCTCATGAGGTTCAACAAGGCCAAGTGCAAGGTCCTTCATGTGGATTAGGGCAATCCCAATCACAAATACAAACTGGGCTGAGAATGGGTTGAGAGGAGCCCTGAAGAGAAGGTCTTGGTGTATGTGTTTGATGAAAAATTCAACATGAGCTGGAAAAGTACAGTTAGAGCCCAGAAAGCTAACCGTAATCTCAGCTGCATTGAAAGAGGCGTGAGCAG
The DNA here is from genome assembly GCF_964211835.1 of Anser anser. NCBI lineage: Eukaryota > Metazoa > Chordata > Aves > Anseriformes > Anatidae > Anser > Anser anser. The sequence continues at coordinate 5,034,990 of NC_139744.1, forward strand.
CAGGTGAAGGGAGGTGATTCTCCCCCTCTACTTTGCTCCAGGAAGACACCAACTGGAGTGCTGCATTCAGCTCTGAGGCCCCCAGCATAAGAAAGACATAAACTTGTTAGAGCAGGTCCAAAGGAAGGCCACAAAGATGATCAGAGGGCTGGAGTACATCAAGGGGTAATAATTTTAAACTAAAAGAGAGTAGATTTAGATAAGTTAATAGGAAGAAATTGTTTACTATGAGGGTGATGATAGAGAGGAAGAGGTTGCCCAGAGAACTTGTGATTGCCCCATCCCTAGAAATATTCAAGGCCAGTTTAGGTGGGTTTTACATGGCAAGGTTTTGGTCGGAGGAGCTGGAAGAGGGTGGATGTGGGGAAGGTGTGACAATGAGCACACAGACTCCAATGCAAGTTGCAAGCAAAGGAAAAGAACTTTTTATTGTCTCTACCTCTGCTCTTCTATATCTGCCCTGAGATAGCACAATACCATGGAAACCTCCTAGTGACAGAATACAGCCTATGAGCACTTTGTTATTTTCTCACTGCCCAAGGTTAAGCAATCTCATGGTAGCGCTTATATTACAAAAACAACCTTTTGGTGTTCCCTGCTTCCTCCTAATCATCACGTTCCCAGGGCTTTCTGCTGACCAAAGCGATAAGACTTTGGTGGCTATCCAAGTTCGTATATGCCTCTGGCTCAAGAGAAGGTGGTTTTAGTTTGTTTCCTTTGTTTCTCACTTCTCTAGCTTGTTAGGCAATACATTTTCTTAATCTCACTATGTTGAGTCTCTTTTGTCCATAACAACAATTTTTGAGTGATTTCCCTGACCTTATCTCAAACCTTGAGCTCATTTCATTGTATTTTCTCCCCTTTCTCTTTGAGGAGGGCAAGTGAGAGAGCGGCTGTGGTGGTGTTCAGATGCAGAGCTAGGTAACACCACCTCAGCCACATTGGATGGGGTTCTGGGTAGTCTATTCCAGTGGAAAGTATTCATGCACATGGCAAGGGGGTTTGATCTAGATGACCTTTAAGGTTCCTTCCAAAGAACAACGTTATATGATTCTGCCATTCTGTGATTCTATGGCATCGTTTATGAACTTACAGACTGCACAGAGAAGGGCAGAGTCAAAAACAGAAAGAATGTTAATTCTGGAGAGCAGTGTAAATGGGGATAGGATCAAAAGCCAGTACAACAAATCACACGCTAGGGGATGTAACAAGGGACCATCAGAGTGAGATGAGGTGGAAAGGAAAAGGAAGGATGTCAAATATCTTCATGCATAGGAGCTCTTGGGCATTCTTCTGAGACTTGGTGGAACTTCCTCCTCAGAATACCACTTCAAACATCCCCGACAATGTCACCCAGACAGACATCACATGACTGCTCGGGACACATCCAGCACTTGAGATGAGTATTCTGCCCTCACAGATGCATTCCTGCCCTAGAAATCCTTGAATGTTTCATCCCAGCACTCTAAAGAAGCCTTCACTGGGGCATGGCCATGACCTAAAATCTGGAAATGAAAAGGCAGCAGTGCAGGAAACCAACACACAGCCCATATCATTTGTCGGGATGGTTTGCATTCAAGATGAGCTTGTCAGAAAAATTGTTACCTCTTGCAAGGGAGACTCTGGGTCTGTGGCAATGAAGTACCAGTATAAAAGGCAGCTCAGCTCCCTGTTCTCTCATCCAATTCTCTCACCTCCTCCTCCTTGGGAACCAGGTGAGTCTGAAGCCCTCTCTCCTCCTCTTCTGAACTAGAAGGGATCTTGCATCAATAGACATCACATCCAATGGTGGCTCAGTGCTATGGAGTCCAGTGACTTGGAGTTCCTTGCCATGGAAGAGGGGTGGATAGAGAAGTTCTGTGTAGAGAGAGGTTGGGAAAGGGGTCTGAGGCGGCTTTTGGTTTATGCACTATGAGAGAGTGTTCCTGGTCCAGGCTGCTCTTTGAAGGGCCCTGTCAGGACAAAGCAATGAAGACCACGTGCCTCCTGGCACAGCCTCCACCTCCACCCTCAGCAGTTGCCTTGGCTCATTTGTGATGGGGTTAATGGGCTGCTCCTCACCTACCCATGTACTCTGCTTCCTCTCTGCCCTCTTTCCCAGGTGCATCTCCAGCCCGAGACATGTCCTGCTACAACCAGTGCCTGCCATGCAGGCCCTGTGGCCCAACCCCGCTGGCCAGCAGCTGCAACGAGCCCTGCGTCAGGCAGTGCCAGAACTCCAACATCGTCATCCAGCCCTCTCCTGTGGTGGTGACCCTGCCCGGACCCATCCTCAGCTCCTTCCCGCAGAACACCGTTGTGGGATCCTCCACCTCTGCTGCCGTTGGCAGCATCCTCAGCTGTGATGGAGTCCCCATCACCTCTGGCTGCTGTGACCTCTCAGGCATTTCCAGCCGCTACTGTGGCAGAAGGTGCCTGCCCTGCTAAAACCACTGGTAATGGCTTTGGGGTTCTTCTCCCTGGAACTCACAACATTGTGGTGGAGAAAAGAGGAATCTTCAGGCCATTGCTTTCAGAATGACTGACCTTCCTCAGCTACTCTGGCAAACATTGGCAGGAGCAAGACCAGGATCTACCCTGAGATTTCTGAAAACATGGGCCATGCCTCTCCTTCCATCCCTCCATCTACCTCCTCTCTCTCTTTTCTTTGTGCTCTTCTTCTCCCTTGGGCTGTGGGGCTCCTCAGAGCCAGCCCTCCCACTGCGGGAACAGCAGACACATGCCCTGCATGAACTCCATCATGAACAAGGGACGCTGCCTCTATGTCGGTCTTGGTGATCCCCACACTGAGGGGCCTCTGCTTGGAGTGACCTGCTTTTCCTCTGTACACTCATTAAAGATTTCTGCATCCCAGCCTTGGCTGTAGATTTTTCTTCCCTCCATGTATGCCCACCTGAGCTGCCCAGGGAGGATGGCTTTGCCCTCGGTGGGTATAAGATGGGTGTTTGTGGAGCCCCTTCTGCACTCCCAGAAGAATGGCAATTTGCGACACACTGCAGAGGGTCCTCTCTTGGGCACTGCCCCTTGGAGCTGAAGAAGACATCCCTGGCTTTTGCAGAGAGATAGAGGGAGGGTAAGGGAAGGGAGAGGAGAGGAGAGGAGAGGAGAGGAGAGGAGAGGAGAGGAGAGGAGAGGAGAGGAGAGGAGAGGAGAGGAGAGGAGAGGAGAGGAGAGGAGAGGAGAGGAGAGGAGAGGAGAGGAGAGGAGAGGAGAGGAGAGGAGAGGAGAGGAGAGGAGAGGAGAGGAGAGGAGAGGAGAGGAGAGGAGAGGAGAGGAGAGGAGAGGAGAGGAGAGGAGAGGAGAGGGGAGGGGAGGGGAGGGGAGGGGAGGGGAGGGGAGGGGAGGGGAGGGGAGGGAAGGGGAGGGAAGGGGAGGGAAGGGGAGGGAAGGGGAGGGGAGGGGAGGGAAAGGAAGGGAAGGGAAGGGAAGGGAAGGGAAGGGAAGGGAAGGGAAGGGAAGGGAAGGGAAGGGAAGGGAAGGGAAGGGAAGGGAAGGGAAGGGAAGGGAAGGGAAGGGAAGGGAAGGGAAGGGAAGGGAAGGGAAGGGAAGGGAAGGGAAGGGAAGGGAAGGGAAGGGAAGGGAAGGGAAGGGAAGGGAAGGGAAGGGAAGGGAAGGGAAGGGAAGGGAAGGGAAGGGAAGGGAAGGGAAGGGAAGGGAAGGGAAGGGAAGGGAAGGGAAGGGAAGGGAAGGGAAGGGAAGGGAAGGGAAGGGAAGGGAAGGGAAGGGAAGGGAAGGGAAGGGAAGGGAAGGGAAGGGAAGGGAAGGGAAGGGAAGGGAAGGGAAGGGAAGGGAAGGGAAGGGAAGGGAAGGGAAGGGAATAATCACAGAACTGGAGAAGATGGATGCTATTTTGTTCAGGGAGATGTTGGCAATGGATGGGTATAGAGGAGGAAGCACGGCCCGAGGCACAACACAACCACAACCAAGTGAGAGTGAACAGACAGTGTCTTGTGTCTCTTCACGTCTGCTTCCAGAGGGCAACAAGGAACATCCTAGAGGAGCTCAAAAAGGACAGGAAAACTGGTGGTGCTCTTGTATTCAGGGAGCACAGCAGGCCAGAAGCCCTCAGCAGAGGCCAGCTGCATGACAGGTAGCAAGTCCCAGAAGAAGCTGTCAGTTACTATGTAGGGCCAGCACAGGATTGTCGAAGGGGGAGTGCCACTTGTGCCAAGGAGGCTAGCGTAAGCTCAGCCCACAGGCCTCCCACCAAATAGGCAGACCTTCCCTCCCATGGCACTGGAATACCCCAGTGGATGGTAGACGGCCACATCTACCTGGGCCACGAGTGTGAAGAGGAGATCCCAGTTTAGGCCCACTAGTAGAGGAAAAGGAACCAGACCACACAGCTAGAGAACAAAGTTATCCTCACTGCAGAGAAGGCACCTAAAAGCATAAGAGGCATCCTGACCAAGACATGGCACATGTCAGTGAAGGGGAAGTTGCCAAAGACAAACTACATGGGAGAGTGCAAGTCCTGGTGGGGCATCACCATCACAAGTGTATTCCCAGTCTGGATTAAGAGGTAGATGTCTGAGAACAGTATGATAGAATCATAGAACCATAGAATATCTTGGGTTGCAAGGAACCTTAAAGATCATCGAGTTCCAGCCCCCCTGCCATGGGCAGGGATGCCACCTGCTCAATCAGGTTGTCCAGGGCAATCTGGTCTTGAACACCTCCACGGACTGGGCATACACACCTTCTCTGCACATGCTGTTCTAGTGCCTCAACAACCTCTGTGTTCCCCCCTAACATCTAACCTAAATCTGTCTTATTTTAGTTTAAAACCATTCCCCCTAGTCCTATCATTACCTGATGTACTAGAAGTTGCTCTCCATCTTTTTATAAGGCCCCTTTAAGTATTAAAAATCTGCAATCAGGTCTCTCTGGAGCCTTCTCTTCTGCAGACTGAACATCCCCATCTCTCTCAGACTTTCTTTGTAGGAGAGGTGCTCCAGCCCTCCAGTCATTTTGTGGCTCTCCTCAGGACCTACTCTAACAGGTCCTCATTCTTCTTGTGCTGGAGACCCCAGACCCGGCTGCAGCACTCCAAGTGGGACCTCACAAGGTCATAGCAGAGGGGGACAATCACCTCCATCGACCTGCTGGCCACTCCTCTTGATACAGCCCAGGATGCAGTTGCCATTCTGGGTTACAAGTACGCTTCTTGTCCACCAGAACCCCCAAGTCCATCTCTGCAGGGCTGCTCTCAATGAGTTCACCCATTCTGTGCCCATGCCTGGGATTGCCCCAAGCCACGTGCAGCACCTTGCGGTTGGACTTCTTGAACCTCATGTGGTTCACATGGACCCACTTCTCAAGCTTCTCCAGGTCCCTTGGGACGGTATCCCTTCCTTCTGCTGTACCAACTGCATTGCTCAGCTTCATGTCATAAAAAGACATGAAACAGAACCAGTCTGTAGGCAGACACCTGAAGGACACCAAAATTCCCACCAAAGCAATAGCTTTCTCCCTTGGCCATCTCTTTGCAGATGGAAAGACCAGATAGGGACTCACTCAGGGATGCTGCAAACATTTATTGAATCTCAGGAGGGAAAAGAGGTAACTACAAGAAGAGGCCCTGAGAGTGGAGATCAGCAAGAACTGCCAAAATCTGTTCAGATTTTCCTATGGCAGACCTGCCACAGGGTATCCATCTAACTGGACCCACAAGTGGAGAGAGGCTTGCAGGTCACACCAGGTTGGTTTCTGGGGGCCTCACAGAGAGCTTGGAGGGGAGCAGAGGGCAAAAAGGAAAAGAGAGAAAAGGAGTGAGTGAGTGGAAAACAAAAAAGGTAGACATTGGCCATGTTGACAGAGAACCCAGGCTGTCCCCTTCCTGTCTGTCTTTACAGGACAAGTCAGAGATGGTCAGCTCCTCTTAAAACAGGAGCACGAAGTTCTGTTGTTCTTCTTTCCAGCAGCATGTTCTGAGTTCCTGGGGTCCTGGTCTGGGGCACTGTCCGGCATCTTTAGCAGGGGCGGCACCTGCTGCCACAGTAGCGGCTGGCAATACAGGAGAGGTCACAGCAGCCAGAGGTGATGGGGACTCCGTCACAGCTGAGGATGCTGCCAACAGCAGCGGAGGTGGAGGATCCCACAACAGTGTTCTGCGGGAAGGAGCTGAGGATGGGTCCGGGCAGGGTCACCACCACAGGGGAGGGCTGGATGACGATGGTGGAGTTCTGGCACTGCCTGACGCAGGGCTCGTTGCAGCTGCTGGCCAGTGGAGTCGGGCCACAGGGCTGGCACGGCAGGCAGGGCCGGCACTGGTCGTAGCAGGACATGTCTGGGGGCAGGAGGTTCACCTGGGAGAGAGGGCAGGGAGGAAGCTTAACATGGGCATGCATGAGGAGCAGCCTGTCACCACACCCTAACAGAACCAAGGCACAGGCCATGCTGTGAGCTGGAGGCTGTGCAGGGATGTGTGAGGGCTTCTTGGCCTCATCCTGCCAGAGCCCAAAAGGAGACACCGGAGACTATCTGGCTACAGACTAGGCCCTAGTCCAGAAGCAATCTCAATTGCATCCCTCTGTGCATCCCTCTGTGAGAAACCTGCTTCCCTCCTCCACAACCAGAAGCCCCAAAATTTGGCATAGAACAGAGCTGATTGTAGCTGAGAAGTCCATGGAGATGAGACCTGGGATAATGAGGAGGACAAGAAGGGGCTTCACACTCACCTGGTTCCCAAGGAGGAGAAGGCCAGAGAAGTGGATGAGGGAGCATGGAGCTGGGCTGGCTTTTATAGTGGACCTTAGCCGCCCCATGTCCAGAGACATCCCTTGAAGCAGTGATTATTTCCTGACAAGCTCCACTTGGATGCAAAACATCCCAGCTAATGATATGGGCTGTGTATTTCCTTCCTGTGATGATGTTTTCCATTTCCTGCTTATGCTGTTTCCCAGTTATGTCGCCTTTTGAGTGGCAGGTAGGGAGGCCCAAGTATTCCCAGGCAACACACGTCAGTGTGGGCAGAAGACTCAGCTCACGTGCTGGAAGAGTCCAGTAAAGGCAAATGATGTCAGCCTGGGTGACTCCTTAGGAGCTTTTTGGAGCCCTTTTTGCGATGGGTGTCCCAGCTCCTACCTGTGACCCTAACCCACTTAATGCTGTCCTCAGGGAAAACCTGCTGGCCTGTTTTGCCTCCTCCTGCTCTGACCCAGGGATGTCTGTATGGGGGGAGAGGTTGTTCAGGGCCCTTTCTGGATCTCAAAAGAAAGGCCCAACAGGAAATTGTCTGTTTTATTTAGCAGGAATAAGAAGAGGAACGTAGACAGTGAGTAAGTCTTTCATGTGCAGGTGACCCGGCTTTTGTACAGCATCAGACAGAACTATGTGGATTTTTTCCAACACACACAGTGCAGATCCTGTCCTTAAAGAGTTCCTTCTTCACGCCATGCCTGGATGCCTTTCATTTTTGTTTAAAAAAAAAATAAAAAAAACCATACACCTTCTCCTTATATGATGGAAGCTTATTTGTGACATGACACTGACCAGTGCTCAGTAGGGGCACTCCATCAGATTCCCTTACCGCTGCTACTCAGGCTAACCAAACTGAGTGGTGCAGTGGATAAAACAGAAGGAAGGGATGCCATCGAAAGGGATCTAGAGAAGCTTTAGAAGTGGGCCCATGTGAACCAAATGCGGTTCAGCAAGTACAACTGCAACTCCACCATCGTCATCCAGCCCTCTCCCGTGGTGGTGACCCTGCTCGGCCCCATCCTCAGCTCCTTCCCGCAGAACACTGTTTTGCCATCCTCCACCTCTGCTGCCGTTGGCAGCATCCTCAGTCTGAGAAATTTGGAATATGTGATAGAAAATTAATTGCCAAGATTTTAAAGAGATATGATGGAAAGCAATGACTGAATTCCCCAGCTTTCTGGCATACTGTGGGGCTGTGGAACCAGGTCTCCTGCATTTCAGCCAAGCCTTAATAGTGAGGAGGGGCTGCTCCTGGGAGGTCTCTCACTGAGGTTTATTTTGAGATATAATGCCAAGGCCAGACTGGGATGGTGTTGCACATCCTAGATGTCCCAGGGCTCTTAGGGTGTCAGTGGTGTTTTTTTGAAGCCATCTGCCCCAGACCCAGTGTCACCACCTCCCTTATCCTCATCTCTCCAGGCATGCCCTCCTCCCCCAGTAGCTGCAGACCCTGACTAAGGGCCCTCTGAAAATAAGGGCTATTTCATCCGCAGAGAGCTTGCTGAGTCTCAAGGAATTGTCTTTTCACCTAGGTCAGGAGCCAGGACAGCCTCACACAAACAGATGTTCCCCAGAGAGCTGCTGGGAGGTGCTGGGGACGGACTTGGTCTAGGCTCGGGGCTCTCCAGAGTGAGACACAAGCACTCCATCCCTGAACACATGTCCACAGACTACCAGGGGGTGACACTGCACCAGCACCTGGCACCACCACACAGAGATGACACAGGTCCTGGGACCAGCTGGACATATGCCCAGGGTCAGGTGAATTATGTGCACACAGGTGCACTAGCACATACCAAGAATGCATACACATTGCACACACAGATCCATGAACACATGCAAACATGCATGTGCATGCGTGCACACACAGTTCCATAGATGTCCTGACAAATGCAGGTGCAAATACTGTGTGCACAGGAACACGAGGCCACGCATGTGTGCCCAGTCTGCATGTGCAGACATGAGGTACATGCGTGCACTCAGTGCCTCTGATGGATTCACAAGGGCTTTGCCCCACACACAAGTGCACACACATTGCCAACAGGGTGGGGGCAGAGGCCAAGAGGAGCTGACAGAGAAGATGTTGGGGACTTTCTGGCAGGGCAGGGCTGTGGCGCTCTGAGCAGGACAAGGCTCCAGAGGAGAGGACAGCACAGTGTGGGGATGCGCAGGGACTGCCCAGAGAGAGGAGTCCAAGGATGTCAACTCATTTCTCCAGGGGCCAGCTTTAGGAGGAAGCAATCAGACACCCTGCAGTGCAGGAAGCCTACCTGGAAGCCCTCCCCAACGCAATGTTGAGGGCGAAACCACCCCGTGGCCCTTGTCATTAGCTGGGATGTTTTCCATTCATCATGAGCACCCTAGAAAATTATCACTTCCGTGGAGGCTACCTCTGGGGCTGGGACAGTGCAAGACCACCAGAAAAGCTAGCCAGGCTTCTTGACATCCTCTTCCACTTCTCTAACCTCCTTTATCTTTTGAGTCTGGTGAGTCTGAAGCCTTTTCCCCACATCCTTTTCTAGTAATACTGATACCTGTTGTGATGGTTTCTGGCGATGGTTCTCATGAGAGAGGGATTGGGAAAGTTGTGACTCAGAGACTGTATGGACTTCGCTGAGGTGGATTTTTCATCTAAGAAAGTGGCAGAAAGCTTTTTCATCCTAGCCACTCATTTTTGGATTGTATCTGGATGAATTTATTTTGCTCATGACATGTCCCCATGCACTGCTTCCTCCTTGCCCTCTCTCCCAGCTGCGCCTCCAGCCCCAACACGTCCTGCTACAACCAGTGGCTGCCATGTTGGTCCTGCAGCCTGACCCCCCTGGCCAGCAGCTGCAACGAGCCTTGCGTCAGGCAGTGCCAGAACTCCACCATTGTCATCCAGCTCTCTCTTGTGGTAGTGACCCTGCCAAGCACCATCCTCAGCTCCTTCCCGCAGAACACCGTTGTGGGATCCTCCACCTTCACTGTCGTTGGCAGCATCTACAGTTGTATTGGAGTCCCCATCACCTTCGAGTACTGTGACCTCTAGGGCATTTCCAGCTGCTGCTGTGGCAGAAAGTGCTGCCCCTGCTAAAGCCGCTGGTGACACACTACACAAGGAACCCTGGAAACCCAGAAGGTGGTGCCGGATTGAGGACAGAGCTTCTAGCCAATGATGTGTGAGAGGCTGAGCATCCAGTGTCCCCCTTCCAAAGGAGTGCAGGTGGGGCTCTCTGAAAACACGGCCAAAGCCTAACTTCTATGTCTTCTGCTCTCTCCACTCTCTTCCCTCCCTTCTGTTCTAGGCTGTTAAGACCTCCATACCCAGCCTGGGGCTTCCGCTGGTCGCTCTCCCTCTGTGGGACAGGCACATGTATGTCCTGTGGGATCTCCACCGTGGTGGAGACTTCTGGCACCTCGTGGTGCTGCCTGCACTGACAGCCTCCTCTAAAATTGACCTCATTTCCCTCATCTGAATCATTAAATTTTTCTGCATCCCACAGTCTCACTCAACATGATCCTTTTGGGGTGGTGTACTGTGCACAGTACTGTGCACATTGCCTTGTTTCTTTCATGGTGTTCCAGAAGATTTTGGCTCCATCTGACACTTCATCCTCCATTCAAGTATCAGAAGCATTGAAAAGCCCTTCCATACCCTTCTGTTTTGAAGACTGAAGACCGGTTCTCTCTGCCTCTCCTCATGGCTCATGTTGCAGAATAACAGAATTTACACATCTGGAAGGGGCCTTTGAGTTCACCTGGCACAACGCCCTGATCATGCAGGGCCAGCAGGGTGCCCTGGGCCACATTCAGAAGGCTTTTGAAAATCTCCAAGGATGGAGACTCTTCAGCCTGTCAGGACAAACTTTTGCAGGGCTTGGTCAACCATACAGTGAAAAAATATTTCCTAATGCTCAGACAGAGCCTGCGGTGTTTCTCAGAATCACAGAATGTTAGGCGTTGGAAGGGACCTTGAAAGATCATCTAGTCCAATTCCCCCGCAGGAGCAGAAACACCTAGCTTCGGTCACACAGGAATGCGTCCAGGCAGATTTTGAATGTGTCCAGAGAAGAAGACTCCACAACCCCCCTGGGCAGCCTGTTCCAGTGTTCTGTCAACCTCACCGTGAAGAAGTTTCTTCTCGTATTTAAGCGTATTTATTTCTATGTTTCAGCTTGCATTTGGTTCACATGGGCCCACTTCTAAAGCTTCTCTAGATCCCTTTCGATGGCATCCCTTCCTTCTGTTTAATCCACTGCACCACTCAGTTTGGTTAGCCTGAGTAGCAGCGGTAAGGGAATCTGATGGAGTGCCCCTACTGAGCACTGGTCAGTGTCATGTCACAAATAAGCTTCCATCATATAAGGAGAAGATGTATGGTTTTTTTTATTTTTTTTTAAACAAAAATGAAAGGCATCCAGGCATGGCGTGAAGAAGGAACTCTTTAAGGACAGGATCTGCACTGTGTGTGTTGGAAAAAATCCACATAGTTCTGTCTGATGCTGTACAAAAGCCGGGTCACCTGCACATGAAAGACTTACTCACTGTCTACGTTCCTCTTCTTATTCCTGCTAAATAAAACAGACAATTTCCTGTTGGGCCTTTCTTTTGAGATCCAGAAAGGGCCCTGAACAACCTCTCCCCCCATACAGACATCCCTGGGTCAGAGCAGGAGGAGGCAAAACAGGCCAGCAGGTTTTCCCTGAGGACAGCATTAAGTGGGTTAGGGTCACAGGTAGGAGCTGGGACACCCATCGCAAAAAGGGCTCCAAAAAGCTCCTAAGGAGTCACCCAGGCTGACATCATTTGCCTTTACTGGACTCTTCCAGCACGTGAGCTGAGTCTTCTGCCCACACTGACGTGTGTTGCCTGGGAATACTTGGGCCTCCCTACCTGCCACTCAAAAGGCGACATAACTGGGAAACAGCATAAGCAGGAAATGGAAAACATCATCACAGGAAGGAAATACACAGCCCATATCATTAGCTGGGATGTTTTGCATCCAAGTGGAGCTTGTCAGGAAATAATCACTGCTTCAAGGGATGTCTCTGGACATGGGGCGGCTAAGGTCCACTATAAAAGCCAGCCCAGCTCCATGCTCCCTCATCCACTTCTCTGGCCTTCTCCTCCTTGGGAACCAGGTGAGTGTGAAGCCCCTTCTTGTCCTCCTCATTATCCCAGGTCTCATCTCCATGGACTTCTCAGCTACAATCAGCTCTGTTCTATGCCAAATTTTGGGGCTTCTGGTTGTGGAGGAGGGAAGCAGGTTTCTCACAGAGGGATGCACAGAGGGATGCAATTGAGATTGCTTCTGGACTAGGGCCTAGTCTGTAGCCAGATAGTCTCCGGTGTCTCCTTTTGGGCTCTGGCAGGATGAGGCCAAGAAGCCCTCACACATCCCTGCACAGCCTCCAGCTCACAGCATGGCCTGTGCCTTGGTTCTGTTAGGGTGTGGTGACAGGCTGCTCCTCATGCATCCCCATGTTAAGCTTCCTCCCTGCCCTCTCTCCCAGGTGGACCTCCTGCCCCCAGACATGTCCTGCTACGACCAGTGCCGGCCGTGCCAGCCCTGCGGCCCGACCCCACTGGCCAGCAGCTGCAACGAGCCCTGCGTCAGGCAGTGCCAGAACTCCACCATCGTCATTGAGCCCTCTCCTGTGGTGGTGACCCTGCCCGGCCCCATCCTCAGCTCCTTCCCGCAGAACACCGTTGTGGGATCCTCCACCTCCGCTGCTGTTGGCAGCATCCTCAGCTGTGACGGAGTCCCCATCAACTCTGGCTGCTGTGACCTCTCCTGTATTGCCAGCCGCTACTGTGGCAGCAGGTGCCGCCCCTGCTAAAGATGCCAGACAGTGCCCCAGACCAGGACCCCAGGAACTCAGAACATGCTGCTGGAAAGAAGAACAACAGAACTTCGTGCTCCTGTTTTAAGAGGAGCTGACCATCTCTGACTTGTCCTGTAAAGACAGACAGGAAGGGGACAGCCTGGGTTCTCTGTCAACATGGCCAATGTCTACCTTTTTTGTTTTCCACTCACTCACTCCTTTTCTCTCTTTTCCTTTTTGCCCTCTGCTCCCCTCCAAGCTCTCTGTGAGGCCCCCAGAAACCAACCTGGTGTGACCTGCAAGCCTCTCTCCACTTGTGGGTCCAGTTAGATGGATACCCTGTGGCAGGTCTGCCATAGGAAAATCTGAACAGATTTTGGCAGTTCTTGCTGATCTCCACTCTCAGGGCCTCTTCTTGTAGTTACCTCTTTTCCCTCCTGAGATTCAATAAATGTTTGCAGCATCCCTGAGTGAGTCCCTATCTGGTCTTTCCATCTGCAAAGAGATGGCCAAGGGAGAAAGCTATTGCTTTGGTGGGAATTTTGGTGTCCTTCAGGTGTCTGCCTACAGACTGGTTCTGTTTCATGTCTTTTTATGACATGAAGCTGAGCAATGCAGTTGGTACAGCAGAAGGAAGGGATACCGTCCCAAGGGACCTGGAGAAGCTTGAGAAGTGGGTCCATGTGAACCACATGAGGTTCAAGAAGTCCAACCGCAAGGTGCTGCACGTGGCTTGGGGCAATCCCAGGCATGGGCACAGAATGGGTGAACTCATTGAGAGCAGCCCTGCAGAGATGGACTTGGGGGTTCTGGTGGACAAGAAGCGTACTTGTAACCCAGAATGGCAACTGCATCCTGGGCTGTATCAAGAGGAGTGGCCAGCAGGTCGATGGAGGTGATTGTCCCCCTCTGCTATGACCTTGTGAGGTCCCACTTGGAGTGCTGCAGCCGGGTCTGGGGTCTCCAGCACAAGAAGAATGAGGACCTGTTAGAGTAGGTCCTGAGGAGAGCCACAAAATGACTGGAGGGCTGGAGCACCTCTCCTACAAAGAAAGTCTGAGAGAGATGGGGATGTTCAGTCTGCAGAAGAGAAGGCTCCAGAGAGACCTGATTGCAGATTTTTAATACTTAAAGGGGCCTTATAAAAAGATGGAGAGCAACTTCTAGTACATCAGGTAATGATAGGACTAGGGGGAATGGTTTTAAACTAAAATAAGACAGATTTAGGTTAGATGTTAGGGGGGAACACAGAGGTTGTTGAGGCACTAGAACAGCATGTGCAGAGAAGGTGTGTATGCCCAGTCCGTGGAGGTGTTCAAGACCAGATTGCCCTGGACAACCTGATTGAGCAGGTGGCATCCCTGCCCATGGCAGGGGGGCTGGAACTCGATGATCTTTAAGGTTCCTTGCAACCCAAGATATTCTATGGTTCTATGATTCTATCATACTGTTCTCAGACATCTACCTCTTAATCCAGACTGGGAATACACTTGTGATGGTGATGCCCCACCAGCACTTGCACTCTCCCATGTAGTTTGTCTTTGGCAACTTCCCCTTCACTGACATGTGCCATGTCTTGGTCAGGATGCCTCTTATGCTTTTAGGTGCCTTCTCTGCAGTGAGGATAACTTTGTTCTCTAGCTGTGTGGTCTGGTTCCTTTTCCTCTACTAGTGGGCCTAAACTGGGATCTCCTCTTCACACTCGTGGCCCAGGTAGATGTGGCCGTCTACCATCCACTGGGGTATTCCAGTGCCATGGGAGGGAAGGTCTGCCTGTTTGGTGGGAGGCCTGTGGGCTGAGCTTACGCTAGCCTCCTTGGCACAAGTGGCACTCCCCCTTCGATAATCCTGTGCTGGCCCTACATAGTAACTGACAGCTTCTTCTGGGACTTGCTACCTGTCATGCAGCTGGCCTCTGCTGAGGGCTTCTGGCCTGCTGTGCTCCCTGAATACAAGAGCACCACCAGTTTTCCTGTCCTTTTTGAGCTCCTCTAGGATGTTCCTTGTTGCCCTCTGGAAGCAGACGTGAAGAGACACAAGACACTGTCTGCTCACTCTCACTTGGTTGTGGTTGTGTTGTGCCTCGGGCCGTGCTTCCTCCTCTATACCCATCCATTGCCAACATCTCCCTGAACAAAATAGCATCCATCTTCTCCAGTTCTGTGATTATTCCACTCCCTTCCCTTCCCTTCCCTTCCCTTCCCTTCCCTTCCCTTCCCTTCCCTTCCCTTCCCTTCCCTTCCCTTCCCTTCCCTTCCCTTCCCTTCCCTTCCCTTCCCTTCCCTTCCCTTCCCTTCCCTTCCCTTCCCTTCCCTTCCCTTCCCTTCCCTTCCCTTCCCTTCCCTTCCCTTCCCTTCCCTTCCCTTCCCTTCCCTTCCCTTCCCTTCCCTTCCCTTCCCTTCCCTTCCCTTCCCTTCCCTTCCCTTCCCTTCCCTTCCCTTCCCTTCCCTTCCCTTCCCTTCCCTTCCCTTCCCTTCCCTTCCCTTCCCTTCCCTTCCCCTCCCCTCCCCTCCCCTCCCCTCCCCTCCCCTCCCCTCCCCTTCCCCTCCCCTCCCCTCCCCTCCCCTCCCCTCTCCTCTCCTCTCCTCTCCTCTCCTCTCCTCTCCTCTCCTCTCCTCTCCTCTCCTCTCCTCTCCTCTCCTCTCCTCTCCTCTCCTCTCCTCTCCTCTCCTCTCCTCTCCTCTCCTCTCCTCTCCTCTCCTCTCCTCTCCCTTCCCTTACCCTCCCTCTATCTCTCTGCAAAAGCCAGGGATGTCTTCTTCAGCTCCAAGGGGCAGTGCCCAAGAGAGGACCCTCTGCAGTGTGTCGCAAATTGCCATTCTTCTGGGAGTGCAGAAGGGGCTCCACAAACACCCATCTTATACCCACCGATTGCAAAGCCATCCTCCCTGGGCAGCTCAGGTGGGCATACATGGAGGGAAGAAAAATCTACAGCCAAGGCTGGGATGCAGAAATCTTTAATGAGTGTACAGAGGAAAAGCAGGTCACTCCAAGCAGAGGCCCCTCAGTGTGGGGATCACCAAGACCGACATAGAGGCAGCGTCCCTTGTTCATGATGGAGTTCATGCAGGGCATGTGTCTGCTGTTCCCGCAGTGGGAGGGCTGGCTCTGAAGAGCCCCACAGCCCAAGGGAGAAGAAGAGCACAAAGAAAAAAGAGAGAGGAGGTAGATGGAGGGATGGAAGGAGAGGCATGGCCCATGTTTTCAGAAATCTCAGGGTAGATCCTGGTCTTGCTCCTGCCAATGTTTGCCAGAGTAGCTGAGGAAGGTCGGTCATTCTGAAAGCAATGGCCTGAAGATTCCTCTTTTCTCCACCACAATGTTGTGAGTTCCAGGGAGAAGAACCCCAAGGCCATGACCAGTGGCTTTAGCAGGGGAGACACCTGGCTCCCCTTCAGCCAGTTCACAGTCTACCTCACTACCCGATCATCCAGACCACACTTCCTAAGTTTAGCTGTGAGGATGCTGTGGGAGACTGTCCGATGCTTTACAATCGAGATAGAGCATGTCCACCGCTTCACCATCATCTATCCACCCGGTTATGTCTTCATAAAGGCTATCAATTGGTCAAGCATGAATTCCCCTTGCTGAAGCCATGTTGACTGCCCCTAATGAGAATGTTAGGGATTGAAAGGGACCTTGAAAGATCGTTTAGTCCAATTCCCCTGCCAGAGCAGGAACACCTAGATCACATCACAAAGAAATGCGTCCAGTTGGCCTTTGAATGTGTCCAGAGAAGGAGACCCCACAACTCCCCTGGGCAGCCTGTTCCAGTGTTCTGTCAACCTCACCGTGAAGAAGTTTCTTCTCGTATTTAAGCGTATTTAAGCATATTTATTTCTATGTTTCAGCTTGCACACATTGCCCCTTGTCCTATCATTAGATGTCACTGAGAAGAGTCTGGCTCCACCCTCCTGACACTCACCCTGACTCTCTGTTCTTTGCTGATGAAAGTGGCTGCTGCTCTCCCTTTCGCAGGCTGGGCCAGTAGCAAGCCTGAGCATGTATCCGTGGAAGGCACAGACATGGAGACACACACAGGACACTAATATAGCTGCTCATACAGACTGCAGCCACAGGCGGGGCATTGCCTCTAACAACACCCAAAAGAACGCCACCGGTACTCATCAAAACCTTGCCTACAGAGAGCCAAGCCCCGTTCCTTCTCTCTGTCTGGTCAGGATTGAAGATCCCTGCTGGAAACATACACCCAAGATAATGCAGAATTGAGGACAGAGCTTCTAGCCAATGATGTGTGAGAGGCTGAGCATCCAGTGTCCCCCTTCCAAACAAGTGCAGGTGGGGCTCTCTGAAAATGTGGCCAAAGCCTAACTTCCATGTCTTCTGCTCTCTCCACTCTCTTCCCTCCTTTCTGTTCTTCTAGGCTGTTAAGACCTCCATACCCAGCCTGGGGCTTCCGCTGGTCGCTCTCCCTCTGTGGGACAGGCACATGTATGTCCTGTGGGATCTCTACCATTGGTGATGCACACAGACTTCTGACACTTCCTTGTGCTACCTGCCACCTCTGACAGTCTCCTCTAGAAATGATCTCATTTCCCTCTTCACAGTCATTAAAGTTTTCTGCATCTCACCTCATGTTGCAAGTTAAGAAAGGCATTAGTGTGCAGGGGAATATGGTGAGCACAGGAGGGGCCTTTCAGACTCCCAGAGGAATATGGAACACATTGCAGTGGGGACATTTCAGGCACTGTCCCTTGGAGCTACAGTGGTGGACAAAGTTACAGGGATCTGTCTAATGTACAAGAAAACCATGGAACCTCTCCTGTGCCCCTCCCCACTTGGGGATCCCTTGTTCCTTGGAGGCTGGAGGAATATGGTTCTTTCTGAAGTTGTATGCCAGCACCGTTATGTCCTCTCAAAATGCCCACTGAGGGAAGGTCCACGCTGCCAGAGCTCTGGGGAAAAGTCAGAGGACAAAGAAGTTTTTTGCATGGGACTTCCAGAATCCAGTGAGTCTCTGTCCCATTGCTTCCTGCCCATGGTATGGAGCAGAGCCCACAGATCGCCAGAGTGAGGGACTGTGCCTATGTCTGGGGTGGGGAGGGGTGTGGGTGAGGTGTTCTGCAGCTGGTGCTGTTCATGGAGGCATTTCCCTTGGGAAGCCTCCTCTGTGCTCAGGGAAGAAAGGACACAAAAACCCCTTGGGGAATAAAGCAGCACTCCAGACACTGTTGGTTCCAGGGAGACTGAGCAGGTACAGGACATGTGGTACCAAGAGTGCCAGTCCATAATACCAGGCAAGAACAGGAAGGAAGGCACTGTTCCTGCAGAGGTGTTCAATGTCCCCAGAGACTCCGTGGGGAGATGATCCCAGGGAGTTGATCAGACCCCTTCTGAGACAAGGCTGAGGCTGATACTGCCTTCCTTGAGAGCACAGAGGAAAAGAGGGCCTATGGCTGCCCCCTGCTGGGAGCTGCCTGCACTGAGCTCTTCTTTCTCTGGGTTGCTTTGCTTCTTGCTCTTGCAAGCAGAGAGAAGAGCTTCCTTGAGTCTGAGGACATCAAAACACCATATTCAGCATGGTTTGTGAGACAGACGAACCTTTATCAGCACATCCTCATTTCTTCTGCTTGGCCTCGACATTTGCTGCCTGCAGGACACCTAGCTTCTCCCAGACATGCAATCCTATACTGCTGTGGGAGCTGGTCACTACAAAACTGCTCTCTGCGCAAGAGCTGGGGATGATCATATTCCCCCAGCTCCCCTAAGGAGACGTCAACAAACTCAGTGGGCTGTAAGTCTTCATTTATCTCTTGCTCTGATTGCTTACTGTGATGAACATGGAGAGCTCTTGGGCCTTTGGCTATCAGGGATATTCTATGTGTTTAGTTCTGTCCCTCAGGCACAGACTTTGGACATGAACTGGCTGAAAGTCAGGAGATAATGAAATGGCTCAGAAGAAAATCCATTTTATTTACTGACTTGTTGAAGGGAGAAAAGAACCCTGCAAATCTGTGTCAAAACTTGTTCTAGGAGTCTCTGGGCTGGGCTGGCCAGGACTTGAAGAAAGGTGCTTTATCATGGGTTTTCAGGAATTTACTCAATCTGGGATCAAGGGGCTGAGAACAAGCCCCTGCAGGAATCCTGGTTTCCAGCAAGATCTTCCCTATTCAGGTACCGCAGAAAGGGAAGAAAAGCAGAGCACTGCAGTCCTGGTCAGCCAGTCAGGGTCAACACTCTCTGCTCAGCCACAGACACCAGCCCCTTTGGGAACGGCGATCTGGCTGGCAGATATCAGGGTGAACAGGGGAAGCAGCACAGACAGGGAAGAACTGAGGGCCCCATCCTAGAGCTCTGCCTTGCACAGACACATCCCCTCCCTTCCCAGGGTTATTGCTCAACCAGGGTACCTCTCTGCACCAGGGTGTCATGCACAGCACAGAGGTACAAGGCGCTGTCAGAGAGCTTGACTTCCTTCAGCTGCAGAACACTGTATTTCCCCGTGATGTTCAGCTCTGTGGTGAAACGGACGTTCTGCTTGGTGCCTGCTATTGCTTGATTTGAAATCAGCTGAGGGCCTTGGCCCTTCTTCTGCTGGTACCAAAGCAAGCCATTAAAGTAGGAGGTCTCGTATGTGCAAGTGGTCTGGAAGGCATTTCCCTGCTCTGTGGTGACTTGTCCTTCTTGCTGGGTGACAGACACCTGCCCCATGATTTCTGGAAGAAAGAGAAGGTCAGCAGCTCTGCAGGGAAGTCTCCAGGCAGGCAAACAGGAGTGGATTCAAACCTGTGGGGGATAAGGCTCCCTGTCCTTTGCTGGGCTGAAAGGTCCTGAGGCCCGGGCACAGCAGGGTGTTTTGGGGGCAGAGCTCAGAGCTCCCTGGCCAGAGCGGATCCTGAGGAGAGCTGTGCTGTGTGCCAGCTCCTCCTGCCTGCTCTCCTTCTGCCCAGAGGACCAGGGCACTGCCTGTCACCCACATACACAGCACCCTCCAGCCATTTGAGGTGCTTATGCAGCTACTGGGAAAAGGTTCAACCAGGGATGACATCCCTGTCATCTCAGGGGGTTCTGAGACCAACCAGTATACACAGGCTAGCTGAGTCATGGCAGGAGGGAGCCCTGACTGTGCAGACAAGCAGGAGGACATTGGAGGCCACAGCAGGAACATGTCAGGCAGAAGACAGACTGGACACCCTGGTAATGTCCATGGGAGGAGAGCTTTAATGTCCCTATACCCACTTGGACAGGATCTTGCTTCTTACTGTAGTAAAGGGAGAAATGTGGGACTGCAAAGACAGCTGAAATCTCCTCTGGTGGTCCAGAAGAGAGAGGCAGAGAGAAATGGACTGAAAGAATAAGAAAATTAGGAGAGGGACCTCAAGTCTCTCTTCTACATCTTCTCTTTTCATTTCAAAGAATAACATCATCTTGAGAGAAGGGGTGCAGAGCCAGAAATGGGAGCCAACATTTACCAGCATTTCCCTTTGAATCAAGAATTGTTCCCCACATAAACGTGGTAAGGTTAATGAGGGCTTCCTGAGGAAAGAAGATTTATGCCTTGATTAAAAGCCAGCACTTACCCAGCAGTTGCCCCAGGAAGGCAGTGAGGACGAGATACCCGCGGTGCATGCTGAGACCGACCCTCCTGTTTGCTGAGGGAGAGAGAGTCAGAAAAGCACCTCCCAGCCCCGAGAGAACAGAGCTGCCGGAAATGACTCTGCTGGGGAACAAGGGGAGATGCAGCGATGAGAAATGTTCTGGTCTGATTGTGCCTTAAATGCTCCCTGGGGTTTCTCCCTCCTCCAGCAGGAGCTACCATTGAAGATTTTCACAGTCAGGAACCCTGCTGTGCAGCAGCCCAGGGGCTGTGGCCGTGTCCATTTCTGTTAGGA
Source organism: Anser anser (assembly GCF_964211835.1). Classification (NCBI taxonomy): domain Eukaryota; kingdom Metazoa; phylum Chordata; class Aves; order Anseriformes; family Anatidae; genus Anser; species Anser anser. The sequence goes on from NC_139744.1 coordinate 5,055,352, forward strand.
AAACTTAGCATTTGCAAGAGGAATGGGGCTCCAGTGGGATGTGGGATGCCACAAGCCCGGGGGACACAAAGACAACCTATTCCATAGGGGAAGGTGTGGGGAGTCAGCAGGGAAAAGGTTGTTGGATCAGTGGGTTCCCAGCATCTGAAAGGGCATAACTTGCCTGGGCTATTCCCTTTTCCTTTTGGTGTTATCTCCAACTAATGGTATTTTAATCGGAATTGGAGGGCACTCTTACTGGCCTTCATCTACATTCATGATCCACCCTCATGAATAATAAAAAAGAGAGGCACCATAAATTATAATTTCTAGTTAGAATTTTTCATGTTCCAGACATTGCCTTGTGTTCTTTCGTGGTGTTCCAGAAGAGTTTGGCTCCATCTGGTTCTTTGTCCTGCAGTCAAGTATCAGAAGCTCAGAAAGCTCTTCCTTAACTTTCTCTTTTGAAGGCTGAAGAAGACTGTTTCTCTCTGCCTCTCCTCATGGCTCACATTGATGTATAACACAAATTTCACATCTGGAAGGAGCCTCTGCAGTTCACCTGACTCAATGTCCTGATCACGCAGGGCCAGCAGGCTGCTGTGGGCTAAGTCCAGAAGGCTTTTGAAAATCTCCCAGGATGAAGACTCTACAGCCTGGTGGGGCCATCTCCTCCAAGGTGTGGTCAACCATCCAGTGAAAAAAATATTTTCTAATGCTCAGAAAGAGCCTTCTGTGTTTCATTTTGTGGCCAGTGCTTCTTGTCCTGGCACTCATCTCCACAGAGGGGAGCCTGACTCCATCTTCTTTTTGCTGTCCCTTCAGTTATTCCTATGCATGAAGAGATCCACCTGAGCCTTCTGTTCTTCAGGCTGAGCAGTCCCAGCTTTCTCAGCCTTTCCTCAGAGGAGAGATTCTCCAGTCCCTCAGTCATAACTGTGGCCTTCATTGTCTCTCTCCAGGATGTCTTTGACTTTCCTGTCCTGGGGAGCCAAGACGCATACAGAAATGAGAGCCAGCATTTAGACACTCTACACCCAGAATGGCCTCTCCAGTGCTGAATCAAGAGGAATGATCACCTCCCTCAACCTGCTGGCAACACTGCTAATGCAGCTGAGGACACCATTAGCCCTCTTGCAGACAGGACACAGTGTTGGTTCATGCTCAGCTTGGTGTCCACCACAACCCCCAGGGCTTTTTTTGCCAAGCTGCTCTCTAGACTGTCAGCATGTTCTGCACCATCTTGGTGGCTGTTGACAGGATGCTAGGGAAGTTGCTGCCTCTGGCAGGCACCAGAGTGTTGGGACTCTGGTTCTAGACTGCTTAGAGCACCCGGAGACCCTCAGAACTCTCTGTTCTTTGCTGATGAAAGTGGCTGCTGCTCTCCCTTTTGCAGGCTGGGCCAGTAGCAAGCCTGAGCATGTATCCGAGGAAGGCACACACATGGAGACACACACAAGACATTAATATAGCTGCTCATACAGACTGCAGCCACAGGCGGGGCATTGCCTCTAACAACACCCAAAAGAACACCACCGGTACTCATCAAAACCTTGCCTACAGAGAGCCAAGCCCCGTTCCTTCTCTCTGTCTGGTCAGGATTGAAGATCCCTGCTGGAAACACACACCCTCACCTACTAGATGTGCAAGCACACCCTTGTTCATGCATTCCATCTCTTGGGAGGAACAAGTTAAAAGGAAATGAATGGCAAGGAAGATGGGATGAGAGCGGCAGATTGTCAAGGAGGATTGCAAATGCACTCAAATGACCTTGCAGCTGGGGGTGCGCAAAGTCTGGAGAGTAGTAACGTAGGAAACATTGCAGCACTGGCCCTCAGCCCATCTCATGACCCTGCCTGGAGCCTGACTCCTCCTACCCAGCATGTGGTCCCCCTCCTTTCCTCTGGTGAGGCCAGTCTGATGCTTGCTTTCCCAAGGGACGCGTGCCATCACCCATTCATCTCGCAAGCATCCCCACCCTCACAGGGATCTCTCAGAGATTACCATAGGTTCTCAGCCTGCCCAATCTCCATGCCTGGGCCCTGGGCTCCCTTAGCCACCTCTGACTCAGACTTTACAGACAGCTTTTCCTCTCATTCACCAGCTAGTCCATCTTGAAATATGCTAAGAAATGGCACAGATACACCCCCACATATCATGTTAAAGTCACTAAGTGTTGTGGTTTAACTGGTGGGCGGCTAAGTACTGTGAGATGTACGCTCACTGCCCCCCTGCTATGGTGAGGGGAGAAAGCTGGAAAAAAGAAGTGCAAGAGCTCATGGGTTGAGATAAGGACAGTTCAATAAGAAGAAAAGGCAGAAATAAAAATAATAAAAGAAAACAACCATCAAACTAGTGACGCACAGTGTGATTGCTCACCAAAAGCCAAGCAATGCCCAGCCATTCCCTGAGCAATGGCAGCATCCTCATCCAACTCCCCCAGGCTTCATTAATGAGTAGAACATTATGTGGTATGGGATATCCTTTTGTCCAGTTTGGGTCTGCTGTCTTTGATACCAGTTGATCATTAATTCTGTTTTCTCTGAAAAAGGTAAAATATGTACTTTGAGGACAGGGCAAGATGACCCAGGCCTTGGAGATGTCAAAAGGATGATTAACTGAGGAACTGCTAATCAGGAAGGCCATGATGTTGACATTCTTGAGGGAAAACATTTTGATGTGTTTCCTTGAATACATCATCAGTCAACGTAATCTGAATAGATGGCTGAAAAACAAAGATCAGGAGTATTCCAATGTGAACTCTCTGTGTACTATCCTCATTATAAGAGTAAATATCATATCCCTAATCTGGGAGATCCCACCCTAACAAGGGACCCTTCCTCTCTGAAGATGTGCAGAACGATTCTGACATGGCAGCACTATGCTAATTAAGGAAGCAATCAGAGGCAATGGGATTGTACAAGCACGTAAATGCACTGAGAAGGTGTTGTATAAAAGTAGTGAGGAAAGTTTTAAGGGGTGCCAGCTTTGTGGGAAATCACTGGGTACCCTGACTTGCACAATTCCAAAATAAACAATCTCTTGAACCTTCTGTGTGTATTGGCTCATTGCACACCAGATAATTGATCTGGAATTTTAACCTGCTTGTGCCCCCTCCCAGCTTCTTATGCAGTTCCGGCCTCCTTGGTGGGAGTCTGGTATGAGAAGATGAAAAGTCCTTGACTTAGTATAACCAGTGTACTGCAAAAGCTAAAATGTCTGTGTCTTTGGATGAGAATTCCCTTTTCAGCCTTAGGTTTTCTTGGTGTCACTATCTCCTGGCAAACCAGCACCCAGGTACTGATAACCCTGATGGGCTTAATCACCCTGTCAGTAGGTGCTCCACACACCCTCATGATGACTCAGCACTGGGGGCTTGATAACACTGGTGTCCTTTCTCACCACAACAATGGGTGTCTTCACACACTGGGGCCAGTGAACAGGAGAGACAAGGGGGCAGGGGTGCACATTAACAGCCCCCTTCCACATTATGGATATTTGCCTTACTGTTGGTTATGCTAACCACACTGCCAGGCATCAGGAGCAGGGGCTGCCACTCACACCTGGCTCACCACAAGCCCCACGTGTCCTTGCTGGGCAGGCTCAGCTCAGAGCTCCATGCAAACTGTGACGAGAGGGAGCTGCTCCTCACAGCACAAGCACCTTCCTGTATAAAGCTGCTTGCTGCAGGCACCAGCGTGGGCTCAGTGCACACAGGTAGACAGCGCTGTCCTGGAGCTTGGCATCTTGCACATGGAAAAGCACGAGAGTCCTCTATGGAGAGCACAGAGAAGAACGTCCTGGAATGCACATGAGGCTTGGACCTGCTCACCTGCAGCAAGAATTGAGTGGACTGGGTCAGGCACTGCTGGTGCCAGAAGACGCAGGGAGCAGAGCTGCTGGTAGAGAAATTGCAGTGCAGAGTTGTGTTGTGTCCCACCTGGATGGTGGTTTCTTGTGCAAACTAACACAGAGTCCTTCTATGCATGACCTGCAAAGCCAGAACAGCATTTCAGCACTGCTTGAAGGTGTATCTGTTCTACCCCTCTCTCTCCTGTGTCTCTCATTTCACCAACTTGCTCACTGTCTCCACTCTCCATCTCCCTTTTCAGGGGCTGTGAAATGCTGAGCTAAATACACATGCACTCTTCTTTCTGCAGATGCTATTCATTTCCCATACCCAAGTCTGTCATACCCGTGCTTTTTAGCAGTACCTCAGCAAGATTTGAGTCTATTTACTCTCTCTCTCCCTCAGCTGTATTAAGAGTTTGTCTCTCTTCCTGCAGCACAAGAGATGAGCCATTCCTGCCCTACCATCTTTCTATGTCTAACGTAGACCTGTTAGAGTGGGTCCAGAGGAGGGCCTCAAAGATGATCAGAGGGCTGGAGTATGTCAAGGGGTAATGGTTATAAACTAAACGAAAGTAGATTTTAATTAGTTATTAGGAAGAAAATCTTTACAATGAGGGTGGTGATACAGAGGAACGGGTTGTGCAGAGAACTTGTGGATGCCCCATCCTGAAAATTTTCAAGGCTACATTGGATGGGGCTCTTGGCAGACTGTTCCAGTGGAAAGTATCCATGCCCATGGCAGGGAGGTTGAACTCAATGAACTTTAACTTCAATGTCCCTTCCAAACAAAGCCATTCTATGATTCTGCTGTTCTGCGATTCTATGGCACTGTTAGTGAGCTCACAGACTGCACCGAGAGACATGGAGTCAAAAGGAGAAAGAATATTTTTTCATGGACTGCAGTGCTAATGTGGATGAGGGTAAAAGCCAGTAGAACAAATCACACACCCGGGGAGGCAACAAGGGACCATCAGAGTGAGATGAGGTAGAAAGGAAAAGGAAGGATGTGGCACTTCCTCATGCATAGCCATACTTCAGAATCCAACTTCAGCTTGTGGGAGCTTCCTCCTCAGAATACCACTTCAAACATCCCCAACAATGTCACCCAGACAGACGTCACATGACTGCTCGGGACACATCCAGCACTTAAAATGAGTCTTCTGCTATCACAGATGCATTCCTGCCTTAGAAATACTTGGGCTGTTCATCCCAGCACTCCAAAGAAGTCATCATTGGGGAATGGCCATGGCCTAAATCTGAAAATGAAAAGGCAGCAGTGCAGCAAACCAACACACAGCCCATATCATTTGCTGGGATGGTTTGCATTCAAGATGAGCTTCTCAGAAAATTGTTACCTCTGCCAAGGGTGCCCCTGGGCCTGCGGCAATGAAGGACCAGTATAAAGAGCAGCCCAGCTCCCTGCTCTCCCATCCAGTTCTCTCACCTCCTCCTCCTTGGGAACCAGGTGAGTCTGAAGCCCTCTCTCCTCCTCTTCCAAAGTGGAAGGGATCTTGCATCAATAGACATCTCATCTGATGGTGGTTCAGTGCTATGCTGGGCCTTGGAGTTCCTTGCCATGGGAGAGGGGTGGATACAGAAACTCTGTGTAGACAGAGGCTGGGACATGGGGCTGAGGCGGCTTTTGGTTTATGTACTATGCAAGAGTGTTCCTGGGCCAGGCTGCTCTTTGAAGGGCCCTGTCAGGACAAAGCGATGAAGACCATGTGCCTCCTGGCACAGCCTCCACCTCCACCCTCAGCCGTTGCCTTGGCTCTTTTGTGATGGGGTAACCAGGCTGGTAAATCACCTGCCCATGTGCTCTACTTCCTCCCTGTCCTCTTTCCCAGGTGCATCTCCTGCCCCCAGACATGTCCTGCTACGACCAGTGCCTGCCATGCAGGCCCTGTGGCCCGACTCCACTGGCCAGCAGCTGCAACGAGCCCTGCGTCAGGCAGTGCCAGAACTCCACCGTCGTCATTGAGCCCTCTCCCGTGGTGGTGACCCTGCCCGGCCCCATCCTCAGCTCCTTCCCGCAGAACACCGTTGTGGGATCCTCCACCTCTGCTGCTGTTGGCAGCATCCTCAGCTGTGACGGAGTCCCCATCAACTCCGGCTGCTGTGACCTTTCAGGCATTTCCAGCCGCTACTGTGGCAGAAGGTGCCTGCCGTGCTAAAGAAGCCAGTGGCCATGGCCCTGGGGTTCTTCTCTCCGGGATTACGAACATGGTGCTACACAAAGGAGGAATCTTCAGGCCATTGCTTGCAGAATGTCTGACTTTTCTCAGCTCCTCTGGCACATGCTGGCAGGAAGGGGCCAGCCTGCCCTTTCTGAAAATATGGCCCATGCCTCTCCTTCCATCCCTCCAGCTACCTCCTTCTCTCTCTTTTCTTTGTTCTCTTCTTCTCAGAAGACGGGTCTCAGCTCAGAGTGACCTGCTTTTCCTCTGTACACTCATTAAAGATTTTTGTATCTCAGCCTTGGCTGTAGATGTTTCTTACGTCCGTGTATGTCTTCCTGAGCTGTTGTGGGAGAATGGCTTTGCCCTTGGTGGGTATAAGATGGGTGTTTACGGAGCCCCTTCCCGACTCCCAGAAGAATGGGTGGTTGCAACACACTGCAGAGGGTTCTCTCCTGGGCACTGAACCCTGGAGAAGAAGGAAACATCCATGGCTTTTGCAGACAGGGAGAGACAGAGGAAGGAAAGGGAGGGGACAGGGGAGAGAAGGGGAGTAGAAACGGGGAGGGGGAGGGGGAGAAGAGGGGGAGGGGAGGGAGGGGACAGGATGGGAGGCATCACAGAACTGGAGAAGATGGATGCAACTTTTTTGAGGGAGACACTGGCAATGGGATTGGTACAGAGGAGGGAGGATGGTCCCAGGCACAACACAACCACAGCCAAGTAAGAGTGAGTGGAGAGTATCTTGTGTCTCCTCACATGTCTACTTCCACAGGGCAACAAGTAACACCCTCAGGAGCTCAAGGAGGACAGGAAGTGCACTGGAAAACCGATGGTGCTTTTGTAGTCAAGGAGCACAGCAGTGCAGAAGCTCTCACCACAGGCTAGCAGTGTGATGGGTAGCAAGCCCCTGAAGAAGCTCTCAGTGACCGTGTAGGACCAGTGCAGGGCAATCGAAGGGGGAGTTCCATTTGTGCCAAGGAGGGGTGCCCACAGGTCTCCCACCAGACAGGCACAGACCTTCCCTGCCATGGCACTGGAGAACTTCAGTGGGTGGCAAATGGACACAGATTGGTTGTAGGCCATGAGTGTGAAGAGGAGATCCCAGTTTAGGCCCAGGATCAGGTTGTCCAGGGCAATCTGGTCTTGAACACCTCCACGGACTGGGCATACACACCTTCTCTGCACATGCTGTTCTAGTGCCTCAACAACCTCTGTGTTCCCCCCTAACATCTAACCTAAATCTGTCTTATTTTAGTTTAAAACCATTCCCCCTAGTCCTATCATTACCTGATGTACTAGAAGTTGCTCTCCATCTTTTTATAAGGCCCCTTTAAGTATTAAAAATCTGCAATCAGGTCTCTCTGGAGCCTTCTCTTCTGCAGACTGAACATCCCCATCTCTCTCAGACTTTCTTTGTAGGAGAGGTGCTCCAGCCCTCCAGTCATTTTGTGGCTCTCCTCAGGACCTACTCTAACAGGTCCTCATTCTTCTTGTGCTGGGGACCCCAGACCCAGCTGCAGCACTCCAAGTGGGACCTCACAAGGTCATAGCAGAGGGGGACAATCACCTCCATCGACCTGCTGGCCACTCCTCTTGATACAGCCCAGGATGCAGTTGCCATTCTGGGTTACAAGTACGCTTCTTGTCCACCAGAACCCCCAAAAGTCCATTTCTGCAGGGCTGCTCTCAATAAGTTCTTCACACTGTCTGTACTCATGCCGGGGATTGCCCTGATCCAGGTGCAGCACCTTGCGGTTGGACTTCCTGAACCTCATGTGGTTCACATGGACCCACTTCTCAAGCCTCTCCAGGTCCCTTTGTATGGCATCCCTTCCTTCTGTTTTATCAACTGCACCACCCAGTTTGGTGTCATCTGCAAACTTGCTGCACTCGATCCCATGCTCTATGTCACTGATAAAGATCTGAAAGAGCACCAGTCCCAAGACAGAACCCTGAGGGGCACCACTTGTCACCAGCCTCCACCTAGGCATAAAGCCATTGACCACCACTCTCTGTGTGTAGCCTTCAAGCCAATTCCTTATCCACTGCATGTTCCACCCTTCAAATCCATCTCTCTCCAATTTGGAGCTCAGGATGCCATTTGGGACTGTGTCAAAGGCATTAAAGAAGTCCAGACAGAAGACATTTGTCAGTCTTTGCCTGTCAACTGATGCATTCACTCCACAGAAGTGACTCATAGAAGGCTACCAGACTGTTCAGGCCTTATTTGTGCTTGGTGAAGCCATACTGGCTGTCTTGGACCACCTCCTTGTCCTGCATGGTCTTTGACATTGCTTCCAGAAGGATCTGTTCCATGATGTTCCCAGGTAGATAGATGAGGCTCATCAGTTTGTATTTCTCCAGGACCTCCTTTGAACCCTTTTAAAAAATGTAAGTGACCCTTTTTCCACTCACCAGGGACTTCACCTGACTGCCTTGACCTTTCAAATAGGATGGAGAAAGGCTTGACTTTCTAGTCTTCAAAAGTTTGACTTTCAAGTCTTGACTTGACATCAGCCAGTTCCCTCAGGACCCTGGGATGCATGGCATTGGGCTACATGGATTTGTACCTGGTCAGTTTTGTCCGGTGATTTCAAGCCTGCTCTTCCCTTACAGTGGGAGAGACTTTGCTGCCTCAGCCCTCACCTCAAGGTTCTGGGATTTGAGAGATGTGGGAAACCTGAGTGGCAGAGAAGACTAAGGCAAATAAGTTGTTGAGTACCTCATCCTTCTCCATGTCTGTCTTTACCAGTTCTCCCTTCTCATTTATCATTGGGATTACACTCTCCTTTCCTTTCTTTTCTGGCCAATGCATCTATAGAATCCCATCTTGTTATTCTTTGCATCCTTTGCCAGGCTCAGTTCCAGCTGTGCCCTGGCTTACCTGATCCCAACCTTGCACATCTGGACAGCATCCCTGTACTATTCCCAGGCCACACGTCCCTGATTCCACTGCCTGTGCATTTTCTTCTTGTGCCTCAGTCTGACCAGCAGGCCCTTGCTCATCCATACTGGTTTCCTGACCTCCCTGCTCACTTTCTTACACAGGGGGTTGGAGAGTCCTTGTGCTCTCAGAAAAGTGTCCTTAAAGAGTTGCCAGGTCTGTACAGCTCCTTTGCCCTAAGGACAGTGTTCTAGGGGATCTCATCCACTACGTCATTAAACAGCTGGAAGTTTGCTCATAGGAGGTTCAGGGTCCTGACTTTGCTCTTTGGCAAGCCCATGTTCCTAGAGATCACAAACTCAACAAGGGTGTGGTCACTGCAGCCCACACTGCCTCCGATCTTAACCTCTTTAAAGAGCTCTTCTGCATTGGAGAACACCAGGTCCAGAAACGCTTCTCTGGTTGACACCAATGTATGGAAGTGAAGAAGGATTTCTCTATGAACAGGATCTGCACTGTGTGTCAGATGTGCACAGGGTTCCTGCACATGAAAGATTTACTTTCTGTCTACATTCTTCTTATTATTCCTTCTAAATAAAAGAAAAAATTTCCTGTTGGGCCTTTCTTGTGAGAGCCAGAAAGGGCCCTGCACAACTTCTTCCCCCATACAGACATCCCTAAGTCAGAGCAGGAGGAGGCAAAACATGTTAGAAGGTTTTCCCTGAGGGCAGTGTTTGGTGGGATAGGGTCATAACCTGGGAGCTGGGCCACCTCTGGGAAAAACAGCTTCAAAGAACCCCTAAGGAGTCACCCAGGCTGATATCACTTGCATTTACTGGACCCTTCCAGCATGTGAGCTGAGTCTTCTGCCCACACTGACTTGTGTTGCGCGGAAATACTTGGGCCTCCCTACCTGCCACTCAAAAGTTGCCTTAATTGAGGAATGGGCATAAAGCAGGAAATGAAAAACATCATCACAGGAAGGAAACACACAGCCCATATCATTAACTGGGATGTTTTGCATTCAAGAGGAGCTTGTCAGAAAATAACCACAGCTTCAAGGGATGCCTCTGGACATCGGGCAGCTAAGGCCCACTATAAAAGCCAGCCCAGCTCCGTGCTCCCTCATCCACTTCTCTGGCCTTCTCCTCCTTAGGAACCAGGTGAGTGTGAAGCCCCTTCTTGTCCCTCTCATTCTCCAGAAGGGAGTCTCAGCTCTATGGACCTCTTAGCTGCAATCAGCTCTGTTCCATGCCAAATCTTGGGGCTGCTGGTAGTGGGAGAGGGAAGTGGGGAGAAGGTTTGTCATGGAAAGAGGATGGACGTGTACTACAATGGCTTCTTGGCTAGAACCTCAGCTGTAGCCAGATAGTCCCTGGTGGCTTTTTTTAGGCCCTGTCAGGATGACGCCAAGAAGCCCTCGCACATCCCTGCACAGCCTCCAGCTCTCAGCATGGCCTGTGCCTTGGTTCCCTCTCGGTGTGGTGACACGCTGCTCCTCATGCATCCCCATGTTCTTCTTCCTCCCTACCCTCTCTCCCAGGTGAACCTCCTGCCCCCAGACATGTCCTGCTACGACCAGTGCCAGCCCTGCCAGCCGTGCCAGCCCTGCGGCCCGACTCCACTGGCCAGCAGCTGCAACGAGCCCTGCGTCAGGCAGTGCCAGAACTCCACCATCGTCATCCAGCCCTCTCCCGTGGTGGTGACCCTGCCCGGCCCCATCCTCAGCTCCTTCCCGCAGAACACTGCTGTGGGATCCTCCACCTCCGCTGCTGTTGGTAGCATCCTCAGCTGTGACGGAGTCCCCATCAACTCTGGATGCTGTGACCTCTCCTGTATTACCAGCCGCTACTGTGGCAGCAGGTGCCGCCCCTGCTAAAGTTGCCAGACAGTGCCCCAGACCAGGACCCCAGGAACTCAGAACATGCTGCTGGACAGAAGAAAAACAGTACTTTGTGCTCCTGTTTTAAGAGGAGCTGACCATCTCTGGCTTGTCCTGTAAAGACAGACAGGAAGGAGCCAGCCTGGTTTCTCTGTCAACATGGCCAATGTCTACCTTTCCTGTTGTCCACTTACTCGCTCTTTTTCTCTCTTTTCCTTTTTGCCCTCTGCTCCCATCCAAGCTCTCTGTGAGGCCCCCAGAAACCAATCAGCTCTTGCTGATCTCCTCTCTCAGGGTCTCTTCTTGTAGTTACCTCTTTTCCCTCCTGAGATTCAATAAACATTTGCAGCATCCCTGAGTGAGTCCCTGTCTGGTCTTTCCATCTGCAAAGAGATGGCCAAGGGAGAAAGCTATTGCTTTGGTGGGAATTTTGGTGTCCTTCAGGTGTCTGTCTACAGACTGGTTCTGTTTCATGTCTTTTTACAACACCAAGCTGAGGGGTGCAGACGGTACAGCAGAAGTAAAGGATGCCATCCCAAGGGACCTGCACAGGCTTGGGAAGTGGGTCCATGTGAACCGCATGAGGTACAAGAAGTCCAACCGCAAGGTGCTGCACGTGGCTTGGGGCAATCCCAGGCATGGGCACAGAATGGGTGAACTCACTGAGAGCAGCCCTGCAGAGATGGACTTGGGGGTTCTGGTGGATGAAGGACTCAACATGAACCAGCAGCGCACACTTGCAGCCCAGAAGGGCAACTGCACCCTGGGCTTTATCGGAAGAGGAGTAGACAGCAGTTCAAGAGAGGTGACTGTCTCCCTCTATTCTGCCCTTGTGAGGCCCCACCTGGAGTACTGCATCCAGGTTTTGGGCCCTGAGCAAAAGAAGGATGAGGACCTGTAAGACCAAGTCCAGAGGAGGGCTACAAAAACTACCAGAGGACTGGAGCCTTTCTCCTACAAAGAAAGGCTGAGAGAGTTGGGGATGTTCATCCTGGAGAAGAAAAGGCTCCAGGAAGACTTCATTGCAGCTTTTCAATACTTAAAGGGGGCTTATACCCTTAGACGAGGAGGGACTCTTTACTCAGGGAAATAATGATAGGACATGGGGAAAAGGTCTCAAACTAAAAGAGGGGAGATTTAGATTAGACATTTGGAAGAAATTCTTCACTGTAAGGTTAATGAGGAACTGGAGCAGGCTGAAGAGAAGTTGTGAATGCTCCATCAGTGAAGGTGTTCAAGGCCAGGCTGGATGGGCCCTTGGCCAACCTGATCTGCTGGGTGGCATACTATAGGTATGTCAGTGACAAAAGAAAGACTAGGGAAATTGTGGGCCCTCTCCTGGAGGAAACTGGAAACCTGGTTACCAAAGACATGGTAAAGGCTGAGTTACTCTATGACTTTTTTGCTTCAGTCTTCAACAGCAAGAGCTCTAGCCATTTAGCCCAGAAGTCCCAGAAGGCAAAGGCAGGGACTAGGAGAACGAAGAACTGCCCGCTGATCAAATGATGGATGATAAAAGGAGATGATCAAATTCAAGAACAGCTAAGGAACCTGAAGGTCCACAAGTGCATGGGACCTGATGAGATGCATCTGCACGTCCTGAGGGAAGTGGTTGATGAAGTATCTAAACCCCTATTCATCATAATTAAGAAGCTGTGGCAGAATGGTGAACTCCCCGCTGACTGGAAGAGGGGAAAAATAACTCCCCATTTTTAAAAAGGGAAAAAAGGAAGACTCATAGAAGTACAGGCCAGTCAGCCTCACCTCTGTACTCAGCAAGACTATGGAGCAGATCCTCCTGGAAACTATGCTAAAGCACATTAGGAGATGACAGGTGACAGCCCATATGGCTTCACTAAGGGCAGATCGTGCCTGACAAATCTGGATGGCCTTCTGTGATGGGACTAAAGAACTGGTGGATACAGAAAGTGCAACTGACATCATCTACCTGGATTTGTGCAAAGCATTTAACACTATCTCCCATTATATCCTTGTCTCTAAACTGGGGAGACAAAGATTTGACAGATGGACCACTCAGTGGGTAAGGAATTGGCTGGATGGTCGCACTCAGAAATTGTGGTCAATGGCTCAATGTCCAAGATGAGATCAGTGATGAGCGGTATCCCTCAAGGGTCTGTACTGGGACCAGTATTAGTTAATATCTTTCTTGGTAGCATAGACAGCCGTGCATTTGACACATTGAAGGGAAGAAATGCCATCCAGAAGGACCTAGACAGGCTTGAGAATTGGGCCCATGCAAGTCTCCGGATGTCCAACAAGGCCAATGTAAGGTCATTCACATGGATCAGGACAATCCCAATCACAAATACAGACTGGGCTGAGAATGGCTTGAGAGAAGCCCTGAAGAGAAGGACTTGGTGGAGGTGTTTGATGAAAAACTCAAGATGAGCAAGCAAAGTGCACTTACAGCCCAGGAAGCTAACCATAATCTCAGCTGCACTGAAAGAGGTGTGACCAGCACTTGGAGGGAGGTGCTTGTCCCCTTTTACTTTGCTCCTCTGTGACCCATCTGGAGTGCTGCATTCAGCTCTGGGGCCCCCAGCATAAGAAAGCCATAGACATGTTAGAGTGGGTCCAGAGGAGCACCATGAAGATGATCAGAGAGCTGGAGCATGTTAAGGGGTAACGGTTATAAACTAAAAGAGTATATATTTAGATTAGATATTAGGAAGAAATTGTTTACTATGAGGATGGTGATACAGAGGAAGCGGCTGTACAGAGAACTTGAGAATGCCCTGTCCCTGGAAATATTCAAGGCCATGTTGGATGGGAAACTGGAAAGCCTGTTCCAGTGGAAAGTATCCATACCCATGGCAGAGGATTTGAACTTGATGATCTCTTCCAACCAAAGACATTCTATGATTCTACCATTCAGTGATTCTATGGCATTGTTTGTGAACTCACAGATCGCACAGAGAAGGGCAGGGTTGAAAAGGGAAAGAATATAAATTCTGGAGGGCAGAGTAAATGGGGATGGGATCAAAAGCCAGTAGAACAAATCACACACCCGGGGAGGCAACAAGGGACCAAGAGAGGATTAAATAGGGAAGGAAAGGGAAGGATGTGACATGTCCTCATGAACAGGAGTCCTTCAGAAACCAACTGAAGCTTGTGGGAGCTTCTTCCCGAGTATGGCACTTCAAACAGTCCCAACAAAGTGACCCAGACACACATCACCTGACTGCTCAAGGCACATCTATCACTTGAGTCTTCTGCCTTCACTAATGCATTCCTGCCCTAGAAATCCTTAGGCCTTTCATCCCAGCACTCCAAAGAATCCTTCACTGGGGCATGGGCAAGACCTAAATCTGGAAATGAAAAGGTAGAAGTGCAGCAAACCAACACACAGCCCATACATATTATTAGTTGGGATAGTTTGCATTCAAGATGAGCTTGATAAAAAATTATTACCTTTGTTAAGGGTGGTTCATGGCCTATGGCAATGAAGGACCAGTATAAAGAGCAGCCCAGCTCCCTGCTCTCCCATCCAGTTCTCTCACCTCCTCCTCCTTGGGAACCAGGTGAGTCTGAAGCCCTCTCTCCTCCTCTTCCAAAGTGGAAGGGATCTTGCATCAATAGACATCTCATCTGATGGTGGTTCAGTGCTATGCTGGGCCTTGGAGTTCCTTGCCATGGGAGAGGGGTGGATACAGAAACTCTGTGTAGACAGAGGCTGGGACATGGGGCTGAGGCGGCTTTTGGTTTATGTACTATGCAAGAGTGTTCCTGGGCCAGGCTGCTCTTTGAAGGGCCCTGTCAGGACAAAGCGATGAAGACCATGTGCCTCCTGGCACAGCCTCCACCTCCACCCTCAGCAGTTGCCTTGGCTCTTTTGTGATGGGGTAACCAGGCTGGTAAATCACCTGCCCATGTGCTCTACTTCCTCCCTGTCCTCTTTCCCAGGCGCATCTCCTGCCCCCAGACATGTCCTGCTACGACCAGTGCCTGCCATGCAGGCCCTGTGGCCCGACCCCACTGGCCAGCAGCTGCAACGAGCCCTGCGTCAGGCAGTGCCAGAACTCCACCGTCGTCATTGAGCCCTCTCCCGTGGTGGTGACCCTGCCCGGCCCCATCCTCAGCTCCTTCCCGCAGAACACCGTTGTGGGATCCTCCACCTCTGCTGCTGTTGGCAGCATCCTCAGCTGTGACGGAGTCCCCATCAACTCCGGCTGCTGTGACCTCTCGGGCATTTCCAGCCGCTACTGTGGCAGAAGGTGCCTGCCGTGCTAAAGAAGCCAGTGGCCATGGCCCTGGGGTTCTTCTCTCCGGGATTACGAACATGGTGCTACACAAAGGAGGAATCTTCAGGCCGTTGCTTGCAGACTGACTGACCTTTCTCAGCTCCTCTGGCACATGCTGGCAGGAAGGGGCCAGCCTGCCCTTTCTGAAAACATGGCCCATGCCTCTCCTTCCATCCCTCCACCTACCTCCTTCTCTCCCTTTTCTTTGTGCTCTTCTCCCTTGGGCTGTGGGGCTTCTCAGAGCCAGCGTTCTCACTGCGGTAACAGCAGACACATGCCCTGCATGAACTCTGCCATGGGCAAGGGAAGCTGCCTCTCAGTTGGCCCTGGTGATCCCTGCACTGAAGGGTCTCAGCTCAGAGTGACCTCCTTTTCCTCTGTACACTCATTAAAGATTTCTGCATCCCAGCCTTGGCTGTAGATGTTTCATCCCTCCATGTATGCCCTCCTGAGCTGTTCTGGGAGAATGGCTTTGCCCTCAGTGGGTATAAGATGGGTGTTTATGGAGCCCCTTCCTGACTCCCAGAAGAATGGGAGGTTGCGACACACTGCAGATGGTCCTCTCCTGGGCACTGCCACTTGGAGCTGAAGAAGACATCCCCTTGGGAGACATCCCTTGGGGATGTCTTCTGGCCCCTGGGCCCTGGCAAGGAAACATCCACCCTTCTCTTACAGTGTCTCTGCCCACAGCCACCCACACCAGTCTAGCAAACAGGGAGCACAACCTCTGCTGTCCTCACGGAAAAAGCTACAAGTGTGTGGGAGGCCATGGAGTCAAGGCACCCTGCAGGCTCTCGGGAATGGGCTTCCTCTTGCTCAGGGCAATGCTGTACTGGGAAAGCAGGAGGGGGTAGAAGATGGATGGCAGTTGTGGGGATGGGTGGAATAAGTGCAGGGACACCCCACCGCTTCTACTCTACCTTCTTCTCCACTCCTTTGCCCCACCTCAGGGCTATGGCCAGCAGACATCACCATGTGCAGCAGAAACATGTGCACCATGCAGCCCAACCGCTCCCAGCACAGCACTTGGCAGGGTCCAGGTGTTGGCACACGTGCAGGACCGACCCCCTTCATAACTCAGCATTGGTATTAGGCACACTGGGCCACACACGGCAATCTAAAGTTCCTGAGGACCCAACAACCCCTTGGGCCGTGGCAGCCCAAGCAGTGCCCATGCCCCCATGCTGCTCTGGGGTGCCCACTTCCCTGCAAGAATGGAGAAGCTTTCCTCAGGCCCAGGACCTCTGAGGCCTCTCCAGTGTCAGGACCACATCTGCTCCAGAGAAGCTCTGTGTATGAGTTGACTGCCCTCCCCCCTCCGGGGACGTGGCCATGACAGTGTGACACCTGCACTCACAGGGACCTCCTCACACTTATTTCTGCCTTCCCAGACCATGTTTTTTTTTTTGCTCCTTCTCAGGCAAGAAGTTGTTCCTGTGTTTCTTCTTTCGTTGAGGGTATCTTCAGGATGTCTGCGTTTCTCTGGTGCCTAGATGCACTTTAAGGACGCCCGTGATTTCAAGGCCCAGTTCTCAGGCTGGCAGATGTTTCTCCTGTCAGTGCTTAGCTGCCACCTGATGTCAGCACTTTCCCGTTACAGAAAGGTTACCTCTGTAACAGCTCCCATCAACAGGGCACCATGTCCTTGCTTGATTACAGCTCTGTTTCCTTACGGCTCCACATATGGCCCAGCTTGGTACAGCTTTGTCATGTCCAGAAGGAACCAACCATTCAGGCAAGAGGGAGGATCCAAAGGTGTGCTGGGGTAAACCCTTTGCCTTTCCTGGTGTCAGAGCAATGCAGTCAGCTACAGCTACAAGAGAAAGTAACCAGTTTAGCCCAGGTGAAGGTCTGGCCCTGCCAGGACTGAGGTGTGAGGTAGACCGCAAGAAAGAGACCCAGGCAGAGCTCTGACAAACATTTCTGGTTTGTTGGGATGGCCCATTGCCCTGGAATGGCTGGCCTGTGTTGCAATACCCTAACTGCTTGGTAATTCCTGGGGACATAGGTTTCTTAATTGCCCTACTCTTTATTGCCTACTCTGAAAGCCCCAGGAGACTGTTAGCAGTATATAAGCCTTGGGTGAAGTTCTGGGCACATGTCCTTGGCAAGTGGAGCTGCTTCTGCGTTTGCACAAGGGAGCTGAGCTTGGATGAAGCACCCACTAAGCTGAGCATCCCTCTGGCACAACTGGAAATCACTTTGCTGGTTGCACTCTGAAACCCCTGTGCTCAGAAATCCCTCAGGTGAAGGAGTGACAGATGTCCCCTTTGCCTTCAGGAGAACCAGCCTGACATGGGCTGAATGAGAATCTGTCCCCTCTGCGATGCATTTCTGAGACAATGCTGGCAGGTCTTTATAGACAGGTGTGAGGAGATATGCCTGGCTCCGGCATTGACTCCCAGGAGGACCTGACATTGTCCAGGGGTGGAAATCCCTGACTGACAGGCACTATCAGGAGCATCGCAGCAGTGTGATTCTCCTGTACATCCCAAGGCACAAGACAGAGGAGACACGCTTGGAGACTGGGAGAGATCTCTGGCAGGCTTAAAAGATCCTTGAGGTTTCCACTGCATCCTCCCTTCAAGCACAGGACGAACAAACATCTGTTGGCCATGGCACAGGTAAGGTTGATCGTACCTTGAGCATGGCATGGTTGATTGTTCACACAAGGCAAAACCTGCTCAACATCCACATCAAGAGGAGGATCGAGGCTGAGAGGAAGAGGCATAGGATTTGGGAGACACCCTGTAGCGGAGGGGAAAAGCCCTGGACAAGAAAGGGTCACCCATGGAGTGAAAAGAGATTCCCTGAGCAGCTGAAGAAGCTGATTTGGATTCTGAAAGAAAGAGAGCAATTTCATGGTGTTGGTGATACTTTGTTGTTTTTCCTCACAGTAGACAAGCTTCTGCGGAAGTGGCTTCTGGCACGGCAGATGAGCCCTCAGTGATTGTGACAAAGAAGCAAAACAATATACCTCAGGCTCCCTGGTTCTTTGAGGTGTATTTGGTCATCTGTTGGCAGAAACCTGACACAGCCTTGAAGGCTTGGAAGGGACAGTAGCAGTCTGCAGGGCCTGCGGGGTTGTTCCTTCAGGCGTCCCTGAGAGTCAGAGCCTTCAGACATCCCGAGAGGGCTTTGGGGCCAAACACAGTGCTGGCAGGCAGGTGCAGGCAAGGCAGGCAAGGAAAGGGGGAGGTGGTAGAGGAGACACAGGTATCAAGGAAAGAGACTTACAAGTGTATGGCTGGCAGATATTGTTGTCCAATAAAAAGATTGGATTCATTATGTGGTATGCAGTGAGCCAATCCACACACTAGGTCAAGGGGTTGTTTATTTCAGAGTTGCACAAGTCTGGGTATGCAGTGGCTTCCCTCAAAAGCTGGCAAGCATAAGGCCTTTCCATGCCACTCTTTATACAATCCCTTCACAGTATATTTACATGTTTGTACAATCCCATAGCCTCTGATTGGTTACATAATTAGCATAGCGCTAACATGTCAAAGTCATTCTGCTTATCCTCAGAGACTGGCTGTGATAAGGGAATCTGCTGGAGTGCCCCATGCCCAGCTGTTCTGCTGGGTGTCATGACAGAAATAAGCTTCCTTCACATTAGGATCCTCTTCTTATTCTGTCTTACAAAAACAGACACTAAATTACCCCTGTGTCCTTGTTTTTTTGTTTATTTTGTTTATTTTGTTTGTTTTTTTGTTTGTTTGATTTGTTTTGTTTTTTGAGATCCATAAAGGGCCCTGCACAAACTTTCCCCACAAACGGGTATTCCCATATGAGAGCAGGAGGAGGCAAAACATGTTAGAAGGTTTTCCCTGAGGGCAGTGTTTGGTGGGATAGGGTCACAACCTGGGAGCTGGGCCACCTCTGGGAAAAACAGCTTCAAAGAACCCCTAAGGAGTCACCCAGGCTGATATCACTTGCCTTTACTGGACCCTTCCAGCATGTGAGCTGAGTCTTCTGCCCACACTGACTTGTGTTGCGCGGAAATACTTGGGCCTCCCTACCTGCCACTCAAAAGTTGCCTTAATTGAGGAATGGGCATAAAGCAGGAAATGAAAAACATCATCACAGGAAGGAAACACACAGCCCATATCATTAACTGGGATGTTTTGCATTCAAGAGGAGCTTGTCAGAAAATAACCACAGCTTCAAGGGATGCCTCTGGACATCGGGCAGCTAAGGCCCACTATAAAAGCCAGCCCAGCTCCGTGCTCCCTCATCCACTTCTCTGGCCTTCTCCTCCTTAGGAACCAGGTGAGTGTGAAGCCCCTTCTTGTCCCTCTCATTCTCCAGAAGGGAGTCTCAGCTCTATGGACCTCTTAGCTGCAATCAGCTCTGTTCCATGCCAAATCTTGGGGCTGCTGGTAGTGGGAGAGGGAAGTGGGGAGAAGGTTTGTCATGGAAAGAGGATGGACGTGTACTACAATGGCTTCTTGGCTAGAACCTCAGCTGTAGCCAGATAGTCCCTGGTGGCTTTTTTTAGGCCCTGTCAGGATGACGCCAAGAAGCCCTCGCACATCCCTGCACAGCCTCCAGCTCTCAGCATGGCCTGTGCCTTGGTTCCCTCTCGGTGTGGTGACACGCTGCTCCTCATGCATCCCCATGTTCTGCTTCCTCCCTACCCTCTCTCCCAGGTGAACCTCCTGCCCCCAGACATGTCCTGCTACGACCAGTGCCGGCCGTGCCTGCCGTGCCAGCCCTGTGGCCCGACCCCGCTGGCCAGCAGCTGCAACGAGCCCTGCGTCAGGCAGTGCCAGAACTCCACCGTCGTCATTGAGCCCTCTCCCGTGGTGGTGACCCTGCCCGGCCCCATCCTCAGCTCCTTCCCGCAGAACACCGTTGTGGGATCCTCCACCTCTGCTGCCGTTGGCAGCATCCTCAGCTGTGATGGAGTCCCCATCAACTCTGGGTGCTGTGACCTCTCTTGTATTGCCAGCCGCTACTGTTGCCGCCCCTGCTAAAGATGTCAGACTCTTTCCCAGACCAGGACCCCAGGAACTCAGGACATGATGCTGGACAGAAAAACTGAACTTTTTGCTGTTGTTTTAAGAGAAGCTGACCATCTTTGGCTTGTCCTGTAATGACAGACAGGAAGGGGACAGCCTGGGTTCTCTGACAACACAGCCAATGTCTACCTTTCCTGTTGTCCACTTACTCACTCTTTTTCTCTCTTTTCCTTGTTACCCTCTGCTTTCTGTGAGGCCCCCAGAAACCAGCCTGGATTGACCTGCAAGCCTCTCTCCGTTTGTGGGCCAGGTAGATGGATGCCCTGTGGGAACTGTGCTGTAGGAGAAGCTGAAAAACTTTTGTCTGTTCCTCCTGCTCCCCGCTCCCAGGGCCTCTTCTTTCAGTCACCTCATTTCCCTCCTGAGAATCAATAAATGTTTGCAGCATCCCTGAATGTGTCCTGGTCTGGTCTTTCCATCTGCATAGAGATGGCCAAGGAGAAAGCTACTGTTTTGGTGGGAATTAGCTGCAGGTGCTGCCTCACTCCTCTGTGCATCAGGGTGTGGGGCACATTGCAGTGATTCATCTTTCAGTCACTGCCTCTTGAAGCTGAGGAAGACATCCAGTTTCTCCACAGCCAATGGCCACCAGTCCTTGACTTGTGACATCTCTCCCTAGGCATGTTCCCTTGACTTTGGAGGCCCCAGTTCTTCGGGGAGGAGTGTTCATCTTGCTTTGGGTGGAGCTGTGCTGGGGATGGGGACTCAGACAAAGATGTTCCCAAAAGATGGCAGGAACTGGGAATGGGTAATTGTCTTGGGGATGGCCCTCTGTCTCTACTCCGCTTTCCCCTCTCCTCCACCACCTGATCATGAGCAGCACGTCTGGGCATGAATAGCAGGTACAGCTTGCCTGTGCAGTCCTATCACCCCTGAGCACAGCATCTGGCATGGCCCAGCTGTTGCCAAGATCTATAGTGCTGAGGGGATTCACAAGTTCGTGCTGCTACCAGGTACAGGGGTGCACTCAATCTCATCATCTATGTCACTGATGAAGATATTGAAAAGCACCAGTCCCAAGACAGACCCCTGAGGGACACCACTCATCAGCAGTGTCCATCTGAATATAGAACCGTTGACTACTACCCTCTGGGTGTGGCCATCATGCCAATTCTTTATCCATCAGATGGTCCACCCTTCAAATCCATATCTTTCCAATTAAGAGATTAGGATGTCATGTAGGACTGTGTCAAAGTCCTTACAGAAATCCAAGTAGATGACATCAGTCTTCCCATGTTATTTCATCATAGAAGGCCACCCAATTGGTCAGGCATAAATTTACCCTTGTTGAAGCCATGCTAGCTGTCCTGGATCACCTCCTTGTCCTGCATGTGCCTTAATATTTCCTCCAGAAGGATTCCACCTTATCACCAATCAGAAGACTGAGGCAAAGAAGTTAAGTACCTCTGCCTTCTACACATCTGTCATTACCAGTTCTTCGTCTTCATTTGTCAGAGGCGCTACACTTACCTTAGTCTTTCTTTTTTGTCCAATGTACCTGTAGAACCCCTTCTTGTTATTATTTGCATCCCTTGCCAAGTTTAGTTCTGTCTTGGCTTTCCTCATCCCATCCCCACACATCTGGACAGAGCTTCTGTACTCTTCCCAGGGGACACAGTCCTGTTTCCACCGTCTGTACATTTCCTTCTTTTGCCTGTTTGACCAGCACATCTTTATTCAACCATGCTGGTTTCCTAACTTCTTGCTTGATTTATTACACATGGGAATAAAGAGCTCTTGCACTCCAAGGAAAACATCCTTAAAGAGTTGCCAGTTCTGATCAGATCCTCTGTCCCTAAGGACCGTGTCCCATGGGATATCATCCACTAGATCTTTTAACAGCTGTAAGTTTCTTCTTCAGAGGTTCAGGGTCCTGACTTTGCTCTTTGCCAGGCCCATATCCCTCAAGATCACAGACTCTACCTGGGCATGGTCACCGCAACCTAGGCTTCCTCCAATCTTAACCTCTTTTATGAGCTCTTCTACACTGGTGAGCACCAGGTCCAGTAACACTTCTCCTTTGATTTGTTTCTCTAGTACCTGGACGAGGGAGTTTTCCTCAATGGACTCCACGTGTCTCCTGGATTGCTTACTGCCTGCCATGTGGCTTTCCCAGCAAATATTCATGTGGTTGAAATCTCCCAGGAGGATGAGAGCCTGTCAGCACGATGTTTCCTGTAGTTGGTGCAAGAAGGCCTCTTCAACAGACTTTTCTTGATAAGGCAGCCTGTAGTAGACCCCAACCACAAGATGCCCTTAGTTGGTCCAGTCCTTAATTTTTACTCACAGGCTTTCAACCTGCTCATGGCTTTATCTTAGGGGGAACTCTTCACAATCTATCCATTTCCTAACATAGAGGGCAACACCCCCACCCTTCCTTACCTGCCTGTCTCTCCTGTAAAGCTTGTAGCCCTCCATTCCAATGTTCCAGCTGTGTGATTCACAGAATCACAGAATCACAGAATCACAGAATGTTAGGGATTGGAAGGGACCTTGAAAGATCATTTAGTCCAATTCCCCTGCCAGAGCAGGAACACCTAGATCACATCACAAAGGAATGCGTCCAGGTGGCTTTTGAATGTGTCCAGAGAAGGAGACTCCACAACCCCCCTGGGCAGCCTGTTCCAGTGTTCTGTCAACCTCACCGTGAAGAAGTTTCTTCTCGTATTTAAGCAGACCCACCTATGTTCCAGCTTGCACCCATTGCACCTTGTCCTATCATTAGATGTCACTGAGAAGAGTCTGGCTCCATCCTCCTGACACTCACCCTTTACATATTTATAAACATTAATAATGTCACCCCTCAGTCTCCTCTCCTCCAAGCTAAAGAGACCCAGCTCCCTCAGCCTTTCCTCATAAGGGAGATGCTCCACTCCCTTAATCATCCTCGTGGCTCTGAGCTGGACTCTCTCAAGCAGTTTCCTGTCCTTCTTGAACTGAGGGGCCCAGAACTGGATGCAATATTCCAGATGTGGTCTCACCAGGGCAGAGTAGAGGGGGAGAAGAACCTCTCAATCTACTAACCACACCCCTTCTAATATGCCCCAGGATGCCATTGGCCTTCTTGGCCACAAGGGCACAGTGCTGGCTCATTGTCATCCTGCTGTCCATCAGGACCCCTAGGTCCCTTTCCCTTACGCTGCTCTCCAGCAGGTCAGTTCCCAACTTATACTGGTGTCTGGAGTTGTTCTTGCCCAGACACAGAACTCTACACTTGCCTTTGTTATACTTCATTAAATTTCTCCACATCCAACTCTCCAGCTTGTCTAGGTCCCACTGGATGGCAGCATAGCCTTCCAGCGTGCCGGCCACTCCTCCCAGTTTAGTGTCATCAGCAAAGTTGCTGACACTGCACTCTATTCCCTCATCTGAGTTGTTGATGAATGTACTGAATAATACTGGTCCCAGTACTGACCCCTGAGAGACTCTGCTAGATACAGGCCTCCAAGTAGACTCTGTCCCACTGACCACAACTCTCTGGCTTCTTCCCTTCAGCCTGTTCACAGTCCACCTCACTACCCAATCATCCAGACCACACTTCCTTAGTTTAGCTGTGAGGATGCTGTGGGAGACTGTCAGATGCTTTACAATCGAGATAGAGCATGTCCACTGCTTCACCATCATCTATCCACCTGGTTATGTCTTCATAAAGGCTATCAGGTTGGTCAAGCATGAATTCCCCTTGGTGAAGCCATGTTGACTGCCCCTAATGACCCTTTTGTCCTTGATAAGCCTAGAGACAACACCAAGGATAAGTTGTTCCATCACCTTTTCACAGATGGAGGTGAGGCTGGCCAGTCTATAGTTACCCAGGTCCTCCTTCTTGACCTGTTTGAAGACTGGAGTGACATTTGCTTTCCTCCAGTCCTCAGGCACCTCTCCCGTTACCCACAACTTACCAAAGATGATGGAGAGTGGCTTAGCAATTATTTCCACCAGCTCCCTCAGCACCCGCAGGTGCATCCCAGCAGGACCCATGGATTTGTGGATGTCCAGCTTACTTAATCAGTCCTTAACCCAATCCTCATCAACCAAGGCAAACTCCTTATTTATTCTGACTTCCTCTGGGGCCTCTGGGGTACCCAGAAGAATAAAATACTTGAAGAAGCCCTTTCTGTTGTCCTTGACTCCTCTTGCAAGGTTTAATTCTAAGGAGGCCTTAGTTGCCTCCCTACATTCTCTGACAACAGTCTTATATTCCTCCCAAGTGGCCAGCCCCTCCTTCCACGATCTGTAAACTCTCCTCTTCAACTTGAGTTTGCCCAGCAGTTCCAGGTTTAACAATGTAGGTCTCCTGGCTCTCTTTCTTGACTTCCAACCTGTTGGGATGCTCTCATCTTAAGCTTGGAAGTAGCAGTCCTTGAATTCTAACCAACTATCTTGGGCCCCTTTAACTTCAAGTACCCTGTCCCATGGAATTCCCCCTAGCAATTGCTTGGAAAGGCCAAAGTTGGCTCTACTGAAGTCCAGGGTTGCAATTCTGCTGGGTATTCTGTTCGTGACAGATGAGATCTTGAACTCTACCATCTCATGGTCGCTGCAACCAAGGCTGCCCCCAACCTTCACCACTTCAACCAGCCCCTCCTTGTTAGTGAGGACAAGATCCAGCAGCCCTCCTCTCCTAGTTGGCACATCCACCATTTGCATCAGGAAGTTATCATCAATGCACTGGAGGAACTGCGGGTGGCTGGCTGAGTAGGCCTTCCAGCAAATGTCAGGGTAGGTGAAATCCCCCCCTTTAACCAGGGCCTGTAATTGCGAGGCTGCTCTTGGCTGCATGTAGAAGTCCTCGTCAACTTCCTCATCCTGATCTGTTGGCCTGTAATAGACACCCTCAGCAGTATCACCCATGCCAGCCTGTCCCTTAATTCTCACCCACAGACTCTCAACTCGCTCCTCATCCACCCTTGGACAGTACTCAATATATTGTAGTTGCTCTCTCACATAAAGAGCTACTCCGACACCTTGCCTTGATGGTCTGCCTTTCCTGAGAAGGACATAACCATCCATGACCACATTCCAGTCATGTGAGCTGTCCCACCATGTCTCTGTAATTCCCACCAGATCATAATCTCCTGACCAAACACGGATTTCTAACTCCTCCTGCTTATTCCCCATGCTGCGTTCGTTGGTGTACAGGCACTTCAGCGTGTGAGCTGAGCATGCCAATTTAACCCTAGGAAGGTTGGAGGCTGCCCGGTCTTCCTCAATGCTATAATGCTGCCCCACCGGTGCAAGCCCAGCTACAGCCCCATCTCCCTCCAAATCTAGTTTAAAGCTCTCCAAATGAGCCCTGCTAATTCCTGTCCCAGAACCCTTTTGCCTCTATGAGATAAACCTTTCTTGCATATTACTGTCAGGCTTATTGTCTTATAAAACCAGCCATTGTCTAAGAACCCATAGCCCTGCCTGTAGCACCAGTCACATAGCCAAGCATTTATGGACTGGATCCTTCTATTATGTCCTACGTCATCACCTGAGAATGGAAGGAGAGAGGAGAAAATAACTTGCGCTCCAGACTCCTTCACCAACCATCCAAAGGCCTTTAAGTCTTTCTTCATTCCCCTCAGACTATGGGATGCAGCTTTCTCCCCACTTATCTGGAAGATCAGAAGCGAGTAGTAGTCTGTTGAGTACACCAGGTTGGGGAGTGTCCTGGTGACATCTGGCTCCAGATAGACTGCAGACATCCCTATGATGAGGGTCAACTCCACATATTGGGCCCTCTGTTCCTCTCAGAAAGGAATCTCCTACTACAGTTACCCTTCTTTTTTTCTTTTTGGAGTCAGTCTTGAGGTGTGGTGTCAACTGCCTTTTTCTATGTGACCTCATAGGCAGGCCTTCCACCACATCCTTGCCTACCTCTCCTTCAAGATCCAGGGCATCAAACCTATTATGGAGGGGTACCTGGGGAAGATAGGGAGGAAGGGAAGGGGGGTGCCCACAAAGCCAAACTGGAACTCACTTCCAACCCTCCTCTTCTTTTTGGTCCCCTCCCTCTGCCCAACAGTGACAGGGCAGGGGCTCCACTACACTCCGGGTGACATCCCCCTGGCATCCTTCTCTCTGGCACACCAGGGAGTTACTCCACCAATCAATCTCCTGCTTACACTCCCTGACACTTCTGAGTCTCTCCACCTCCACCTTGAGCTCAGCCACCATGGTGAGAAGACTTTCCCCCTGAGAACAGGCAGTTTCCTCGCTGCCCTCCCTTGGCAGTGGCAGGCTCAGGCACTCCCTGCAGCCAGAGGCCTGAACAGCTATGTCTCTAGGCAGGCCCTCCATCTGGGTTGCCACAGCCTTTTTGGATTGAGCTCACTACCTAGTGGACACCATGGTAGGTTCGTAATCTCGCAGACTGTTGATAGTTGGTGCAGAGCTCCTGCTCCTTGCCACACCAGCTGCTCACCAGTGCGCATGTGCTGATGGCCCCTCCCTCTTCATGGTGGGCAGCAGGGTGTCCCTGTCCTCCTGGAGGCTTTTTCTAGGCAGAGGGTGTGGGAGTAGTCACCATTGTCCTGGCAATTCCCACTCCCTGTCAGCCTCTCTCTCGAGAGCTGGCGGTGCTGCCTGGTTGTGCCGCTGTCCCGGGTCACTGCTGGTGAAGCAAGGGTTCAAAATGCCCCTGTAACTCGTAATTAGTTGCTGCGGCTGGGCCAGCTCCAAAGCAGCTGACCTCGACTACTGAGGGCTAGTTCCTGCTTTCAGCCAATTAAATCTCCCGCTGTTGCACTGATTGCCCTGATTTATTCCACCATGTTTCTGTGATAGCAATTAGATCATAGTTTTCTAATCGCACTGTGGCTTCCAACTCCTGCTTGTTTCCCATGCTACGTGCATTAGTATACAAGCATTTCAGGGACCTGATATGCTTACTTCTCATGTCGCATGTGTATGTATAAGAAAATTCAGCTGTATTTCATTCAACTTAGCCCCTTGTAGGGCAGACTAGAAGACCTTGTGGGGCCTCACTAGCATGCAGTTCCCAAAAATTGTCATGTAGTCCCCTAGCTTATCACTGGTGGGCCTGGTTTTGTCTCTTTCCCAATTCAAATCTAGTTTAAACCCCTATCAATCAGCCCTGCTAACTCCTGGACAAAAATCCTTTCCCTCCTCAGAGAAGGGTGCTCCCCACCAGGAGTTGGTAGTCCTGGTGTCATGACACCAAGATGACACTATAGGCCCTGGGACCAGCTGGACACATGCCTAGGGTCAGGTGAATTATGTGCACACTAGCACATACCAAGAATGCATACACATTTCACACACAGATCCATGGACACATGCAAACATGCATGTGCACGCATGCACATATAGTTCTATATACACCCTGACAAATGCAGGTGCAAACTGCATGCACAGGAACACGAGGCCATGCATCTGTGCACATGCAGACATCAGGTACACGTGCACTCAGTGCCTCTAATGGGTTCACAAGGGCTTTGCCACACACATGTGCACACACATTCCTGGCACAGTAGAGGCAGAGGCCAAGGGGAGCTGACAGAGGAGATGCTGGGGACCTTTCTGGCAGGGCAGGGCTGTGCACTCTGAGCAGGACAAGGCTCCAGAGGAGAGGACAGCACAGTGTGGGGATGCGCAGGGACGACCCAGAGAGAGGAGTCCAAGGATGTCAACCCATTTCTCCAGAGGGCAGCTTTAATGGAAAGAG
The DNA here is from genome assembly GCF_964211835.1 of Anser anser. Classification (NCBI taxonomy): domain Eukaryota; kingdom Metazoa; phylum Chordata; class Aves; order Anseriformes; family Anatidae; genus Anser; species Anser anser. The sequence goes on from NC_139744.1 coordinate 5,083,084, forward strand.
ATTGAAAACCCCGCAGTAGAGCCCACCTGTCTGGAAGCCCACCCCATGGGACTGCTGGAGTAAGTTGGGAGAGAGGGAAAAAGGAAGACATGGCACGTCCACATACAGGAAAGCCCTCAGGTGACCAGGCAAGGATTGCAGGGCTGGGAACAGCTGGGCCCCTTCCTGTTACCACAGTCACAAACAACGCCACCACAGTGCCCCAGGCCATCATCACTTGTCTGCACTGGACCCATCTGGTGCTTGAGCCAAGTCCTCTGCCACCGCAGAATCAGTCCTGATCCAGAAATCCTGGGGCCTCTCCATCCCAGCACTCTGAAGGAGCCTCTAAGAGGGAACGGGTGTGGCATAAGCCAGGAAATGAAAAGACAGTGTAGAGGGGGAAACAGCCCCACAGCCCATGTAATAACTGGGAGGTTTTCCATTCATCACGAGCACCCTAGAAAATTATCACTTCTGTGGAGGCTACCTCTGGACCTGGAGCAGTAAAGGGTCACCAGAAAAGCCAGCTGAGATCCTTGACTCCCTCGTCTTCTTATTCTTGGGAACCCAGTGTATCTGAAGCCCTTTCCCCATATCCTTTTCCAGTAATACCGATACATGTTGTGCTAGGTATTGGCGATGGTGGTCATGAGAGGTCACAGTCAGGAGAGGTGTGATTCAGAGACAATGTGGGACCTGCCTGAGTAGGATTTTCACCTAAGAGAGAGGCAGCAGCCTTGTTGGTCATGACCACACCTTTCAGATCATGTCTGGATGAAGACATTTTTCTCCTCACATGTCCCTGTGCTCTGCTTCCTCCCTGCCCTCTCTCCCAGTTGCACCTCCTGCCCCAAAACATGTCCGGCTACGACCAGTGCCTGCTGTGCCAAGCCCTGAAGCCCAACCCCACTGTCAGCAGCCGCAATGAGCCCTGCAGCAGGCAGTGCCAGTGTCACTCCACTGTCATCATCCAAACCTCTTCTGTGATATTGGCTCTGACAGGCCCCATCCTCAGCTCACAGACTGCACAGAGAAAGGCAGGGTTGAAAAGGGAAAGAATATAAATTCTGGAGGGCAGAGTAAATGGGGATGGGATCAAAAGCCAGTAGAACACATCACACACCCGGGGAGGCAACAAGGGACCAAGAGAGGATTAAATAGGGAAGGAAAGGGAAGGATGTGACATGTCCTCATGAACAGGAGTCCTTCAGAAACCAACTGAAGCTTGTGGGAGCTTCTTCCCGAGTATGGCACTTCAAACAGTCCCAACAAAGTGACCCAGACACACATCACCTGACTGCTCAAGGCACATCTATCACTTGAGTCTTCTGCCTTCACTAATGCATTCCTGCCCTAGAAATCCTTAGGCCTTTCATCCCAGCACTCCAAAGAATCCTTCACTGGGGCATGGGCAAGACCTAAATCTGGAAATGAAAAGGTAGAAGTGCAGCAAACCAACACACAGCCCATACATATTATTAGTTGGGATAGTTTGCATTCAAGATGAGCTTGATAAAAAATTATTACCTTTGTTAAGGGTGGTTCATGGCCTATGGCAATGAAGGACCAGTATAAAGAGCAGCCCAGCTCCCTGCTCTCCCATCCAGTTCTCTCACCTCCTCCTCCTTGGGAACCAGGTGAGTCTGAAGCCCTCTCTCCTCCTCTTCCAAAGTGGAAGGGATCTTGCATCAATAGACATCTCATCTGATGGTGGTTCAGTGCTATGCTGGGCCTTGGAGTTCCTTGCCATGGGAGAGGGGTGGATACAGAAACTCTGTGTAGACAGAGGCTGGGACATGGGGCTGAGGCGGCTTTTGGTTTATGTACTATGCAAGAGTGTTCCTGGGCCAGGCTGCTCTTTGAAGGGCCCTGTCAGGACAAAGCGATGAAGACCATGTGCCTCCTGGCACAGCCTCCACCTCCACCCTCAGCAGTTGCCTTGGCTCTTTTGTGATGGGGTAACCAGGCTGGTAAATCACCTGCCCATGTGCTCTACTTCCTCCCTGTCCTCTTTCCCAGGCGCATCTCCTGCCCCCAGACATGTCCTGCTACGACCAGTGCCTGCCATGCAGGCCCTGTGGCCCGACCCCACTGGCCAGCAGCTGCAACGAGCCCTGCGTCAGGCAGTGCCAGAACTCCACCGTCGTCATTGAGCCCTCTCCCGTGGTGGTGACCCTGCCCGGCCCCATCCTCAGCTCCTTCCCGCAGAACACCGTTGTGGGATCCTCCACCTCTGCTGCTGTTGGCAGCATCCTCAGCTGTGACGGAGTCCCCATCAACTCCGGCTGCTGTGACCTCTCGGGCATTTCCAGCCGCTACTGTGGCAGAAGGTGCCTGCCGTGCTAAAGAAGCCAGTGGCCATGGCCCTGGGGTTCTTCTCTCCGGGATTACGAACATGGTGCTACACAAAGGAGGAATCTTCAGGCCGTTGCTTGCAGACTGACTGACCTTTCTCAGCTCCTCTGGCACATGCTGGCAGGAAGGGGCCAGCCTGCCCTTTCTGAAAACATGGCCCATGCCTCTCCTTCCATCCCTCCACCTACCTCCTTCTCTCCCTTTTCTTTGTGCTCTTCTCCCTTGGGCTGTGGGGCTTCTCAGAGCCAGCGTTCTCACTGCGGTAACAGCAGACACATGCCCTGCATGAACTCTGCCATGGGCAAGGGAAGCTGCCTCTCAGTTGGCCCTGGTGATCCCTGCACTGAAGGGTCTCAGCTCAGAGTGACCTCCTTTTCCTCTGTACACTCATTAAAGATTTCTGCATCCCAGCCTTGGCTGTAGATGTTTCATCCCTCCATGTATGCCCTCCTGAGCTGTTCTGGGAGAATGGCTTTGCCCTCAGTGGGTATAAGATGGGTGTTTATGGAGCCCCTTCCTGACTCCCAGAAGAATGGGAGGTTGCGACACACTGCAGATGGTCCTCTCCTGGGCACTGCCACTTGGAGCTGAAGAAGACATCCCCTTGGGAGACATCCCTTGGGGATGTCTTCTGGCCCCTGGGCCCTGGCAAGGAAACATCCACCCTTCTCTTACAGTGTCTCTGCCCACAGCCACCCACACCAGTCCAGCAAACAGGGAGCACAACCTCTGCTGTCCTCACGGAAAAAGCTACAAGTGTGTGGGAGGCCATGGAGTCAAGGCACCCTGCAGGCTCTCGGGAATGGGCTTCCTCTTGCTCAGGGCAATGCTGTACTGGGAAAGCAGGAGGGGGTAGAAGATGGATGGCAGTTGTGGGGATGGGTGGAATAAGTGCAGGGACACCCCACCGCTTCTACTCTACCTTCTTCTCCACTCCTTTGCCCCACCTCAGGGCTATGGCCAGCAGACATCACCATGTGCAGCAGAAACATGTGCACCATGCAGCCCAACCGCTCCCAGCACAGCACTTGGCAGGGTCCAGGTGTTGGCACACGTGCAGGACCGACCCCCTTCATAACTCAGCATTGGTATTAGGCACACTGGGCCACACACGGCAATCTAAAGTTCCTGAGGACCCAACAACCCCTTGGGCCGTGGCAGCCCAAGCAGTGCCCATGCCCCCATGCTGCTCTGGGGTGCCCACTTCCCTGCAAGAATGGAGAAGCTTTCCTCAGGCCCAGGACCTCTGAGGCCTCTCCAGTGTCAGGACCACATCTGCTCCAGAGAAGCTCTGTGTATGAGTTGACTGCCCTCCCCCCTCCGGGGACGTGGCCATGACAGTGTGACACCTGCACTCACAGGGACCTCCTCACACTTATTTCTGCCTTCCCAGACCATGTTTTTTTTTTTGCTCCTTCTCAGGCAAGAAGTTGTTCCTGTGTTTCTTCTTTCGTTGAGGGTATCTTCAGGATGTCTGCGTTTCTCTGGTGCCTAGATGCACTTTAAGGACGCCCGTGATTTCAAGGCCCAGTTCTCAGGCTGGCAGATGTTTCTCCTGTCAGTGCTTAGCTGCCACCTGATGTCAGCACTTTCCCGTTACAGAAAGGTTACCTCTGTAACAGCTCCCATCAACAGGGCACCATGTCCTTGCTTGATTACAGCTCTGTTTCCTTACGGCTCCACATATGGCCCAGCTTGGTACAGCTTTGTCATGTCCAGAAGGAACCAACCATTCAGGCAAGAGGGAGGATCCAAAGGTGTGCTGGGGTAAACCCTTTGCCTTTCCTGGTGTCAGAGCAATGCAGTCAGCTACAGCTACAAGAGAAAGTAACCAGTTTAGCCCAGGTGAAGGTCTGGCCCTGCCAGGACTGAGGTGTGAGGTAGACCGCAAGAAAGAGACCCAGGCAGAGCTCTGACAAACATTTCTGGTTTGTTGGGATGGCCCATTGCCCTGGAATGGCTGGCCTGTGTTGCAATACCCTAACTGCTTGGTAATTCCTGGGGACATAGGTTTCTTAATTGCCCTACTCTTTATTGCCTACTCTGAAAGCCCCAGGAGACTGTTAGCAGTATATAAGCCTTGGGTGAAGTTCTGGGCACATGTCCTTGGCAAGTGGAGCTGCTTCTGCGTTTGCACAAGGGAGCTGAGCTTGGATGAAGCACCCACTAAGCTGAGCATCCCTCTGGCACAACTGGAAATCACTTTGCTGGTTGCACTCTGAAACCCCTGTGCTCAGAAATCCCTCAGGTGAAGGAGTGACAGATGTCCCCTTTGCCTTCAGGAGAACCAGCCTGACATGGGCTGAATGAGAATCTGTCCCCTCTGCGATGCATTTCTGAGACAATGCTGGCAGGTCTTTATAGACAGGTGTGAGGAGATATGCCTGGCTCCGGCATTGACTCCCAGGAGGACCTGACATTGTCCAGGGGTGGAAATCCCTGACTGACAGGCACTATCAGGAGCATCGCAGCAGTGTGATTCTCCTGTACATCCCAAGGCACAAGACAGAGGAGACACGCTTGGAGACTGGGAGAGATCTCTGGCAGGCTTAAAAGATCCTTTAGGTTTCCACTGCGTCCTCCCTTCAAGCACAGGAGGAACAAACATCTGTTGGCCATGGCACAGGTAAGGTTGATCATACCTTGAGCATGGCATGGTTGATTGTTCACACAAGGCAAAACCTGCTCAACATCCACATCAAGAGGAGGATCGAGGCTGAGAGGAAGAGGCATAGGATTTGGGAGACACCCTGTAGCAGAGGGGAAAAGCCCTGGACAAGAAAGGGTCACCCATGGAGTGAAAAGAGATTCCCTGAGCAGCTGAAGAAGCTGATTTGGATTCTGAAAGAAAGAGAGCAATTTCATGGTGTTGGTGATACTTTGTTGTTTTTCCTCACAGTAGACAAGCTTCTGCGGAAGTGGCTTCTGGCATGGCAGATGAGCCCTCAGTGATTGTGACAAAGAAGCAAAACAATATACCTCAGGCTCCCTGGCTCTTTGAGGTGTATTTGGTCATCTGTTGGCAGAAACCTGACACAGCCTTGAAGGCTTGGCAGGGACAGTAGCAGTCTGCAGGGCCTGCGGGGTTGTTCCTTCAGGCGTCCCTGAGAGTCAGAGCCTTCAGACATCCCGAGAGGGCTTTGGGGCCAAACACAGTGCTGGCAGGCAGGTGCAGGCAAGGCAGGCAAGGAAAGGGGGAGGTGGTAGAGGAGACACAGGTATCAAGGAAAGAGACTCACAAGTGTATGGCTGGCAGATATTGTTGTCCAATAAAAAGATTGGATTCATTATGTGGTATGCAGTGAGCCAATCCACACACTAGGTCAAGGGGTTGTTTATTTCAGAGTTGCACAAGTCTGGGTATGCAGTGGCTTCCCTCAAAAGCTGGCAAGCATAAGGCCTTTCCATGCCACTCTTTATACAATCCCTTCACAGTATATTTACATGTTTGTACAATCCCATAGCCTCTGATTGGTTACATAATTAGCATAGCGCTAACATGTCAAAGTCATTCTGCTTATCCTCAGAGACTGGCTGTGATAAGGGAATCTGCTGGAGTGCCCCATGCCCAGCTGTTCTGCTGGGTGTCATGACAGAAATAAGCTTCCTTCACATTAGGATCCTCTTCTTATTCTGTCTTACAAAAACAGACACTAAATTACCCGTGTCCTTGTTTTTTTGTTTATTTTGTTTATTTTGTTTGTTTTTTTGTTTGTTTGATTTGTTTTGTTTTTTGAGATCCATAAAGGGCCCTGCACAAACTTTCCCCACAAACGGGTATTCCCATATGAGAGCAGGAGGAGGCAAAACATGTTAGAAGGTTTTCCCTGAGGGCAGTGTTTGGTGGGATAGGGTCACAACCTGGGAGCTGGGCCACCTCTGGGAAAAACAGCTTCAAAGAGCCCCTAAGGAGTCACCCAGGCTGATATCACTTGCCTTTACTGGACCCTTCCAGCATGTGAGCTGAGTCTTCTGCCCACACTGACTTGTGTTGCGCGGAAATACTTGGGCCTCCCTACCTGCCACTCAAAAGTTGCCTTAATTGAGGAATGGGCATAAAGCAGGAAATGAAAAACATCATCACAGGAAGGAAACACACAGCCCATATCATTAACTGGGATGTTTTGCATTCAAGAGGAGCTTGTCAGAAAATAACCACAGCTTCAAGGGATGCCTCTGGACATCGGGCAGCTAAGGCCCACTATAAAAGCCAGCCCAGCTCCGTGCTCCCTCATCCACTTCTCTGGCCTTCTCCTCCTTAGGAACCAGGTGAGTGTGAAGCCCCTTCTTGTCCCTCTCATTCTCCAGAAGGGAGTCTCAGCTCTATGGACCTCTTAGCTGCAATCAGCTCTGTTCCATGCCAAATCTTGGGGCTGCTGGTAGTGGGAGAGGGAAGTGGGGAGAAGGTTTGTCATGGAAAGAGGATGGACGTGTACTACAATGGCTTCTTGGCTAGAACCTCAGCTGTAGCCAGATAGTCCCTGGTGGCTTTTTTTAGGCCCTGTCAGGATGACGCCAAGAAGCCCTCGCACATCCCTGCACAGCCTCCAGCTCTCAGCATGGCCTGTGCCTTGGTTCCCTCTCGGTGTGGTGACACGCTGCTCCTCATGCATCCCCATGTTCTGCTTCCTCCCTACCCTCTCTCCCAGGTGAACCTCCTGCCCCCAGACATGTCCTGCTACGACCAGTGCCGGCCGTGCCTGCCGTGCCAGCCCTGTGGCCCGACCCCGCTGGCCAGCAGCTGCAACGAGCCCTGCGTCAGGCAGTGCCAGAACTCCACCGTCGTCATTGAGCCCTCTCCCGTGGTGGTGACCCTGCCCGGCCCCATCCTCAGCTCCTTCCCGCAGAACACCGTTGTGGGATCCTCCACCTCTGCTGCCGTTGGCAGCATCCTCAGCTGTGATGGAGTCCCCATCAACTCTGGGTGCTGTGACCTCTCTTGTATTGCCAGCCGCTACTGTTGCCGCCCCTGCTAAAGATGTCAGACTCTTTCCCAGACCAGGACCCCAGGAACTCAGGACATGATGCTGGACAGAAAAACTGAACTTTTTGCTGTTGTTTTAAGAGAAGCTGACCATCTTTGGCTTGTCCTGTAATGACAGACAGGAAGGGGACAGCCTGGGTTCTCTGACAACACAGCCAATGTCTACCTTTCCTGTTGTCCACTTACTCACTCTTTTTCTCTGCTTTTCCTTGTTACCCTCTGCTTTCTGTGAGGCCCCCAGAAACCAGCCTGGATTGACCTGCAAGCCTCTCTCCGTTTGTGGGCCAGGTAGATGGATGCCCTGTGGGAACTGTGCTGTAGGAGAAGCTGAAAAACTTTTGTCTGTTCCTCCTGCTCCCCGCTCCCAGGGCCTCTTCTTTCAGTCACCTCATTTCCCTCCTGAGAATCAATAAATGTTTGCAGCATCCCTGAATGTGTCCTGGTCTGGTCTTTCCATCTGCATAGAGATGGCCAAGGAGAAAGCTACTGTTTCGGTGGGAATTAGCTGCAGGTGCTGCCTCACTCCTCTGTGCATCAGGGTGTGGGGCACATTGCAGTGATTCATCTTTCAGTCACTGTCTCTTGAAGCTGAGGAAGACATCCAGTTTCTCCACAGCCAATGGCCACCAGTCCTTGACTTGTGACATCTCTCCCTAGGCATGTTCCCTTGACTTTGGAGGCCCCAGTTCTTCGGGGAAGAGTGTTCATCTTGCTTTGGGTGGAGCTGTGCTGGGGATGGGGACTCAGACAAAGATGTTCCCAAAAGATGGCAGGAACTGGGAATGGGTAATTGTCTTGGGGATGGCCCTCTGTCTCTACTCCGCTTTCCCCTCTCCTCCACCACCTGATCATGAGCAGCACGTCTGGGCATGAACAGCAGGTACAGCTTGCCTGTGCAGTCCTATCACCCTTGAGCACAGCATCTGGCATGGCCCAGCTGTTGCCAAGATCTATAGTGCTGAGGGAGTCCACACATTCATACTGCTACCAGCTACAGGAGGCCGCACACTGGAGCTCCCACTCCCAACTCCTTTTTGCATGAATGCAAGCCCAGGACAGGGATTGGTGCCCAAACACCCATGGCTGCTCAGTCTTGGATTCTCTTCCCCAAGCATGGAACAGCTTTCATCAGGCCCTGGAACTCCAGGGCCCCGTAGGTGCCAAAACACCACTCTGCTCCAGAAAAGGCATTCTGTTGGTGCAGATATCCCCAGCCCCACGGAGATATTGCAGTGAGAGTGGGACCTGATTGGGCACTCAGCAGGATCTGTGTACAGGTCCTGAATGGCACAAAGCATGCAGCAACCCAGCCACAGGGCAAACGCTGGGGGATCTTCTCCCAGGCACCAAGCTCCTCCGTCATTCCCAGAGCCATGAGGATGAAGTGGTTCTTGTGCTCCATGCAGCACCTCTGCTCCCCACACCCAGGCCAGGGCCTTCCCACATCTGCACACACCTTGGGGCCCTGTGGCTTTGCTTTCACATGGGCTCCACATGCTGCTTGCATCACAGGACCAGGACAGAGGATGGTGTTATTGCTCCATGGGGTGAGCAGGAGAACCTATCCCCAGGCCAGGTTCTCTGGGAGGCAGTGCTGGCTCAAATGGCAGTGCAAGGGCAATGAGCATCAGAACCAAGCCCACCAAAGCCCAGGGCTTCCACGGCTCCCAGCTCTGTCCTGGCCCCTGGCCCAGGGTCTCTGCACAAGCTCAGGCCTAGTACAGCCCTGACCAAGCTCTGCTGCATGTATGTCTGTGCCTGGCCTAATTTTGTCAACCTGGCCTCACCAGGTGTACTGGGTCTGGCTGGGATGAAGTTAACTTTCCCAGCAGCAGCCCATACAGTGTTGTGCTTCTGAATTTTAGCTAGAACAATTTTGTTATCACACCAGTGTTTTGTTTACTGCTGAGCAAAATTGACACAACATCAAGATTTCCTTCAAACCCCACCCCCAAGAGTCAGCAGAGTGGGGGTGGGCAAGAGGTGGGGAGGGGACATTACCAGGACAGCTAACTTAAACCGTCAAAAGGGATATTCCATACCGTATGATGTCACACTCAGTAATAAAAGGTGGGAAAGGGGATGCAGAGGGGGAGCTCTCATTGTGAAGACGTCTGTCCTATCAGAAAACTGCTATGCATATAGAGGGCCTGCCTTCCAGGATGTGGCCCAACATTGCTCGTTGATGAGAATTAGAGAGTAATTTCTTTTCTCTCTCTCTGTGCTTCTGTGCAGCCTTTGATTTTCTTTTTTTTCCCTCTTCCTTTTCCCTTTAATTAAATTATCCTTATCTCAACCTGTGAGCTGTTATTTTAATTTCCAGCATACTTTCTTCTCCTCCTCTTCTTCAAAGGAGAGGGAGTGAGAGAGTGATTGTGATAGAGTTCAGCTACCCAGCAAGGTAAAACCACCACACCAGGCTCCTAGGTGTTGCGGGGCTGGATGGAGCTCACTGAACGGAGCCTTCAGCCAGACCTCTCTGGGGTCTGGCCTTAGCCTGCGCTCCAGCCCCAGCTCTCACCCTGGGACCGAGACCTTCTACACATAACACATCTGTTGCCCAGCTTAGAGCAATAATTAATAGGTGCTCCTGAGCCAGAATTATCTCCTGGCTAGCACTGAAGTCTGAGATGGAGGAGCACACTCACAATTTGGAGATTTACCTTTGTCTTGGAAACGACATAATCCTTCTTGAGAACAGGTTAAATTGTTGATTCCATCTTTCCTATTCCCAGCCTGCAGCACAAGTTAAGGAGAGGAGAAAAAGGCCAACATTAAAAAAAGCACATAGCATCTCATTGTGTCTGAAAACCATAGAATAACAGAACTGCAGGATATCCTGAGTTAAAACAGACAAACAAGGATCATCACTTGCCGAGGTGACCGGCTCCGGGGCAGACGCGTGCTGCAGCGGAGCGCGGGATCGGGACAGGCAGGGCTATTTTTCGGGCATCGAGCCTACGTGAGGGAGCCGCCAGGCACCGGCAGCCCTCGTGAGGGAGGCTGACGAGGCGTAGGCGGGGCCAGCAGCGTCAGCGACAGCTCCTCCCCCCGGCCGTTCAAAGGCAGTCCTTAGGGAGCGCGAGCGACCAGGAGCACGGCGACCAGGGCCGGCAAACAGGGAGCGACGCGGCAGTTAGCGAGGCAGTTGGCGCAGGCAGGGCGGGCAGGCAGGGCGGAGCGCTCACACCCGCCCATAGGGACAACTCCTCTAACGGCACTCTCCTGTCAGCTGGGCTACAATGGTCTCCACCAGGCACGGTGCCTTCTCTAGGAAGTCAGTGCACACCCAGACCGACTGCCCGTCCAAACATGCGGCAGTTCAGGTCTCCGGATGGGGGGAGTGTATGAGCCTCTTGCTGCCATCGGCGGGAGGCAGGGAGACTGCTTGTGTGAGGTGCGAGCAGGTAGACGACCTGGTCCGCATGGTGGCGGAGCTCAAGGAGGAGGTGCAGAGGCTGAGGGATATCAGGGAGTGCGAGCGGGAGATAGACTGGTGGAGTGACTCCCTGCAGGACCGGAGGGAGAGGGACCAGGGTGAGACGCCCCAAAGGGGGGTGGACCCCCTGCCCTGTTGCCATCGGGCAGAGGGAGGGGACCTGCGAGTTGAGGAGGAATGGAGGCAGGTCCCTGCTCGACCTCGCAGGAGATGCCCTCCCCTTCCGGCACCGCCTTCCCAGGTGCCCTTGAACAATAGGTTTGAGGCCCTGGGGCTCGAGAGACCCGTGGGTGAGGATGAGGTAGGAAGCCTACCCGGGAGGATGCCTGAGGTGAGGAAGTTGACTCCACGCCTCAGGACTGCCTCCACCAAGAAAGAAAGAAGGGTGATTGTTGTGGGCGACTCCCTCCTCAGGGGAACGGAGGGCCCTATTTGTCGGCCTGACCCCACACATAGGGAAGTCTGCTGCCTCCCTGGGGCCAGGGTCAGAGACGTTACCAGGAAGCTTCCAAACCTGGTTCGCCCCTCTGACTATTACCCGCTTTTGATAGTCCAGGCTGGCAGCGATGATGTTGAAAAGAGAAGCCTCAGGGCCATCAAACAGGACTATAGGGGGCTGGGACGATTGGTGGAGGGAGCGGGAGTGCAGGTGGTGTTTTCGTCTATCCCTACGGGGGAAGGGAGAGGCACGGAGAGGACACGGAAAGCTCATGTGGTTAATAGGTGGCTCAGAGGCTGGTGCCAGCATAGAAATTTTGGGTTTTTTCACCATGGGGAGCTTTACTCGGCACCTGGCCTGATGGCCCCAGATGGGTCTCTATCTCCAAGGGGAAAACGGATCCTAGGCCAGGAGCTGGCGGGGCTCATAGAGAGAGCTTTAAACTAGGTAAGAAGGGGGACGGGGCTCAAACAAGGCCTGTTGGAGCTGTGCCGGGGGAAACAATGGCTAGGCCGGGGAAGAAGGCGATGGCCCAGCTGAAGTGCATCTACACTAATGCACGCAGCATGGGTAACAAACAGGAGGAGCTGGAAGCCATTGTGCAGCAGGCAGGCTACGACTTGGTTGCCATCACGGAGACGTGGTGGGACCGCTCCCACGACTGGAGTGCTGCAATGCCTGGCTATCGGCTCTTCAGGAGGGACAGGCAGCACAGAAGGGGTGGTGGCGTGGCTCTCTACATTAGAGAATCTTTTGATGTTGTGGAACTCCAGGCTGAGAATGATAAGGTTGAATCCCTGTGGGTTAGGATCCACGGGAAGGCCGGCAAGGCTAGCATCCTGGTGGGGGTCTGTTATAGACCGCCGAACCAGGATGAGGAGACGGATGAGGAGTTTTATAGGCAACTGACAGAAGTTGCAAAATCGTCGGCGCTTGTCCTCGTGGGGGACTTCAACTTCCCGGACATATCCTGGAAACACAACACGGCACAGAGAAAGCAGTCTAGGAGGTTTCTGGAGAGCATGGGAGATAGCTTCCTGACGCAGCTGGTCAGTGAACCTACCAGGGGTGGTGCCCCGCTAGACCTTCTCTTCACAAACAGAGAAGGACTGGTGGGAGATGTGGTGGTCGGAAGCTGTCTGGGGCAGAGTGACCACGAAATGGTAGAGTTCTCTATTCTTGGCGAGGCCAGGAAGGGGACCAGTAAAACTGCTGTCTTGGACTTCCGGAGGGCTGACTTTGAGCTGCTCAGGACGCTGGTTGGCCGAGTCCCTTGGGAGGCGGTTCTGAAGGGCAGAGGAGTCCAGGAAGGCTGGGCGCTCCTCAAGAAGGAAATCGTGATGGCACAGGAGCGGTCCGTCCCCACGTGCCCAAAGATGAGCCGGCATGGAAGAAGACCGGCCTGGCTCAACAGAGAGTTGCGGCTGGAGCTTAGCAGAAAAAAGAGGGTTTATAATCTTTGGAAAAAAGGGCGGGCCACTGAGGAGGACTACAAGGATGTAGTGAGGCTGTGCAGGGAGAAAATTAGAAAGGCCAAAGCTCATCTGGAGCTCAATCTGGCTACTGCCGTTAAAGACAACAAAAAATCCTTTTACAAATACATCAACGCGAAACGGAGGACTAGGGAGAATCTCCATCCTTTACTGGATGAGAGGGGAAACCTAGTTACTAAGGATGAGGAAAAGGCTGAGGTGCTTAATGCCGCCTTTGCCTCAGTCTTTAGCGGCAATACCGGTTGTTCTCCGGACACCCAGTGCCCTGAGCTGGTGGAAGGGGATGGGGAGCAGGATGTGGCCTTCGCTATCCATGAGGAAATGGTTGGCGACCTGCTACGGAGCTTGGATGTGCGCAAGTCGATGGGGCCGGATGGGATCCACCCGAGGGTACTGAGAGAACTGGCGGAGGAGCTGGCCGAGCCGCTTTCCATCATTTATCGGCAGTCCTGGCTATCGGGGGAGGTCCCGGTTGACTGGCGGCTAGCCAATGTGACGCCCATCTATAAGAAGGGCCGGAGGGCAGACCCGGGGAACTATAGGCCTGTCAGTTTGACCTCAGTGCCGGGGAAGCTCATGGAGCAGATTATCTTGAGGGTCATCACGCGGCACTTGCAGGGCAAGCAGGCGATCAGGCCCAGTCAGCATGGGTTTATGAAAGGCAGGTCCTGCTTGACGAACCTGATCTCCTTCTATGACCAAGTGACGCGCTTGGTGGATGAGGGAAAGGCTGTGGACGTGGTCTACCTTGACCTCAGTAAGGCTTTTGACACCGTTCCCCACAACATTCTCCTCGAGAAACTGGCTGCTCGGGGCTTGGACTGGCGTACGCTTCGCTGGGTTAGAAACTGGCTGGATGGCCGGGCCCAGAGAGTTGTGGTGAATGGAGTCAAATCTGGTTGGAGGCCAGTCACTAGTGGAGTCCCCCAGGGCTCGGTACTGGGGCCGGTCCTCTTTAATATCTTTATTGATGATCTGGATGAGGGCGTCCAGTGCACCCTCAGTAAGTTTGCAGACGACACCAAGCTAAGTGCGTGTGTCGATCTGCTCGAGGGCAGGAAGGCTCTGCAGGAGGATCTGGATAGGCTGGAGCGATGGGCTGAGGTCAACTGCATGAAGTTCAACAAGGCCAAGTGCCGGGTCCTGCACCTGGGCTGCAACAACCCCAAGCAGAGCTACAGGCTGGGAGATGAGTGGCTGGAAAGCTGCCTGGCCGAGAAGGACCTGGGAGTATTGGTGGATAGTCGGCTGAATATGAGCCAGCAGTGTGCTCAGGTGGCCAAGAAGGCCAACGGCATCCTGGCCTGTATAAGAAGCAGTGTGGCCAGCAGGTCGAGGGAAGTGATTGTGCCCCTGTACTCGGCTCTGGTGAGGCCGCACCTCGAGTACTGTGTTCAGTTTTGGGCCCCTCGCTACAGGAAGGACATGGACGTGCTCGAGCGAGTCCAGAGAAGGGCGACCAAGCTTGTGAGGGGTCTGGAGAACAAGTCTTACGAGGAGCGGCTGAGGGAGCTGGGCTTGTTCAGCCTGGAGAAGAGGAGGCTCAGGGGCGACCTCATCGCTCTCTACAGTTACCTGAAAGGAGGCTGTAGAGAGGTGGGGGTTGGTCTATTCTCCCACGTGCCTAGTGACAGGACGAGGGGGAATGGGCTAAAGTTGCGCCAGGGGAGTTTTAGGTTGGATGTTAGGAAGTACTTCTTTACCGAAAGGGTTATTAAGCATTGGAACGGGCTGCCCAGGGAGGTGGTGGAGTCACCATCCCTGGAGGTCTTTAAAAGACGTTTAGATGTAGAGCTTAGGGATATGGTTTAGTGGAGTACTTAGTGTTAGGTCGGAGGTTGGACTCGATGATCTTGAGGTCTCTTCCAACCTAGAGAAATCTGTGAATCTGTGAATCTGAGTCCCTCTCCTCTAGCTCCACACAGGACTACCTACAAATTACATCACAGGTCTGAGAGTGTTGTTCAAACGCTTCTTGAACCCCAACAGGTTTGGTGCTGTGACCACTTCCCTGGAGAATCTATTCCAGTTCCCAAGCCATGCAAGTCTCACTTGCAGTGCACTGTCAAGCAAAGTGCAAATATTGACAGAAAGGTCCTCAGAGAATGGAAACCCTGGTGGGATTGGAGGCACAAGCAGAGAATGCCTTTTGGTGAGTGAAAGACAAGGGAAGAGAGAGAATGGCAAAGAGGATGCAGATGTAGGAGTCTGCCATGAAAAGCAGCATGCTCCAGACGATGAGGACAGAAAGGATAAAGTCTAGGAACTCACTCAGCATCGTAGCCCACAGTCCAGGCTCAGAATAGGCCTGAAACCACAGCAGAAGTGGAGAATCCTGGTAACTATGCACCCATGCTCCTAAGGAGAGCAGGAAGCAGAGTTTCTTTCTTATGACTGAGGTGCAGTGCAATGCCTTCTGTGTGGTAATCAAAGTGCAATATTGAGAAGACTGGAAATTCAGTGATACCCAGAAGAATTGGAAAAATGACTGTACCAAGCAGCTAGAAACACAAATGACATTTCCTGAAGATGAAAGTTTCCAGTGTTTTGGGAGCAATGGTGGTGGTATACCAGATCTCCAAGAAGGTAAGCGGGCTGATGAAGAAATACATTGGGATCCTCAGGGGCTGGTCACTCCCCACAGTGACAAAGGGAAGGCCATTCCCAACAGGCTTGGAAGAGATGTGGAGAAGATAATTACCAATGGGATGATGTGAGAGCCAGGATGGTCTGTTGAGCTCAGGAGAATAAATCCAGTCCCAAAGGTCCTGTTCTCCTTTGCCATGGCTGAAAGATTTCAGAAGGAGCTCATGTCAGACTGAGGTTTAATGCTGCAATAAGAGCAGCAGTAAACATCAAACAAAAAGCCTTTTCCTTGCCTAAGTGGCTCTTTTCATGGCTTTTCTTGAACACTGCCACTCTCATTCTCCCTCCATCTCCCCTCTCTTCCTTGCACTCTACTTCCATATAGACAGCCATACAAACATTTGTCCATCCTTCTCCAGGCATCCATTCACCCACTCTTTATTTCATGACCCTCCTGGAAGTCCAGATTCTTTTTTTTTTTCCTTGTTCCTGCCTTCTTCTCTTGTTTCAGTTTCAAATAACCAAGTAGGGCTGATAAATCTGCAGTATTTGATAGAAAATTAGTTACTAAGATTTCAAAGAGATTTTTAAGTTCTTTTTGCTATCCATGTTGCTAGTGAAAGATTTCATTGTGTCCCACAGTACTGTATCATGTACAATAATTTTCTGCCCAAAAAGAAGTTCCCAAATCATAGAAATTCCAGCGAGACAACAGAAATACTCCCATACACGATCATCAGCAAGAACACAATGTTTTTTTCAAACAAGATGAAGAAAAATGAAGCTTAAGAATGTTGCAAGAGAAACAAACAATGGAGACAAACAAAATTTTAAGAAGCAAACATTCTTTTTCTCTACTTTTCCTTGTTCAGCTTTTTCTGAACAAGGTGGCTGAATACTTGGAAGATGACCAGACAAGAATTTTAAATGTCTTCCTTCTCTATTCGAAGTATTGCTATTCTTCCTTGTAGGAAATTTTCTTTCCATTGTTAATTTCAGCTTTCTGATTCTCAAACTGAAATTTAAAGGCTGCTTGGTCAGCCCAAGCCATGTTCTTGATGCTCTCCCTCAGTATTCCCTTGTGTTACTATGCCTGGATTTCTAAAAAGGGGCAACACAGTATCTTGTTCAGAACTGCTTGGTCATGTCCAGAAGGAATCAACTACTGAAGGAGTTCAAAAAGTGAATCCTGCTGAGAAATGAATGTACAAAATTGAGAAGCTGATTGCTGCAAAAGGGAAAGGAAGAAACAGCTGCTGGTGAAGCAACATGGCTGGCCCCAGAAATTTAACAGCTGGGTACAGTCCTCCCATATCCAGGACATCCAGTGCTTGTCTGTGGAGTGGGGAATAAAAGAAGGATGGCAGGTGGGGGTTTCTATGTCATGCTCCCCAGCACTGCCAGCAATGCCAGAATCTGCCTGGGGCAGACTGAGGGCTCAATCGTCATTGACCCCTCTCCCGTGGTGGTGACCCTGCCTGGCCCCATCCTCAGCTCCTTCCCGCAGAACACCGTTGTGGGATCCTCCACCTCTGCTGCTGTTGGCAGCATCCTCAGCTGTGACGGAATCCCCATCACCTCTGGGTGCTATGACCTCTCCTGTATTACAAGCTTCTATTGTTTCAGAAGGTGTAACCCCTGCTAAACTATTGGTGTCAGAACACACTAGGACCCCTAGAAACCCAGAGGTTGATTCCAGACTGAGGATAGATTGATGTCAGAGAGGCTGAGCATTCAGTGTCCCCTTTCCAAAGGAAAGAAGCAGGGTCTCTCTGAAAACATGACCAAAGCCTAACTTGCATGTCTTCTGGTCTCTCCACTCTCTTCCTTTCTAATGCTCTTCTACACCATAAGACCCCCTTCCATACCCAGCCTGGGGGATCTGCTGGCCCCTTTCCCTTGGTGGGGTAGGCAGATGGATGCCCTGTGGGATCTCTGCCATGGTTGATAGGCACAGAGTTCATGGAATCATAGAATCATAGAATGGCTTGTGTTGGAAGGGACCTTAAACATCATCTAGTTCCAACCTCCCTGCCATAGGCCACCCACTAGATCAGGTTGCCCAGGGCTTCATCTAACCTGGTCTTGAACACCTCCAGTGATGGAGCATCCACAACTTCTCTTGGTAACCTGTTCCAGTGCCTCATTACCCTTACAGTGAAGAATTTCCTCCTAATGTCTAGTCCAAATCTGTCCTCTTTTAGTTTAAGACCATTCCCCCTTCTCCCATAATTATCTACCAAAATAAAGAGTCCTTCTCCATCTTTTTTATAAGCCCCCTTCAAGTACTGAAAGGCCGCAATGAGGTCACCTAAGAGCCTTCTCTTCTGTAGGCCCCAGCTCTCTCAGCCTTTTTTCACAGGAGAGGTGCTCCAGCCTTCTGATCATCTTCGTGATCCTCCTCTGTACCCATTCTAACAGATTAACATCCTTCTTGTTCTGGGGGCCCCAGACCTGGATGCAGTACGCCAAGTGGGGCCTCACAAGGGCAGAGTAGAAGGAAAAAGTCCCCTCCCTTGACCTGCTGGCCACTCCTCTTTTGATGCAGACCAGGATGCAGTTGGCCTTGTGGGCGGCAAGTGTGCACTGACACCCCATGTTGAGCTTTCCGTCCACCACATCCCCCCCTTTCCTTCTCTACAGGGCTGCTCTCACTAAGTTCTTTTCCCTGCCTGTCCTCCTGCCTGGGATTGCCCTGGCCCAGGTGCAGCACCTTGCAGTTAGACTTGTTGAACCTCATGCAGTTCACATGGGCCTACTTCTCAAGTTTGTCCAGGTCCCTTTGGATAGCATCCCTTCCTTCTATTGTATCAACCACAGCACTCAGCTTGGTGTCAGCTGCAAATTTGCTGAGGGTGCACTAAATTGCACTTCTGTGTCCTCCTCTAGAAGTGACCTTGTTTCTTTCGTCAGAGTCATTAAATTTTTCTGCATCCCACCCACACCCTCCACATGATGCTTTTTATGGTGGTCTCATGTTGCCAGGGAAGAAAGGCATTGCCTTGGTTGACAGGGGATGTGGTGAGCACAGGAGGGGGTCTTTCATCATTCCCAGAAGAATGTGACAGAAGGACACATAGCAACGGGTCCCTTTCAGGCAGTGTCCCTTGGAGTGGTGGAAAAAGTCACAGGAATATGTCTAATGCACAAGAAAACCATGGATCATCTCCTGTGTTCCTCCCCACTTGGGGATCCCCTGTTTCTTGGGGTCTGGGGGAATCTGGTTCTTGCTTAAGTTGTGTGCCTGCACTGTAATGTGCTCTAGAAATGCCCACTTGGGAACAGTCCACCCTGACAGAACTTTGGTAAAAAGTCAGAGGACAAAGAAGCTTTTTGCATGGTAATGCCAGGCTCAGGTGAGTCTCTGACCAGTTGCTTCCAGCTTTTAGTGCACACCAGAGCCCATAGATCAGAATGGACCACGAGCTTTTTGCACTTCAAATGGCACAATCTGCCTTGTCCAGGGGTATATGGGGAGAACAGTTACAGGACAGAAGCACTTTCATCTTCTCCTTCCTCTCACACCAGTCCCTTTGGGAAAGAGGATCTGGCTGATCTATCATTCATTCTCCCAATACTTCAAGAGCATCTCTGTGCAGTCAGTGGCAATGCTTAGACTGTGGTTGCCTCAGAAAGGCAGTGAGGACAAGACACCTGAGGTGGACGCTGAGATCAAACCTCCTGTATGTGTGAGAAACTCAGAAATCAACAGGTTCCCACCAAGACCCCCAAGAAAACAGACCTGCAGGAATTGACTTGGGCAAGGGGAACAAAGAAGAGAATGGGGAGGAGAAAATTATTGTTCTAAGCATGCCTGAGATACCCCTGCTTGGGGTTTTCCCTCCTCCAGTAGTGATACGTGTTACTTCTGCATAAAACAACTTCACAGCTGGGGAACCTGGTGGGTCTGGGGTCCCCATGGTAGGAAGTGTCTGTTCCTGTTCTGATCCTCCAGTGGATCTTCCCCTATGTAGCAAGAAATGTCTGCCCTTCTGCACACTCTTGATGGACTATTTAGAGTTTATGAGGTTTTACATCATATCCTATGGTCCCAGTTCTCTGGTGATGATTCTATTTCTTCTGGGAACAGATAGCCCCTCCTGTTTCTACCATCTCTCCTGTTTCCTTCTTCTACTACCGAGTAACAATGCCTCCTCTCCAGGTTCCCAGAAACAGGTGAAGAACCTTGCAGTGAAGCAACCCCAGGTGTGTGGCTGTGTCCTGCTGGGGTGGAATGACATGCAACCCCAGGGAAGAACTAACTAGGTTCCAACAAGGACTTGAAAGTCAAAAACAGCCTTCAACAAATCTCTGCATAATAATGCTAATTATAATAACAAAAGCAGCAATAACAAAATAATAATATTCTGTGTTCTTCAGTTTTCTGAGAGCTGAAGCATTAAGGCCATCAGGACATTTCATATAATCATAGAACCTTCATCCCATGGAATGCATCATGTGCAACCTCAGCATGAAAAAGGAATCCCAGGAGACATGGATAGTCCAAAGGCACACACAGATTCACCCAGAAAAGGCAGTCCTCCTTTAGGAGTCCTCCAGGAGGTCATCACCCCAAAGCTGTCCTCCCATGCACCCAGGCTGGACAGGAAAGTGCCTTAAAGCTCTCTCATCCTAGGTTGCACAGCAGAGGAAAAGCAAATGCAGAAAGATTAGGACTTCTGCCTTTTCAATGTAAGGAGTGAAAGGGGGGTTGGCCTGCACCTGGTGACTGACCTCTCTGACACATCCTCCTGTGCAAACATCGTGGGAGTCTATCCTTCCTCAATGTCTGTGCCCCCTCTCTCACCAAACTCAGGGCTTTGCCTAGTCGGTGTCTCCTGGCTCCTGCATGGCATCTAGAGCAAACTGCTCTCAGCACACCCCAGGGCTGCAGGTCTCACAAACACAATGGCGGACACTCCCAAACCCTGCAGACCCCATGTGACCCTGTCAGGCCTCCCAGGCAGGCACTGTGAACTTTCTCCCTTTATCCTACAAGGTAACTCCTGACCCAATACATGAAGTTTAGTACCACACTATCACATCCCATCTCTATTCTTACTCTTCCATAACTATTCTTACTAGTTCCTTAGAATCACAGTCTAATTTAGGTTGGACAAGACCTCTGAAGATTATCCATTCAGATTCCCTGCTCAGAGAATGTCTCATTACATGAGGTTGAACAGGGCTGTACCCAGTCAAGGCTTGAAATTTTCCAAGGCTGGAGACAACCTGTGGACAACCTACTCTAGTACTTGATAATTTTCAGACAAAAAAAATAATTAAAAAAAAAAAGTTTATAATATCTAAATAGAACTTGCCCAGTTCTAAATGGTGTGTGTCATCTCTCATCCTATCACTCTGCACTCTTGAGAAGAGCCTAGTTACATCTTTTCCAGATCCTCCAACCATGTAGTGGTAGACACACACAAGGTGGCTACAATTTGACCTTTGCTATTGCTAAGGCCCCATTCCTTCAGCCTCTCTTAATGTGTCCACAAAACCTTCCAACTGTCTTGGTGGCTTTTACTGGACCTCCTCCCACAAATCAGTAGATTTCGTAGACCAAGGAGCCCCAGACTGAACACACAACCCAGTGTGGTCTCATGAGTGCCAAATAGAGGAGAAGGATCACTTCTCTGGGTCTGCTGGCTACACACTTGCTGACACAGCACAGAGTGCATTTGGTCACCTCTGCCGCGAGGAGACACTGCTGACTCATCTTCAGCCATTGGTCACCAGACATCTGCTGTCTGACCTCTGCCTACATCACTGTCAGACCTACATCAAGAATCCGAAAGGTGCCTGTCCCCAGAGGACCTGCTGTCTCTTTAGTCATGTCTTCAGAGGATAATCCTCTGATGAGCAGTCTCACGATTCCTTTGAAAACCCGTGTTAAGGAAACTTTAGCCATTGGCAACTGGCCAGCATTTTTCACTGCTGATCTGGCAGTGCTGATTCATGGCATGAGGTTGTGGCAGAAGTCATGCTTATGGGCACATGAAGAACTCCGAATTTTCCCCAGCCAGAATGTGTTTCCAGCTCTCCAGACCCAACAGCAGAACACTTGTAGAACAGAAACTGCAAGCATGTTACCTGAGCAGGTTGGTTTTTTTCTTCTGCCTGCACTTCTCCATGATTGCTCAGCCATTGAACAGTCTCCCTCCAAAAACTACAGTAGTACTAAGGCATTGCTTTCATTTTTAGGGGACATTATAAAGGAACAGGGAATGATTAACACAACTAACAGTCCTATCACTGGGACTTTTAATCCAAGAAGAGTTTGAGACATATAAAATACCATTTTGCTATGCATTAGTAGTGCCCATACATTCCAGTCTATTTACTGTTGAAGTGACTTTTCTTAATAAAACCCTGAATCCTGATGTCTTTGGGCACTTCCCAAGCATGAGGAGAGAACCAAATTCAACCTCCTGCTGAGATGCAAATAATCAGTTTCTCACCTTGTCTACCTTCTCATCATCCACAGGCACAGGCCCTCTTTTTTATTCCAGTGCTTCATTCTCTTTGCCTACTTCTGTTTCTTGCTGTCTAGTCTGTCCTTTGGATATTTCCACCTGACACCGACCACCATCCTTGGTGTAAAAGGTTGTCCTTTGTGTCTCACCTCAGAAGGCCTCAGTGTAAATGCCTTCACATTTACTCCCGCACAGAACAAAAAAATCGGGGACTATGGCTGGTTTTCTCAGCTTCCACCACAGCTGCTCTCCAGAGCGAGCTTTTTGGTTCCCAATGCAGGCATTGCAACCCAAGAGTTGTATGTACAGAAAACTAGAAAATAGTCCCCAAGGCAGCCAGCTACAGAGATGGAGGAGAGATGTTAAAAGCAGTGGGACAGCTCAAGGGATTGGACAGGGAATCTCTTCCACTCTTTGGCTGATGTGTCTTGTTTGTCTGCTGAGGATTTATTTGATCCTCATATGCAGGTCTATGAAGAGATTTTCCCTCCTTGGGCTACACTGAGCAGGATGGAAAACACAAAAGCAGAAATTTCTCTTACGAAGAGCCCTCTTCTCAAGCACTGGCCATCAGTAATTTCCCCAAATTAGGTCTTCTTTTGAACAGTTTTGCTGGACCATTTGGCTTATTTCCCAAGGCTCCAGGTCTGGTTTCAGCTGTAAAAGTCACCCAGCATGTTCTTAATGACAACTCTCCCTACTGCACAGACTGGAGAGGCAGAGACCCAGACTCACCAGATCTACATCCAAACAACGGCAATGAACTAATCACTCCCCAGGGCACCCCTCGTGCCTTTCTGTGCAGTGCTGCAGGCAGTAGTGTGGGTTCAGCATCCAGAGACAAACTCTATTAGCCTGGGGCTTGGTATCCCACACAGCAGGAAGTAACAGGGAGTTCTCTGCAGACAATGCAGAGAAGAACCTCCATGAATCCACCTAGGGGAATCATGTATCAGAAGATGTAGGAATCAGAGCTGCTGGTGGAGAAATTGTATTACATCTTAATGCAGTCCCACACCATGATGGGTGTTCTGTTAGGAACTGGAACTTCTGTGCATGACCTGGGAAGCCAGAAACTCGTTTTTACACTGCTTGACTCTATCTGTCCAACTATCACTTTATCAGCTCCTCCCTGTCCCCACTCTCTGTCTCACTTTTTATAATCTAGAAAATGTTGATCCATTAATCTGGATCCTTATACTGCAGCCTTATACTGCAGGCTCATGTCAAAACCCATACAACAGTCTGACAGTGCATACTGCTTTCAGAAGTATCTCACCAGGCATTAACTCCATCAGTTGTTCCTATAGCTGCTACTGGTGTGTAGTAACAGTCAGTTTCTCATTTGACAGGGGAGTGTCAAGTTTTCCTGCTTCTCCCTCTGTTTACACTTCTCACCAAATATTTTCTCCATAATTCTTGCCACATGATCTGCCCATACCTGGTCCTCCTGCAGCTTTTAACTTATCTTTGCTTTGACCTAATCTTCTTTGTGTGGCTTTAAGGACTTTGTCCCTTCCTACTTTGGTAGACCTCATTTTATTCAATAATTCTGGGAGAGGAGGTCTGCATGGAATATGGTCTCTTCCACAGAAGTTGTCTCTTTCTCTAAACATCAATATAAAAAATAATATGTGTAATGGTAACTTGCAAGCATAAAAGAAATGTGCAGTGTGTTATTCCTCTTTTTATGGCCATAGGTGACCAAATGAGGATTTCAGGGCTGGGAGGAGCTGGGCCTCTTCCCCTGAAGAGCATAGTAAACAGCCCCCCCGAGAGAGCCCGAGACTGACATCTCTGGACCCCTCCAGTGTTTAATCCATGTATTCTGCACACACTGATGCATTCTTACCCCGGAAATCCTGGGGCTTCTCATCCCAGCACTCAAAAGAAGCGTCCGTAAAGGAATGGGTATGACATAAACCAGGAAATGCAAAGGCAGCAAAGAGGAGCACAGCAGCACATCCCATGTCATTAGCTGAGATGTTTTCCGTTCATTATGAGCATGTTAGAAAAATGTCACTTATGCAAAAATTGTCTTTGGGCCTGAGGCAGTGCGGGGTCAGTATAAAAGCCAGCCCAACTTCTCTCTCTCTCAACCACTTCTCTCACCTCCTTCTCCTTGGGAACCAGGTAAGTTGGAATCCCCTTTTTTCTTCCCCTCTCTTCTAGCCTTCAAGGACATCTTACCTAATACTTATTCCTTGGTCTTATGTTAGTGCTCTGAGATTCTGCTCGTGGGAGAGGGCAGAGGACACATGGTCTCTCATGGGAAAAGGTTGAATCTGGGCAGCAGTGGCTCTTTGACAACAGGCTAGGCAGGAACACCCCTGGGTCTGTTTGAAGGACTGTGGTGCGCTCAAACAAAGAAGCCCTCATACCACCCACACAGCCTCCAGCTCCACACTCCAGCAGGTGTTGGTTGTAGGCTGTTTCCCTGTTGCTTTGCTTCCTCCCTGCCTCTTCCCCAGGTGTACCTCCAGCCCCAGAACATGTCCTGCTCTGATAAGTGCCAGCCATGCCAGCCATGCTCACCATGTGGACCCTGCGGCCCGACCCCTCTGGCCAGCAGCTGCAATGAGCCCTGCGTCAGGCAGTGCCAGGCTTCCACTGTTGCCATCGAGCCCCCTACTGTGGTGGTGATTCTTCCTGGCCCCATCCTCAGCTCCTTCCCGCAGAACACCGTTGTGGGATCCTCCACCTCTGCTGCTGTTGGCAGCATCCTCAGCTGTGACGGAGTCCCCATCAACTCTGGGTGCTGTGACCTCTCTTGTATTACCAGCTGCTACTGTGGAAGAAGGTGCCCCCCTTGCTAAAGCCATGGGTGACAGCCCGAAAGAGGACACCCCGTAACCAGGAATCCACAAGCTGACGCCAGACTGATGACGGAGATCTTTCTTGGTCATTGCTTTCAAGAGGGACTGAGCATCCCCTGCTCATCCTGCAAAGCGTGGTAGCCCATTGGAAGGGACTAGCCTGGTCTCTCTGAAAACATGGTCAATGCCTCTCTCCCTTTCTCCACTCTCTCCTTTCCCTCCTTTTTCTTTGTTGTTTTATTCTCCCCTGGGCCATGAAACCCCCCAAAGCCAGCATAGGGGGCACCTGGTGGCCCCTCTCCTTCTGCAGGGCAGCCACATGGCTGCCCTGTGGGAACTGCCCCTTGGCCGCCCTGTGGGAACTGCCCCTTGGCCATGGAGCACTGATTCTCTCAGCTGCCCATGGTGATCCTTTCTCTGGGGCCTCCCCTTGGAGCCATCTTGTTTTCCTCTTTAGACTCATTAAAGTCTGCTGCATCTCATCTTGTGACTCTGTGTGGTCTTTGCTTCTGTAGGCACCCTCCAAAATCTGTCCAGGGAGAAAGGATTTATTTGGGGAGAGGTAAAACAGGGACACAAGAGCATCCTTTCATCATTCCTAGAGGAAAAGGATGGTGGGACTCACTGCACTCGATCCCTTTCAGGTACTGTCCGTTAGAACTGAGGAGGACACCTCAGACTACTTCATAGTCCACCATCACCTTTTCCTTGCAGCATCTCTGCCCAGAAATATTCCCCTGGCTTCAGAGCATATCTTGCAGAAGGAGAGTACAACTTCTGCTACTCTCATGTGAGGAGTCCAGTGTTACAGGAGGCCCTGGGCAGTCAGCAGATCCATAAGCTCCCTGGGACACGTAGTCTGGGTAGCTAGGAAGGGGGTGAAGGGCCTGAAGTCATCTAGCAGCCTGGGGAAGACAGAAACAGAGCAGAGATCATATCCAAAGATCTGCAGGGACCCTTGTCCTTCCATCCTGACAGGGTCACCCAGCCCTTTATATGGCTGTGTGAGAACAGTCTGGGACAAATAGGTCAGCGGGAAATCACTGCAAAGAATCCCCCAGCATGTCTGAGGATGTTTTCCTCATGATCCAATTGGTATACCTTTTGTATAGCCCTCTTTCTGGGACTTCCAGAGTCTGAGTCCATCTTCTCTTTCTGTTCTGATCAAGTAGTTGGAGAAGCCAAGAGCTACCCTGAGCTTCCCCTCCCCTCCCCTCCCCTCCCCTCCCCTCCCCTCCCCTCCCCTCCCCTCCCCTCCCCTCCCCTCTCCTCTCCTCTCCTCTCCTCTCCTCTCCTCTCCTCTCCTCTCCTCTCCTCTCCTCTCCTCTCCTCTCCTCTCCTCTCCTCTCCTCTCCTCTCCTCTCCTCTCCTCTCCTCTCCTCTCCTCTCCTCTCCTCTCCTCTCCTCCCCTCTCCTCCCCTCTCATTTTTTCTCTTTTCTCTTCTCTCCCTAAAGTGAGAAGGCCCTGTTCTTTTAGCCTGTTTTTGCATGTCAGGTTCTCCTCAGTATGTCATTTGCCTTCTCTGCTACAAAGGCACAGTCCTTACTCTAGTTCAACTTATCTACTAGGACCCCACATATTTTTCTGCCGAACTGCTTCCTAGATAGTTAGCCCTCAGCCAGTACTTGTATGTGGGGTTGTTATTCCAAAGATGCAAGAGCTTAACCCTGTTCCTGTTGAACTTTTTGAAGATTTCGTCAGCACATTTCTCCAGCCTGTTTAGGTTCTTCTGACTAGCAGAAATGACGTGCAGGAAATGTCACTGTACTGCTCCCTCGCAGCCTGTTTCTCATTCCACCTTCTCTTACACATTCTGTGTCCTTCCTTTGGGTGTGTTACCCACAAGACCTCACCCACACCAAGACCCCACACCAAAGCTGTGGTCTGTTAAATCTATTTCTGTTGGTGTCAGAGGGACCAAACCAGCGCATTCTTCAAATTAAGATAACTCCACATGGTAGACCAGAGCAGAGAGCCTGGCAAACCTCTGACAAATGTTTCTGGTTTGCTGGAACTGACCGTTGCCATGAAATGCCTGATTCTCATTGCAACTCTCTACCTAGTAATTCCTGGATGCACAGATTTCTCAACTGCGTTGTTTCTAATTGCCTGTTTTGAATACCCAAGGTGCCACTAATGGAGATTGTGGGTGGAAATGTAAGTATTTGTGTAGATCAAAGGAGCGGTGTGCAGGGGTGATCTTGAGAGAAGAGGCCAAGTGATGCCCCCATGTGGAATAGAGACGGTTCCAGACAGCTCAAAAAGGGACCTGCTGCTGGCCAAACTGAGCCACTGAATGATGTTTGCACCTCTGTGAGAGTATAATTAAGAAGGGATGAATAATGCTGCATAGTAACAGTGAGAGGGAGGAATGAGAAAATGTAAGCAACACTGCAGACACCAAGGTGCAGAAGGAGGGCAGGAGGTGCTCCAGGCACAGAGCAGGTTGTTCCCCTGTGGAGAGACCCATGGTGGAGCAGGCTGTTCTGCTGCAGCCCATGGATTCCCATGCTGGAGAAGTTAATGAAGGACTGTATCCCATGTGAGGGACTCCATGCTTGAGCCAGGAAAGAGGAAGAAGGAGCAGTAGAGACAAAGCATAATGAACTGACTGCAGCCCCCATTCCCCATCCCCTCGTATCACTGGGAGCAAGAGGGGGGGGAGGTAGAAGAATCAAGACTGAATTTGAGCTAGGGAAGAAGGGGGGTGGACAGGAAATTATTTTAAATCTGTTTTAGTTTTCTTTCAGTTCTCACTGTCCTACTCTGTTAACAGTTGGCTTATTCTTATATATTAAATAATTATAATTATATTGTATTGTTATTATATTAAATTATTATTATTATTGTCATTATTAAATTAATCTTCCCCAAGTTAAGTCTGTTTTGCCCACGATGGTAATTGGTGAATGATCTCCTGTCCTTATCTCAATCAATGAGGTTTTTTTCATCGTATTTTCTTCCCCTGTCCTGCTGAGGAAGGGGTGTCCGAGAGTGGCTTGGTGGGCACCTGGTGGCCAGCCAAGGTCAATTCACCACATCCCTCTTAAAAACAAGACACCAACACATGATGAAGAAACAGGGCTGCTCTTTAAGGGGTATGTAACAATGAGGTAAACCTGTGGCAGAAGGCCAGGGAGAGGATTTGCCAGGGGCATGGCAGTTATTCTGCAGACAGGGGAAGATGCTTGGAATGCCCCAAGCTGTCAAGTACACAGAAGTGTGCTCAGGATACAGAGCACTTGAGAGCATTGTTCTAGCTGTGCATTACAGCCAAAGAGGTATTGCCTGGGGAAAGCCTCCAGCACTCCTTTGCTCTTCTGAGTCAATAGCCCAGTGCCCAGCAGGCAGCTGCTGTGTTCATATGGTAGCTGTGATCAGGATGTTCAGAGCAGCCAGGCAGCTCTGGAATTACTACGACAGTCATCAATAGATCAGTGATCAATCCCACTCTGAAGACCTCCATTGTGCCCACCTGGCAGCACACCCTGCCCAGTTCTTGTGCCCAGGAGGAATCAACATGGAACTAATTGAACTAACTAGGAATGACTCAAACACCTCTGAAGTACTTTCCTTCCTTCTACAAATGGAGACAGATATCCCACCGTAACCCTGACACTGACCCATCACTGCCTTGCCCCTGTAGCTGTCACAGATTTGGCCTACAATCACTTAAAAGAGTTTTTCTTTCTGTAGATGAAGCTGGGCTGTGAGAGAAATCTTAGACAGAAGAGAGCCTCAGGAATGGAAGGAGTGGGGATGGTGGGAGAAACTGCATTGCTTACAGCCCAGAGCCTCCTCCTCCCCTTCCCATTCATTTCCAGAATCAGGAGGCATATCATTGCATGTAAGGGCAAGGATAGGTAGGGCAAGTCCCCTATTCTTCTGTCACACCTGCAGAGTGCCTTATGAAGCTCCCTGGTTACACAGATTTGCAGGGCTGAAGTGTCTCACAGATTGCATGTCCCCAGCTCCAATCAGACAGAGTAGCTCCAGAACAGCAACTATTGTCCAAATCCCTGTGATTCCACTGTGTTGAGTGGCCTTCCCCTCAGGATGAATTTGCTTTCCTCCTAGCCCCTCTCCTGACAGATGTTAATGCCTATGACTGCTTGGTATTTTGCTTGTCCCATTGCGCTTCTAATTAGAGTATGGAGATTCATCCCATTGCAAATGAATAGGGTAGGGATGGGAGGAGGCTAGGAACAAAAACAGGAGAAGGTCCACGAGTGTAAGAGGATAACCTAACAAACGGCATACAACAAGAAGAATGAGAGAGCAGAAATACATCACAACTTCCACCGTTGCCCGTCATTTCACTAAAGTCTCCAAAGGGCCTCTGGTAAACATCAGTTTTGTTAAGTGATGTACAGACTGTGCAGCCCTCCTCCAGCTACATCCCTGCTTGGAGGAGAAACTGTAGTTGCGGAAAACAGGTCCAGGGTGCTGAGCACTGATCCCCCGGCTGTGGCCAACACTGCTGCAGCTGTGGAAAGCCAGCAGCAGGAGGAGGTCATGTGCTGGGGGACAGGGACATGGTGCCCCAACAGCACCCTGAGCCCTGGGCCCCACCGTCTGGTGCTGCCCATGGAGCTGGCATTGCCGGTCAAGGGTCCCATACAAGGCAGGCAGTGGTGCCTGACATGGCAGCTGGAATCACAGAGCAAGCAGGAGCTGCTGCTCAGACCCAGGGCCTGAGGGCGGCTCCATGGGAAGGAACAGCGGGAGCTGAGCCACCCGCAGCAACCCCAGGTGTGCAGGAGTGCAGGCAGGGGCTTCCCCTGGCATGGGCACCTAAGCTGTGGGGCCACTGGGGCCCAGCAAGCAGCCCAAGCAGAAGGGGGTGGCAAAGCAGCAGGCTTGGAAGCAAGTTAAGTGGAAGGAACTAGTTATAAGGATTTCCATTATTTTATTATCAGATCTTAACCACTTTAATACTCAACCCCCTGGGGTCTCTTAGACCTCCCAGGGCATTTTCCCATAGGATTCTGCCCAGCAGGTCCCTGAAAGGGTAGAAATCTGCTCTCATGGAGTGGAGGGCTGTAATTCTGCTTTCTGCTTTGCACAGTCACTGCACAGTCCAATCATGACAGCTATTGCAGCTTATCTCCAAAACCCCAATAAGATCACACGTTTGCAAGTGTGTACTGATTCTTGTCTTACATATTTGTATTGTTGAGCTTGAAAAGCAAGTCAGTGAGTCAGTCAAGGTCAGGATGAGATCTTGTGACAGTCTGGCACAGTCACACAAAGTCCAGTGATCACCAGTTGTGTTCATAGAGAAGAGGCAGGTCTCAGGTCAAGCTGGGAAGTCATCCACATGTCGAAGTCCAATCTGAGATAAGTGGGGTCCATGGACAGATACAGGCACAGATGTGTTGCAGCTGGAGCTGTAACTCAGGTTAGGGTCAACCTCTAGAACTTCAGCTTTAAAGGTGCTCCCAAGGGAAGGGGACTCAGCCCTGACTGAAGCCCTTACAAACTACCTGTAGCCCCTGTTGGAAAGGACTTTACCTGACAACCTTCTTGGAACTGCAGCAGGCTTTACATGCATGTTCCTGTCTTCCCAGACACAGTTTCTGGGCACTCAGACTCAGATTTTAATGGGGGACATGGATGCTCTGGTGAGTGAAAACCAAAGGAGGCTTCACTTGTTTGGCTCTCCCTGTGCAACTCAGGGTGTTTGTCCTACATCTCACAATGGAGCAATATTTAGACCTCTGCTCTTCTAATTCAATACCCATTTGGCCCAAGGGTCTCGGTCCCAGACTCATTCAGCCCTCGGTGGATGAGCTGCAGAAGTGCATTTGGCATTGGCAAGGACACAAGGAGACTGTGCCCCATCCCAGTCACCAGCAACACTGCATCATCAGGGGATGCACTCACAGATGTGGCTTAAATGAGTTGGGCATGATTTGTTGGCCTTTCTCTCTGTATATAAAGCAAGACAGGGACTGCATTTCAGTGCTAGTCCTCTGGACACTTCTCGGCCAGGCTGAAGCTATCACCATTCAGCTACAAATGGGCTCTGTCTGGAAAAGGGGAAATGATACTCTGTGGTACTCATGCATACATCATGGAGGAGTCACCTTGCTATGACCTGCACATGCCTTCATGATGAGGGGGTCACACAAGTACAGACATACATGCGCACATGCACATATGCATGCAATCATGGAAAAATCTCACACGCTTGTAAAAATCTCATGCTTATGTAAAGCCAGCATGCAGTCAAGCACACAAACAAAAATTATGTACAGGAAAACATCAGCACTTGTGCAACTGTGGACTCTGCTGAGGAGATTAAGTGGACCACACTGGCAGAACTTGACTAAAATACTCTGGGGAAGGACCAGGCCCCAGACATGCTTTTGATATTGTCTGAGGACCCTCAAAGACTGCACAGAGAGGAGGTGATGCAAAAGATCCCAGTGACATTGTCCTGAAGGCACTGTTAGTTGGGATATGGTCAAACCCCACAGCAGAAGCCCACCTGCATGCAACAATAAGTATCCATCAGAGAGATGGAGTGAGTAAGATAAAAGGATGTGGCACATCCTCAAGGAAGGCCATGTCACATGGCATTCTTTGGTAATCCAGCCAAGAGGTTCAAGAATAGTGCCCCTTTCCACGTCCACATCACCCGCCTGTATGGACCCCTCCAGCACTTGATCTGAGTCTTCCAATCTGCGTTGATGTGTTTCTGCCCCAGAAGTCCTTGGGCCTTTTATCTGGCACTTAAAGAAGACTTCTTATGGGAATCACATGGGGTAAGCCAGGAAATGAAAAGGCAACAATGCAGGAAATTAGAATACAGCCCATATCATTAGCTGAGATGTTTTGCATTTGACAGGAGACTGTCAGAAAATTATTACCTCCACAATGAGTGCCTCTGGTCCTGGGGCAGTGCAGAGCTACTATAAAAGCTAGCCCAACTCTCTGCACTCTAATCCACTTCTCTTACCTCATTCTCATTGGGAATTAGGTGTGTGTGATGCCTCTTCTCCTTCTTCAAGATCAGCTCTCTCCTCAATGAATGTCTGAGTTGGCACCAATTGTCCTAGCCTGGGAATGGCAGCTTCTTCTCATAGGAGAAGGAAGGGTAGAGTAAGCCTTCTACAGAGTGAGGCTGGGACTCGGCTGAGGTGGATCCTAGGCTTTCAGCTAGGCAGTGAATGTTAGACCAGTAGGCGTCTTGACTCAACCCATGACTCAGTGCAGTTCTGCTCCTCATATGCTACTGTATTTGCTTCCTCCTGCCCTCTCTCCCATGTGCACCCGCAGCATGGACACATGTCCTGCTCAGAAAAGTGCCAATCATCCCAGCTGTGAAAGCTGTGCTGTGACCTCTCCTGTTTCAGCAGCTGCTACTGTAGCAGAGCATGCCTCCCCTACTAAAGCTGCTGCAGGCAATCCCAGAGAAGGAACCCAAAAGATGGTTCTGGACAGGAGACAGAGCTTTAGCCCCTTGTATTTAGAACAGCTGTTCATTCCTGGCTTCTCAAAAAAAAAAAATAGAAAGTGGCAGGAAAGAATCAGTCTGTTTTTTGCTCCACCAAAAGGACTTTAAGGACTTGCATGCCAAGGGCACTGAGCACAATGGGACAAGCTCATACCTAGAAATGGGAGAGAACAGATGTCTTCTGTCGGAAGGAGAAACCACCAGGGCTCAGGGACTCCCTCCAGCATTGGTGATTCCCATGAGCTGGAGGAGAGACATGAAAAGCAACAGAACAGCTTGTGGCATGTATAGGAGTTGAGATGAACAGAACTTCTCACCCAGTCCCAGGCTAATGTTTGTGGTTGTTTTTTTTTTCACATGCTGAGGGTTTGGCTTATGCCCAGATGCAGGGCTAAGAAGGAAGTTTTCTTCCTGAGGCTATTCTGGCTAGGAGGTAAAACCACAAGAGCGGTCCTGTCTCCCAACAAGGGCTCCCTTTTGCCACAGTGTTCATCAGAGGAGGCTGAGAGAAGACTAAGAGCAGAAGAAGCTGGTCCAGTCACTCTTTGAATCCATGACAGTTTTGCTGACAGCTTTGCTGGACTGTTTTGCTCTTTTCTCAAGATTCTGGATCTGAACAAAACTAGATAAGTCACACCAGCTTGCTCTTAATGGCATTTGTCTCTTTTGCAAAGGCTGGGAAGGTCTCACCATAGGCTCATAGAATGGTCTTGGTTAGAAGGGACCTCAAAGATCATCTAGTTCCACCCTCCCTGCCATAGCCAGGGATGCCACCCACTAGATGAGGTTGCTCAGGGCCTCATCTAACCTGGTCTTGAAAACCTCCAGGGATGGGACATCCACAGCCTCTCTGGGCAACATGTTCCAGTGCCTCACCACCCTCTGAGTGAAAAATTTCCTTCTAACCTCTAATCTAAATCTCCCCTCTTTTAGTTTAAAACCATTCCCCCTCGTCCTGTCAATACCTGTTTGAGCAAAGAGTTGCTCTCCATCTTTTTTATAAGCCCCCTTCAAGTAGTGAAAGGTTGCAATGAGGTCATCCCAGAGCCTTCTCTTCTGTAGGCTGAACAGTGCCAGCTCTCTCAGCCTATCTTTGTAGGAGAGGTGCTCCGGCCCCTTAATCATCTTTGTGGCCCCCCTCTGGACCCGCTCCAACAGATCAACATCCTTCTTGTGCTGGGGGCTCCAGACCTGGACACAGTACTCCAAGTGGAGAGTAGAGGGGGACAATCACCTGCCTTGACCTGCTGGCCACTTCTCTTTTGGTGCAGCCCAGGATGCAGTTGGCCTTCTGGGCTTCAAGCATGCACTGCCGACTTATGTTGAGCTTTTCGTCCACCAGAACCCACATGTCCTTCTCGGCAGGGCTTCTCTCAAGTAGTTCTCCTAGTCTCTGCTCATGTCCAGGATTGCCTCAACCTAGGTACAGCACCCTGTGTTTAGACTTGTTGAACCTCATTAGGTTCACATGGTCATTAGGCTCATTAGGTCCACTTCTCAAGCCTGTCCAGGTCCCATTGGATGGCATCCCTTCCTTCTATCATATCAAACGCATCACTTAGCTTGGTGTCATCTGCAAATTTGCTGAGGGTGGACTCGATCCCACTGTCTATGTTGTTGATGAAGATATTAAAGAGTACCAGTCCGAGAACAGACCCCTGAGGTACACCACTTGTCACTGGCCTCCACTCGGACATAAATCATAGACCACCACTCCCTGGGTGAGACCTTCAAGCCAATTCCTTATCCTCTGAATGGTCCATCCATCAAATCCATATCTCTCCAATTTGGAGACCAGGATGTCATGTGGGACTGTGTCAAAGGCCTTGCAGAAATTCAGCTAGATGACATCGGTCAGTCTTCCTCTACCAACTGATGCAGTCACTCCATCGTAGAAAACCACCAGATCAGTCAGGTACAATTTACCCTTGGTGAAGCCATGCTGGCAGTCTTGGATCAGCTCTTTGTCTTGCATGTGTCTTAACATTGCTTCCAGGAGGATTTTTTCCATGATCTTGCCAGGCACAGAGGCGAGGCTCATTGGTCTGTAGTTCCCTGGGTCCTCCTTTCTACCCTTTTTAAAAATGGAAGTGATGTTTTCCTTTTTCCAGTCATCAGGGACTTCGTCTGACTGCCAGGACTTTTCAAAGAAGATGGAGAGAGGCTTGGCAACTACATCAGCCAAATCCTTCAGGACCCTGGATGCATGTCATCAGACCTCCATAGACTTGCATGTGTTTAATTTCATTAGGTGGTCTCAAACCTGCTCTTCACTTACAGTGGGTGGGACTTTTCTGCCCCAGCCTGGTTCAGGGAAACAAAAGACTTGGGAAGCCTGACTATCAGTGAAGACTGAGGCAAAGAAGTTTTTGAGTACCTCAGCCTTCTCCATGTCTGTCCTTACTGGTTCTCCCTTCTCATCCATCAGATGGGGGACTCTTCCTTGGCTTTTCTTTTCTGAGCAATGTATCTATAGAATCCCTTCCTGCTGTTCTTTGCATCCCTCGCCAAGCTCAGTTCCATCTGTGCCTTGGCTTTTCCCATCCCATCCCTGCACATCCGGACCAAATCCCTGTACTCTTCTGCCCTGTACACAGGCCACGCATCCCTGCTTCCACTGCCTGTGCATTTCCTTCTTGTGCCTCAGTTTGACCTGCAGGTACCTTGCTCAGCCATCCCAGTTGTCTGCCCTCCATGGCCACTATTTTATGCAGGGGGATGGAGAGTTCTTGCACTGTAAGGAAAACATCCTTAAAGAGCCGCCAGCTCTTTTCAGCTCCTTTGTCCCTAAGGACCGTGTTCCATGGGATCTCATTCTATGAAGTCTTTAAACAGCTGGAATTTTGTTCTTTGGAAGTTCAGGGTCCTGACTCTGCTCTTTGCCAAGCCTGTATTCCTCGAGATCACAAACTCAGCTAGGACATGGTCGCTGCAGCCCAGACTGCCTCCAGTCTTGACCTCTTTAATGAGCTCTTCCATGTTAATGAGCATGAGGTCAAGTAACACTTCTTGTCCGGCTGGTTTGTCTAGTACCTGGACCAGGATGCACTCTAGGAATCTTCTGGATTGCTTACAGCCTGCTGTGTAGTTTTCCCAACAAACATCTGGGTGGTTGAAGTCCCCCATCACAATGAGGGCATGTGAGCATGACGCTTCTTGTAGCTGAAGCAAGAATGCCTCATCTGGACTCCCTTGATCAGGCGACCTGTAGTAGACCCCAACCACAAGCTGTTCTTTATTGGTGCGGTCTTTAACTCCCACCCATAAGCACTCAACCTGTCTGTGTCTGTGGCTGTTTCTCAAAGGCAACTCTTCACAATCAATTCCTTCCCTAATGCAGGGGGCAACACCCCCTCCCTTCATTCCCTGTCTATCCCTTCTGAAGAGTTTGTAGCCCTCTATTCTAATATTCCAATTATGTGATCCATCCCACCATGTTTCCATGATAGCAATCAGGTCACATTTGTCTAATTGCACCATGGTTTCAATTCCTCTTGCTTGTTTCCCATGCTGCATGCTTTGGTGTAGAGGCATTTCAGCTGGGCAGTCATATTGTGTTTCTAGAACCCTTCCTGATTGCACTGGGACAGTTCCCAAGTATTTCCCTGCCATTACTTAGAGTGATATTTTTCTCAGGTATGCTTTCTTCACTCAGAGGAGCATCCCCTTCCCCCACCACATCTAGTTTAAAGCCCTCCTGATAAGCCCAACCAGCTTACTGCTGAGAACACTCTTGCCCACTTGGACAGGTGTGCCCCATCAGGAGTCAGCATGCCCAGTCCCTCAAAAGCACTTCCAAGGTGTCATTGCTGGACATTAGCTCAGACCTACATGCAAACAGTGCTGGGAGGGGGAGGGGGAACAGCTCCACATGGCACGTGTGCACACACACACACACACACTCCTTCTGTGTAATGCTGAATTCTGAGGGCAACAATGTGCTATCTTGGAACAAAACATCCCACACAGAGAAAATCACATGGGAGCTCTCCAAGGCAGACGTTCAGCCATTTCCAGAAAAGCAGGGCTCATTATGCATAATGGTTACTTGGAAGACAAACGCCGTAACTCCAAATGTCCTCCACTCCTCCTTCTTTCCTCCCTGCTTTTATTGCTGAGCATGACATCATACAGTAGAGAATACCCCTTTGGTCAGTATGGGCCAGCTGTCCTGGCTGTGTCCCCTCCCAACTTCTCTGGGGGATGGTTGGACCAGATGATCCTGGAGGTCTTTTCCAACCTTCATGGTTCTATGATTCTCTGATTCTTGTGCATCCCCAGCCTCATCTCCAGAAGGGCAGCATGAGAAGCAGAAAAGATCTTGACTCTGTGCAAGCACTGTTCAGCAACAACTAAAACATTGGTGTATCTACATTACTTTTATCACAAATCCAAAACACAGCACTATTCAAGCCTATAGGAAGAAAATTAAATCTATCCCAGCCAAAACTAGGACACTCATGTGCAGAGAAAAACACCCAGAATCCACCAAAGATCTGTACTTATTCACCCACAGCAGCATCTGAGAGGCCTGGTGTTCATTGTGAGGAAAGGAATGAAGCTGCAATCTTTGCTATGCCATAAGTTTCCTAGGGCTAAGGGCAGGTATTTCAGCACCAAGAAATTCTTACTTGCACAGTGAGGCCACATCCAGGCTTCTCACAACTCTCCAAGTCAGATGGTGCTTGAGCATCCTTTCTGGCAGACTTGCCATGCTGTAGAACCGCTGCCTCTAAACTCCAGGTAAGACTGCCAAAGGGGCCATGTGCACCTGAAAATTAACGTAGTAGATTAAGAGATCATCCAGTCAGCTGTCGATCAATAGGAGACTGCTGGATGCCTTCCAGCATCTGGCGTGTTATGGTAATCTCAACCAGCCCAGCCATTCGTCATTAAGGGAGGTATCCATGATGACTTTCTCTGGCCATACAGCACCCAGCTGGACATGGGATCTGTGTCCTAGGAGTAGGTAAGAGTCTCGTTTTTAGCACACCCATGTCCACTTCTTCTATAGGTACTGACTAGATGCAGGTAGGACCAGGCAGAAAGGTTCCCCAGGGTTTAGCTGGACCCAGAACTTTCCTCCCAATGGTCTCTTTCCAGCTTTAATAAAACTCAGAAATTCAACACTTTTTCTCAGGTTAAAAATGTAGTGACTCACTCCTGAGGCATGAACATAGCCCTCAAATGTCTATTTACAAGAGTTTGTAGCAGGTGTTCATCCAATCTCCAGGACCTTGTGTCAAAAACAGAGTCATGTGTTTGGGTTTGAGGAAGGCCGTGGACAATAAGATCTTGGTCTCAAAACTAGCCACTGTGAGAAATCCTTGAAGGTGTTGGTAACCTATACTTCCCTTTCTCATGACTGAGGTGAGCTTGAACTCCTAAATTTTTGAGATGAAGTCCAAGCAGGTACAGAAATGACTTGATAGGAGATTATGAAATGGAAGGACTGTGTATCTGAGTTTGTAAAAAAGTAACCAACCAGTAAACCACTTTAGGTTTTCTTTTTTAAAAAATAATACCTAGCATTAACACTGCTCAGGGATTCCTTGGCTATGTTAGGGGTGCCCAAAACAAAAACAAAACCCACAAAGAAACAGAAGACATCCCTATGCATTGTGAGGGAGAAATGCCAGGTCCCTGTGGCAGGACCAAGGGATCTCTGGCTGCTGGGGCAGAAGCACCTCTGCTACCTGCCTTGCTGTGCAGAGAATAAAGGCATTGCTCCTCTCTGGGGATCACTGTGGCCGGTGGCTGCCATCTCGCCTTCCCGAGCACTGCGCACGCTGCCACCACTTCGGTTATAGGGGGTTTCTGTCTCTGACCCGGCAGGAGCGCTGAGGGCCAGAGTGAGAGGAGCAGGAGAAGCTCTCTGCACAGTGTGCTGTTCTGGAGCTGTGGCAGGGGGACCCCGGGGCTGTGGTGCCTCAGTGGGCCTGGGCCAGTGCCAGGCGGGCAGGCAGGGAAACCATCACTGCCGCTCCTCCCAGCAGGTCCAGCTGGGGCTGTGCCCCTACCACACCCACCCAGCCCCACCCACCTTGGTGCTTGCCCAGCCGCAGCCCCAGCTCCTCTCCCCATGGCTCTCAGGGCACAGCAATACATTCCTGTGTCCCTGCGCCGCGGCTGGGCAAGCCACAGAGTGCTGAACCGGCGGTCTGCTGCCACCGACAGCCACCCCGCTGGGTCCACCACTGGTATGGAGCTTTTGTGACTGCTCACAAAGAATGGAGGGCCTTGGCCTGGGAGCTGAAGGTACCAGTGGATGTAGTTACAGGTCTGGATGTCAGGGTGTGAGCAGGTGATGTTGATGCCAGTGCCCTCTCTGCCCACAGTTCCTGCTGCACCAAGGCTTGGCCAGCAGACACTGCACTGAAAGCAGAAGGCAAGGCAAGAGAGCATCAGTGATCCCTGAGCTCTGATGTCACTTTTCCTAGAGAAACACTCAGGAACATTAGCAGTTAGGCACAACAGGCTGCAATGCATGGAGAAATGTGCTGTGGGTACAAGCAGCAGAGGAGGGTGATGCTGCTGTGTGTGTGCGGAGTGCACGCAATAGGCTGGGAGTGAATCCAAAACAGATGCAATGAGAGAGGGGATTAAAGTCAGATGGATGGACATGGAGAGGAAGAGCAGGATGAGAGTTAGGGGTGGTACAGTGAAGGACAGTGGGCTGAGCTGAGAGCAATAATAACTGCTGAATGCACAGGGTGCCAAAGAGTATAGGAAAGAGGATGGGATAGTAGCCGACGACAGTCCAGTAGCTCTGGACAGAGCCGACGGAGATGATAGGAGAATCCCAAGTGAGGACTCAGAGAGCTGGAAAAGGCAGAGGAGAGATGGTTGAGAGGCAGGGAGGAGGAAAGGCCCTGAAGAACAAGATGGAAGAGTTGGCACCGGGCCCTCTGGGAAGCGTCCTGACCCCAGCCCAGGCTCCTGCAGCCCCCGGCCTTGATGCATCCTGCCACTCTGCTGCCCACACCGTGCTGCCCCCACCAGCCCCGTCTCTCTGCTCCGGCCGCGGTGCCTCCTCCCCACCATGGCACCTCCTCCCTGCCAAGGCCACCCAGTTTTGCCTTGGGGCTGTGCCCAGTGCCAGCACAATTTAGGGGCTGGCCCGGGCTGCGAGTGCTGGACGCCTCTACGTGGGTAAATGCTGGGACCTTGTCCACTCCAGCTGCTGGCACCACAAACCCAGCAATGCCTTCACCCCAGTTTGACTCCACTTGCTGACCTCATTTCACTCCCTCTTGTCTCTTCAATTGTTTGCATCTAGTCCATACAACACTCACACACAGAGTGTTATTACACTGAAAGATAGTTAAGGAAGGTTTAATTAGAAGATAAAGCAGACTGGTGATCAAGGGCAGGGCTTGGTTAGACAAGCATACAACAAGGCAATTGCGGCTTGTATAGAAGAGGCAAGAAGGCTCTTTTGACCCCTTATCTTTATTTGTCACACCCTTTCCCAAAACATTCCTTAGTAAGTTTTCTATAGCCCCATGGCCTTCCTTGAAATTCCCAAGTCTTCATGTTCCTCTTGTTTTCTCCTTCTTAACAGTTATGATATCCAGGTGACTAAGTCCGAAGCTATGTCTCTATTTTCTTAAGGGACCATTAATTAGCTAGTGGAGACTTGTGGGCTTGGTTATTGCTGTCTCTAGTGTATCAGGTTTGAGTCTCCTTGTGGTTTCTTGTTTACTGTTTTCACCCTTTACATATAATTCCACTTGCACTAGAAAAGTTCTTGATCAGGCAATGTTATTGAAGCACAGGGTCTCCCATTCAAAATACCCTTACATATGTGGCATGAGGAGGGTCTGAAAGGACTGGATTTGCTCAGTGTCAAGAAGGCTACGGGAAGATTTAACTGCTGTCTAGAATTACCCATTGGGTGCTGGCAGAGAGGATGAAGTTTCCTCCCCGTTGCTCCCTGAGCTTGTCTACTAACCATGCAACTCAGAGCTGCAGTGGGGCTACTGCTGTTCACACTCCTGACAGAGACCAGACCTGAAACATGGTGCCCCCAGCCCACTTAACCCACAGCCTGGCCCCGGAGAGACCCCGCTTGTCCTGGCAGTCTGCAGATCACCTCTCCCTTGGCAGCGCCAAGCCAAGGATAGGCAAGGCTTGATCTTGTCCTCATACTTTGTCGGGCACAGGCCAGGATGTGAAGCCATGGGAAAGGGCAAGTTCTAGCAAGAGCTCCTAGATGTTCCCACCCACTCCTGCACAAGGGAACATCCCTGTCCACACCCACAGCTCTTCCTCATGGATGCATTTGCCGCCCCACTGCAAGTGCATCATTCTCCCCCAAGTTGACCAAGGTATTCCTAGCCAGGATCAGGAAGCAAATAGCTGAGAACACAACAAATAGAGACAATTCTCAGCCAGACCTGGATGAGAGTTGTCCCTCTTTGTCTTGTTCTCAGCCAGACCTAACAGCAACCTGGTGAAGTTCCACCCAAACATTTGGAATGATACTAGAGTGCAGGGAGAGTGATCCACACTCCATCCGAGGAAGGAAGTTGGGAAGTTGCTGCTTAGTGTCTATAATCCTCTGACAACATGACAAGGATGGGGAGCATTCAAAGTTCCTCAGAGCAGAGACAGGCTACCTGCTACAGCTCCATGAACACCAAGGCCAGAGCTTGGATAGCCCTTTGCCCTGGGCAGGGGGAAATAATTCACATCCCTCTCTGGGATTGCTCCTTGCAGTCCAGAAGAACTCGTGAGTCTTTTCCAGCCTCTGCATCAGTAGGAAGGAGCTCAGAAGTATCTCCTATTTCTGTGGACTAAGCTGTGCTAGCCCACCTAAACTCCCTCTCCAGCTTTCTACTGAAAAGGAGCCCAGAGCCACCAAGTCATGGCTGCATCATAGACATCGTGGTGTGAAGGAACCAAATCACAGAATCACAGAATGGTTAAGGTTGGAAGGGACCTCTGGAGATCATCTGTTTCAGTCCCTCTGCTGACGTAGAGATAAGTAAAGCAGGTTTCCTAGGACCACATTGAGATGGCTGTTGAAGAACTCCAAGGAGGGAGACACCATAACATCTCTGGTCATCCTGTTCCAGGGCTCCATCACCCGCACAGTAAAGAAGTGCTTCCTGATGTTTA
The DNA here is from genome assembly GCF_964211835.1 of Anser anser. Lineage (NCBI taxonomy): Eukaryota > Metazoa > Chordata > Aves > Anseriformes > Anatidae > Anser > Anser anser. Next base: position 5,124,243 of record NC_139744.1, read on the forward strand.
GATGGAACCGCTTTTGTTCCAGTTTATGCCCATTGCCTCTTGCTGTGGCACTGGGCAACACTGAAAAGAGCCTGTCTGCATCTTTATTGCACCCTCCCTTCAGGAATTTATACAACTGTTCACATTTTTCTTTGGCTGCGGCTCCTAGCAACGAGTCATCAACATATTGCATTAAGGCCCCTTTATTCTTGCTCTACCAGTTATTTAAATCTGCTCCCAAAGCAGTCCAAAATAAACTTGGACTATTTAGCAAGCTGATAGTCTACACATTGATGAGATAACCTCTGAGCTTCCTCTTCTCCAGGCTGAAGTGTCCCAACTGTCTCAGCCTCTCCTCATAGAAGAGGTGCTCCAAACCTCTGATCATCTTGGTGTCCTTACATTGGGTTTTTTCCAATATTTCCATGTCTTTCTTGTATTGAGGGCCCCAGAACTGGACACGGTGCTCTGGGTGTGGCCTCACCAAAGCTGAGTAGAGAGGAAGAAATGCTTCTCTCGACCTGCTGGCAATATTTTGCTAGTGCAGCCCAGAATACCTTTAGCCTTCTTATCAGCAAGAGCACATTCCTGACTCATCTTCAACTTAGTATACACCAGGAGTTCTAGTTCCTTTTCTACAGAGCTGCTTTCCAGCTGGATTACCCCCATGGCTTGTTCCACCCCATGTGCAGGACTCTGCAATTCTCTTTATTGAACTCCATGCAATTCTTCTTATCCAAACTATCCCATCTGTCAAGGTTCCCTTGGAGGTCTCCACAGTGCTCTGGTAAATCAGCCACACAACCCACTTTTGTGTCATCTGATACTTTATTAGTAGTTAACTCTACTCCATCAACTAGATTGTTGATGAAGATCTTAAACAGGACAAGACCAGGATCAACTGTTTGAGAAGTGTGCTAAGTGATCCTGAAAGCTGTGGTATCAAAGCATGACTTTGGGAGAGACAAGAAAAGGAGGGCTCATGAGGCAAAGGCTGCATTTTAGGGCAAGCTCTAAGGACAGCCCTTCCTCCTTCTTGGGCTCTCACAATCAGCTGCAATCAGAGCACTCCTGGCCCAATGAAACTGTGGGCCTATAGTGTTCACAACATGGGTTCTGAAGAGTGCTACACCAAGACATGCCTATCCCGTCATCATGAGGGGAGAGACATTCAGACACACACAACTGCTCATGCGCACCCCTTGCAATGAGACAAATCCAGTATGCACACAGGCTTGTCTGAAGGGGGACCTCCTCCCTACTTCCAGTAGACCAGAAGAAGAAAATACGTGATCTCTGGAAACAAGTCTCCCATCTGGCCTCCTCTTGAAGACTGTGTGTGGTTCTGGGCTCCACAATATAAAAAGGATATTAAGAGACTTGAATTGGTCCAGAGGAGGGCAAGAAAACTGATAGAAAGGATGGAAGGCATGTCCTGAAGCAGTCAGGCAACAGGACATGAAGATGTTTGTAGGCCCCTTCCATTGGAACTGTTCTATTCTAAATTTCATGCCGCATGGCCAAAGGGGAGCTGCAGGCCTGAGGAGACAGGTAGGAACCACCCGCCTGTTCCCAGACTGGAACTGCAGTGCTCAGGCCAAAGGAGGCAAAGGAGGTGGCCAGGGACAAAACCTTCACAGCCACCTCCAGCAGGGTAAAAGGGTCCCTGGTGGTCTTCTCCTGCCACACAGCACAAAGCCAGAGAGAGGGCAGTACCTGTGTCACAGCACACATTCCTGCAGAGCAGGGATGGTTTTCTGCCTCATGATGACACCAGTCCTTAGCCCTCTCCATCCAGTACTTCTCTGGACATTTAGGGGGTCGTCATTAGAGACAGCCCAGGCAGATGAGGTGGCCCAACAGGTGCACCAATGCCTCGCCAGAGCTGCATTAGGGGAATGAGAGTCAAAAGCAGCAGGGCAGACCACCTGTCTGTGGAGGCCACATTCAAGCACAATCAGAGAGAGCTTGGAGGCTGGACGAGAGGGGGATGTGCCACATCCTCCCACACAGGAGCCCGTTGGCATCCAAGCAGGGATTGCAGGCCTGGGTGCAGCTGGGCTCTTCCTGCCCCTGAGGCTGCAAACAACCCCACACAACTGCCCCAGGCCAATGTCCCCAGCCTGCACGTGACCCCTCCGGCACTCAGGACTCATCTCCTGATGGCACCAATGCACTGCTATCCCAGAAATCCTTGGGCCTCCCACCTCAAGCCTTCAAGGCGGCGCAGGTACAGCTAAACGAGGAAATGAAAAGGCATCAGTGCAGGAAACCAAAACACAGTCCCCGTATCATTAGCTGGGATGTTTTGCATTTCAGATGAGCTTCTCGGAAAATTATTACTTCCCCAGAGGATTCCTCTGGACCTGGGGCAGTGCAGAGCCTGTATAAAAACCAGCCCAACTCTTTGCTCTCTCATCTGCTTCGCTGCACTTCTTCTCCTTCGGAAACAAGTGAGTTGGAAGCTCGGTCCTGAGGTGGGGCTTGGGGCTGCCTGTCATGGGAGGGAAAGCGGGGAGAAGGTCTGGCATGGGGAGAGTCCAGGGCTGGGCTGAGGGCACTCAAGGTCTCTGGGTTGGAAAGAGCTTTTTTGGGCCTGGCTCTCTTTGCCCAGTGCCTTGGGGGACAGACCAAGAGGCCCATGGGCCTCCCTGCACACCCTCTGCCCAGCACATGCCTTGGCACCATCACGGTGGCCTAGCAGGCTGCTCCTCCCTCACCCCCATTCTCCTCCGGGCCCTCTCTCCCATCAGGTGCACCTCCTGCCCCGAGACATGTCCTGCTACAACCAGTGCCTGCCGTGTCTGCCATGTGGACCCTGTGGCCCAACCCCGCTGGCCAACAGCTGCAATGAGCCCTGTGTCAGGCAGTGCCAAAACTCCAATGTTGTCATTGAACCCTCTCCTGTGGTGGTGACCCTGCCCGGCCCCATCCTCAGCTCCTTCCCGCAGAACACCGTTGTGGGATCCTCCACCTCTGCTGCCGTTGGAAGCATCCTCAGCTGTGACGGAGTCCCCATCAACTCCGGATGCTGTGACCTTTCCTGCCTGGGCAGCCGCTACTGTGGCAGAACCTGCCTCCCCTGCTAAGGCTGCTGCAGGCAGCCACCACCAACCCAGAAGATGGTAATGGACTGACCACCAAGGTGGCTCCACCTGCAAAGGCAGGCAGCTGGAGCCTCTCCTGGGACTCCTGAAAATGTGGCCCATGCCTAACTTTCCCATTTCTTACTCTCTTCTTTCTTCCCCTTTTCTCTGTTGCCTTCTGCTCTCCTGGACTGTTGGCGCCTGCTAGGCTGGTCTTGGAAGGGTCTGCTTCTCCTCTCCCTCTGTGGGGCACGCAGACAAACACCCAGTGCAAAGTCCACCCTGGCCAAGGCACAGAGACTCCTAGCTCCCCTGGGGCTCCCCAAACCGTGGCCTCCACTCAGAGGTCCTCGCTCCCCTCTTTCAAATCATTAAAGTTCTGCTGCATCCCAGCCTGGGGCTCTGTGTGGTCCTTCCCTCTCCAGACACTCTCCCAGGCTGCCGGGGAGAAAGCTGTTGCTCTGAGCAGATCTTGCAGGGACAAATGAAATCCATGCCCGTTCCCGGCAGGTGAGAAACAGCCAGGGGGCTCCTGTCAGACACTGTGCCTTGCAGCTGAGAAAGCAGCCACTAGGACCTGCCATGCTTCGCCTCTGAACAGAAATGCCCTCCTTGGCCTTTGAGCACATCCTGTGGATGGAGAGCCTAACCAGTACGCGAGTGAGGACATGACCTCCCTGACCACAGGGGGCGGTGGCAGTGGCACTGCGGCATGCTTCCTCATCCAGCAGCACCTGTGAGCCCTCCCTGGCAGGCGGCTCTTGCATCTGGAGGACCCCTTTCCCTCTTCCAGATGTCTGTGGGAGGGAGGGTGGCAGCCTTTCCAGCACTCCTTGCCTTGGCTTAGCCTTCTTTGCAGGTCCTTCAGGCATTTTGTCTATCCCCAGTCATTTCATGCCAGCATTTCCCCCAGCATGCCTAGAAGAGGTGCAGTTTCTAAATGCAGAATTGCTCCACCTGCTGATAGCACACTCCCCGTCTCTAGGCACACGTGTGTAAGCAGTGCGCGTGGGGCTATGTCTTATCTCTGAGGAGCCGTGGAGAGTCTTGTTCCCCCTTTCATGCCCATTGCTTAGGACAAGCCTCATGCTGCCATGTGCAGCACCTGCTCTTCCTACAGGAAAGCTCCTGGTTTTGCCAGAGGGTCAGGCCTCCCCTCTTCCCCCTCCAGCACTGGCAGGACACCCACTGCCCTGCTCCTCCCCAGCCAGGCAGCTGAGTCTCAACAGAGCCTGCCAGTCCCACCAGGGCCCACTGGATAACCTCAACCGTGTCACACTCTCCACACAATAAGGTGCCCAGGCAGCTCCTGGAGAAGCTTGCAAGCTCATGGGTTCTCCTCCCTCTGACAGCTCCAAGCTGCCTCCAAATCTCAGAACAAAGGGTGGAGGAAAACGCTCTGCGGGCTGCCTAGGATCCCACATCTCTGCCTCAGGGAGCCTTTCTGCGCACATCGCCTCACACTGAACACGCTTGCTCAGCCAAAGGAAGAGAATCGAGCTGCCACCTCAGCTGGGCCCCAGATTCCCCAGGGCCAGGACCAGGTTTTTCAGCACTGGCAGCTTCCAGCTGGTGCAGCCATGCCACAGCTCAGCCTTTCCAAATCCTCTTGGGCACAAGGGCTCTGAACTGCCTCAAAGGCACTCACACCCCCTTGTAAAACAGCTGCCCCTAAGGGCCTACTGGGAGATGTGACAGTAGGTGCCTGTCTTTGCCATAATGATCACGAAATAGTTGAGCTCAAAGCTTTTGGCACAACGACAAAAAGTGCATTGCAGAGTTATCTCTCCCCCTCCCCTCCCCCACCCCCCCTGCAAATTTTAAGAGATCAACTCTAAATTACTCAGGGACCTAGTGAGCAGCATCCCCTGGCAATCTGCTCCAGAGGGCTTGGAGTTCCCTGAGAGACAGCCAATTTTCAAGAACCAACTTTAAAAGACCCTGGGGGAGGCAATCCCACTGTGTCGCAAGTCAAGAAAAGGCAGACAGAAGGACGGCTTGTCTAAAGGGGGACCTCCTGCCTACTTCCAGTAGACCAGAAGAAGAAAATACGTGATCTCTGGAAACAAGTCTCCCATCTGGCCTCCTCTTGAAGACTGTGTGTGGTTCTGGGCTCCACAATATAAAAAGGATATTAAGAGACTTGAATTGGTCCAGAGGAGGGCAAGAAAACTGATAGAAAGGATGGAAGGCATGTCCTGAAGCAGTCAGGCAACAGGACATGAAGATGTTTGTAGGCCCCTTCCATTGGAACTGTTCTATTCTAAATTTCATGCCGCATGGCCAAAGGGGAGCTGCAGGCCTGAGGAGACAGGTAGGAACCACCCGCCTGTTCCCAGACTGGAACTGCAGTGCTCAGGCCAAAGGAGGCAAAGGAGGTGGCCAGGGACAAAACCTTCACAGCCACCTCCAGCAGGGTAAAAGGGTCCCTGGTGGTCTTCTCCTGCCACACAGCACAAAGCCAGAGAGAGGGCAGTACCTGTGTCACAGCACACATTCCTGCAGAGCAGGGATGGTTTTCTGCCTCATGATGACACCAGTCCTTAGCCCTCTCCATCCAGTACTTCTCTGGACATTTAGGGGGTTGTCATTAGAGACAGCCCAGGCAGATGAGGTGGCCCAACAGGTGCACCAATGCCTCGCCAGAGCTGCATTAGGGGAATGAGAGTCAAAAGCAGCAGGGCAGACCACCTGTCTGTGAAGGCCACATTTAAGCACCATCAGAGAGAGTTTGGAGGACTCGGGACTCATCTCCTGATGGCACCAATGCACTGCTATCCCAGAAATCCTTGGGCCTCCCACCTCAAGCCTTCAAGGCGGCGCAGGTACAGCTAAACGAGGAAATGAAAAGGCATCAGTGCAGGAAACCAAAACACAGTCCCCGTATCATTAGCTGGGATGTTTTGCATTTCAGATGAGCTTCTCGGAAAATTATTACTTCCCCAGAGGATTCCTCTGGACCTGGGGCAGTGCAGAGCCTGTATAAAAACCAGCCCAACTCTTTGCTCTCTCATCTGCTTCGCTGCACTTCTTCTCCTTCGGAAACAAGTGAGTTGGAAGCTCGGTCCTGAGGTGGGGCTTGGGGCTGCCTGTCATGGGAGGGAAAGCGGGGAGAAGGTCTGGCATGGGGAGAGTCCAGGGCTGGGCTGAGGGCACTCAAGGTCTCTGGGTTGGAAAGAGCTTTTTTGGGCCTGGCTCTCTTTGCCCAGTGCCTTGGGGGACAGACCAAGAGGCCCATGGGCCTCCCTGCACACCCTCTGCCCAGCACATGCCTTGGCACCATCACGGTGGCCTAGCAGGCTGCTCCTCCCTCACCATGTGCCTTGGCACCAGATGGGCCAGCTGAACTTTGTATGGAGTAGGGGAAGGCAAGAATTTCATTAATGGGCTTTTTCAAATCATTAAAATTCTGCTGCATCCCAGACTGGGGCTCTGTGTGGTCCTTTTTCTGTCCTTTTTTCACTGCCCTTTTTCTCAGTTGGAAACATATGATTTCGAAACTCTGTCTTAGACTGGGTTTGGGGTTTTTAGAGCCCTGTAGAGTTTTGTTCCCCCTTTGATACCTGTTGCTTAGGATGTGTCTCATGTTGCCATGTGCAGCGCCTGCTCTCCCTGCAGGAAAGCTCCCAGTTTTGTCAGAGGGTCAGGCCTTCCCTCTTCCCCCTGCAGCACTGGCAGGACTCCCACCACACTTCTCCTTCTCAGCCAAGCAGTTCTGTCTCACCAGTGTCTGCTAGTCCTGCTAGTGCTGCTAGGTAAATCTTTACCATGTCGTGCTCTCTACTCAGTAAGTTTTCTTACATGAACTGTTCTCCATCAGCAAGGATCACTTGTTTTTTCATGACATAATACTCATGCTGTCTATGGAATTACTCTAACAGAAGAAGTTTTTTGCATGTCATACATTTGATTGGTTTGATCATGATGTACACTTCTCTGGTGAAGGCTGAGTGTTGTGTCAACCTGCAGAAGACAATACCTGAAGGGAGAGTGCAATGAAGATGGAGCCAGGCTCTTTTCAGTGTTGTAATGTGTCAGGACAAGTGGCAATTGGCACAAACTGGAAAACAAGTTCTATCTAAATATCAGGAAGCACTTCTTTACCATGTGTGTTATGGAGCACAGGCACAGGTTGCATGGAGAGGTTGTGGAAGATACCTCCTTGGAGACCTTCAAAATCTGCCTAGACAACATCCAGAGCAACCTGCTCTGGGTATCCCTGCTTGAGCAGGGGGGTTGGATCAGATGACCTCCAACCTCCTTTCCAACCTTAATCATTCTGTGATTATGTGTGTCCTGTCTACCTATTTTTTCTCCTTTGGCCTGAGTACTGCAGTTTCAGACTGGAAACTGTCAGTAGGTTCCTTCCTGTCTCCTAAGACATGCAGCTCTCCTTTGCCAGTCTAACCTGAAGTTTAGAATGGCTTTGTGCCATTCCAACATATCCTATCACTGGTTATTGGGAGAAGAGATCTGACCCTCCCTTTCTATTTCCCCACCTCAGGATGTTGTAGAGGGCAATGAGGTCACCTCTTAGCCTTCTTTTCTCCAAAATAGACAAACAAGGCACAGAGGTGAGGCACAGAACGGAGTGGGTCACAGGGAAGTCTGCCTAAACAGCAGGAAGAGAGTTTTGTGTTCCCCTTTGGGATAAGGTTTGGAGAGTGCTTTGAGCTGACTGGTAGAGAAGATGGGAACTCTCAAGCTCTACTTCCTCTTTCTGCAAGCTGCGACGGCACCCTCTGGAGGCAAAAGTGGGACATGGTCCTGTTTTTTTTCTGGCAACCCTGAAAGGGCTGGCAGACTTTGGTGAGGCATGGGCAGGCAGTCCTAACTGCTCCCAGCCTGAAATTTTTCTGAATTTTTTTGCAGATTAAGGTCTGAACCTCTATTGGAGGAAAAGCAGATTGTAGATCAGCATAAAGAAGACTGGGCCAAGCTTTGCCTATTAATTAGGACCGGCCTTTGCCACAAGACATTAGGCTCACTTTGCAGCTAAAAGTCTAGTAATCCCTCAGTCAATTTCTTTCCAAGTTGCCTTGGTGTCTACCTCCTTGAAGCATGAATAATCACCACAGTTTCTTGGGATGAATAAATAATGCATTCCTGTGGTGCCTTTTAGCTGTAATGCAAATCTTCTGATTGAGATCTCAGAATGTCTGCATGAGATGAGGGAACACTGGACAATAGCTGCCAATGTGTTTGCACAGAAGAGCTACGCTGCAATGAGAAATACGCTAAACTGAGCAGTACTCAGGAGTATTTGTAGTCACTTCATCAGAGAAAAAGTGACATCCATTTGCCCTGTCCCCAGCTTGATGTGGGCTGGCTTATGGTGCTTGTGGGACAAGAATCACAGAATCACAGAATCACAGAATGTTAGGGATTGGAAGGGACCTTGAAAGATCACCTAGTCTAATCCCCCTGCCGGAGCAGGAACACCTAGATCAGGTCACACAAGAACGTGTCCACGCAGCTGTAGAATGTGTCCAGAGAAGGAGACTCCACAACCGCCCTGGACAGCCTGTTCCAGTGTTCTGTCACCCTAACCGTGAAAAAGTTTCATCTAGTATTTAAGTGGAACCAGCTTGCACCCACTGCCCCTTGTCCTATCATTAGATGTCATTGAGAAGAGCCTAGCTCCTGACACTCACCATTTAAATGTTTATAAACATTAATAATGTCACCCCTCAGACTCCTCTCCTCCAAGGTAGAGACCCAGTTCCCTCAGCCTTTCCTTGTAAGGAAGACGTTCCTCTCCGTTAATCATCCTCGTGGCTCTGCGCTGGACTCTCTCAGGCAGTTCCCTGTCCTTTTTGAACTGAGGGGCCCAGAACTGGATGCAATATTCCAGATGTGGTCTCATCGTGGGGGGGGGGGGGGGGGGGGGGGCAGAGGGGAAAACCTCCCTTGACCTACTAACCACACCCTTTCTAATATGCCCCAGGATGCCATTGGCCTTCTTGACCACAAGTGTGCAGTGCTGGCTCAAGGTCATCCCACTGTCCACTAGGACCTCCAGGTCCCTCTCCCCTTCGCTGCTCTCCAGCAGGGCAGTCCCCAACTTATACTGGTGTCTGGGGTTGTTCTTGCCCAGATACAGGACTTTACACTTGCCTTTGTTATATTTCATTAGATTTCTCCTCGCCAAACTCTCCAGCCTGTCTAGGTCCATCTGGATGGCAGCACAGCCTTCTGACATGTCAGCCACTCCTCCCAGTTTAGTGTCATCAGCAAACCTGCTGACACTGCACTCTATTCCCTCATTCAAGTCACTGATGAATATATTGTTTACATATAAACTAACTTATAAACTTTTGAAAGAAGTATTCTGTGACCCTGGCAATGACAGAGAGTTACAGCTTGCTGCACTGTGCTGGGGCTTTGCTTGAACTTTTCAAATGATAGACAACATGCAATACAAGGAGGTGATTTAAGATGACCAGCATGACTTCACCAAGGACAAATCATGCTTGACCAATCTGGTGGCCTTCTATGATGGGGTGACTGTATCAGTTGACAAGGGAATACCAACGGATGTCATCTGCCTGGACTTCTGTAAGGCTTTTGATACAGCCCCACATGACATCTTGATCTCCAAATTGGAGAAATATGGATTTGAAGGGTGGACCATGCAGTGGATAAGGAGTTGGCTTGAAGGATGCACCCAGAGAATTGTGGCCAATGGCTTTATGTCCAGTTGGAGGATGGTGATGAGTGGTGTCCTTCAGGGGTCTGTCTTGGGACTGGTACTCTTTCATAACTTTACCCAGGACTTAGACAGTGGGATTGAGTGCACCCTCAGCAAGTTTGCAGATGACGCTAAACTGAGTGATGCAGTCGATACAACAGAAGGCAGGAATGCCATCCAAAGGGACCTGGAGAAGCTAGAAAAGTGAGCCCATGTGAACCGCATGAGGTTCAACAAGTCCAACTGCAAGGTGCTGCACCTGGCTCAGGGCAATCTCGGACATGAGCACAGACTGGATAAAGAACTCATTGAGAGCAGCCTTGCAGAGAAGGACTTGGGGGTTCTTGTGGAGGAGAAGCTTGGTATGGGCCAGCCTTGTGCACTTGCAGTCCAGAAGGCCAACTGCATCCTGGAAAACAAGAAGTTCTATCTAAACATCAGGAAGCACTTCTTTACCATGTGTGTTATGGAGCATTGGCACAGGTTGCACGGAGAGGTTGTGGAAGGTAACTCCTTGGAGACCTTCAAAATCAAAGGAGGAGTGGCAAGAAGGTCAAGGGAGGCGATTGTCCCCTTCTAATCTGCCCTTGTGAGGCCTCACTTGGAGTACTGCATCCAGGGCTGGGGCTCCCAGCACAAGAAGGATGTGGACCTGTTAGATCAGGTCCAAAGGCAAGCCAAAGGAGGCTCACAAAAAGGGCTGGAGCACCTATTCTATGAAGAAAGGCTG